>NC_051316.1:33610780-34261613 GCF_015220235.1 Choloepus didactylus
CCAATTTAGATGCCATGAGGTCTCAATTATCCAAACCTAACTTTGAATTCCTATTCCAATCTCTGCCTGGATCTTGCTCCTTGGCATTTTCTAAAGTCTTATTTCTGATTGCTTTCTCATGTAAAGTTCACTTTTCTGATAACATTTTAAATATCGTGAAGACTGACTAGGATCAGGATTTAGACTTTTCTCCCCAACCCCTCAAATTATCCAGCAAAATGCTCTGTGTAAGTCAAATGAGTGAGTTTGGAAGGTTTCACTAGTAGAGGCCCAGGGGAAGCAGGCAGCATCAGGGTGAGGGCTTTGGTCTCAATGGGAGATAGTCTGTAAGAAAGAGAAACAGGCAAAAGGCAGGTGAGTCACCCTCTAAGAAATAGTCATTCGTTCACTCATTCACCAAAGATGTCATGAGTGCCTCTAATAAGCCAGAGTCACTTAACATGCGAAAACAGATAATATGCAGTCCAAGAGCAGTAAGAATTTTGGGTATTCTAGGGTATTCATAAAACCCACTTTCCCTTTGCTTTTTCTATTTTATACGGATCCTCAGAAACAAAATTAAGGCTTGCAACAGAAATACAGTTGCAGAGCTTGGTGGAAATGAGGCAGAAAGCTCTTTGCTCTGATCAGTAGCTGCCAGAGTGCATATTTTGATAACTTTGCCAACGGCACTGTCCAACATTGTCTCAAGTGTGACACAGAGGGGTGAAGAGGCTAAACAGAGCCAGGCAGAACTAGGATGGCTCAAGAAGTGGGTTTAGACCATGTCTTGGAGGGGGCCCCGGACCACACATTCCCTCAGCACCCTGGTGTAGGAGCTTCTCCCTCTCCCCAGAGGGAAGGACGGGGAGTTACCATGAGCTCCACGTGAATGAAATGAAACTTATGACAAATGTTTACATCTAAGTCTCCTGTTAGTAAAGCGTACCTAGATCATTTCATAATATGGGCTCAATTCTCCACATGGCCTTCCAATGTTCTTCAAAATTTCCAAATTAAAGCGAAGCATATCTTGTGAAGGTAAGACATCTACATTGAGTGGATTCAACTGTTTTGCTAACTGTGTTGTTAATGACTTGATTGCTACTTAAAAAATTAGGAAAGGGATCTATTTCAATGTACCCTACAATCAATCATCTCTCCTCACATACAGTACAGAGGGCCAATTAATAATGGATTGATTAGAATGGCAGGTCCATTGCTTGATTGAATTGACAAATTATTGAACTGGAATATCCCATGATGTACTCCATATAGACAAAGCTTCGGGTAAGACTTCAAGACTTCTTACTAAAGCAGTGAACAGGATTTGCAGCTAAGTCCCCAGCAAGCTTAATATTTTCTGCTATTAACCCTGGAGTTTGGTCAAACCCATCCACTGTCCCTGTGTAGAATGCACTGTCTGTGATTGCCAGTGTGAGAATGAGGTTAAGTTTAGCTTTCACACAGGACAGATGTGCCTTGCAGGGTGGGGCAGTTAAGGAATTGGCAGAAGGTTAAAAAGACAAACTGTAATCCATAATCAGTCCCCCTGCTTATCCGCCCACTATCCACAGTCAGTTCCCCTGCTTATCCGCCCACTATCTACTATCCTTGCAAGGTGGAGACTCAGAATAGAAGCTCCCAAAATAGCCTCATAACCTGTTACCAAACTAGCCCAGACTGGCTCTAAAGAGGCCTGGGCATAACCATTATAGTCAGGGGTGGAGATTTGTTCCAAGGGTTCCTAATGTTGCAAATTTGCGTGTGAAACGTATTTCAAATGTTTCCAATTTGGGCGGGCTGCATGTTTCAAATTTGCGCTGGCTAGTTAGGCTTGTCCAGTAGAATGTAACCTCTAAAGTATGCAGCCAATGGAGAAACAGGGGAGGGACTTGCGGTTAGGGGTAGAGAATAAATACTGCTGAGTCTATTGTTCTGGGCGCCAACCCCCACATTTTGGTTGGGCGCCCGTTCTTGCAAAACCGTAAATAAATTGTTTTCTTCTTCACAATCGGGTGAGCGTTTATTCCTTTTTAGGAATAGTGCTTGTTTCTCACAGCCAGTGTGACTGATATGCTCCTTTGGCTCCGGCAGTAGCTGCCTAAAGCCAGTTTTCAGTGAGCTCTGGTAAGTTCCTTTTCTTTTTTTTTTTTAATGCCATCCATCGAGCACATGCCTATGAAGTTTGTCTATAACAGACATTTGAAAATGTAGATTATTCCTCCCACTTTTGAACTAGTCTCCCTGTGACAAGGCAAAACTGCGATCTTGCCTGACTATTCATTGCCAATCTCTCTGAGTTCATGAGGCCTTTACAAAAGCAGTTATTAGATGACACATTTACTTTCCTTTAGCATGTGAACAATGATAGCAATGCACAGAGAGGACTTAAGGGATTTTTGCAAATGCAAACAAACCAACCTACAAGCTATTGTATTTCTTGTTCTCTGCAACTGATTGTGAGTAAAAAGACAAGCAGTTCATGGATTGCTGTACACATCCTGTACCCTGTGGTCCACACAACGCATGGATATTGCTCCAGTTTATGAACTGCTGATTCTCTCCAAGCTGTGATTCTTATTTTTTTTTTCTAAGTGGGTACTGGGTACTGGATATTAGATGCAAGGCCCTCTTTTGTCTCACTCTGTTTTTGTTGTTGTTGTTGTTGTTGTTGTTTCTTTGTTTTGTTTTGTTGGTCTGTAGCAAACATCCCTGGAAATCAATGCTTGGATAAGCCCTCTGGAAGTGTGGAACAAGATAAGAAGCAACACCAACATTCACTCTGGTGAACAGCATTGTGCTATGCTCTGCAGATTTCAGGGAGAACTGCTGTCCATTTGTGGTGCTACAAAGATTTTTTTTTCCCTCTTCCAGAGTAACAAAGTCCAGGAACAATGTATGTGAGGAAGCCAGGTGTTGCTCTGACCTTTTGCAAGTCCTCTAGGGACTTCACTCTAGACTCCTTTTCTACTTAGTAAGCTTATAGTACTCTCCCAACTTCCTGGGGGGTTTAGAAAAATAAGTCCCAATTTAACTTCATTATGTTTTTTTTCTGTCTACTGATTTATTGCTTAAAGATTTTTTTCTTATGACATATATTTCAGTTAGAATGGCATATTAGAGTAACACAAGCTATTTATTCAAAAAATTTTCCTTGAACTGTATATATTATGCGTGTGTATATATATATATATACATCTATGTGTAAGTATACTGTAGACATAAACACACAATGTACCTTTTTCACATTAAAAGATTCACAGCTGTTTACATTAAATCTCCTTTGACCTGGCTCATTGCTAAAACAATAACAACAACAACAACAACAAAAAATCCATAAACCTGGCAGAGGATGGTGACTAATTTTCACGTGATGAGACTAATGTACTTACACTTCAATGTAGCCACTTTTATTTTTTAAAACCAAATAAACCAAAATGAATGATCCAGCTCTCTGATCAAGAATATTGGCTACATAAACCAAACATATAGAAAGACACAGAAAAAATACAGCTGCAATATTCTCAAAATATAAAAAGTGACAAGTTATTTAAATAATCATCCCATATATTCAAAGAGTATGGGAATGGTGTTTGTTTACAGAGTACTGAATCATATGCTTTTTCCACACCTAAAAAAAAAAAAAGGATTGATTCCTAGCCACCACACCTCTGAGCCATTTTAGTAGATCCTCCTGCAAAATGGTCCCTTGGTGACTCTGAGGATGAAAACTAATATCAAGAGATAAGAGAGTGACAATTTACCATATGTTAGAACATGTGTACAGTAGAGCTTGCCTCGGATTGAATGTTGTCAACATGGGGATTTCCTCAGCTCAAATGTGTCATTTTATCCACACCTTAAGCCCTTAGCAATGCTTTCTGCCGGTTGTCTTTTCTCTGTTTGTTTGTTTTGCTTTGTTTTTATGAGTGGGGGCCTTCAGATGCAGACGTTTTCAAAAACAGATCACATATAGTACCAAGATTCAAAGAATTCACCACTATTGAGTTTCATTGCATTTCAATGATTCCATAATACCATTTGCCATACTTTTAATTCAATTTTTACTTTTAGCAAAGTAATATACGTGCAGGATTTATATATTCAAATAATATTCTAAGATGTATAATTAAAAACAGCTGTCCTCAACCTACTCATTCTTATCCCTGATTCTTGTTTTCCAAAGGCAACCATTTTCAGTAGTTTCTTCTGAAATTTACTTCCATATTTCTAAATAATATCCTTACTGCTTTTTGTTGGTTGCCCCCTCCCCACCCCACCCCCACCTCTCACCTCATTTTAGACATAACCTTTCAATTTCCTACTGTGGAAGATAAGGATTCAGGTTCCTTTCATATTCACCCTCCAACACACACACACACACACACACACACACACACACACACACACACACACACACACCATCTTTTTATTATAGATGTCACGATTTTTAGTTAAACTAATATCCATAGTTAGTACTTTTCCTGTTCAACTTTTTTTTCTAGTTAATATTTTTCATGTTTTTCCCCCTGGTTTTCCATATATCTATCATTAATATATCTCCCAAGACTATGAAAGCCCCCTTAATACAGGAGTTGGCAAACTTTTTCTGTAATGGCCACATAGCAAATAATTCAGGCTTTTCAGGCCATATCTAGTCTCTGTCACAGCTACTCAACTCTGCCACCGTAACAATGTAAATGAATGGGCAAGGATATGGTCCAATAAAACTTTGTTTACAAAAACAAGCAATGGTCCAGGTTTGGGCTGGGCCATAGTTGGTTAACCTCTGGTCTTACATCAAATGATCTGTCTGTTTCTTTTGTTTTCTAGAAGATATCCCTCATAGAAATTTTAATCCTCTTGCTTCAATCTGGACTTGATGCTATCTACACATGGTACACAGTCATCTTCTTGATATTTCCCTTTACCTCCCTCCTAGATTGAATACTTTTATTCCTGAATCCCATGCTTTTCTTGCTTTACAATGTCCTTTCAATAGCTTGCCAAGAAAAAGTGCATTGAAGGTAAATTTTCTAAAGCCCTGATAGGTTCCTCAAATAATATGATTCTATCCAGACACACGATGGATACTTTTTTCTGGGTATAGAATTCTGGGTTGGACATAATTTACCCTTCAGAATTTTGAGTCACATCTTCATTTTCTTCATGCTACTAATTTTTATTGAGAAATATGGCTTTATTCTTATTCCTGATCCATCCTATATGACTTATTTTATTCTTGTTGAAAGTTTTTAGAATTTCTTTTTTTTCCCCAATGTTCAGAAATGTTATGATGATCCATCTTGTGGCTGTGGTGGTTGTCTTCACCAGTGTATTGGAGATTCAATGCCTTCCAATATAAAAATGTATGTCTATCACTTTGGGGGAATTGTCTTGAATAAATATTTGGAATAGTATCTCCAATATGGTATCCTTACTGGAATTCCTATTAAGACCATCGTAATTCATCTTCTGGCTTTCTTATTTTTTCTCTTTTCCCATCTCTGAGGCTCTTATTTCTACTTTTGAAGATTTTTTTTCAATTCATTTTCCAACTTCCAACCAGCATCATAATCACAACAATAGTGAAGTAATAGATGAAAATGTACAAGGAGTTACAATTAAAGAAAGTAAAGTTTTTCTGATGGCAAAGGATCTGGAAACTTATGAAGCCAGTTTGCACAAAACAGATGATGCCACAACAGGGGTCTGGACAGAGATCTGCTCCCCGGGACCTTCCCCAGGGCCGGGCCACAGAGAGTACGGTCTTAGATGACACCTGTTGCACAAACAAGGATTCCGCCAAACATAAACTGCTTATCTTTACCATTCTTGCGGTGGATGTTAATACCCTTCCCACCTCCACTCCCCCCCCCCACCCCGCCCCAAAGCATCCCTGATACTTATAGATGAAATAGCTATGAAGGAAAATTTTTTAATCAAATTTTCTCCTGCTCCTTTTCTTTCTTCTGAGTTCCTTTGTTCTTTTTCATTTGTTTGCGTCTCTCCTCTATCTTAGACTTTTTCCTCAATGTTTGGTGCTCCTTCTTGTAGTTCATATTTACAACTAATGCACTAAAAAGCTAACTGGAATCACACAGACATTAGTTTAAATATTAGTTACACAATTTACTTCTCAGCTGTGCACATCTGGGCAAATTTTGGTGAGCTATGCTTTTCTCATCTATAAATGGGGGATACCAAATCTCCCTTGCATGTTAGTTCTGGATTCCTAATGAGATGACATATGATAAGAGCCTATCAAAGCCAGGTTTGAAATATTCCCTTAAAAATGGCAATTTCTTCTCCTTCTGCTTATTAGCATGTGAATTGGAAACCACGTTATTTATTGAGAGTCAGTACAATGAATTAGACAGACATCAGCTTAAGAACCAGATAAAATGGAGGTTCCTTTCCAAGCCACCTTATTACTTCATTCATTTATTCATTAACAAATATTTATCAAACACATCTCTGCCTAACTTAATAGCTAAGTAAGATTAGGTAAGTTACTAATGTACTTGAACTTTAATTCTTTCATCTAAAAAACTGAAATAATACCTATGTAGAAGGTGTTTGTGAAAATGGAAGAAAACATAAAACTAGATTATCAGTGGTAAATAAATATGCTAAGTTATTGGTTTAAGAAACCAAGTAATGAGTGGCTACTTGGCATGGGTTTTATAAACTTGGTTTTCATGGAGAATGAACCAGAATAATGATATTAAAATATTTCTAAATATACTTTCCCCTAAACATGCTTGTGTTGAAGACAAAATATGCAGTCTATTTGATTTACTTGCCTAACATTATGTAGCTCCTAAAACTAGGGCTCTATGGACACTTCAAGTTCATATCTTCTATGATCCTAGGATATTTTAATTGATTAATTCTTGGGTCTTAATAACCAAAGTAAGAAGCTATAGGTAAACCATTTGCAAAAGCCATATGCCAGGAAAAAGGAGCCTCACTGGCTCGAATTTTGCACCTGAAAATTTTGTCTAGGAAGGATATTTCCCAGTATCAGCTTTTTTCTCATGATGTGATTTACCACTGATAAATTTTACTTCTGAGGTATCTGGCCTATTTTAAGGCTGTCTTATCTTAGGAAGTATCTCTTTAGTGGCTCTAAGAATAAGCTTGAGAGATGGGCATTAAAGTTCCACCATATGGTTCAACATATGTACAGTTGGTATACATGCCTTGAATGGATAGCAACATAAAGACACACTTTATATACAATGTATCATCACATAAAAACCTTTCAAAAGAAAGCCAGAATATGTGTGTGCATGCATATAATTACAGGAATACATGTGCATAAATGTGCATATATATGCATTTATAAACACTCAGATATGTGAGTATACAACACAATATTGTTTTCATGGGGGCTTAAAATATTGGGGGATATCTGCTTTGCCATTTCAACAAATCTAATTCTGAATTAGTTCATTTATTTGCTCAGAAATATTCATTGACTATCTATTACATGCCACATTGAACATGAAGTTGAACCACATCACAGGCATCGCAAAGGAAATGACGTTTTGTCACAAAGAGAATGTGTCACCTTCCACAGAAGTTTTTTTAGGAAGAAATGGCTGAACAATATTTTCAAATTCTTGGTAATAGTCTGTTTCGGCAAATGCTGATCTTATGGCTAGGATTTTTTTAAAAAGTCTCTTTTTGTTAAAAATATTGATGTAACTGTGAAAAGGGTGAGGAAAACTATTAATTTAGTTTATGATTTCAAGACACACTTTTTCAAGTATTCTTTGTGCTCAATTAAACTTTGAAGAATTGAACAGTCACACCCACACATGCAAACAACCACAATAAATATTAAGAGATGATGAAGTTGAAGAGGGAATGCTGCTCTCAGAACTGATAGGACCTGTGGAGTTTCCCCAACATCTTCAGAACCTTTCTGGTCTGTCTTGGAGGTAACAGGGAGTTGCACCCAATCACTTAGCTCTTTGTTTTCTTCGTTCTTATTCTTTTCTTTTCTGTCTACCTAGCAACCTCTTTCTCCTATTGCTGGCTTCCCACATATTTATTTTCTTCTGGTCTTTTTCTTATCTGATAACTCCTCTGCTTTATTATCCCAAATATTTCGTTTCTGAATAACACCTTAATCTTAATTTAAAAACACCATAAAATACAACCAATAAATGCATACAATCTTGGAGGAAGGTGGCAGAAGGAAGACAATATTTTCAAAATGAAGGCAACATATTCAGAGTCTGAAAAAAGAGCCACTTAATCCAAACACTCTTCAAAGTTGACATGTCACCCTGCTCATCATACCGACTGACAATACTTCCACCGTTCACAGGTCATTGAAATGGGGCACCTGTATCTCTCCCAGGTGTACTCTAGTAGTTTGCTTTGGTGAAATGCACTTTTCTTTTTAAACATACGGAAACATATCATGTATGATGGAGTAGAAACAGAGAACACATTTTTTTTTTTAATTGAGAAATAACAATAGTTAACTAGAATGCCAAAAAAAGTAGTATGTTCACACATGGCAAATAAATGATTTTTCCATATATTTTAATGTAGCAGCATTTGTAAATCAAACTTTCAAGTCTATTGGTTTTTAAAAAGGTGAAGTCAAATCCAATTACTTTTCAAGTGATTTTAAGTGCTGCCTTTGCTTCTTGTTGACTGTAACAAGATTTTTATGATTAACTCATCATTACTTTGCATTTATGATGCGAACAATTCAACATAGTAACGGGTACTATGTATCTCCCAACTTGTCCTCAATATATATTCATCTAATCAGTAGGTTATGCAAATGAGTCTCACGGCTCTCCAACACAGCCCGGCCTCCGTTTCTACAGTCAGAGCGGTCATTGCCAACAGGCAGTACCCAAGGCCCCAGGCAAATCAGTGACCACTCCCAAGTTGTTCCCCTGGTCCAGGCCAAAGCAGAATCTTCATGCAAACCCCTTATCCGCTGAAATGCTTCCAAATACCTGCAGCCAAAGGCTTACATTTTTTGTTGGGTGTCAGTGTTAGCCAAGGTAGCCACCTGTTTCAGATTTTCCTTAAGCAGCATTTGAAGCTCTTTGGACTGGACAACAAGACTTAACACCAACAGGGCTGGCAAAATACCAGCTACACTTACAGAGGAACACCATGTGCTTGGCCTTGGGCTCCGTGGACATGATCCGAATTTATCTTTATGCTGACCTGTGAGGAAGGAGGTATTATTAACTATTTTACTAACGGGGAAATACCCTAGGGCACTGCGGAAACTTGCCCAAGTTTTGCAGCTAGTAAATGGAAATGGTGAAATTTGAACCCAGGTTCATTTGATTCCAATTCTGTGCTGTTAAACAAAGGGATCTACTGCCAGGCGGTTCTTCTTGCAGACTCCTTCATTTCTTGAATACCCTAAACATTCTGGAAGAACAGCAGTTCAAAGTCTGGGATTCTTTTTTTAATTCTTTCCCTCTTTCTCACCATAGGCAATTTGTTGCCAAATTTTGGTTGATTCTACCTTTAAAATATTCAGAACAGCTGCTCCCCTCTTCTATTTTCCCTGCAACACCCTGATGAGATCCTCCTTTCTCTTAGCAGGACCCTTTCAGTAGCAACTAACCCTCGTTTCCCTTTCAGCAGTCAACTCCCCTACAATCCATCTCAAGTTTTCTTAAACTTGGCACTATTAATATTGGAATCCAGGTAGTTCTTTGTGGCAGGACGCATTTTAGGACAGTCAGCAGCATCCTGGCCTTTACCAGATGCCAGTAGTACCTCCCCCACTCCCAGTTGCGACAACGAAAAATGGGTTCAGACCTTGCCTGATATCCCTGGGGGGACAAATCACCCCCACTTGAGAATCACTGATTCATCCTACTCATCACCAAGAGTTAAGCATCCACATGCTTATCTTTTATGGTGTTACACGCTGGCTCAAACATGTTTCAGGACACACGTTCCAAACTTATCTTTCCTATCTCATCTCCTCTGCGTGGGTCCTCACTCCAGCAAACTTATTCCAGCTGTTGTTACCTGAATACATCCTGTTTCTGTGCTCTTCCCCACATGATTTCTTCCACCGGAATGTACACTCTTACCAGTTACTCCTCCTGAAATTCCATTCATGCTCTAAGGGCTATCTCAAAGGCTGCCACCCCTAGAGCCTGCTGAATGTCCAACCCGAAAGGATGGCTCCGTCTTCTATTCTGCCTTTATTTGGGTCTGTCTCGTATGGGACTGAGCTGATAGCAAGCTTCCTTAAATTATAGCTTTCTGTATCCATCTTTTTCCCTACAACACTATACGTGCCTCACAAATCGTGGCCATGATTCATTATAGTTGCCTGGGACCTATTAGAGTACAATAGATATTTGTGAAATAAGTACTACTACAAAATCGTTAATGCTTACACTGAGAATATACATTCAATGTCAGGAAAAAACCCTTTATCCCTGTCCACCCAGAAGAGAGAAATGTGGTAAGAAATTATCAGTGAAGACAGAGTTCAGTTGCAGGAGTTTCTAGACCCCAGTTAAATTGGGACAGGTGCTCTCAAATTTGCCAGTGGAATCACAGGCTGTGTAAGAGACATGAACAGTCACTAGTCAGGGCTTCGGTTACATAGTGACTGTCATTCTAGAGGTACTAGCAGGCTGGGTGGCTGAAAGCAGGTGGGATTTATGAGCAAGGGAATTCTGGAGAGCTGACTATTGCTCATGGAGGTGAAAGATGTCCTAAGTCTGTAGAGGCTGCTTGATGGCCGAGGTATTCCTTTCATATAGGCCCTTCTGTGTTCTACCAAGCCAAGGAAATTTCTCTGGTTTGCATGAATCCCAATCACTAAAATCTCATAAAATCTGCAGCCAAAAAAATTATGGAACATATATGTAGTCACTTTTTATATCTTCCAGGCCTATGGTGTAAATAATTTGGGCACACTGGGAAGGAATTTTAAAATTTCTTCAAGGTCCTAAACCATTGGGCGGGTACTAACTTAAAGAGCTATTAAACATAGCTGGTACACTGGTATAGGCTGTGAATCAGATGGGCTTATGCTGTATAAAAGCAAGAAAATGACAACTGGTAAACATGTGAATCCAATGCCCTTTCTGAGTTTAAATAGAAAAGTGATATTTCACAATGTGCTGCACAAGTCCACCAGCTTGGCTGTAAACCAACCCAAAACACATCCAGTACTTCATCCCAGAAGGTCTTTGTGCACAGTAACACATTTAATATACTTCCCATCAAATGTCTACTCTGAATTTGATTGTTGGCACAACATGCCCTGTACCAGCCTGACAGGGAACTGTGGGGGTTTCAGGGTTTCCAGCCCCCTTTCAGGACTGCATATTCCAGCTGTCCTGATAACACTTTGCACTGATTATGGGTTTCAGCTGATGGAGATTGAGATCTGCCTCATTGGTGGCAAGGTGGAAGGGGAAACACAGATCTAAGTCAGGATTCTTGCATTTAAAATTGCATTTTGAATGAATATAATGCACACCAATAATGGCAGTACAGATTCTGTTTCTCGGAGCCAAGCTTCCAAGAAGAGAACAGTGCTTATCTTCATTCTTGTCATACACTTCTCCTCCCTGGGCCCCCCTTTTCTTCCACCTCCATGTTCTTTTGTGGCAGTTGCATTTCCTTTAAAGCATATTTCTTATCCATATTGTATGCTACTTGAGCTCTTTTATTTAGGATTTTTCACACATCCTTCATATCTTCTTTGCAGCTCCAGTCAATAAGCGCTAAGACCTAAAAGTACCTTTGCACTTCATGGCTATTCCTTTATCTCATGTGTTTTCTGTTGCCTCAAGGAAGACCTGTACAATTTTTGTTTTTAAGATCCGAATTTTTCCCTCCCAAGCAGACGGAGGATGTATAAATGTGTCTAAAGGCTTAGAATAGCATTGAATCTGTTTTTTTGTTGTTTTTTTTCCCTCTCCTCCAAAGCCCTGGGAGTCAGAATTTCTTAGATACTCATTAAAACCAAGAGGGGAGAAAAACAGCAATAATTCCACAACCCAGAGAAAACTGTAAGAGCATGTTACCAAGCGTCCCTTGTCACACAGATCTTCGTCTGGCTGGGGGCATCAATGTCCTCCTCTTTAGCAAGACAGGATGATTCTCAAGTCATCCATGGCCTGGATTTACATTATTTCATTATATATTGATTTTAAGACATGAAGCTTCTATTGCTGCTATTTGTCAGGGCCTCTTGCCAGGCGGTGTGTGGGAAATAATGGTGCACAGGGAGCCCTGACGTACCCACCTGCTACACTCACGACCTCCTTCATAAATTGACTTGGTGGATATTTAAATATATTTCCCAGACAAATAAGGCTTTCTTGGGTGGTTCGGTTCCCAGGCTAGCCCACAAAGGCCCAATAAATCCTTAATGGGATACACCTCCACTTTTATTTTATATTCCTAGCACACAAAGCTACTTACTGTTCACCCAACACACATGTACACACAATATTGCAAACATATCCCTTGCTATTTTATACTTCAAAGGCTTCAGTTATCTCATTCTCAATGATACGGACATTCTTGCCTCCTCTTCATGTGAGTCACTCTTGGGCATCATTGCTGACTGGGTTAATGCACTGCCTCGTATGGAAAGCTTTCTCTGATTGCTTCCCAGCCCAACCACCTTCCAGGCGAGTCACAGGCTCTCCGGGCTCCTTTCGTAACCTAGGCACACACAGGGCTGCATTACAGTGCCTACAACCTTGGGCTAAAATCTCATTAGCTTTATCTTTCTTCTTCCAGGTTAAGTTCCACTGTACCTAACAAATAGTGAATGTTCAATAAATTTTCTCAAACTGCAATGTAATTCTCAGCCACGCAAGTCCTGCCTACAGGAGGCCCCACTAGCCCATTATCCCCTTTCCTCTTGTCAGACACAAACAGTGAGGCTCTCTTAGAGAGTTGAATTCACTTCTGGAAGATTCTGAGTCATTGCCAGCAGAGGAAACTTCAAGCTGCCTGGCAAGCTTTTGGGAATCCAGTGTCACGTGCAATGGGAGGCAAAGAGGGGATCTTAACGGGAATTCCAGAGACAGCAGAAGTACATGCTCTGGTGGGAAAAACAATGACCTTAGATTTCCTAGATTGGGCACAGGGGTCTCTGCAGAGATAGCTCAGGGGCACTCGGCATCATGTACATGGAAACCACCATTGCTGAGGCAGACTCTGTAGCTAGACTGCTCTTCAAGGAATGGCAGGAATTCCACAGACATTGCTTTAACTCTGGAAGATTCGCCAGCACTTATCCACCTACTTAATAATGATTTTTCAATCCAATGTACAAAATAAAGATTCCCCATGTCCCATCTATTCCATGAAGCTTTGCCTTATCACAGCAATCTCTTCTTCCCTAGAAATATCATAGCTCTTAGTGGTTTGGGTGTTACTTTATCAATGTCCCTCCAGGTTCTCATGGTACTTTAACTGCCACTCCCTTACAGCACTCACAGGGAGCTGGAGGGTAATAGAATGTCAACACTGGAAAGGCTCTTTGAGCACATCTCGTTTATCTCTCTCATGATATACCTAAGGACACTGACAACCAAAGAAATGATGTGCCTTGCTCAAGTGCTCACAATTAGTTAGAAACAGAGCTGGGATGAGGATCTATATATCCTAATTCCACATTAATTATTCATGCTGGTACATTACACTGCCTCCTACTTAACAAATTTTGTCTTGTCATACTTATGTTGAAACACGCCTTATCCTCTCCATGAAGGCTAGATACCTGCCTGATTTACCTTTGAGTTAGTTTAGGTCCATGCAGGAAAGACACTGCACACTGGAATTATGTAACTTACATGGAGCTTTATAAAGGGACTATAAGCAAACCAGGGGCAGGGTTTATGTTTTCTTTAACCTACAAAAGATAGTGCAGTACTCAGGAGCCATCAACTGCAGGGAGCCATTGCCGCCCTGGGCCTGAAGGGGCAGGGGAGGGGGCATTTCCTGGGACCTGAAGAGGGTAGCTCTGGGAGTAAAGCAGCCCATTGAGGATGGCCCAACTCTTACTGGATCAGAACAATAATCACAACTTCATTCTCCTCCCACTCTGGAATTCATGCCAGTGTCTCCCATCAGTTGAACCTAATGGGAATCCAGAAAGCATTCTGTATGGATGTAACCTATGTGGGTTTGCCCCTACAATCTGAGCACATGTAGGAGAAGAGCGGACAGTGAATCTGGAGAAATATGGATGATTCCCAGAGCCTTGCTCAGAGCAGAGACTTATATTTTTAAAATATTAAATATCAATTAAAATATTTTAAAATTAATAAACATATTTAATAACAAAAAGCTTCATATCTTATTTTGTATTTCAGTTTCTAAGTCAATTATGATTATCTTCACTTTCTAAATCAATTACATACTCATTGAGGGTTTCCTCACACTGCATGGGACGGTGCTAAAGTAAGCATTAAATTATTTAGGGAAATCCCAAACAGACAAAAGTAAAATCATTTTTTTCTGAGCAAAAAGTAGGCAGCTTGTTTACAAATATGTATGAAGGCCAAAGTCAGTTAGTGGAATAGGTTCAACATTTCCAGACAACATCAAACACAATACTCTCCTGTCACTGAACAGTCTTCATGGATTTTTCTGAAAATCATTTCCCTCGACTATGACCTCTAAGTTCTCTTCATTTGCATTAGAAGCTTGAGGTGCAGGGGAGGTATCAAACTAGATATTTTTTGCAATATTTATTGCCTGATTAGCCTGATTCCCTTTTTTATCACAACACTGTTTACTGTGCAATTGATTCCATTGTTTCCCAATTCCACTGCGTATTAAATACAACTAGGGTGTTCAATGTGACGACCACATGCATGTGTACCTGCATAACAGTTTCTTTTGAAACCCCATATATGTAACCAGAAAGTACTGGAAAGGCTATAAAACCTGGGAAAAATTAGAGAAGTCTTAAAGATCTACAACTTTTTCTCTGGGAGAATAAGTATTCATAGAGGATTCAGAGCTTACTTGAGCTTAGGGTCATGCTTTAAAGAGTTTTCCAATTCTTTTATCACCCATCTAATTCCATTTATCCTCTATTAAGCACACTGCCAAGAGTTCGTCACTATGAAAGATGACCAAGGCAGCTCGAGGCCACAAACTTGTACAGCAACTTGAGCAGGAGAGAGGACCAAGCTCAAGGGTGGTTCCTGACTCAGCTGTGTGACAGTTCTTTTGGAATGCGAAGGCTCCTCAAGTTCATGGTTATCTTTCCTTATCAGTGAACTAGTAAAGAAGAGAGAAGATTTCAGAAGGTGAAAATGTGCCTATAGTCATCTCCTGAGGCTAACGTGAGGGCTTCGCTCACACATCTCATTGGAAGACTTCCCTGGAGCTCTCATATAGGGATGGCAGGCTTCTTAAGACCTTCTTTCATAGTCCCGTGTCCAGCAAAGGATACAGGACTCTCACTGCAGCCAATGGTATCTATTCAAGCCTCTCCAAGAACAGAATCTAACCTCTATGTTCTAAGAGTCAGGAAAACTATAAAGGAATGAGTTTTGTCTTTGCATGATTAGGAGTGCTCCTTACCCACCAATCATGCACCCATGCCTTCACTTTTTTCTCTCCTATGTAAACACCTGCTCCCATGGAGGCGAACTTGAGCCAAGATATAAATAAATGAACAGGGTTAATATGTGTGGTACCTAATACCGAAAAAGGACCAGTGTACAGAAGAGAGAGGCAAGATGTTTTTCATTGGAAGGAAAGGCTTCTGGGAATGGAGCAGGTTGACTCAAATATGTCTCTTTAGTTTATTGTCCAGTGTCAGATGTTTCTGTGAGGATTTTTCAGGAAAATGAAAACCACAGTAGGTATTTTGAGTAAGAATGAATTTAATACAGGAAATTAGAAGGTTATCCTACCTTTAGGAGGGCTGATGAGTGAAGGTCAGGGAGGCCTTTGCTGGCTTTCAGAAGTCTAGAAGCACTTGAAATGCAGTGAGGCTGCCACCAAAAACTTCAGTTGCCTTTGGCACAAAAGTGGATGACCTTCAGGAGAGAGCTGGAGACACCCGATGTCCCTCTGCTATCTGCTTGTGACCATGCTCTTGCCTCTAGCTGCTTCGCCTTCTCTCCTGCCTTCCAAATATCGCAGAGATGCTTCTCATTGGGGGAATCTAAATGGAATAAGAAGGGTGGGTTTGTTGTTGAGAGAAAGAGAAAACAACTGTCACACTGGCAGAGTAGAGGGCCTCAAAAAATTTTGCTAGATTAATGAATGAATAATAGAATGGAGGAATGGAGAAGATTAGGTAGGGAGAACTGGTAAGGCTCTTCTTCACTCTGAGGCCTGTGGGTCTCCGTGGTTGAAGTGATTGCAATTTACTAGGCACAAAGCTCTCCTTTGCTTAGTTCAGTGAACCGCAGCTCTAATTCTGGAATTTTAGGCATTTTCTAATCTGTGGTGCCAAGTTTTGAGGAGGTGATATGGAATTGTTCCAGAAGCCCTCAACCTTGCCATGAAGGCTACCACATTATTCTACCTACTAATAAAGAATGCCGTGTAACAAAGCAGGGCACATGAGTGTGTGAATACACACATACATATGTACACACACGTGCATACCTCTCCATTTATGTTTTTCAGAGAACTGTCTTGTTTTGGAAAGTTTTATAAGAAATAGTCATCTCACATTAGGCACTGTTTTATCTTTGTTAGATATAATTCTCTAACACAATTATTAAACCTCTATGGATACCTACAATAGAAAGAGACATGGGTTTCAATTGTCAGTTATTCCAATGATTTCCTGAGTGACAATATACAACTTTTCATATTTTATACTGTCTTTTTTTAATTTGCAAATAGAGGGCTTTGAAATGTATAATTTATGATGCTGCTTCAAGCTCTAAAAACCCATGGTTTATAACCTAACTGTCACCTTTATCAGAAAACATGACCATTAGTCCTAAGTGTCTCTTGGGTAGCTGTTCGTATGACCTACCAATTCTCGCCTGACCAACATTCCACCACACTGGGATTTTGTAGTTGGGTTATAACCTAAGGTTTCTAAAGCCACCTTAAGACCTCCGACAATTTTCTTGGCCCTAAAGGTCTGTTGGTGGTAAAATGCATTATTGCTTTGTATCTAAAGAGGCCTAATTGAAAGATCACAAATTCCTATCTGTGCCCCTTCTCTAATCCACTGGGTTTGGGGTGACGTTAAGGTATTATTTTAATGACATTAATTATATGTCTGGCTGGAGATCAGCAATATCTGAATACTGCCTTGGCTTAGCTCCTCCTCCTTTGTAGGCACAAAGACAAGAAAGCAAAGTAACAATTAATTATTTGAGAGGCTTTGACCCCAAACACCAGTGAATGGAATGATGTGGAAGGCTCCTTTTACTTAGGTTAAATATGCCCAAGTAACCTTGAAACAAAGCACTCCTGGAGGATTGCTTCATCTACTTTGAAACCTAGTTTCAGATCTCACCACTATGTTAAAAGGCTAATCCAAAAATGCACCTTCTCGAGTCTGAGAAAGAAACAAGAGGGAAATGCGAGGGAGAGAACATTTGTTCCTAATGCCTGATGTCGAGCTGGCCTGGACAGTGAACAGGTCAGCAGTCTCAGTCCTGAGGAGACAGCACCCAGGGCGGGAGAGGGAACCTAAAGCACCGAGACTGCTTCCCGGGGCCTCTGGGAAGGAAGGGAGAGATGCCTTGTCTCTGTGTGCCTGAGCTTTTAAGCACTCTGAAAGTTCCAACCCTAGAAAACGGCAGCCCAGGGCTGGCTACATAAATTGTGGGGCCCTGCGGAAAATGAAAATTTCAAGCTCCAGTTGGAAGTCAGGCAACCACCAAGTGACTGCAATTTGTACACAGAACACACTTGTTCGGCATCTGGCTCCCTGGGTGGAGGGTGGCAGCAGTCACAGGGCGGGGTGGGGAGGGGAAAGCTGGATAGGGCTGGGGCACCAGGGAATGGGGAGCAGGAAGCAGAGAATCCAGCCCAGGGAGGTGGAGTGGCGGGCAGGGGTGGCACCATGCATGAGCCATGAGCTGAAGCTCCAAGCCCCAAGTGCATGCTCTCTTGTCCTATGCAACTCTGTTCATAAAACACAAATCCAAAGGTAAAATTATTAGGAATTTCAAGATGGCAGTAGTGATCACAGAGCATTAAATCCCAAACAGAGGGTCCTTACGAGTGAGGGCCTCCGTGCAGCTGTATGGATCACATTCCCATGATTCTGCTGCAGCCCATCAAGCTTCCTAGGCAAGGTCAATGCGCCTTTCCTACCTAGAGACATAATGTGTCTGGCAGGGCAGGGAGGAAAGGGTGGTGGTGGGAAACCTTGAGCTCTCTGTAGGTCTCAAAAGGTATAGACAGCAGAGCTCCAAACAGGAAAATTCCACTGGCTTGGCACTCTTAACTGCTTCCAATGTAAGGCCCTGCTTTGATTCCTGTCAGCACGTCCAGGGACAGTTCTGTAGCACAAGAAGAACACAGATTTGGAGGAAGGGAGACCTGGGTTCAAATCTGACTCTGGTCCACCTGGGTACAAACTATTTGATCTCTCTAAGCCTCAGTTTCCTCATATGTCAAATGTGGCTAATAATACCTCCCTTCGAGCTTTTATAATAAGATGCCTGATGCAGAGCCCAGGAGTGGGGCCTCAGCTGCTGTGTGTGGCAGCAGTCTCCACCAGCAGGGATTTCACACACCAACTTTCAGCATCATTTCCCGCAGCTGATGGCTCCTGGCAGAGGCTGATCTTATCCAGAATGACTCTCCAGGGCTTTCAGCAGCTATGCCATGAACGGGACCCAGACATGCCCGGAAGCTCCCCTGTCAGGGGCTCCTGGAGTGCCCTGGTGCCTCCTGCTTCCCTGGAGGGCCCTAGGCAGACTGGTGAGAGGTCCCTAGAGTGGCATTAAGAGAGAAGGAAGTGTCTGTCCCTTGATGGTGCCACACATCTGTCTCTTCAGGCTCCCTGGGCTGGGGTTTGGGGCAGGATCCAGGTCTCCAGAGTCTCATGACTGAGGAAAATTTCCAGTCTCTGGAAGGCTCTTCTACCAGAGGATGGAAACCAACTGTGCCCTGCTGACAGTGTCTGAACTCTGGATTTTCGGAGATTTGGGATTTGGCATAAGTCCCAAATTCCTGTTTGCATGAAGCCCCAAAGGGATCCAGAACATCTATACAAATAAAACTTCTAGAATAGCCTCTGGTAACCTGTTAACCCGTTCTTTCTCAAGATAGATGTGCAAGCTCAGTAGTGCCCCTGGGTTAGATTCATGTGTGTATGTGTGTACATATATAGTTTTTTCTCTACTTATCACATCTCCACAGTCAGATTTCAAACCCCTGGTAGTGCAGACAAACTCTTTGCTAGGTTTGCTGAGCTGGTTTGCTGAGCCCACTTCAGCAGTTACCCTTGCATTGGCAACTCAGTGAATGCTTGCTGATCTAGTCTACACTGGTGAAGGCTCAGAGTACTTCCTACCTTGGGACAGTCACAGCTTCATGTTTTTAAGAAGCTCCACCACCATGGACGTGCCATTGGGCATTTGGACGTGGACCTTTTATACCAGAACTTCTCAAACATTAATGTGCATAGGAATCTCTTGGGGATCCTCTTTAAATATAGATTCTGTTCTAGGGTCTCAAATTCTGCTTTGCTAACAACCACCCAAGTGATGCCAATGCTGTTAGCCTGAGGGCCACAATTTGATCAAAAAGATTTAGACAATGCCTGTTTTTCAGATGAAAAACAGAGAAACTAAGTGGTGTCTAGCGTTAGAGGGAGGCCCTACATCCAACTCCTTGTCCTGCGTTGTTCTGGCTGAGCTGCGGAGAACTTTTAAGAGTAGGTTTCTGGCCCCTTTTCTCTCCTCACTTCTTAACTCAGGCTCTGTTTTCTTTGGCTCTCCAGATCTCACTTTGGAGCTGGAGACTCAGGGCCAAAAGTCGACAATTTCACGACAGTCCCACTGGAGCCCCAGCAGAGTTCAGGGGGAGGTTAAATTTGCTCTGGCTGGGCTGCTGACAATCGCTTTGGGTGCCCAAACTCCCAGACTTGAAAAGGGAAATGCAATATCTCCCTGAGGAAGCACTTTTATTGAGTCCATGAATAAGAAAGCATGAGGTTTGCTCCATCTAATTCCAGATCCATTTCCTCCATGTGGCACGCCTGCAAGGCAAGGCTCTCATGGCTGGGTGATATCAGAAATGTGGCAGGAGTTAGGAAAAAAACCAAAACAAAACTGAAACTTGTGTAAAAGTAGAGAGCTCCTTAAAGCAACGTAAATGCCTACATGGAGTCTATGCTTCCATCGATATCATCTAGGATTTAAAAATAACAAGATCACTTGTTTCAAAGAGAAACATAGTCAAAAGTCTCCCTTTCTCCTTTCTCCTTCTCTGGTCCCTACCAATAAATACACTTTTTAGAAATTAATATTTGACAGAGAAAGAAAAGGAAGGTATGCATCTGCTTGGTTTTGAAGTTTCATTCTAACATTCAATGCATGCAAACAATACAGATAGCAATTAGACAGGTGAGTTACTTAACAAGGCAACAAAATTGAAGATATTTCCCTATGATGGTTTTAATAAAGCTCTGGAACTTTCAGTTGCTGAAGGGACTTTTCTCCCCCTATCAGGAGAAACAATTATTTGCCCTGTGTGTTTAATAGAGTCTGCGGAGATTTTCCTCCAGGCAGCCCCAGGGAAGAGCACCTTTTAAAAATGTGCAGCCGAAGCAGTTCACAAATATGTCATGATTCCATATTAAATTAAAAATAGATATTCCAGGATTCTATTTAAATAAACTTTAATGTAAGAAATGTTAATGCCTATTCCTTCCGTCATTTAACTCAGGGCTTCTAATCCCAATCCTGTATAGACCAAAATGAGTGTGTAGAATATAGTGTGTAGGAAAGTTAGAATTAGTCACTAATATTTAAAAATGTATCCTCCTTCTCCTTACCATGCATACCATGTGATATCTGATTCTTATATTCCCAAATGGTTAAAATTATTTGACTTCACTTTCTTGTTACCTCAGTTACCAGCTGAATTTCACCAATATAACCACAGGAGAGAGCTGCCTCTTCTGTGTGGAACAAATGTTTAAAAAATAAATAAAAGGAGGACATACATTTTTGCAGCACGCTTACAGGTACTTTGGGGTCCATATGTCTTGCCTACTTCAGACCCTCTGAGTGGTGGTCTTTTTCCAACAATAAATTCTAATCAATGTACACTTTACTGGAACAGAAAAAAATTCACATTGACTGGGCAACCACAAAAAGAATTATAAGGTATTTCTGCTTGGCATTCCTGGATATCTGACCCATTAAGTGAACCAAAATAACCATTCATTCCGCTTTTTTTTCCCGTTTAAATAAATTCTAGAAACCTGTTACAGTACTCAAGGGTGAGTGCTTCTGTGGTTTAAGCTGTAGGAAATATTATTGTGCAATACAAAGTGCAGCAAATGAGATTTCAGGAGTTGGGTTTCTTGTCCTGCTCTACCACTGACAAGCGACGAGGCCCTGGGAAAATTGCTTTGTCTTTCTCAACTTCAGTTTTATCATCAGCAAGAAAAGAAATTTCATTCATTCATTTATTCATTCATTCAACAAATATATCTTGAGCTCCCATTGCACCAAACACACTCGTGTGCTCTGGATACTTTAATGAGCAGAAAAAGCAGAGGCCCTGCTCCCTGTTGGTCTAGAATCTAGATTCTAGAACCTAGAGTATAGATGATCCATATAATTTTACCCCAAGTTAAGACTCAGATTTCTTTCTCTCCAGAAGGTATCAGAAGGTGAGAATCTGAAGTGCCAGTGATTAAAGTGGCAAGAGTTCTGGGTTTTGTGGTCGTTTGATGTTTTTGTTGCTTTTCTTCTTGCTTTTGCAATTGACAGAGCACAGTAATGTCTACACGCAGGCATGGAGCAGGAAACCAAATGTCTTTTCTTTTTTTGTATCTTTGATGACCAATTCCTCATCCAAGTTACCCTCTACATTCCTGCCCCTCAAAAACAGGGTTCATCAAGCCCTCGAGATATTACTATTAGCAAGCCCTGACTCTTACAAACCAGGCAGTGGACAAGAAGTGTTGTTTAGAACCTATAAAAGTGGAGTAACTGTTTCTAGATGAGACAAAGGAGGAGTTGTTCTTTTTTTTTTTTTGTTAGTTTCCAATATCACAAGACTTCTTTCATTCAGACTGCCTTCTTTCTTCTGCTCCATATCAGTCAGGGTAACAAAATAAACTTGCTTTTGCATCTTAAAAAATGAAACAGTACATGGAAATCATTTTGGCACCCTGCATTTGTCCCAACAAGCTCTGGGAAGTAAACATTTCCATTTAATTCAGCCCAGTAATTACTCTAAGAACACTTGGTACATGTCAGGCACTATGTTCAGGGCTTGGGATGCTAAGAAGAAATTGACCAAAGTCCCTCTCTTGTAAATTCTTTTACTGGTGAGAGAAAGATTTGGAAGAAGTCAGAAAATACTCTGATGTTTAAAAGCAGAAAAATGTGAAAGGTGTTAAAGGAAGAGACAGAAAGTGATTTATGCTGAGAGAGTCATAACTTTAAATGCAGTTAAATTTACATTTGAACTGGATGCCTGTGTCAAGTCCTCAATGGCTAATGGGATGAGTACTTAACTGGCCACCCTGGGGAAAAACCGGTGGGAATCAGAGATCATCATGGGAATCCAAAGCCCATTTCCCCAGCAGCAAGCTCACATGAACTCCTCTTAACCCTATACTCCACCACCATCTTTGGATGCACAAGAAGAGGGAGCAGATATCTGAAAGAATAAATTTCCCCCAGAGACTGAGTAAAGCAAAAGATAATATTTAAACCTGAAGGGAAACTAAAATACATTAGTTGGTAAGTTAAAGCACTCCAGCACTCCTGCTACCAGATGAGGTTGAGAGTTTATGTGGAAGATGGAATCAACTCTAGAAATAAAGAACTCAGTACTTCCTGTCAATCAAGTAATGGTTGCACAATATTGTGAACGTAATTAACAGCATGGAATTATAAATTTGAATGTGCCTAAAAAGGGACATTTTAGATTGTATATAGGTTACTAGAATAAAAATGGACAAACACTGTAAAACACAAACAGTGAACCCTAATGTAAACCATGGACTATAGCTATAGTTATATAGTTAAACTTTCATCAGTTTTAACAAATGTACCACACTAACACAAGGTGTTAACAATAGGGGGTGGTATCAGGAAATTCTGAATTTTCTGCCTGATTTTTCTGTAAACCTATGACAGGAAGCAAGGGAAGGAGGGAGGGATGGAGGGAAGGAGGGAAAAAAAGAAAGAAAGAATGAACGAAAGAACTCAAGTGTTCCCTGTACATTGAAATTACATATGTTGTATTTTAAAATTTGCTACATGTCCTGCCACATCTTACAGGTACCTAAAGTTTAACATGCCCAAAACATAAATCATGAAAATTTCTCTTCCACAAACCTGGGTCTTTTCCATTATTTTCTATACCAGTGGCACCACCATCCACCTAGATGGAAAATCCAAAAACATATGAGTTTTTATTAAATTCATTACCAAGTTATGTTGAGTTTATTTACTAACTGTCTCTTGGACTTTCCATTTTATTTCTGTCTAGCACCACCATATTTTCTCTCCTAGCATTCCTGTCTCCCTCTTTTTTCCAAACTACAGCCCTGTTGAGCTTTGAAAATGGAAATGTGAGATCACCACTTAGTGTGCATTTGTCTTAGAATTAGGATTAAAATCTGCAATGGGGCTCATCAAGCCCTTCCTGCTCTATCTCCTGCCTCCCTTTCCAGAATTCTCCCGACTCTTCCTCCTTGCTCTCTGTACTTGCTCTTCCTTCAGTCCCTCCACTGGGCTCTCCTCTCTCATGCAGAACTTCCTCACCCCACCCCTTTCTCACCCTTCCTTGAGAGCTCAGCTTCTCCAGAGATGTCTCCTTGATTCCCAGGCCAGGTCAGACTTCCTGCTCTAGGCACTACAGAAACCCTCCTTTCATAGCAATCATTTCCATTTTAATTATTCATCCCCCCACTGGGACAAGCAAGGGCCGCTTCTGACTTAGCTCACAACTGCATCCCTAGTCAAGGCAGATACTCCATAAAGCCAGATAAATGAATGAAGCTATTCTCTTTCTCATGGATGGACTTTTTCTGAGGTTATTTCTACTACCTTTCTGGTACAAGATTGATTTTGAAAAATTCTACCTGGATTCCTTTTTTTTTTTTTACTTCCTTTTTCTTTTTCTTTCCTTTTTTTTTTTTACCTCTCCAATTACTGTTTATGGCAAATGGGAACCACAATATGAAATAGGAAAATGATTATTAGACTCTTGCCTCTCTCTTTCCATAAATCCTAGAAGGTAACTTCATTTAAATGTGGCTTTTCTCTGCTAATAACTAGACAAGAAAAGATGCAGGATGTTTGAAAGGAATTTGTTTGCAAGATTTTCAAGGAGACCGACTGAGGATAAAATTACAGCAAAAGAGTTTAGAATCTAACTCCTTCATATCAAGGGAACTTGTCCCACCTTCTTGAAACCCTATTTTAATTGCTTCCTTCTAAAGTTTCAATAATTTTCCCTCATATTATCCAGCTCTTGTACTAAACACCAATGTGGGCATAATACTTACTCTAACCTTGGTGAGCAATGTTTAGGCAGCTTTTCCCAGCTCTACACATTAAGTTTTAGGTTCATGCAGAGAAGTGCATGGTTGGGTAACTCCAGTACTCCCAACAATGGAAGCTGGCTGGGAACTTAAATTCTTTTTTGACCAGACCCTAATTCATATTTGAATAAATAAGTTGTATCCCCAACTTTCGTTTTTAAGTTGGTTTAGTTGGTGCAGGCATATAATTATGGGGGGTTTGAGTTCCAGTCTCACCCACAAAGGACCTAATTTCAACTTATGGGAGGCAATAGCAACACTATTCCAACTGCACACACCCTGCCTCATTGACTTTCTTTCTTTTTTTTTTTTAATTATTAATAATAAATTTTATTTTAAAATAAGTTCAATCTTACAGGAACAGTTGTAAAAACAGTACAAACCCCCTACATAGAATTCCATCATACCCTGACCCCCTCCCCTGATACTCTGATCCATCACCTTTAAGATCCTGTCACACCACTGTCTCTTTCTTTCCCTCCCTCTCTCCCTCCCTAACACCCATCATCTATTGCTCTATCTTCTGAACATATGGGAGCAAGCTGCACATATCTTTGAACAGGCAATATAATTAATATATACCTTTCCCATGGACAAGAACATTATTTTATGCAATCTCATTAAACACAGCTAAGAAGTTCAAGAAATTCAACATTGATATAAAGCTTATATTCTATAGTTCCTTTTTTTTTTTTCCCCTTGTGTCCCATCTGTGTCCCTTTGAGCCTCCTCTCCTCTGGCCTCAGATCCCGTCCAGGATCATCCTTGGCATTTAATTGTCATCTATTTAGACTGTCTTATTTTTTTTTTTTTTTCAATTTTGGAAAGATACGTATAGCCTAAATCTTCCTATTCCATCCCTCCCTAGCATTCCCTTAGTGGGATTAATCACATTTAGAATGTTGCAATGCTATCACCTTCCGACCATTCATTTCTAGAAGTTTCCCTTCACCCCAAACCAAAACCCCTACTCTCGTTTCTTAACTCCCCATTGCCCCTTCCCCCACCTCTTGGAACCCCTACTCTACTTTTCATCTCTTTGGTCATATTCTTTGATACTTTCTTTGTGTTTACCATGGGGCTTAAATTTAACATCTTAAATCTATAACAATCTTGTTTTTCTTTGAAACCAACTTAACTTCAATAGGACATGTAAACTGTGTTCCTATACTCCTCCATACCCCCACCTTTATGTAGTTCTTGTCAAGAATTACATATTTTACATTGAGTCCAAAACCACCGATTTATCATTACAGTTTATGTATTTTAGATCCTGTAGGAAGTAAATAGTGGAGTTATAAATCAGCCATACAGTAGTATTGGTCTTTATATCTACCATGTGATCTTTACTGGAAATCTTTATTTCTTCATGTGGTTTCAGTCAATTGTTTAGGGTCCCTTCCTTTCAGCCTGCTTAGGACTGATCTACTGGTGATGAAGTTCCTCAGCTTTTGATTGTCCGGGAATGTTTTCATCTCCCCCTCATTTTTATCTTTCAGGTGTTTGTGAATTCTCCAAGTCTCTGATGGTTATTGACTTCTATTTGTATTCCATTGTGGGCAGAGAATGTTCTTTGAACAAATTCATTTTTATATTTTTTATTTTATTGAGGCTTGTTCTTATGTTGCCGCATACAGTCCATTCTGGAGAAAGATCTGTGATCACTAGTGAAGAACGTGTGTCCCAGTGACCTGGGATGTAATATTCTATATATGTCTGTTAAAAGTCTCTATATCTCTCTTTCATTTCTTTGTTTCTCTGTTGGTAGGGCTCGCTTTAGCATCTGAAGTAGGGCAGGTCTTTTATTAGCAAACTCTTTCAGCGTTTGTTTGTGAAAAATTGAAGCTCTCCCTAAAATTTGAAGGAGAGTTTTGCTGGATAAAGTATTCTTGGTTGGAAATTTTTCTCTCTCAGTATTTTAAATATGTCATGACACTGCCTTCTCACCTCCAAGGTGGCTGCTGAATAGTCATTACTTAGTCTTATGTTGTTTCCTTTGTATGTGGTGAATTGCTTTTCTCTTGCTGCTTTCAGAACTTGCTCCTTCTCTTCAGTATTTGACAGTCTGATCAGAATATGTCTTGGAGTGGGTTTGTTTGAATTTATTCTATTTGGAGTTCGCTGGGCATTTATGCTTTGTGTATTTATATTGTGTAGAAGGTTGGGGAAGTTTTCCCCAACAATTTCTTTGAATACTCTTTCTAGACCTTTACCCTTCTCTTCCCTTTCTGGGACACCAATAAGTCTTAAATTTGGACGTTTTATTTTATCTATCATATCCCTGAGATCCATTTCGATTTTTTCAATTTTTTTCCCCATTCTTTCTTTTGTTCTTTCATTTTCTGTTCTGTGCTCCTCGAGGAGGTTGAGTTGTTGTTCAACTTCCTCTAATCTTGTATTATGAGTATCCAGAGTCTTTTTAATTTGGCCAACAGTTTCTTTAATTTCCATAAGATCTTCTATTTTTTTATTTACTCTTGCAATATCTTCTTTATGCTCTTCTAGGGTCTTTTTTATGTCTTTCATATTCTGTGCCATGCTCTTCTTCAAGTCTTTTATATCCCGTGCCATGCTCTCTTTGCCTGTCTGTAGTTCTTTGATTAATTCTGCCAGGAACTGTGTGTCTTCAGATCTTTTGATTTGAGTGTTTGGGTTCGGGTTCTCCATGTCATCTGGTTTTATCATATGCTTTAAGATTTTCTGTTGTTTTTGGCTTCCTGGCATTTGCTTTACTTGATCTTTAATTTGTTAGAATTGCAGTTTGGTGACATACACTTTCTCTAACCAACCAGCAGATGGCGTCCTGAGTCACTTATTCCCCTCAAGTCAGTTCTCCCCAACTTTGTGTTATGTGGGGATCTGATTCTTTTGGGGTCCAGTTGGTGCACTTAATTTGGGTGTGTTGTCAGTGTTGTCTGCCCTCAATGAGGGGCGTGTGCCTGAGTGGTTAGGGAGGAAGGGCAGGTTTAACAATCAAACCTCCCAGGTGTTCCCAGAGATTTAAGGCTGTTCTCTGCTGCTGACACAAAAGTCCTTGGTATTGGCGTAGGTTCCCTGGGATTTCCGAGTGGTTCCCCTCTCCCTGCTGTGCTTTCCCCGGACCTCTGCTGAGGAGGGGAGGGCCGTGCCACGTCACAAGTGAGCGCCGGCCTCCAGGGAAGCCCTGGGCCACCGGGCTGTGTAGGGGCATTCCCAGCCCACCTCACAGATGGTTGAATGGGACGTGTTAACTTCCCTCTTTCTGCACAGCTCCGCTCTCCCAGCTCCAGGACAATCAGCCGTGGGTGTATTCAAGGCCACTGCCCACGGCCGATATTGTGTCGTGTGAGCGGTGCTGTGGGAAAGACTCCCTGTCAGGCTGGGTTTCTTGTCTCAGCTTTGTGCTGTGTGCTCGGCCCTGGGCAGGAGCAGCCCCGCCCGCTAGGGTGATGGCCGCGAGGCTGGGTTTCTCCCCTTTGTTTCCCTGGACCCGAGACAATCTGCATTGGGTGTGGGAAGGGGTATCCTTCACCCCAGACACCGAGGCATTAGTCCAGACCATTCCCGTCTTATCTGCAGCTGTTCCTGGGCTTCTCTCTTTAAAAAAAAAAAAAAACGCTAGCCCAGCGTCTCCCCCCACTGCAGCGTGGCTGATGGGTCAGCCTACTCACTCACTCGTTTCAGAATGCAGACTCCTGGTTTCACCAAAAGCACGTTCCCTGTGGCTTTAGCAGAACTTGTCCAGCTGGTGCTACTTTGGAAGTGGTGTTCTGGGTCCTTTCTAGTTTTTTATCTAGTGTTTTCCATGGAGGTGTTTTTTTCTCTGTCTCACCTAGTCGCCATCTTAGGTTCCTCTCTTTATTTCTGTAAGAAAGTGTATTCCATGCCCCAGCAATGCAGACAAGATGTGGGATTCTTGCACTTCTCAATGAGGTAGGCTCTCTTAGCAATAGTGACAATGGGAGATAAGAAAGGGAACTATTCTTGAGCTTTAAGTCTCTGCAGCTACTTTGCAACTCTCTACCTCCAAAGAAGAGCCTCTGCTATGGAGCACATTCTCGGGATGCTCTGGATCAAGACCTTATAGACAGAAGCAGAGGCAGAAGGCCCAGGCCAAACTTGCCCCAAGGCTACAGGGCCCGGATCGAATGCTTGTGTGTTGAAATGTCTGTGCCCCGAATTGAGAAGCAGGCAAGCCCATGTGCAAACCATAGGATTTTCTAGAAAGCTGACAATCTTAAAATGGATTTCACGACTTCCAATGCCAACCTGTGTGGGATATTCAGAGAATGCTAGTGGTAACAGCTTGCAGTGGCTATTGTTACCCATTCCTTCATAAAGAGCTTGTCTTCCCTAAGTACCTTCAGACAATAAGAAGAAATATCCAAGTATCCTGCTATACCCACCCAAAGTTTTGTAATTATGTCTAAGCTTAAGTCAGCTCCTGTTAAGAAAGCTATGGCTGAAAGATGACATGCAAAGACTGTGGATCACTTACTTGGGCAGTTTCATAGAAGGAAGACTTCAAAGTTAGGCTAATTAGAGGTATTATGGCCTTAAAATAACAGCTGGTTTTGTAGACATAGAGCACATAGATGTCAAATCAGTCTTCAGGCCGAATACTTGGGGCTGCATATATTTGTTTCTACATCAGCACCTCTTTTACGCCTCTTTTATACTAAAGAATTTGTCCTGACTACCACTGAAAGCTATTTTACCAAAAGTAAAATTGGAAGAGAAACACTCAGCACATCTAGACATAGTATTTCTTTTCAGAAAACAGAAAAAAGTTAGAAGCAAAGAGCCCAAAGAAATTTGTAATTGGTAAAACTCATTCACCCTTTCCCATTCAAGCATTTACTGATACTCTATTAAGTAAAAATTATTGTAGGTAGCAATATGAGTTGCTTTCCCTCCCCTCAGAAGCATAAAAGTTTCAAACTATCAACGTACAGTGGACATAGCCTCAGGCCGTACTTGAAAAGAGTCTGAGAAGATGCAATTAGAAAGGAGGAAAACTGAGAGATGTAAGCTGGAAGGTGTAAGAGGTGAATGGGAAAACAACTGCAGGTGAAATTCTCCAGCTCACGGAGCCAGAAGAAGAGCTCACTAAATGAAGATGTACAAAGATAAAAATGTCTCTCCAACCACAACCAAGAAATATTGGAAGGACAGATAGAAAAGAAGCCTGGAGAAAGGTGGGGATATACTGAGACTATTAAAGGGAAATCTGTTTCCAGATGGTATAAAGAGAATTTTAAATATCATAAGACCAAAAAAAAAAAAACTGCTTCGGGATATGCATCTCAGACCACATGCTGAATTGGATGAAAATGGAAATGTATGTCCTTTTAAACAGTGATTCTTTAAACTTAGTCCATGTCTATGACACAGAATTGGGTGAAGGAGAATCCAGGGACTCTAAAAGGGAAACTGGACGAGAGGCAATCCCTCTGGAATGTATTTATAAGATCATTCTGGGTTTAATTCTCATCTCTTAACTTCTCTGAGGAATCCTGATGTGATACTTTCTGAGGATGAAAAAATAACACTGCTGGAAAGGTAGCATATGAGGAGAGAATTTTGATTATGTTTTCTTCAGATATTAAAGTGGTTCTGCTACAACATTCTGGACTTGTGAAAATTTGGTTGATTCTTATAATGCCATGAAAGAGGAAACTGCAACAGACGAAGCAGGACAAGTTTTAGCCTTGATTGAGAAATTAAAAATCAAGGTATTCCTGACTCCCAGGGGTGTAAATCTCCCTGGCAACGCAGGATATGACTCCTGGGGATGAATCTGGACCCGGCATTGTGGGATTGAGAACATCTTCTTGACCAAAAGGGGGATGTGAAATGAAACAAAATAAAGCTTCAGTGGCTGAGAGATTTCAAATGGAGTCGAGAGGTCACTCTGGTGGACATTCTTATGCACTATATAGATAACACTTTTTAGGTTTTAATGTATTGGAATAGCTAGAAGTAAATACCTGAAACTACCAAACTCCAGTCCAGTAGCTTTGACTCTTGAAGACAATTGTATAACAATGTAGCTTACAAGAGGTGACAGTGTGATTGTGAAAACTTTGTGGATCGCACTCCCTTTATCCAGTGTATGGATGGATGAGTAGATAAATGGGGACAAAAACGAAATGAAAAATAGGGTGGGATGAGGGGGATGATTTGGGTGTTCTTTTTTATTTTTATTTTTTATTCTTATTCTGATACTTTCTGGTATAAGGAAAATGTTCAAAAATAGATTGGGGTGATGAATGCACAACTATGTGATGGCACTGTGAACAGTTGATTGTACACCATGGATGATTGTACGGTATGTGAATATATCTCAATAAAACTGAATTTTAAAAAAATCAAGGTATTCTAAAAAAGATTTGGACCAATTCCAAAAATGTAAGAGAAAGAGGAAGAGAGGTGGGGGGAGGGAGGAAGGGAGGGAGAGAAGGAGCAGAAAGGGAGAGGGGGAGAGAAAGGGGAGGAAAATGATTTTTAAAGTTATGTCTAGGCTATACGTCTCTATAAACAAGCTCTTTTCCGTATTTCTTATTCTTTCTCAGGCTTAGGAAGTCCTAACTGCTTTTGATTGTTGCTTTGGGGTCATAAAGACATTTTCAACTGTTCTCACTCTGGGGAGGAGCCGGCGTGGATACAGAAGAACAGAGCAGGATGGGTAGTGCTAAGAAGTGTAGGTGAAGTATAAGAGAACCACTGCAACAGCTCATGACCTGCTTTGGGTTCAATCCAGGCATTAAGCTAAAGCTCACCTCTAAAAGCAAAGATTTACTGAGGACAGAAGCTGAAACCCTTTACTGAAGGAAAAATGCCCACGAGATCCATTTGTTGCCTATACTCTCCCACCTTTACAAGTCTGTACATAGAGTAAAGCATTTTGAGAGCAAAAAGCAATCATTTATTCTCTCATATTATACCTGTTCTCAAGGAATTTGCTTTCTGGAACTGCAAGGAAAGAGACAATACAGAATGATGATGATGATGATGATGACGACAGTGACAAGGCGGATGATGACGCTGGTGCTGACGACGACTGTGATGGGAAGAGCAGAGTTGTGTACAGGATACCTTGGAGCATGGAGGGAAGGGGTGGGAGGAGAGAGATCCTCTCCATCACCTAGGAGGGCAGGGAAGATTTCGTGATGCAGATATAATTTGAGTGACATTTAGAGAGAGGAATAGGTGTTTTCCAGTTGACCACAGTGAAGAGAAGGTCATTCCAGGGAGAAGGCACAAAACAGCTAAATGCAGGGAGGCCCTAAGGCATAGCATTTTCAGAGAGTTACAGGTTGTTAAGTACAGGAGAATGGGAGAGGTGATGACAGGAGATGCAGGTAGACAGATGGGTGGGGGCCATAGTATGAAAATGATGTCAAAGAGTTTCGGTTTTAGTCTATAGGTAATAGGAAGATATAGAAAAAAATTTAGGAGAAGAATGACAGGTCCAAATTTTCAGTTCTGGAACAATAGTTCTCCCATCATGTAGATTAATCAGGATAAGATTTCTCAATAGCCTTTGAGCTTGCCTTCTATTGTCATCAGATATTTCAAGCGTCTCTTAGAAATTTCTGAACACAACCAAATGACTTCCAGGATCTCTAACTCTTGCCTTCTAGAAAACTATTAGCCCTGGTCTCCTTGGTAAAAGTAGTGCAAATATATTCCGATCTCCAGAGAAAAAAAGAATATGAAACTGGAAAAAATATATTTATTTTTATATTTTTACCTGCTGGTAAAGAGGGACTACTCAGGGAACCTTTCATTTTTCTGATTGCACCATTAGGAGTACTCAGGATTTCAATGCATTAGTGATAGGAAATCTAGTCTAGGTCTCATTTAATGAGGAGAAAGGAGGAAACCTACTACAACAGTTGTCAAGAACAACTCATCTATACAAAAATCATCTTACTGGCAAGTCTCTGGAATTTGTTGTTGTTGCATCAAGTGCATATAGTTGGTCAAGAAGAAGGAAGTTAAATTAATAATGTCAGTTATTCTTAAATGAGATTTTCAGGTCAATGAGATTCCCAGACCCAAGCAATAAATTCATGTGACTGTGTGAGAAGTACCACGTAGCTGCCTTGTGGTTCTCAACCATAAGTTATACCATGGGCTGTAACTGCCCTGCTCATGACTTTGAAGAGTGGGAAGCAAAGTGATTTGAGGATTACAAAAGAAAGGCACTCTACTCCTGAGAAGAGGAAATCAAGTGTGACAGCTAGGTGTAAGTATTCTTAAAAACAGGCTCACATGATTTTTGTAGAAGTTATGAAGAGCTGTTAGTGCTGTCTAGTGTTTTTCAATCTCTCTAGGTGAAGTGTAAGAACTTCCTCAACTCTAGGATGAGTGCAGTTCTTCCTACATTACATCTTAGTTAATTTGGGAATTGTGCATCTTCTTCCAGAGAGACGTAAGATTGCTTTTGTCTTTACAACCTTAATGGTTCTTGAGCTTTGAAGTTGGGTCCAAAAAGTGGCATAGTGAAAAAATCATCAGTCTAGGGATCAGAAAACCAATTTCAGTCCTGGTTATGTCACCTACAAGTGGTCTTGTGGGGCCATCAGCTCTCAATTGAAACTTGGGATTCTGATTTTTAAAACTGGGACATTACTTAGCACTCCTGTTAGACTGCTTCTGCTAGATGATGCCGTGTCGATCCAGAGACAATGCACAAGCAGCAACCTAATATTTTAATAGAGCTGTATAAAGAGAAGCATCTGTACTAGTGATGTTAAGATGATATCTTTTTAGGAAAGGAAATGTGATCACAAAGTTGGTATTAATAATCTTTGAGGGTTTCAGTGAATGGTAGATAGGATGAGAAATTGGAAGGCTTGAGTTTTCTGTTTAAGAAGTGAGATTTTGGCAGGATACAATGTCAGGCTTCCCAAATTAATGAAAGCACAACTTTGATGTGGTAAAAGAAGGGAATTTTATAGACTGATCTTTAATTTTAACTATTCACAAGGGAAGTGTGCAAAGATACTGCAGGTCAGAGGCTACTGTCGGAAGCCCCACATTAGACTGAACACTGCTTCCCCACTTCTGGGGATCAGCATCTGGTTGACCCCAGTGACAGCAACCATAACTGTTCCCAGAACTGTAACTATTCCCTGATGTCTGGAGCCAGAACATCAGCATGATGACATCAGAATAGGTGAGAAGGTCCATGTAGGTTGGTTGTGGAGAGCAATCAGATAATTTAAGGCCTATTAATTTAACCATATACAAAACAGAACAAAGTATCATCTTGCCAAAGAAGCTCCCTCTCCTGACTTTTCTTCTAGACACACAAATGTGCACTTACTTCTGACTCCTTCATCTCCCTCCCTTGCTCCATCACCCAAACAGTTAAGACATACATATTCTCCCTGCAGATCCCTTTTGCATTCTCCCTAGGAAAGAGAGAGGACTCAAAGACCCCCTAGGACTCACGGCACTATTGACCATGATCTAGACTTGAGCTCCAGTAACAGAGAGCATCTGGAAGTCCAGCTTCTGTTGGTCTGTGAGGAGTTTAGCAGATCAATGAACTAAGCTTGGAGACCACTCCTAATCTTTTTTTTGTCTTTTCAGAGCCCCTTCTTGTCTTCCTAGCAATCAATGCCTTGCAAAGATCTTTTCAGTACCCCTTTCCCTACTATTTCACAAGAATATCCTCTATTCACATCAACTCCCCACTTGATTTAAAGAGCTCAGACTCTCTCCATCAACAGAATAAAGCCCTTTCATCCTTGCCTATTGAGTTTCCCCAAGAGTTGTGGTAGTTTTGGCCACAGAAATGGTACTGGCCATAACTCCTGCTGATCACTCTTGCTTCAAAGGCCTGGGGGGAAGGTCGGCTGGATTGTTCTCTACTCTCACTCTATAGTGCTTGGTCCTACTCTAGTTTCATGGGTTCTTCTTCCTTTCACCTTCCCTAGGCCCCTCACCAAATACCATGTCTTGTTTTCTTTGCAGAAAAATTGGGAGTCAGGTTTGTGTGGTAATATTACTAATAGTCCAGCAATGTAACTGTTATAAGTGTTTCTAGAGCATTTGAAGAATTAAAAATTAAGATATGTGGCTTCTACTTGCAACAACAACAAAAAAAACCCAAATCTATAAGGCTGGCTCCAAATGCTATCATTGTAATCTGCACAACATTCTCCTCAAGTTCCTTCTGTCCCAGGGAAGTACTTGGGAGAGTCATAATCTGCCCCAGGCAGTTGTCCACTTTGTTCTCTTGGGCTCTACAGGTGGAGCATCTCTGTTTCCAGACCCTGTCCAGGAGTCTCCTGAACCCTGTGATTCTTGGACTCCATCCACTGTGTGCCCAGGGTACTTCTACCCCCAGCTGGCGTCCATCTCTTCCTAAGCTCTCCATATGCTGGAGGCCACTCTCCAGAGAAAGGTGGGGGGCCAGGTCTTGTGGCAATCAAAACCAAACTTTAGGGTGAAACCAGAGTTCAAAAGTTGGTTTCCCTACTTACCCATTATGGTCACTCCTTCTGCTTCAGTCTCCCCATCTGTAAAATGGACAAAGCCTTACCTATCCTACAGTGTTTTTTTTTGTTTTTTTTTTTAATATTCATTTTATTGAGATATTTTCACATACCACGCAGTCACACAAAACAAATCGTACATTCGATTGTTCACAGTACCATTACATAGTTGTACATTCATCACCAAAATCAATCCCTGACACTTTCATTACCACACACACAAAAATAACAATAATAATAATTAAAGTGAAAAAGAGCAATTAAAGTAAAAAAGAACCCTGGGTGCCTTTGTCTGTTTGTTTGTTTGTATGTTTCCTTCTCCTATTTTTCTACTCATCCATCCATAAACTAGACAAAGGGGAGTGTGATCCTTATGGCTTTCCCAATCCCATTGTCACCTCTCATAAGCTACATTTTTATACAATTGTCTTCAAGATTCATGGGTTCTGGGTTGTAGTTTGATAGTTTCAGGTATCTACCACCAGCTACCCCAATTCATTAGAACCTAAAAAGGGTTGTCTAAAGTGTGCATAAGAGTGCCCACCAGAGTGACCTCTCGGCTCCTTTTGGATTCTCTCTGCCACTGAAGCTTATTTCATTTCCTTTCACATCCCCCTTTTGGTCAAGAAGATGTTCTCCATTCCACGATGCCTATCCTACAGTGTTTTAATAGGATTTAATGAGATAATGTATGTAAAGGTCTCAACACAGAACATGGCACATGCAAAGGCCACAAATGATTGACAGGTGAGCAAGGAAGGTCATAGTTGTCAGCACAGACTCTGCAGTCACACTCTCTAAGTTTGAATCCTGGATCTGCAGCTTTTTAACTGTGTGAACTTGCGCAAGTTATTCAACTTCTCTGTACCTCTTTCCTCATCTGAACAATGAGGTTGATGATGACAATGACGACGACGATGATGACGATGACAATAATGATGATAAAATGCATCCCATTAGATTTTCATGGGGATTAAGAGAGTAAATACATGTAAAGTACTTAGAAGAGTACCTGACACAGACAGTAAATGGTATATATGTGTGAGCTTTTATTGTTATTGTTGTTGCCATGGTGGTTGTTTTCCTAGTAGGCAGTAGAGGGCTCAGATACTGCTCTTACCCAGGCTGCAAACACTTGTTCCGCTTTGAATCAGATTTTCCCCATCCTTCCCTCCTAACCCTCTTTACCACCCACCCCCCTCAAAAAAAAAAAAAAAAAAAAAAACCTTAAAATGATTCAAGAAGCCTAAAACCACTCATCTTTCCACTTCTAAGAAGTACAATACCTGAGGAGTAGAAGAGATATTCTCTACTCACATGTGTACCAATCTCACCTCCATATACAGAGCCCCCCTCCTTGGGACTGAAGTGGAATGTACACAGACTTAACTGTGCAGCTCCTCCTCCAGTGGGGACCCCTAATGCTCAAAGACTGGGGATCTGCTTCATCCCATAGTTTCTTTCTGTCTTCATTCTGGCCAGGTAGCTGAAATGCCACCACCCTATTGAACTCTTTCCTTTCTACTTAACTACAATTGAAGCTAAGGAATGTGACTCCAGTTCCTCTTAAAAATAGTAATGTTAAACTTCCCATATTTCCCAGTTTTGACAAGTAGTGAAATAATTTTAAAGAAACACTTTAGCAGGTCACTGAAATCTGCAGTGGTCACAGTGCCCCCAGAACGGGTTCTGGTTGCGTAGCTAGCCTTCCTGTCCCCTCGTTTCTGTTTAAAGCTTTGATGCTGCATGAACAGAGCTTCTTTAACATGTAACATACATTAAAAGCAAGAAAATTTCATCAACAGAGCATTACACTTAAATATCTAAATGCTAAAAGAGCTGGAAATTCAGCCTAATTAAAATGGCTGAAAGCAGAGTCACAATTAAACAGCGAAAGAATTATGGAAGAGTAAATATTTACACACACATTGTACACTTATTAGGGTTTACAAAGAAATGCTTCTCATCGGCACAGCTTTCCTTTGTAATGATATTGTTATGAGGCAATAAATGTTGTTATAGTTAATAACAGATGTTAAATGGCATAATTCATCCAGAAACCCCGCTAATTACTGCAGAAATGCAGCACGAATGCACAGCATCATATGGGAGGTATTTCTTATCTGTTAGTTTGTAAACTGAAAAAAATGAAAGGTCACTTGTAGAAACAGAAAGGCTTAGAAGAAAGCCTGAGCTATTTAAATGAAAAATTTAAACACTCTGAAATTACAACAGGCTTCCCCTTCCAGAGCTTTCATACTTCATTCAGAGAAAACAAATTGGCCTAAATGAGTTTGAGTTAACTTGGCCACTCTAGTGGTAATCATTTTCTAAATTAGTTTAGGGAGAATTTTCCATATTTCAAACTGCATTACTTACTGTCTTTAAAATGATGCTTAGCATCAAATATTTTATTTTCCTGCAGCCCAATCCTTCTCTCTTTACTCGGGCAGTGGGAAAAATGGGGTAGGGTTGGGTATAATGCCACCTACAGTAATTTTATTTTATACAGATTATATAGAGAAGGGATGGGAAATACAAAAGCTTAAAAGAATTTTTCATAATAAAATCTGGGAAAGCAGATTGGAAAAATTAAAATCAAGAGGCATCTGTTTTCCTCACAAAATCTCAAAACCTCGATAATCAGATAATCATTGTGAAACTCCCAACCCAACCCTGTTAGCATAGGCAACTTTCATTTGACTCTGTTCAGTTGTTTCCTCCACTCTCATATTGTCTTAATAGTGGTGCCCTTTGAAATGCTTGTGGTTGATTAGCACCATATTTTACCAAGCTTTACTTCTTGGATTTAATTTCTATTGGTCTTCAAAACCAAAGAGCTTGCTTTACATCTTGATTCAAATGAAAGTCAAGATGCTGAAGTGAAAAGAGGAAAATTTTCCAAGATTTTGGAAAACACACATGAATACATATGCATACACACACCACAGGGTGGAGGGGGTGGGGGGAGAGGGAGAGAGGAAGAAGAGAGAGAGAAGGGGAGATGCAGAGAGGGAGAGAGGGAAGGAGAGATGCAGAGAGGGAGAGAAGGAAGGAGAAATGGAGGAGGAAGGGCACAGAAATGGTGAGAGAGAGACAGAAAGAGAAAGGGAGACACACAATATCCTTAGTTTTCTATTAAACAGAAATCATTATACCAGACTTCCACTGCTTCACAATATTAGACTTTTCCTTTCTATTGCCTTTTGGTGAGACAAACTCGAGTCTTTTTTTTTTTTTTTTTTTTTTAATTGTCTGGAGAATAATCGTCCAACAAAATAGAAACTTGACAATAAAAATCCATGTATATCCATCAATCTAATCATTGGAGTCAAGGAAGAATTTTTCCCCTCCGTATTATCTGTTGGAACAATTTTGAAAGGCATCTCAGAAAAAAATGCAGGAGCATGTCCGGCGCCTTCTCGCTCGGTCCCGCGCGTCCTGTCCTCGGCCGGCAAGGAGAACAGAGGGAAAGAGGGAGAGACGCAGACAAACTGACACTTGAGGTACGCAATGGCAGTGAATGCAAGCCTTTTACTGGAGCCAGGAAGAAAATTTTCTCTGTTACATATTCCACACGAGGCCCTATACCCCGTGGGAGAACAACCTCTATGCGGCCGTCAGGCACGGCTCCCTGTGGGCTGTCTCCCCGAGGCTAGCCCGGGTAATTTCTTATATACAATAGTTACAACCAATGTGCTGGCAGTACGCAAGCGTGTACAATAGGCTAGCAGCAACCGCTGCCTCATGCGTCATATGCGGAAGCAGGATACGGGCGCCATCTTGGCTCAAACGATGGGCGGGGGCTACTCTGGAGCAGGTCGCGGCGTGTCCACTAGGCCCTAACCCGGAAAGCGGCTCCCCACATCTCCCCCTTTTTTATATATTTCAACCCAGTGTCTCCATTGATGAGTGTACTCCCGTGGGCCTGAGTGACCCACTACATGTTTTGGTGCTTTGGGGAGTCTGGACTAGGCCCCTGCCATTTTACGGCGGAACCTCTGGCACCGACCAGAATGCTTACCTCATATAGAGACCGGAGAGCCCGTGAGCTGGAAACAACGTGACTCTCCCTACAGTACTTTGCCTCGTAACTGGGGAAAGACGGTTGGGGCAGGAGAGTGGCAACCAGCGTCAAAGGCGTCACTAGGCGTCTCTGTGCAATGGCCAGAGTCCAGTCTGGCCACAACTGGGACTCCGCCTAAGAGACTCGCCTGAGACAAAAATTAAGACTGCTGGAGTTATATGTTATATCCGGGATACGGCCATGGACTTTGCCGCGAACCTGGCCCCAGAGCGCCCCACCCCGAGTGGCCGGGACGGGGATCGATCAGTATAGAAGCTACTGTCAGAAGTACTACAGGTTGAAGACATAGCCATCATAGTGGTAACGCGCAGTTGCTGCTGTGCTTGAAACAAGCGTTCTAACAGGCATTTGACGATTACTAAACCCACCAACAACCCTATAGCGAGGAGAACCCAAGTGGTCAGATTGGGCCACGAAAACCAGGAAGTAACTCGGTTCCACAGGTCAGTTACCAAACTGACAAGGTTGAACTTAACGGGGGTCAACTTAACGGCCCCAATCTTGTCCAGGCTGACGTCCACCTGCTGGGTAAGATTGGTAAAAGTTGGCAGATAAGTATTTTTAAGCCAGTCAGAGACTTTGTGGGTGTTAGCAGTTACATTGGCCCTGACCGGAGTGACGCAAAGTCTGAAAAGGATCCATCGGGTGTCACACAGTTGCTCGACTGTTTTCCAGAGCCCATCTATCTCCTGTCCAAGTTCCTGTATTTCACTTTGCATTTTCTGGATTGCTTGCGAATTCAACTCTAACATTAGATTGTGGGCGTGCAACGCGTCCCGGGTGGCATTGGCTAAAGTGTTGACTGTTTCCATCGTCAGGGCGATCTGCTCCGTTGTCCAGGCTTGAAGCACCGCATTCCCCACTGCTGGGACGAACAATGAAGCGACGATGCCGCCGAGGTTCCACAGCCAGCCTTTGACACTTCTTGGTTTCCTGTTAAGGGAGGGATTAAAAGGCCCAGAAAACGGAAAGTTTTCCGTTGATACAACCTGGGTAATAGGGCCTACCCAATCAGTGGTATTGACCGGGACCCAAACATAGCTGGGACGGTAGGTTAGGATGGCGTAGGGAGGGAATCCGTTCCAGCATTCAGACAGGGTACAGGGGACGCTGGAACAGTTGAAGGTAGGCTCTGTAGAGAGTAGAAAGGCGAAGGGAGGGAGCACACAAACCTGCCTGTGCAAAGGGAAGGAACAATTCTTATCAGCATATGTTCCCTCTGCACCCGAAAAAGAACAATTGGGAGAGTTACCCGTCGCGCCGGTTGACGTGTTGGTAAGGGTACCATTCAATAGCATGAAATAGCGCAGGTCCAGACATGCCCCCAGGGGGTTGCAGGCCAAATGCTGAGCGAAGGTTTGGATACGGGAGGCTTTGGGGTCGATTAATGGTTCTCGACATTGGTTTACGGTACCCCACGCCGATGCCTCAGTATATTTTCGGATCTTGCTTATTGCTGTGAAATTACGTATGTGAGGGCGCACGGACCAGAGCCACCAGTCCTCACTTAAGAGGAACGGGTGCCTCACGGGCATACAACTGTGCCAAGAGAAGTCCTCCAGAGTGACTTTCCTGTGTAGATCATGCGCGCAAGGGGGGAAAGGAGGCTGCGGGACATCAGGATCTCGAGAGCAGTTAAGGACTGTTGGTCTAAACCCAGAAAGCTTGAGGCATCTTTTCGTCTCATTTTTGTTAAGCAACCCCTCACAGTCCTGTTGATAGCCAGCCGAGGTACTAAGAAATTCTAGCAAGACTCCAAAAGTCACCCGAGTGCAATGGGTATCACAGGCAGTACTTGTGCTGTTTGCGCAGGAACAATTAGCTATAGAGCGATTAGCAAATGAAAGGATCAGCGTATCATCGGTTAGAGGAAAGGTCTCGTTGAAGGTTATGGAGGAAACATTGGTAGGCAAAGGTAGATGATGGAGGCTAAGAGTTAAATTAGGAGTGAAGAACTGAGGAGAGGCGGGGGACCCCGCAGAAAAGGGAGCTAGCGTCGGGGGATGGTGCCAGAGGCCCCAGAGGAACTGATCTTCTCCCTGAACCACTGCAACACTGCTGAGAAAGAGAAAACAAATCAGGAGGGTATTTATAGGGGAATAGGGGTTGGGATCACCGGTCCTCCCCCTGGACGACGGGGAGGCGGTCAGGATCATTCTCATCATCTTGCTGGTCCTCTTGCTGGTCGTCACCAGCGTTGAAGGTTGGGTCTCTTGTGTCATGTTGGGGGTTCCCCAATTGGTCAGGCTGCAGCTTCTCAGCGCTCTCGGGCGTTGATACGGCTCTCACCAATCTCTCCGGAACCCACACCGGTTGACGTCCTGGTTCCTGTGGGAAGACACAAACAGAGCCTCTGGCCCAGCTGAGCACGGGGTCAGGGCCTTGCCACTGTCCTGACAGGACATCCTTCCATCGGACTAGACCTCTATGTGGAGGTCTCGGGGTGGTGTGCTGAAGGGCAGGTGTCATGCCCTGTGAATTTTCATTTAAGAAATTATACGTGAATAAGGCTACAGACAGTTGAGCCTTTGGGGATAGGCCGTGACCTATCCCCTCTTTCTGTTTTTTGAGCAAGTCTTTCAGAGACCTGTGTGCTCTTTCAATGATACCTTGTCCTTGAGGGTTGTAAGGGATTCCATGCTTCAATTGTACTCCCATATTATCACAAAATTTTTGGAAAGTTTTACTGGTATAAGCAGGTCCGTTATCTGTCTTTAACATTTTTGGCTTGCCCCACGCTGCCCAAGCGGCAAGGCAGTGTGCAATGACTTGGTGGACTTTTTCTCCTGTCTCAGCGGAGGCAAACAATATTTGAGAACATGTGTCTACTGACACATGCAGGTATTTGATTTTTCCGTACTCTGAATGATGAGTGACATCCATTTGCCAAATGTCTCCTGGGACGAGACCTCTAGGGTTAACTCCCACAGATGGGATATGCTGCTGAGTAACACAATTTCCACAAGCTCGGACTATGTCTCTAGCGGCCGCTCGCGGTATACTAAACCGCTTAGCCAGGGTACCTGCATTGATATGAAATTTGGCGTGGAACTCTCGGGCTTGCTGATATGGTGTCAGCACGGGGAAGACGTGTGGCTGTCGAGTGGCCACATCTACTATGTGATTTCCTTGGGCCACGGGACCAGGTAGGCCTGAATGGGCCCTAATGTGAGTTGTGTAAAAGGGATGTTGCCTAGTATGAATCGTCTTTTGCAGCTCGAGAAAGAATGTGCTTACAGTGGAGGAGCATTTTATAATGCCCACAGTTTCTAGGATTTGTAGAGAATTTACGACATAAAGGGAATCAGAGACAATATTCAGGGGGCCAGGAAACTCTCTCAGGACTGTAATAGTAACCTGCAATTCAACCCACTGCGGTTTTTGTGGTTGAAAAAACACTGTTTTGGGAGTGTCCCCTTCCACACAATACGCCCCTGTACCGGAGCTGGAGCCATCCGTGTACACGGTGAGGGCGTTCGCTAGTGGCCTAGACGAAGTCACTTTGGGAAAGATTACCGGATGTTGGGTGACAAACTGTAAGAGGGGGTCTTTGGGATATTGGTTATTAATACATCCCGAAAAGGTGCATCGGAGAACAGCCCATTGATCTATGCATCCGGTAAGCACCTCAATTTGTGGGAGAGAGTAGGGTACTCTAAGGTTTTTTGGTGGTTGGCCAAGGTGTTGGATGGCCTTCTTGATGGCCTCCAGGGCCAGATCTGCAACTGCGGTAGGGTAATGCTCTAAGATCTTTTTTGGAGAAACTCCGGGGTGGATCCAGAGTAATGGCCCCTGTTGCCACAGCACCGCCGTGGGCTGTGACACCGTCGGCAGCAGGCAAGCTTCGAAAGGCTTATCAGGGTTTATTCTTTTTAACGTGGCACTACTGAGTGCCTGTTCTACTTGGCATAGTGCTTGTCTCGCTTCAGGGGTGAAGGACCGGGGCGAAGCTAAGTCCGGATCCCCTTTAAGCAAGTCAAACAAGGGTCTTAATTCGGCATTGGGTAACTTCAGATATGGGCGAACCCAATTTATATCTCCCATGAGTTTTTGTAAGTCATTGAGGGTGTTCAGTTTATCTAACCTGAGAGACACCTTTTGGGGGGAGACTTGAGTAGACGTAAGTTTTGCTCCCAGGAAGGTGACAATCTCGGTCATCTGGATCTTCTCTGGGGCTATTTCAAGATTGACCTCTCTAAGTGTAAGAACCAAATGTGATAGTGCAGCGTTAAGGAGATCTGGGCTTTCATGAGTCAGCAAGATATCATCCATGTAATGAAGGATCCTTACTTTGGGGAATTGCTGCCGGGTATCGGCCAACTGTGCAGCGACATACAACTGACACATGGTAGGGCTGTTGGTCATGCCCTGGGGCAGGACTGTCCACTCAAAGCGGTGACAGGGCCCCTCTTGGTTTAGAGAGGGCACAGTAAAAGCAAATTTTTGGGTATCCTCTGTGTGAAGTGGGATAGAAAAGAAACAGTCTTTGATATCTAAGATGATAACAGGCCAACGCTCTGGCAGGGCCGAAAGGAGGGGCAACCCCATCTGAACGGGCCCTAAAGGCTCCATGCAATTATTGATGGCTCTTAAATCGTGCAGCAACCTCCACTTGCCTGATTTTTTCTTTATAACAAAAATAGGGGTGTTCCAAGGTGATGTGGAGGGAATGAGGTGGCCCTCTCTTAGCTGATCTGACACCAGAGTGTGTAATGCGGAGAGCTTTTCCCGTGATAAGGGCCACTGAGGCACCCAAACCGGAGATTTGGTCTTCCATTTTAGCTTTATGGGTGTGGGTGGGAACATTCCCTCAGTGGCCCCCAGGAAAAACCCAGGCCTTGCTTGACAATGTTGGAGGTAGCTTGTATGGGCTCTACACGTCCCTGTAACGAGGCTCCTAAGCCTTTGCCAGGGACATATCCCATTCCTTTTAACAATCGCTTAGAGGTTGGGGAGCAACCACTGGTCAAGGTAACGTCCATCTGGGTAAGAATGTCTCTTCCCCACAGGGAAACAGGCAGGGCTAATACATATGGCTGAAAACTACCTTGGTGTCCTTCTTCGTCTGCCCAATGAAGGGCAGCGGCACTCAGCATGGGTGCCGAAACCTGGCCTATTCCTCTGATGATATCTTCCGCCTTGCACGTCGGCCAGGTAGAGGGCCAGTCCTGTTGTCTTATAATTGACCGATCGGCCCCGGTATCTAGCAGGCCTAGGAAAGATCTGCCTTGTACCTTGATAGTCAGCATGGGTCGAGACTCCAGAGACATATGGAAGCCCTCAAAAACTTCTCCTGAAGACCCAAATCCCTTATCTCCTCTCTGTCTGGGTCTACTCTGAAAGAGTGTATGTAAGCTGGGTAAGAGCAAGAGCTGTGCCAGCTTGTCACCTTTTGCAATGACCAGCGTACCTTGCTGAGATTGTACCATAATCTGGACGTAACCTGTGAAATCTGAATCCACAACACCTGGTATGACACTTAGTCCCTTTAGGGCTGTGGATGCTCTCCCTATTATGAGCCCAACAGTCTTTGCTGGCAAGGGCCCTTTAAAGGAGGTCCCTACCAACTGGACACCCATGGAGGGGGTCAGTACGAGTCTGGAGGTGGCACAGAGGTCCAGTCCCGCTGACCCAGGGGATGCGCGAATTTGGGCGGGCTTCGTGTCGCCGGATGGCATGCAGGGGGGCCCACCGAAAGGGTGGACCCCCCCTGCCCGTTTTTTGGGTCCTGTTCAGGACGGCCAGAAAGGCGCACACCTTGCGCATCGAAGGCTGACCTACAGTCTTCTGCGCGATGAGGTCCCTTGTGGCAACGGCCACATAGCCTGGTTGCTGCATATGGTCTACCAAACTGTGGAGTGGCAGGTGGTTGACCTTTATTGGGACAGTTCCTCTTCATATGTCCCAGCTGGCCACAATGATAACATCCTCTGGGCTTCATTTCTAGTTCTTTAGATTTCTTTGCAGACACTTGCAAGGAGTTGGCTAGCATGGCAGCTAGACCTGCATTAGTTAACGGGCTGCCAGCATCTCTGCAAAGCCGAACCCAGTCCGTCAGCTGTTTTCCTCTGTTTTGTGCTAAAATAACTTTACATTCTTTATTACACTGTTCAAATATCATTTGTTTAACTACAGTCTCTGCCACCCCTGGATCTGAGAAAATTCTCTCGGCTGCAGTTTGCATTTTGGCTACAAAGTCCACAAAAGGTTCTGTGGGGCCCTGATGAATATTACTGAGCGAGGCTTGAGCCTCTCCCTCACCTGTCAGCTTTTTCCAAGCTCCCACGAAACAACGGAAGATTTGGGCATAGACCTCTTGAGGGAACCGCGTTTGATTTTGGGCATGGGCTCCCCTCCCCAACAGCATGTCTGTATTCCACGCGCCATGTCTTCCCGCTGCGTTCCTAGCCGCTTGTTCCTCAGCTAACTCTTCAAACCACGCTTTCCAATCTATAAATCGGCCTGGTGGCAAACAAGCACGGGCTAACTGAACGATATCTGCGGGCGTATGATTTAGGGCGGAGAGGTTTTCAACCATGTTCAGGGTATAAGGGGCATTGGGGCCGTACTGATGGACGGCCTGCCTTAGCTCTTTCAAAAGTTTGTAATCATATGCTTCATATTGGTTGTTGCCTTGGTGGTTAATAATAACCGGGTACATTTCTGGGGATGGTTCTGGCTTAAGTGGTTGGTACCCACCTAGTATACCGAAAGGCCTAAAGGTGAAAGAGGGGACCCATTTCCAGAAATGCCTCCCTCCACATTCTGATGGTATGGGGTCTAGGGGGCCTGAGTATTCAGGTGGGGGATACGGCTGTGGATGCCCCTCCCCCGGCCCGCCTGCAAGGGGCTCCGGGTCCCGCAAAGGCGGACCATCGTGATTATCGGATTCGGGCACTAGTGGGAGCTCTCGGCAAGGGCCTTTGGCGGAGCCGCTCAACCAGCCCACCGGAAGCCGCGGCGTTTTTTGTGACGCGGCGACAGGAGCCGGCGGGGCGGAAGGCCGCGTGGGTGGGGCGGGAGGCTCCTCCCAAGCAATTAATGGAGGCGCTTCCGCTCCCTCACCGTCATCACTACCCGATTCTGAGGCAGAGGTGTCCGAGCTACCACCACTCAACTCTGGCTGCTTGCCTTTATGAGAGCCGGCCGCAGATGACACCGACTGGGTTTCTTGGAGAGCGTGCCGTACCTCTTGCAAGGCGGAGGACGGACTTAGGCCTGTAGTCGACTCCAGTTCAAGGACCGCGCGGACGGTCTCCCATATAGGGACTAGAATTGGATCCAGACAAACGCCCGTCTGACGCGCCCGGTCTATATCGTGACCAAGCTTCAGCCAAGAGGGCAGACTGAGGCTGCCGGTGGAGGGAAACCAAGGGGCAAAAGTTTCAACATCATCGAGAAACCTCTGTAGGGAGCTTTTCTTAACTGAGATACCCCTCTGCTTCAGGAGGGTTTTTAAAGGAGCCAATAAAGGCGAACTTCCAGACTGCCCCATGCTTGCAGTCGGCGCTTTACTTTAACCACTCGGAGAGCTCTTCCGAGTCCCCGGGACCGCCTGAGAACCCACGGGCCCTGACTCTCACGTAAAAGAAACACTCACCTTCTCGCGCTGATCAGGCGCGGGAAGTCCGCTGCAGTGAAAAAGGAGCGAGGCGAAAGGTATGTGCCCCGTACGGTTAGCTCAGTTGGTTAGAGCTTGGTGCTGATAACGCCAAGGTCGCGGGTTCGATCCCCGTACGGGCCACCACTTGTCCGGCGCCTTCTCGCTCGGTCCCGCGCGTCCTGTCCTCGGCCGGCAAGGAGAACAGAGGGAAAGAGGGAGAGACGCAGACAAACTGACACTTGAGGTACGCAATGGCAGTGAATGCAAGCCTTTTACTGGAGCCAGGAAGAAAATTTTCTCTGTTACATATTCCACACGAGGCCCTATACCCCGTGGGAGAACAACCTCTATGCGGCCGTCAGGCACGGCTCCCTGTGGGCTGTCTCCCCGAGGCTAGCCCGGGTAATTTCTCATATACAATAGTTACAACCAATGTGCTGGCAGTACGCAAGCGTGTACAATAGGCTAGCAGCAACCGCTGCCTCATGCGTCATATGCGGAAGCAGGATACGGGCGCCATCTTGGCTCAAACGATGGGCAGGGGCTACTCTGGAGCAGGTCGCGGCGTGTCCACTAGGCCCTAACCCGGAAAGCGGCTCCCCACAGGAGCAGTTTACTCTGGGGACAGAGAGAAAGGACTTGAGCAGCGTTTCTCGTACCTCCATGTGCAGACGCATAATTCAGGGGTCTCTTTAAAGAGAAGGCTCTAACTCAGGGGATCTGAGGTGGGCCTGAGACTCTGCATTTCTAATAAGCACCCAGATGCTGCAGCTGCTGCTGACCATGCACCACACCGTGGGTAGGGAGGGATGAGAGGTTCACTGGATCTAAAATCATTACTCAGCAGTGCTACGGTCTTCAATTGCAGAGTTCTAAAAAAGGAAGCAAAGCTCACCTTGGGCCCTAAATTAGGAATCTGGAAGGGTACTTGAGGGGAGCATTGATTTATTCACCATCACATGGTGTTCTATAGTATCACACAGAAACCACTTCAGCTGTGTAAAGTATGTGTTTTTAAGTCTCCAAAGATAGCCCGCAACTTTGCTTGATAAGATGATTTGGTTTTTAACAGCCTCCACCATATTAAGTAAAAATTCCCTTTGCTATAACACCAGCTAATTCTTCATGTCCAGACCTCATTAAAGCAGAAAATTCCTTCATATGTTCCAAAACTATTCATTAGTATATAATCTCTCAATTTCTACTCTCTAAGCTAAGCTATCTCAGATGGTTTAGACTTTCCTCAATGGGACAATTTCCAACACTTTAATCATTTGGGTAATCTTATCCCAGTGATGTCATTCCCTCTAGAGAGTAATTTATTCTATGTGCTGTTAAAAAAAAAACAAAAAAAAACCCATCCTCTTCTTTGTCTTCATTCTTTCAATCCCTAATGGCCCACTTCTTTTCAAGAATTTCTGTATCATCTTTATGGATTATTATCATCTTATGATCTTTGGCTAGAAACATCAAACATCTTGCAAAGGGAGAGACGATGATTAGTATACAAATTATCAGCATGAAACATCTCTGATGTTGGTGAGTTTTGGTGTTTGTCTCTGAAATAATCTATTTTTTTCCTAAGTATTTGCTAAACTATCCACATATAAGACACATGGACATTTTTAAAAACAATGATTTCATATATTTAGATCTGTACTGTGACAGAACCTAGCATTTACTCCATATTCAATGAATAAATAAATGAATAACAGATACAACTAATTACAAAATCCTATTCCACTTCCTACTAGCTTGTGATTTTAGGCAAGTTAATATAACGTCTTTGAGTAGGAGTTTCCTTATTTTTAAAACAGAGATTATAATACCTACATTACAGAGATTCATAAAGAGTAAGTTAGATAACATTTTTAATGTGCCTAGCACATGTGAGCATTCAATAAACAATTACTTCAGTCTTCTCCATGAAATGAAACATCAATCAGGCCATCGCTAGTACTTAGGATAGCATTTTTCACATAGCAAGCATTCAGTAAATGTCCTGAGTAAATGAATCAAAATATAGACATAATCAGGCTAAGTGTCCAGACAAAGAAAAATCATCAAATTTGGTTATGCACCACTTTCGTTATAGTGATAAACTCACATCAATTCTTTGGGCCTAACTTTTAAATGTTTCATTCCGGGGTTGAACGAGATAAGAAAAACTAGATACCAGATAGAGATGAGACTAGTGTCTAGCTGGGCCATGGGAATCATATTGGTATAAAGAGGCATTATTAGAAGGGCTTAGAGTTTTTTAGGGGAAAGATGATATGCAAATGAATCATATTGTATCACATAAGAATTATATTAATTTAATGAATGCCTTTATTCAGATAGGGAAGACAGCGATCAGTTAGTTTAGTGACTGTTCAAAACAATATTAAGCATTGCAGTTAACTGACAGTTAAGGGGCAAGACTCAAGAAGAAGACAGTGATGAGCCTAACTTCCTGTTAAAACAACAGTAAAGATAATCCCTAATAGTCCCTAATAGTCTTGGAATTGGTGACGGCAAGTACTTTTGGATGTGGGAAGAAGGAAGGAAGGAGGGAAGGAAGGAAGGAAGGGAGGGAGGGGAGGAAGAAAGGAGGGAAGGAAACTAGAAACTAGGAACTTGTGGCCTTTACTTCTGGGATGTTATCTTGAATTACTTATCTAATGATTTCCTATACTTCATTGTCTCTATTCTGTCTTTTGAAATTCCTGCTACTCAACCATTGGAACCATACAGACCCCTATCTCTGGAAAGGAAAGCTGTATCTTGGCATGACCACTGATTAATGGGGTAAATTTGGATGTCTTGGGCTACCCAGAGCTTTATTTTTTCATTTATAAGATAAGACTAATAATTACACTATCTCAAAAGTTGTGTATGTATTAAATAACACAATATTTTATTAAAGCCTTTGTCACAAAACGCAGTAAGTTTTACTCATTTTTCACAGTCACACACAGTTTATTCAACATATATGTGGTGTATATACCCACATATAGCTATTTGTGCCCCAGAAAGACATGTTCTTGAACTTAATCCATTCCTGTGGGTGTGAACCCATTGTAAGTAGGAACTTTTGATGAGGCCACTTCAATTGAGGTGTGACCCACCTCAAACAAAATGGATCTTAATCCTATGACTGGAGTCCTTTATAAATGGGATGAAATTCAGATGGAGAGAGAGAGAGAAAGCCACAGGAAGAAAGAGGCTAGACACCGATGGAATCAGAAGAGAAGGGAAAGAGCAGGAAATGCTGCCTTGTGACTTGCCATTTGACAGAGGAGCCAAGGATTGCTGGCAGCCAGCCCCAGAATGACAGACAGCCTTAGGAAAGAGAGCATCAGCTTGATGATGCCTTGATTTGGACTTTTTCCCAACCTCAAAGTGTGAACGAACTAATTCCCATTGTTTACCCCAATGCATTTCATGGTATTCATTTGAGCAGCCTAGGAAAATAAAACAATATATGTTGGCCTCCTCCAAGAGAAGAAATTAGAACTCTTGGACTCTAAATTTGCAATGATATAATATATCCAATAATGCTTATATCTAAAATGTGAAACAAAATAGACTTATTTTGTGGCTTCAGATTCAATGGTAAATCATGGCATTTGTTTTTCAGATAATGGAACAATACTACTACTACTATTTTTAGGTTTTAATAATAACAAGCCTATATGATTATATGTTTATGCTCATATTAGTTAATTAGCAGTTTCAGTTACAATTGATATAAAAATATTTCCCCTATAAAGGAACATAACTTTGTTACTGATTGAGTGACATTAGTATTGGTGAAACAATATTAGCAAAACTACCAAAACTTGTAATTTAAGGCAAGCATGACAAAGTAAAAGTCAAAGACAATATTTACAGCCGATAAAGCAGATTTAAGGTTTTAAAGCCAATCTGGAATGGCCTTTGTCACGATTTTGGCATTAGCAAAATTGTTAAGTTCTTTTAATTAATGTTTTTAAGTTGTACAGGTACGTGGTTTAAGAGGTAAGTCCTCCAGGAAAAATTGAGCAGTCCCTCTTCTGCAAACACTCTCCACAGTCACTTTAAAATATTTTGGCTTATTCTTTTGGCATTTATTTTCTTATCTTTAAACAATTTGCATATCATATTGCTTCTAAATTTTTTTATTTTTGTCTTTATTTACTGACTTAATACTTGTGAGGTAGCTTTATTTCCCTCAACACCAATTATGCACCTTCATCCCAATAGAGCAATGTCATAATTTTGGCTAGATCAATACCCAGTGTTCACATTATTATGTAAATACTATGCACACTTGGGCCAAGTAGTATGATTACTTTTACATTGTCAAGCCTTGTTTTCTTTTTGTTGCTATTGTTTCTTTTCCCTGAAGATTTTAATTATCCTGTTTTTTGTCCAATTGCTTAGTCTACTAAATACTAATCACTAATATATCTCCAAATGTCATGTAGTTGAAAAAAATCTCTCAACAAGTTCAAACCCCTTAGGTATTTGATCAATTTCATGTGCTTGAATAAATCTGTTCCAGAGCCTTCTGACCAGCTCCTGTGTGGCTCTGCTGTTCAGCTCTCATCTTGGGAGTCCACTTCATCATTTTTAGGGGAATTATGTTAGCTCCTTTCCTATGTTGGGTCATCTGTCTTCTGGATTTCATGTATTGTTTGTTTCTGATTTACTCATTTGTTTTGCAGAGCACATATCACCATAACTTTGATAACTTTCTAGAAGGTACTTTTTGAGAACTTATCTGTCACCTTTACCCTTAATTGACAGTTCTTTGATTATAGACTCCTAAACCAGAAATCATTTTTCCTCAGAATTTTGAAAGTATTGTTCTATTATCTTCTACTATCCAATGTTGGATTGAGAGGTCAAAGCAAATTTGACTCTTGTTTCATGTGTTATATCTGAATGTTTTTCTCTCTGGAATTCTTTCAGCTCTTCTTTGTATCCACCATGCGCTGAAATTTTACAAAGATATGCCTTGATGTGGTACTTTTTAATCTGTATTCAGAGCACTGCATGGACGCATTTTGTCTAGAAACTCATGGCCTTTACTTCTGGGACATTATCTTGAATTATTTATCTAATGATTTCCTATACTTCATTGTGTCTATTCTCTTTTGAAATTCATGCTACTCAACCATTGGAACTTGTGGACTGGTTTTCTAACTTTCTCTTTCTCTCACTCTAACTTTTCATCTTCATTTTCTCAATTTTCTAGGCAATTCCTCTCTTTTAAAAAAAATGGTTATTTTTAATCTCAATGTGTTGTTTTTTGTCCTCTGAATCTTCCTTAAAATATAGCCTCTCATTCTAATTCCATAGTAGCAATATCTTCTCTTGTGTCTTTAACAATATTAATAATAGGTTTCTCTATTAGTTTTAATTTCGTTTTCCCTGCATATACTGTTTCCTCTGTGTTGCTATAGTCTGCTTGTTTTGATTTCTGTCCTTTATATCAGAAACTTCCTCAAATGTCCCATGACCCTTTATAGTCTGCTCGTATGAAAGGGCAGGACACTAAGAAGCTGATTGGAAGTTCTGTGATTGTGGACAAGGCTCATTGACTGTGGATTTCAACATATGGTGACATTGTGAAGTCATTTTGTTGGAGAAATCCCAATATCAGTAACATTCACTTAATCCCTCCATTTAGAATGAAGCCTACCCCAACTATGCCTGGTGTTTTCTAGCCCAGAAACCCTGTTTTATTTTTTCCAGCGAATAAGCTTCTAGTTCTCTTCCCATGTTGGGGTTTACTGCATCTTACCTCATTCAATTAATCCTCCTTTTTCCTTCCTTCCTTCCTTCCTTCCTTCTTTCCTCCCTCCCTCCCTCTCTTTTTTCCTTCCTTCCTTCCCACATCCAAAAGTACTTGGCATCACCAATTCCAGAGACTATTAGGGATTATTTGGTATAAATCATATTTTTCCCTTTATCCACTGACAGTTTAGGATATAGTTTTCTCAGATCTGCTACATTAGACCACTTTGTTCATTTGCATTTTATCTTTAAATACTTTGTTGTTGGTGTCTCTTCTCTTTTTGTTTTGTCCTTGTGGGTTTATGGTTTTTAAAATATGTATCTTTACTGTTGTTTTAATAGGAAGTTAGGAAAGAGTGAAAATAAATGCATGTGTTCAACCCACCACCTTTATCTGGAAGTCTCTATAAATGGATAACTATATCTTGAAATGGGATTCAATATCCATAAATATTAGTAAAGAAGGCATGTGAAGTTGATCACAAATGCTGTTATTAAACCCTCCCATGTCAAAGTTCTGTAGTCAAGAAAGATTCAGCTCCTTTTTGCTTGCTTTTTAAAATTGTTGTTGCTTTTGTTTTGGTTTTCTTGTATTGTAATAGAACATCTATTGTTATCCTCATATATGAAAATTAAATTCATGCTAATGGCTGCCACAACCATCCAGTAAAGTTGCAATGGTTTCCAAGATTTTTAAATTGCCGCTCAAAAAGAGCTAACATATACCCTTTGGAATTCTGAGCTCTATTAAACCTAGGCTTTTTATTATAAAACCAGTCCCAGGGAAACTCCCTTGATTCTTCTTCATCTTGACAAAACTTGATCAGTTAACTACCTGGTATAGAACATCTTTTGCTTTACAAAGTCAGACAAGCCTTGGAGAATTAGCAGCAATCCAACTTCTTAGAGAAGATCATGAGTTGGTCCCTTATTTTAAAAGGAAAACACTTTGACAAATGCTTCCACTTTGCCTACTTTGACTCTCTGGATTACTCCCTTGGGCCCCTGCATTTCTGTGGGGTGAAAATGAAGAGATCCTGTTTTCTCTTGAAGTGTACTGTTTATGACTTTCCAGAGGCATCAGGTCCTATGATAACTTGCTGAAAGGTCCACAGGTAAACATAAAACAAACATTTAAAAACTGGGTTGACTTTCTGCTGGGTTGAAAATCATGACGTAACTAGAAGTCAGATGATTTCCGAGTTCATACTGAAGGGTTTTTAAGTTTTATTTAGTAGTGCTTGGCTTTCTCCCAATCCATACTCTCCTTACCTATTTTGTTTACCAACATCTCAAGTGTGGTTTCACAGGTCCTTTGAAATTTACAGTAAATTAGAAAGGTAATGTTTCCAAGAAGATTTAAAATCACTGCTAGTAAAATAGTGACCACAACCCAGATTGGACCCTCTGGAGGAGGCTGAGGTTTGCTTTTCCTGAAATGATCAACTTTAGCTTGCGATTGAGGCAGCTGCCTGAGTGATGAGTGAGCTAAGGAGAAGGACTTTAACAAGCCCATATGTTTCACTTCTGTAATCTCACCCTCCTGGTATAGAGCCATCATTTTTTCTACAAAGTTATTTGTATGTCTTTTCTTCCCCCGTAAGCACTATAAAATAGCAAACACAAAACACTGTAGTAGTAATTTTGTTGTTGATATTTACAATCAAACATTTGTTAAAATAGTTCTGCTGTCTTATGAAGGCAATTTGAAAAAATGTTTGACCTGACAATTTTAGAGGTTTAATTGTCTCAGTGTTATAGATGTAAAGGTTTCTCTCAAATCCTTTCCATTTTCTTTAAAAACTAAATTATTGCTCCATTTCCAATATATCGTCAAAGTGGGGTCATATGCTGCCTTCAATTAAAAAGGCAAGCTTTAAGTGGATGCTAATTATTTGTTAATTTAAAGTAAGGCAGAGAGAAGAAAGGGTAAGGGTTCTAGTCCAAATTTGTCAGTTTCCCAAGTGAATGCTCTATTTGAAGTAAAATACCGGTTTTGCTAGCACAAGTCAATAGAGACTCCTTTACCCATAATTCCATCCAGTATATAAAGAACAAACCTCAAAGCAATTCAGTGAGTGCATATTTGGTGGTGGAAGCACTCTATCTTGCAAGGCACACTCCAAGGAAAAATAAAATGCTCACTGCATTCAGGCAAGGCTCCTTCCCCAGCGGAATATACTATGGCCACAACAAGGAGTACAGAAACTGGTTACAGGTGAACCTCCAAAGGCTTGTTAGGTCAGCATTGAATCATTTCACTAATCCATGATTTGTGAAATTGAATTGACTCCTCAATAAACTGCAAGACTGAGCACCAAATTAATGTGAAATCCCTCTTGAAATTTAGCTCCGCCCCCCCATGCACCTAATTTTGAAGGTAAATTAATAAAAGAGGCACAAATCTTTTGTTTTCCTTATAATAAAACTTACTTATGTAGTTTTAAACTTTAGGGGGAAAATGCACTTCTTGAAATTTTGCATATCCCTCCCATAAATAGTGTTGCCCTATAACAATTTTTATGCAGCAAATTTACACAGTAAGTTATTTTTTCCTAAACATTTGATGCAAGAGTTACTTTAGTTAGGATTCAAAATATTGATCAAAATGTTCCCCTACTCCTTCTAAAAGAATAAGTTCCAGACATAATGTGGTAGAATTTTAGCTTAATTAGATGCATATGTCCAGCTTTGTTGTCTGTTGAAATCCTCAGAGTAATTCCAGCCTTGGATTTACAGAATTATTACATTTACAAACACATAATGCAAACCTAGGCTTGCTTTCATGTTGGAGTGGCATGGAACAGCTTGGCTGAATAGACTAAAAAATTTTCTCCAAATGTTTCCAGATCACCAGTTTTCTCACATATGCCCACTGGGCGGGAGATAGAAAGAAGACACTGACAGAGAGCCCCAGACATGGTTTCCCAGAGCGAGCGCCCGTGAGGAGGTGAAGGATCGGTGCAGACAAGAAGCTGCCCTCAGCATCTTCCAGGATCTGTCTAGGAAAAGCACATGAATAACACATCCTTTTTTTTCCTGCCACTGGATACAATCAGTTGGGACCAGCATCAGAAGAAAAAGTCACTTGGGACCTTTAAACCCATGAGAAAGAAAAATACCCAGGCACAAATTCTGCCCTCAAACTTCCAGCAATGCTTTAAGAAACCAGTGATGTACAGCATTAACCTTCAAGGAACTCAAGGCTGAGCATGTAAGAATGCTGAAAAGGTCAGACCTTCACACTGTAATTACCACCCAAAATTCAGAGGATATTTTCAGTGTTAAAATTCCCCAATTATTCACTCTTATAAAAACATCTAACTGCATTAAAGAGGGAAATGACTTTCTTTTCCAGTTTTTAGTTAATCGGGCAATGCTAGTGTGTGCTTGTTAGCATATAATCAGAAAACACACATTGCATTCTTTTTCTCACATGAATTCTAAGCACAACTGAGAAGAGCTGTTTTACTTAGAGTACTATAAAAGCCTGTACATTTCTTTCAAGGCATAAAACAGAAATCTAAGGCAAAAGCTTTGGTGACTGCCTAGATTTTTTATCCAGATATATGTTCATTCCACAGTATTTGGGGTCATGAAACTTGAAGTGGCTTTGTTTCAATGCACTTGTCCCATTTCTCATTTAGACCTCTCATTTTACAAGACTCGCTGATAACAGTTAAAATTCCCTCCCTCCTCTTTGTCCGATACTTTAAGAAAACTGGCCATGTTTGTGTAGAACGTTATAAAACTGTGTCCAGGTTTTGATATTAGATTGCATTTTCCATACACCCAGGCCAAAAGCAGTGGGGATGCAATTTTTATCACTAATATCTGAGGAATGAATGGCATGAGGTAAATCTGTCCAACTTGCTTGGATCCTTGTAGACCATGCTATATTTTAAAGCAGAATCTTATCCCAGGATTACACAGTCACCATGAGCTGTGAGGTAATTTGGACTTTTACAAAGGTAAGTAGGGGAAAAAAATTTTCTATCACAATTTAAAAAACAACTAGACTTTACATGAACATAAAGCCTGCTGCTCCTGCAACTCTTCCCTGTGAGCTTTCCCGTGGGAAATTGTCCAGTTAAGTCAATTTTTCAGTCATTCATCTAAAAAATAATTATTTACCACTTCCTCTGTCCATGACATTCTGCAAGGTGCTGCAAGAAATGAATATGTATATGTCTGTCTGTCTGTTTGTATGTATGTATACACACATACATTTCTTTGAAGGTAAATACTATCTATTTGGGGTGGGGTTGGGGGAAGCACACTGCTCATGTATATTAAAGCTGTCTCCAATGGCAGATCTTGTGTGTGTGCGTGTGCATCTGTGTCTGTGTATGTCACCAAGGAATGACAATCTATTAGAGAAGATGTATCCCCATAATGTTCTCTCATAAAGACAAACAAAACAAGACCACTATGACATGTTTATAAACAAAGTATGATGGGAGCCTGAGAGGATGCAGAAAATTCCCTTTTAGGGTGTTCAGGGAAGCATCCTAGAGGTGGTTAAATTTTTTTCTGAAGAGGATTTTGAAAGGTGGAAACAAGGGTGGAAAGAGTTAACTACCTGAAACCCTGCAACTAAATACAAAGGTCCCACTTCCCACAGGAGAGCTCCCCCCATGCTGGTTCTAGAATTTCCTCATAATGACAATGGTCACCAACTGGACCAGACTCACGAAATGCTGCCACTGTTGTTGTCTCTGAAAAACATTACTGCTCCTGTCTGCAAAGGTAAGAAAGCAGAATTACAGTTCTCCCTATTAATAAAATATAAGAGCAATTCTTATCACATCGGAGCTACAAGGAGAAAAATTTAATATTTGTAATGTTTATATAGAGATTTATGTCTGAGACGCTCCTCTCATATACATTATTTCCTGGTATAATCTCATATTTGCTAGGAATCTGCCTCATGTTCAGTACTTTTTAGAACTGTAATAAATAATCCAATTCAATTTAAAAAATAATAATGTTTTCCTCCAAATTCTAATAATCCTGTGATATAATCTGTTCCTAGTTGTGGTTACATGTAGTAATTTCCCTTTCTTTTCAATTTCTTTGTCGAGTTCTTTTCTTTGTCTCATTAATTTCTTTATATGTGGTGTTTTGGTTCAAAGAGGTCACAGGAGGTTGGTCAGGTTCCTTAGAATTCATAGTTTCAGGATATCTTTTCAATTTATTTATTTAATGCCCCAGATATTACTCTTCTGAAAGATGACATAAAACAACTAATGGACATCGTTGCTGACTGGGTCAGATGTTTCATTTGTACGTTTAAACTTAACTGCAATAAATCTTACATGGGTCTACTTTACTTTTCTTATTGCTAGAGAGGAGAGGCAAGGCTGTTCATAGATATTAAAACTATCTCCAAGAGCAAACCTCTTTTCCCAAGTAGGTCCTTTTGGACAAGATAGGTCCTTCTTTTGAAATAAATATTTGTCATGAGCATATGCATTTATGATTTGGGGGTAGATTTTAGCAGTGATCACATCTGGATTTCATTGTCGGTCTTTTGCAAGTCTGGGTAAAAAATATTCGTATGTCCAATTTAATAAGAGCTGCATATTTTTCTTGTTAGTGAATGCACAAGTACACCATTTCTCAGCTTCCCACTCCCAGGAGCACCCTAATTGCCTTACAGTGAGTTGGCCCTCTGCCACTGCTAGAGGTCTTGGTAGAAGTGGGGGGCAAGGGGGTGGTATTGATCACACCAACTTTCCCCTGTAACCTCTCTCCTAAGACTTACAGCCAGAGGGTGGACACATGGCCTAAACATTGGCCATGATATGGAAATCTGGACTCTTTTTTTTTGCTTTTATTACTTATTTGTTTGTTTTTGTATTTCTGCTCTGGCTCAGAATCAATTCTTTTTTTGTCCCTCACTTCCGTTGATGCTTACTTTTATATTTATTTGCTTTTTTGTGTTGTACCGTATTTTCTATCTAGATATATTTTTCATCTATTTTCCCTGTAGTTACCATGGGGTTAAAATTTAACATACTATATTTGGTTTGATACCAACTTAACTTTAGTAGCAGGCACATATACTTTTCCTGTACCCCTCTGTATAGGGTACTTACTACCACTTACATCTCTGTAAACTGTATATCCTAAAAAAAGAAATTTATCATTAATTTGTATGCATTTGCATTTTAGCACCTGTAGGGTGTAAGAAGTGGAGTTACATACCAAACAAAACAATAAAATAATACTGATATTTATAATTATCCAAATGTTACCTTTGCCACAAGTCTTTATTTCTTTATGCTGCTTTAAATCACTGTTGACTGTTCTTTTCTTTCAGTCTGAAGAACTCCCTTTAGCATTGCTTGTAGGGCAGGTTCAGTTGTGATGAATTTTCTCAGCCTCTGTTTATCTGGGAATGTCTAATCTCTCCCTGATTTTTGAAAAAGTCTCACCGGATATAAAATTCTTGGCTGGCACTGGTCTTTTTTCAACACTTGAAGTTTTTCAACATACTGCCTTCTTGCCTACATGGTTTCTGATGAGAAATTGGCACTCAGTCTAATTGGGACTCCCCTGTATGTAACACATTGCTTTTCTCTTATAGCTTTTAGAACTCTCTCCTTTTCCTTTGCATTTGATAGTGTAGTCAATATATGATGGGGGGTATTTTTGTTGATTTTTATTCTGTTTGGTGTTCCCTGAGCTTGTTGGATGTGCATATTCACATCTTTTGCTGAGTTTGGGAAATTCTCTGACATTATTTCTTTGACCCTTCCTCTGCCCTTTCTCTCTTTCTTCTTTTGGGACTCCCATATTGCATATATTAATGTGCTTAATGGGGTCCCAAAGTTGTCTTGGGCTATTTTCACTTTTAATATTTCTTTTTCCTTTCTGTCACTCAGCCTGACTCATTTCAACTGTCTTGTCTTCAAGATCACTGATGCTTTCTTCTGCCAGCTCCAATCTGCTCTTGAAACCCTTCTTGGCATTTTGCATTTCAGTTATTGTCTTCAACTCCAGTAATTCTATTTGGTTCCTTCTTAAAATTTTTATCTCTTTATTTAGATTCTCATATTGTTTACTCATTGTTTTCCTGATATCCTTTAATTCTCTTTGGACTTTCCTTCATCTCCTTGAGCATTTTTAAGATCATTTTTTTTTTTAAGGCTTTGTTTGGTATGTCCACATTCTCATCTTCTTCTTTAGTGTTTTCTGTGTTTTTGTTTTTTATCCTCTACCTTTAGATGGGCCATCATTTCCTGTTTCTCTGTTTGTCTTGTATTCTTTTGTTGCACACTACACATTTTAATATATTTAAATGTTAATTCTGTGGTATATTCCCTGAGATGTCTGATTTTTGTTTTTGTAATCAACTGATAATAAGACAGAGGTTTTATCGAGCTTCAGCCCTCCTATAAAGCTGACTGAAGGTCTGCCCCAGGCGAATGCAGTGTGCGGGGTTTTCCCTGTCTTTCTGGGCCTGGGCCTCTCCCTTGTCCTGGGATTTTGCTTGTTAATTGGTTTTGAGTTCTCCTGTTTACAAGAATTTTGTTATCTCCTATGTTTCCCAAGAGACAGACCTCCCTCTCCTGGGTCTGCCTCTATAGTATTTTACACTCCTTTTGTTGTCCCACGCTGCTTTTGCCTGGAGGGAAAATTCTGATCGGAGGACTATCCTGGGGAGGACTTTCCCAAGTCAGTCTTTCCCAGACAAAGCAGGGCCAGGGACCCAGGATGGGGGCTCAGACTGCTCCAGTGTGCCCTGGGGAAGGGGTCAGAAATGGCGCCAAAAGCTTCCGTGATGACTCCCCAAGGCTGAGCTTTCCCGGTCTGCCCTGCCAATGCAGCCCTTCTGCTAACTGTCCCCCACCACTCTGAAGAAGCTCTGTTGCTTTTAAATCTCCACCACCTCTGCCCCTGCCCAGAGCGCGTTGAAATAATGGCTGCCGCCACCTTTGTCCAGGACAGGGTTGACCATATGGCTAATGCTGCCTTTGTCCAGAGCGAGGTTGAAACAATGGCTGCCACCATCTCTGTCCGGGGTGGGTTGAAATAATAGCTGCCCTCAGACCTATAGCCCCAGTGATCAGAATTCACTGATCAAAAGCCATGATCAGTGATTGGCTGTGCTCATTGGGGAAGAGGATTTTCACGTCCTTTTCTGTAATCAACTGGTAATAAGACAGCGGTTTTATTGAGCTTCAGCCCTCCTATAAGGCTGACTGAAGGTCTGCCCCAGGCAAATGCAGTGTGCAGGGTTTTCCCTGTCTTTCTGTGGTCTGCTGCGAGAGTGTAGGATGGGTGCTGGTAGATGCAGCACAGAGAAAACAATTTACTGTTCTTTTCTGTAGTTTATCAGCCTCTTCTCCTACTTTTCCTTGGAGGCTGTACAGTGTTCTTCTGGACTCCAGAGTTTCCAAATAGCTGTTTCAGACAGTTCCTGGTGCTTAACAGTTGTTTTGGTGGAAGGACTGGGTTCTGAAGCTCCCTACTCCACCATCTTCCCTAGAAGTCACCGAGATCTAGACTCTTTAGGTTGATGCAAAGACATGAGCAGAGTGGGTGGTCAAATCGCTGTCATGGTAGTGATGCTGATGACGGCAGCAGTGGCAGGTTCAATGGGAACAATGGTGCCAGTGACTGCATCTCACCAGGGGCTTCCATGGTGTGAAGTTAGCTATGGTTTTTGTGGGTAGCCATCCTTGTTCCCTGTATACTTTAACATTTTGGGTCACTGGTCTTTTACTGTTTGTATGAGTCCTAATATCTTTCCTATACCCACCCCACCCCCTGCTTTTTTTTTTTCAGTTAAGATAGCCAAAGAAAGTTTTGGTGGTTTGCAATCAAGAAGCAGGATGCATATAGGGAGTATCATTATGACAATAAGTCCACAGGAAACAGGAATTAAGGTCTTTCTGAATGGTTAGGGGGATTAAAAATTCACTTGGTTGGCAGCACAATATAAAGCATAATCCACTTTTCATCATTTGATTTAAAATAAAAATACCTTTAAAGTGTCTATAGAATACACAATAGTTTTCCACTTCTGTTAATTTCCTGGAATTTACAATGATGCTTGTTATATGAAAGAACTCTTTGTTTTTAGGAAATATACACTGAAATATTTAGGAGTAAATATTTCTTAAATGGTTTAGAAAAAAAGGATAGGTAGATGACATTCATCTGCTCTAGTGGGCACACAAAATGACCAGTATGTTGCAAGAACTTGGATTGACCAAAAAGACTCAAGAAGAACAGTGAATATATAGAGCTTAATCACCGTATCTCCTGGGATATGCTGGCTCTGGATGACATTAATTGTAATATGATGTTAATGAGGCCTATTGAAATAACTGAACTAATGTAAAAGAGCCTATGTTCCATTAGGTTCTAGGTCTGGGTATTCAGTGGTGAACAAGAAAAGTTCCTGCCTTTGTAACATTTACATTCCAGTTGAAGAGGCAGACAATAAACAAATAAAAACATAACATAATAATAATAGTGTCATGTTTGAATAGCTGCTATTAGAAAGCATATAATAAGGTAAATGGATCCAAGGTGACAGAAGGGATTTCTGTGAAGATGTGATGTTTGAGTAGATCTAAAAGAAGTGAGGGGTGAGCCATGTGACATTCTGTTGGAAGAGCGTTTCTGGGAGAAAAAAATCAGCATGTGGGAATAATTTTGGTATGCTCATGGAAGACAAAAAGACCATGTGTCTAGAGTGCAATAAGAAAGGAGATGGGCTAGGAGAGGAGGCTGGAGAGATGAAAGGGGCCAGATCACATAAATCCTGATAGGTCCCACTGAGGTGTTTTGATTCTATTCTTGTTGAGCACTGGTATAACAGGATCAGGTTTTGTAGTAGATTACTCTGATGTGCAAGACCTGACTGTGGGGAGGCAAGATGGAAAGCAGGCCAGGTTGAAGGCTATATAATGGTGGCTTAGACACATTGGATGAGGCAGTAGCAAAAAGCAATCATAATCTGGAAATACTTTAAAGGTATACCTGACAAGACCAGCTGAAGAAATGCAGGTGGAGTGTGAATAAAATAATAGTGTCAGAAATGATCTTGGATTTATGGCCTGAGAAAAGAGCTAATCAATGATGACCTTTTCTGAGATAAGGAACACTGAGGAGGGGCTGGAAGGTTTGATGGGGAAAATCAATACTTGTGTTCCAGTCATTAAATTTGCTGCATCTCCTAAACATCTAGGTGATGATAGTGAAGACTAGTGAGAGGATAGAAAAATCTGGAATAAATAGAAGCAGTCAGGACTGCTTTTAAAAAGAGGGAACCTCTAACTATGTCTAAGGCAGCTAACAGATTGAAAAGATGGGAACTGAGAATTGATTACCAGCATTGGAAAAATGAAAAGCCTGTTTGGAATAATGGAAATCATGATTAATGGAGTAATGGCCAGAATGGTTTAGGAAATAAGGAAGCAGAGATAGCATATACAGATATCTCTTTCCAATAGTTTTGCTAAAAGAGGAGAAGAGACATGGGATAGTAGCTAGAGGGAGACTTGAAGGATGATATTTATATATATGTATATATTTAAAAGATGTGAGATATTACAACATGTTTATAACCTGAACGAAATGCTTCTGTAGACAGATAAAAAAACATGATGTAGGCAAAAGACGACAAGATAACTGTAGAAGCAAAATCCTTGAGTAAAAGAGAAGAGATAGGATCTCTTAGAAATAGGACAATTCATCCATTTTAACAGGAAGAAAGACTGAGTAAAGGTTCCCACAATGGGATATTACACAGCAGTCAGTGTGTATAAACAGTGTCATGGATATATCCTGCAAACAAATGTTGAGCAAAAGAAGCAAGTCACAGAAAAATACACATGGTATGATCACTCAAACTAAGAAAATTGAATAATATATTGCATGGATACATCCTTAAGTGAAAACTCATTTTTTTTTTAATCAAGGAAATAATAAACACAGAATACACAATAATGGTGATAGGATCAACCAGGAGATTAGAGGTACCTTCAATTTTACTAGTAAAGACTATTTCATAAATTGGAGATAGGATCATAAGTCTTAATTTTTTATGCTCAAGATAGATATTTTTGTTTTTGTATCAATAATATATAACAATTTTAAAGTATCCTACTAGTATTTTTCAAAGTGGGTAGTCTTGGGGGACATTCTATTTGACATTCTATTTGACTCTATAGCATACAGTCAGTGTCTTCTTTGACTTCTGGGAGTCATTAATTTACCACATCCATAAGAATTCTGTGCTCCCATAGACCATCTATCCATGCTGGAAAACTTTTCAATATATTTAACTTTGCTGATACCTGATAAATCCTTCCACAAGCCCTGTATCCTTATTCCAAATCATCTGTGTCTGGGAAGATGATTTTCCAGTCCTCCCAGACATAGCCAGGAGTCTTCCCTAGTTAAAAGTCAGAGACAACATGGCAGTACCTATCACCTTCATTTGATTCTCATGTTAGAGTTTGTGCTCCCATCTTGACTAATATACCCTGGCCAATGCATACTAACATGATATGGTGTCTGCTTATATAAAATAAGGAAATGAATACTCCTCCTCTGTACTCTTTCCCTACTGCCAACTCTGGGACCTACCCTCTCCACCCCTATGTTCATCTGATTTTTAAAAACTTTTCCTTTCCTTTCCTCCCAAGGTGTAGTATAGTAATCATTATAAAACATACAACATCAAATCCTTTGCCTCTTTATTCCTCCTTCACCCTGACCTGGAAAAAGCCCAACCCTGGTAAAATCCAACTCTTGAACTATTTCAAGGCTAGAGCTGACCACAACTGTGAAAGATATGCAAATAATTGTCCTGTTCTGGTCATTTCATTCTCCATATCTCCAAGATGAGTATTTCACATGCCTTCATCTCAATTTATTTCATTAAGAGAACCAATGACAAGAATCTGCTTCTGCTTTCTACCATCAAATTTACTCAACTATCAGTTCCTTTTCCTTTTCCCCTAATTCTGCCAGCTTGTGTTCCATCTTCTATTATCTAGCTAATTCTGCCTTGGGTTTGCACATTTCACCTTCATAATGGTGACAAAGCTTTATTTTTTTTTATTCATAGGAAACAATTTGATCACAAGTTCTACAGACTTTTGGGCAATATTTTTTTCTAGTAGTATTCTTTGTCTAGAGATGATATTTGCTGTTTATTTTCCATTTTATTCATATGTTTGTTTGTTGTTGCTTTACAGTACCTTTTTCTTGAGACTCTGACGATACCTTTTTCTTACTTGTCATTGAAGGAGTTTGATTTTCCTGTTGGGAGAGGTAAAAGGTCCACGTTGCCTTTCAGGCTTCAATACCCTTTCCTGCAATTGACAGATTGCTTCCTCTTGACATGGCTCCTTTATATGACAATTGGCAAAGCCCTACTACCCATGTTTTTCTGATTCAAACTCTGTCCAGTAAGTCTTCTGACCCTAACCTGTGATCAAGCCGCTACCTGCCTCCATTTTTGGAGAAAATTATAGTTGGGAAAATATTTTGTTCTTTAAAGAGAACTCTTACCTTCTTCAAGTGTATTTTTGTTGGTTCATTTAGAGATTTACTGCCTCTGGGACCTCAGCCTTCTATCTGCTCTTTCTCTTTACTTCTGCTATGTGGTTTTTATACAACTTCAGCCGCTTTCAACATGTTTTTTTTTTTTAATTGTATGGATTACATTTTTCCTACTTTTAAAGAAAATGATTTCAATCTTTGTGTATGTGTGGAAGAATGGGACTTAGAGTTCTCTGCTGATTTTTTGTGATTTCCAGGAGGAAAACATGAAACATGTTGATAGATTATGTTCATCTAAAATTGTGTTGCTGTTTTTTATGTCTTAATTGGATGTGAATATTAATAATTTGCAGCTATTCTTCTCTAATATATAGCATTGCTATAAAATTTTTATTTCTATATTTTAAAGCTATGTTATTAAGTTGCATATATTTGGAATTATTTTATTCTCCTGGAAACTGAACGTCTTATTATGTAGTGATTCTCTTTGTCTCTTTGCCATGCACTTTGTCTTAAAAATCTATTTCACGTGGAAAAATATAACTATCACAACATTTTTGTTTGTCCTTTTTTATGTTGTTTTTAACTAGCATCCTTTTACTTTCAACTGTCACCAGTTCTTATGTTTTATATATGTCTCTGTATTCTAATGGGACAACCTCTGTCTTTTAACTAGTAAATTTAGTCCATTAATACTTGTCATAGTTACTGATCTAACACAGCTTGCTTCTACCATTTTGTGTTAAGTTTTCCATTTATCTGCCTTTTCCATATTTTTTCTCTCATCCATTTTTTGGATTAATTACTATTTTGTTTGTTTTCCCACTTTTTCCCCTTCCACAGGTTTTGAAGTTTCATGCTCTATTTGTTATTTCTTGGTTGTTACTTTTGAAATTTCACTCTCTCTCTACACACACACACACACACACATATTCAAAGAATTCTAAAGTAAATAAATATCTTGATCCACCTCCTGAAAATCTAAGTACCTTTGAACACTTACCATGCAACTAAACTCCCATGAGTTTGTGTCCAATACCCTAAAATCTTATTTCTCATAAATAGGATTTAGGTCCCAGAAATATGGATTTTCCCCCTGGTTCTATATATATTACTTCATGCCCAACTGTCTCTATCCTCTCACTCACAGACTTGAGATACACACTTATTAGGACTTCACATATAATCCTTCATGTTCCTTAACTCTTTCATATTTTCTTTTCTTCTTTCTTGGTACTTTGGTATATTTTTCTCCAGATAAATCATATTAGTAAATAGCCTCCAGATCATATAAATATATAATCATTGGCTGATGAGACTGAGAAGGAATTTAGAAGTAATTTCTGCAATCCTCCTAAAGCTTTAGTCCCTTACCATTCAGATATAACCTGTTTGACCACAAATTTATCAAAGTATCATAAAGATGAATTAGCATTACCAAAGAAAATTCATTCTGCAAGAAAGAAAAGCACTCAATGTTTAAAGCTAAACTTTTTAAAAGTATCTTGAATGCTTAGTAATCTGGAAATTTTTCTTAGAAAACTATTTTATGTAAGCATTACTCATCTCAGTGTAATTTGCCTAGAATTAGTTTTTCCTTTAATGGATTTCTATAGACTTTAAAATTATGAGTCAGGAATCCGCTATCTGTATATTATTAAATGGATGTTTTTTTTTTAGTGCAACTGAAATGAAATGGTTTTATAAAAAGATGTTTCTTTTAAAGTATTTTAACCTGTGGGAAAAATACTGGGGAAATATGAAAGCTATAGCTATCTGAAACTTACAAACCAATGGTCCCTACTTGCATAGAAGGTTCACTCTCTGAATGAAATACATATAAAGAGAATATCCTAAAATTAAAATCCATTGATATGTCATTAAGGCATATTAACCAATTAGCACAGCTCCTCATCCAAAAATTAGTGCCTGTGTGCATGTATATTGTTGAATTTATTATACATTAAATTCAAAGGCAGTCCTTCATGCTTCATAGAAAGTAGTATGAACAGATGGATCATAAGAAACTCTCCTTGTACTAGTTCAGTAAGATTTGAGGCAACCCTAGTCACTTTACAGCAAATACTTTTCACAGACAGTCTACAAATCAAGCACTAAAAAACTAAAAATAAATGTGTTATAAGTGAAATATGAGAAAACCTCTGTTTTTTTGAAATACCCTATCAGAACCTTACCTCACCAAGAATGGAAGATTTTGGTTGCTTGGAACATGAAGTTACCTATTAAGAGACTGCCCTTTTCCCTTTTAACCAGCATGATTTTGGATATCAGATGCTACAAGAAAGACTTCTCCACAGAAGAAAATTATAATATTAAAAGTTCTTTGTTTAATGTGCCAATTTGTTTTGATGATTGGGCTAAATCATAATACAAACACACACACACATTTTTTAAAAATACATATGTATCTTTCTTCTCAAAACTATGGAAATAGGGTTGACATCATCAACATGGTGACAAGCAGTTAGGATTCCTCTTACCTACCACTGGGGACACAGACTAAAAAATCACTCATAGCAGTGAGACAGATTCTCAGCAGAAACCATGGAGGCAAGAAGGCAATGGTATAATACATTTAAGCTACTGAAAGGGAAAAACTGCCAATCAAGAATTCTATATCCTTTAAAATTGTGCTTCAAAAATGAGGGAGAGTTTAAAACATTTTCAGACAGACACTGAGAGAGTTTGTGAACAAGAGACCTGCTTTACAGGAAATACTAAAGGAAGTGCTACAGGCTGATAGGAAAAGACAAGAGAGAGAGGTTTGGAGAAGAGTGTAGAAATCAAGAATATCAAGAAGGGTAAAAGGATAGGGAGGAAAAAATAAGATATGTCATATAAAATCCTAAAGACAAAATGGTAGAAGAAAGTCCTGCCCTTACAGTAATAACATTAAATGTTAATGGATTAACTCCCCAATAAAAAAGACATTGGGGCAAATGGATTAAAAAAACAGGACACATCTATATGCTGCCTATAAGAGACTCATTTTAGACACAAGGACAAAAATAAGTTGAAAGTGAAAGGTTGGAAAAAAAAATTTCATGCAAACAAAACCCAGAAAAGAACAGGGGTAGCTATACTAATATCAGACAAATTAGACTTCAAATGTAAAACAATTAAAAGAGATAAAGAAGGACACTATATATTAATAAAAGGAACAATTCATCAAGATGATATAACAATCATAAATATTTATGTACTGAGCCAGAGTGCCCCAAAATACATGAAGCACACACTGACAATGCTGAAGGGAAAAGTAGACACCTCAACAATAATAGTTGGAGACTTCAATACACTGCTTTCACCAATGGATAGAACATCTAGATAAAGGATCAATAAGGAAACAGAGATGTTGAATAGTTTGATAAATGAAATCAACTTAACAGAACTTTATAGAACACTACACCCCACAACAGCAGGCACATTTTTTCAAGTGCACAAGGAACATTCTCCAGGATAAGCCACATGTTGGGTCACAAGGCAAGTCTCAATAAATTAAAAAATATTGATATACAAAACACTTTCTCAGATCATAATGAAATGAAGCTGGAAATCAATAACAGGTGGAAGGCCAGATACTTCACTAATATATGGAGGTTGAGCAACACACTCTTAAACAACCAGTGGACCAAGAAAGAAATTATAAGAGAAATTAGTAAATATCTCAAGGAAAATGACAATGAAAACTAAACATATCAAAACTTATGGGATACAGCAAAGGCAGTGCTGAGTGGGAAATTTATTGCCTTAAATACCTATATTAAAAAAGAAGAAAGAGAAAAAATGGAGGAATTAATTGTTCACCTGGAGGAACTAGAGAAAGAACAGCAAACTAACCCCAAAGCAAACAGAAGGAAAGAAATAACAAATATTAAAGCAGACGTAAGTGAAATTGAGAACATGAAAACAATAGAATCAACAAAACCAGAAGCTGGTTCTTTGAGAAAATAAATAAAATTGATGGCCCCTTAGCTAGGCTAACAATAAAAAAAGAAAGAAAAAGAGAGAGGATGCAAATAAATAATATCAGAAATGGGAAAGGGGACATGTATTAGTTAAGCTTCCCTAGGGAAACAGAATCAATGAGTGATATCTATGAATATAAGATTTATAAAAGTGAATCACGCAACTGTGGGTATGCACGAGTCCAAATTCCATAGGGCAGGCAGCAAACTGGCAACTCCAATGAAGATGATCAATGATTTCCTCAGGAAACAAACTGGCAACTTCGACGAACTCCTCAGGAAATAAACTGGGATCTTCGACCAACGTGTTCGATGAACTCCTCAGGAAATGAACTGGCAACTTCGATGGTTTGCTGGGCAGCCGAAGAAGAAGTGAAGGTCCTCTATCTGTCTCGCTTAAAAGTCTTCAACTGATTGACTGGATTAAATCCAACCAACTGCATTCTCTCATTGTGGAAGACACGCCCTTCATTGAGTCATCAGTCACAGCTGCAGTCAACTGACTAATGATTTAATAAACCAGCCTGTTGGTTTATTAACCAGCCAGAAACATCCTCACAGCAATGGTTAGGCCAGTGCTTGCCTGACCAGACAGCTGGGTACCATCACCTGGCCAAGTTGACACATGAACCTAACCATCACAGGACATAACCACCGATCCCACAGAAATAAAGGAGATAATGAGAGGATACTATGAGCAACTATATGCTAATAAACTAAACAATTTAGATAAAAAGGACAACTTCCTAGAAAAGCATGAACAACAAATATTGACCTGAGAAGAAATAGACAACCTCAACAAACCAATCACAAGTAAAGAGACTGAATCAGTCATCAAAAAGCTCTCGAAAAAGAAAAGTCCAGGACCAGTTGGCTTCACATGTGAATTCTACCAAGCATTCAAGAAAGAATCAGTACCGATCTTACTCAAACACTTCAAAAAATTGAAGAGGAGGGAAAGCTGCCTAACTCATTCTATGAAGCCAACATCACCCTAATACCAAAGCCAGACAAAGATACTACAATAGCAACCAAAAAGAATCAAATATTTAGGAATAAATTTAACCAAGGACACAAAAGACCTATACACAGAAACTGCTAAAAGAAATCACAGAGGACCTAAATACCATGTTCATGGACTGGAAGACTAAACATAGTTAAGATGTCAATTCTACCTAAATTGATTTATAGATTCAACGCAATACCAATTAAAATCCCAACAACATACTCTTCAGAAATAGAAAAACCAATAACCAAACTTATTGGAAGGGCAAGGTACCCCCAAAGAGCCAAAAATATCTTGAGAAAGAGGAATGAAGTGAGAAGTCTCACACTACCTAACTTTGAAGCACATTACAGAGCTACAGTGGTCAAACAGCAGGGTACTGGCATAAAGATAGATACACCAACCAATGGAATTGAATTGAGTTTTCAGAAATAGACCATCTCATCTACAGACACTTGATCTTTGATAAGGCAGTCAAGCCAACACAACTGGGACAGAGCAACCTCTTCAATAAATGGTGTTTGGAGAACTGGATAGCCATATCCAAAAGAATGAAAGAGGACTCTCCTCTTACACCTTATACAAAAATTAACTCAAAATGGATCAAAGACCTAAAACATTACAGCTAAGACCATAAAACTTTTAGAAGAAAATGTAGGGAAATATGTTAAAGATCTTGTGATAGGAGGTGGTTTCCTAACCTTACACCCAAAGCGCGAGCAGTGAGAGAAGAAATAGATAATGAGATCTCCTCAAAATTGAACACTTTTGTGCATCAAAGGACTTTGTTAGAAAAGTAAAAAGGCATCCTATGCAATAGAAGACAATATTTGGAAACCACATATCAGATAAGGGTTTAATATCCAGAATATATAAAAAGATCCTAGAACTCAGCAACAGAAAGACAAACAACCCAACTGAAAAATGGGCAATAGACATGGATAGACACTTTTCCAAAGAGGAAATACAAATGGCTCAAAAACACGTGAAAAGGTGCTCAACTTCACTGGCTTTTAGGGAAATGCAAATCAAAACCACGATGAGATATTATCTCACACCTACTAGAATGGCCATCATAAAAACAAAAACAAAAACAAAAAAAAGAAGAAAAATCCAAGAGCTGAAGAGGATGTGGAGAAAGAAGCACACTTATTCACTGTTGGTGGGAATGTCGGATGGTGCAACCACTCTGGAAGGTGGTGATTCCTCAGGAAGCTAAGCATAGAATTGCCTTAAGCTCCAGCAATCCCATTACTAGGTATATATTCAGAGGAAATGAAGGCAAGGACACAAACGGACACTTGCACACCAATGTTTATAGTGGCATTATTCACGATTGCCAAGGGATGGAAACAGCCCAAATGTCCATCAATGGATGAGTGGATAAACAAAATGTGGTCTATACATACAATGGAATATTATGCAGCTGTAAGACAGAATAAAGTAACAAAGCATATAACAATGTGGATGAACCTTGAGGACGTTATGTTGAGTGAAATTGGCCAGAAACAAAAGGAAAAATACTGTATGGTCTCACTAATATGAAGTAACATTAATGAGCAAAATTTGAGAATTAAAGCAGAGAACACAGCTTATCAGAAGATAGAAAGAGGGTAGAGATCAGGCATTTGATGTTGAAGGAGTATAGAATGTTCAACAGCATAGATTGTATACATCCCGAAATAGATAGCACAATACTGTGTGACAGTAGCACAATATTGTAAGTACATTGACCAAAGACAAGGGTGAATATGGCTGAAAGAGGAAGGCTAGGAGCATGTAGGACACAAGAAGGAAAGATAGAAAATAAAGATCGGGACTGTAAAACTTAGTGAAAACTAGAGTGGTCAATGATGGTGATTAAATGTGCAAATATAAGAATGTTTTTACATGAGGGAAAACAAATGAAAAGAAACTTTGCAAGGTGTTGAGAATGGGATGGTATTGGGAGAAAAATACAAGCAATGCAAACTACAGTCTATACTTAACAGTAACATTGTAATATGCCTTCACTAATTGTAACAAAGGCAATCTATCAAAGCCAATTGTCTGTAAGAGGTGGATATAAGGGAGATTTATGGGATTCTTGGTGGTGGTGGTGTTGCTTGAACTTTTCAAAGTATTTTATTTTTATTTGTTCTTTTTTTTTGTTATTTTTTTTCTTTTCATTTTTTTCTTTTGTCTTTTTTTTCTCTTCCTCTTTTTTTGCAGAAGAAATGGAAATGTTCACATATAGATTGTGGTGGTGAATGCATAAGTACATGATTATACTGGGAACCACTGATTGTTTACTTAGGATTGAATGTTTGAAAAACAGAGGAATACAAGTGCTGGAGAAAATGTAGAGAGAGGGATGTACCTTATCACCGTTGGTGGGGAAGTAGAATAGTGCAGCCCATCTGCAGAGCAGTGTGGTGGTTCCACAGGAAGCTAAGTATGGGGTTGCCACATGGTCCTGCAACCCTGTTATTGACTATATACTTGGAAGAACTGAGAGCAGGGACAAGAATGGACATGTGCACACTGGTGTTCATAGCTGCAGTATTCACGATTTACAATGGATGGAGGTGGCCTAAGGGTACATTGACTGATGAATGGAATCCTCAACTATGATTGTGTATATGTAATGGAATCTTGAGCAGCTGCAAGAAGAAATGAAGTTGTGAGGTATGCAACTAGGTAAATGGACCTTGAGGACAGTATGTTGCATGAAATAAGCCAGAAATGAAAAGATAAACATTATTATGCCTCACTAATATGGACTAAGTATAATGTGCAAACTCTGAGACTTGAATCTGAGAGCACACGTTATCAGGGGAAGGTTTATAGTAAAGGTTCCTAGATTGTAAGTTCTTACAGCAGTTACATCTATTCCTGAGCTGTAATGGCTATTTTTAAATTCTGAGATGCTGTGCTCTTTGTGTATAACCTGGTCAGTCCCTGCAACTTTGGGTATCTGTGTGATACCTGCGACTCAGAGCCAGAGCCCAGCAGCTATGAATGTCAGCATTACCCCATAGAGCAAACGATGAGTCTAAAAAAGAGATCAAATTTCAATTAGAGATATGAACAAAATGGCCTTGGTTAGGTCTAAGGTAAATCAGACTAAAGGGTAGAGGATGATACTGACAGTGTTTTAAAACTTCAACTTCTGTGTGAGACCGAAAGTACAGATGTTTATTTGGTGGAAAATCTATATTTTCTGTAGCATGCTATATAATTTAACTTGTATGGTCAGTTTATTCAAACAGCATAATTAGATGGAACCTTAATTAGGGAGTGAGATCTGGTTTATTTGTACAGGTTAGTGTGATGCCCCAATACATCCCAGAGTAACTTGGGAAGAGGATAAAAAAGTATTTGAAAAGCCCCCTTGAGGGACTTGTGAAAAAATGTGAAAATATTAAATTTACCCACAGGGGGAATTCCTTTTATTCTCGCAAACACTGGGACTACCAATTTAGTAGGCTGAGCCCTCAATTTGGGGGCTTGCCTCTATGAAGCCTATTGCTGCAAAGGAGAGGCTAAGCCTACTAAAGCCTACTTTTGTGGCTCAGATGTGGCCTCCTTCTAAGCCAACTTGGCAGGTGGACTCGCTGCTCTCCCCTGCTACATGGGACATGACTCCCAGGGGTGTAAATCTCCCTGGCAACGTGGGACATGACTCCCAGGGACAAGCCTGGCCCTGGCATCGTGGGATTGAGAAAGCCTTCTTGACCATAAGGGGAAAGAGAAATGAAACAAAGTAAAGTTTCAGGGGCTGAGAGATTTCAAACGAAGTCAAGAGTTCATTCTTGAGGTTATTCTTATGCATTGTACAGATATCCCTTTTTAGTTTTTAGTGCATGAGAATAGCTAGAAGGAAATACCTGAACTATTGAACCACAACCCAGTAGACTTGTTTCTTGAAGATGACTGTATAATTATATAATTTACATGGTATGACCTTGTGATTGTGAAAACCTTGTGGTTCATACTTCCTTTATCCAGTGTATGGACAGATGAGTAGAAAAATGGGGACAAAAAAGTAAATGAATAATGGTGGGGGGGGGGGATAAAGGGGATGTATTGTTTTGGGTTTCATTTTTTACTTTTATTTTTATTATTTTTTTGGAGTAATCAAAATGTTCAAAAATTGACTATGGTGATGAATGCACAACTATATGTCTGTGAACAACTGATTGTACACTTTGGATGATTGTATGGTAGGAAAAAAAACTATGGAAATAAATCTAATCAAAAAGTAAATCTAGGAAAATATTCAAGTAAAAAATCAATCTTTTTAAATAGCCAATATATGATAAAGATTATTTTAATGGCAATATTCAATCCTAATGAGAATATGGCCTAGATCAGCATGTTCAATGCTATGAGGATTTAAATGGCAAGAATAAAAATTCTGGAAAACAACTGTGCTAAGTGTTTCTAAACCATTAAAAACGTACATTTCCCTTTGACTCAATAAATTTACTTTTAGGAAAATGGCAGTTGTTTCTAAGTATTAAAATTCATCATGGTTTTAGTTATTTTATTCATTCCTTTGTGATTTTTCCCAATTTTTCTCTATTTACCACAAATTATATTTTAATAATAAATTATATTTTTATCCAGAGGATCTGTCCCAGAGACATTTGAGAGACATATTATACACGGCATATCCATATCAGCCTATTTCCTGCAAGATACTGATAGGCTAATATAGATAATTCTAAAACAAATGTCATCAATATGATCAATAAACTTGCTATTCTTAACTGTTTAGGGCAGTAAAAACTTGATCATGAGGTAGAGAACTGGACTGGTTAATAATCTCTGATGTGCTTTCTTGCTTTAAAATAGTCCTTTTCTTTTTTGGAGTTTTATCCATAAACTACAAAGTACTCCTGGGTGAGCAGATCAACCTGCTGAGGTTAGAACAAACATTTCATATCTGAAAAATAAACTGTACCAGGTCCACACCAAGGCTTCTGCCAGAAACTCCTGTTGAACTAAATACGTAAAAATCAGATAATGAAAAGATTATCAAACATGATGAAGTAAAGGGGAAGAAAAAAGTACATGAAAATATTTTGAAGTACAAATTGTAAAATAAGGTAAAATATTACTTCGGTAAGTGTTTAGGAAATATGCAAATAAAGCAAATATTGTGACAGTAGTAAATGAATGAATGGCAGCTATTTGGGAAATTCAGCATTGATGTGTTGTGTGCATGTTGTGTCTGTGTTGTTTTGTGTGCTATGTGTGTTTTCTGTGTGATGTAAGGTGTATTTATTTGTGATGTAAGGTGTATTTATTTGTGTGTTTGTTTTGTTGTCTAATAGAGTAATCATGTATTTTGCATGTGTGGTGTGATCATTGTATATGGTGGGTGTATTTGTGTGTTTGTGTGTGTTCTCTGTGTTTTGTGTACGTGTTATTTGTATTATATTGTGCGTGTTGTGGTTTTGTGTTTGTGTGAGTAGCAGGAGAGCAGGATCGAATAATAGCTGCAGAACAAATAAAAAAGACAAAGAAGGAGATGCTGACCCTCTGACCACATATCAAACATTTGAGTTGCACGTAGATATATGGAGATTGCAAATAGCATTAACAATAACATTGAGCGTGAAGGACAACGAGATTTTAAAGGCACTGTGCATCTGCTGGTGATGTGTGGGAGTGCATGCATGTGCACACACACACATACCAAATGCTAGGAGCCTGAAAGCACCGTAGGGTGGGCCATTTTGTAAGGATTATTAATCTCATGGGTCCCTCTGGGCTTCCTTTTCCACGGGTCTGGTTTCCTGAGCTGGCTAAAAATGTGTTAGGTGTGGATTTCTGCTAACAGTCTCTGGTCTCTGATCTCCTTCCTATCTGTTGGAGGTGAAGGAACCCAGAATAATTGAGATAACCAATGCTTTCTTCCTTATAGAACGATAACTTGCCTTCGAATGAGAAATGATAGTGTAAAAATGCTCTCACCATCAATAATATATTTTCCCTACAGTCTTGAGAGGATTATTCCCAACAAACTTGGAAGGAAAACAGATCAGCTGATTTTATCCAAAAAGGAAATTGAGGCTCAGAAAGATTGAGGGGTTTGCCTAAACATATATAAACTTAAGTGGCAAAGCTGACATTAAAAACCATGTTTTATGATTCCTAAATGCTGAAAATACCATAATACAGTAGCCATTTTTCCCATCCTGAAAACATTTTCATTAATATTTTAACATCTGATAGTAAGGTATTTTCTTTCAATTATCCTTGAAGGATTTCAATTACTTTATAAATTAATGCTTCCTTCTCTGGCAGGAAAATTCTGTGAATGTGATGCTATGCTCACAGGGCTCTAATCTTGGTTCAGACCCTTATAATTAGGTCATGGAGCACTGTATATAGATTCTATAGGTTGTTTCCTTGCCACAAGTTTTGCTCTTTGAAAGTTACATCATTCACAATGCCAGGAATAGTCTTTCAAAAATGCCAATATGATCACCCTACTTCCCAGCTTAAAACCCTTAGGTTGTCCCCACTGCTCCAGCAAGAAGGTCAGAGTTCTTAGCAATCCTTATTTAAGGAGCCTGGAAGATCCACACCTTTCTACCCTCATTTCTTACCATGTGCCACTCATCATACTATGCATCAGTCATGCTAAATCATTCACTCCGTTTCAAATTTGCCAAACTTTCCCAAGCTTCTGTACCTTTGTTCCCAATCTCCTCTTCCCAAAGTGCCACCCCTGTGTACCTGAAGAAATTTTCACTATGCTCATAAATTAAGAATTCCCTCTCTCTCTCTCTCAACCCCCTCTGTATATCTGTCAAACTACTCAAAACAATATAGTACACTTAGTTACATGTAAACCTCCTTGAGGAAGGAACCAAGTCTGATACTTTTCTGTATCTCCAGAGCCTACACAGGACATGGAATATAGGAGGTGATCAATGAATAACTGACAGGTGTTGTTCACTTTCAGGGAATGGCAAACCAAATACAGCCTACCACCTGTTGTTAAAAATAAAGTTTTACTGGAATAAATTCATTTATATATTGTCTATGGTTGTTTCTGCACTATAATGGTAGAGTTGAGTAGTTGTTATAGAGACCCTATGGCCCACAAAACCAAAAATATTTACTATCAGAAAAAACTTGCCATCCCCTGGCTTAGATAATCTCTAAGGTTTTTAAAGTTCTGCTTTGATTGTATAACTTTTCATATCACTGACTTCATAAAAAATCACATTTAAAAAAGAAATATAATCAGAATTGATTATATTTTTTTCATCGAGGTATCAGCAGTTTTGCATTAATGGTGTTTAATTTTATTTTATTTTTGGCTGCGGTTGGAATCTGCTTTATCTCAATGGTGTACAATTCAGATAGCAAAGAACAAAACTACCAGGTAAATATGAATAAATGTTTATTGGAAAAACTACAGAACATGTTCCATGTTCAGAAGTATTTCAGGGATAATAGATACTTGAGTTTTCAAAAAATTTATAAGGGTCTATGTGAATAGTTTTAAAGATACATTTGAAAAAAGAATCAATGTCTAGATAAATTCCAGCCACATAAGAGAGAGAATGTATTCTTGGGGCTTAAAAATAGTTAACTAAACAATGCAATCATTTTTCATTATGCAGACCAATTTATTTTCTGCAAAATGACTGATAATTTATAGGGTGACATTTTCCTTTCTTCTTCTTTTAGCAAGAGGAATATTTAATATTTTCCAAGACCTCCAATTTCCTTTGAATCACAATCTTTGTTTTATTATTATCAAGTAAATGTATCCCCCAAACATAGCCATATCAGAAAATGCAAACCTTCTTTGCCCCCATGAAGACTTAATTATATTGAATGATACTATATTAAGCAATTCTTTATATTGCACCAGGAAATGGAGGGGAGGGTTCTAGAAGGATAAAGAGGATAAGTCCATTATTTTTGATTAGTTTTGTTATATTGTACCCTTTTACTGTTGTGTTAAACCTGTCATTGTTTTCTAAAATTCATAACCTCCCATCTTATGTTAGCTATCATAAACATGCTGGGTAGTATCTATTTAATTAAAATAAATTTAACATGAATTATCTTTGAGAATATTTTTTAACAGGTCTTCATGCCCCTTGAGCTAATTAGAGACATGCTAGAGTAACATTTAGGAGTCACTTTAGAGTATAGCCTATAACACACATCACTCATTCTAATTGCCACTAATTGTAATGTTTTTAACAAATATATTCTCTATCATTTAACACAAATTGTGCTTTCCTGAAACTTTATCTGTTATGTAAGAAGCATAATAAAAATGATAATGAAAACCAACAACTCAACAGCAAGCAAAAATAAAATTCAGACGCATTTCAAGCTATTACTTTAACAGTGCAAAATAAATGAGGGCCATTTCATAGGCACTACTGAGAAACTGATGAACATAAGTGATAAGGGAGATAATCAGTATGTGCATATGCCACACAATACAGTGATAGCATTCAGAGACAAGAGGTAAAACTGAGAATGCTTGTCATTTATTCTGAAATTTATCCTGTTTTACCAAGACGGTGGCAATATGAAATGTAACAAAATAAAAGACAAGATTTTTTCACCATCAATTCTTAAAATGTAAGTTATCTAGAAGGTTAGTTACATCAAGGAAAACCGCAATAGAGAGCATTTCAATGGTTTGGTTAATTCAAATGGGAAAATCTAAAAGTTATTGCAAAAACATTTCTATGAAGACATCCTCAGATTTACATTTCAGTTACAGTATTCATGTCAAAATACTATGAAGACTTTTCATATTAGTTATATAAGGGGCAGAACTAACATCATTGCTAATTCTGTTTTCAAATTTTCTATATCATTACTGATTTTTTATCTACTTGTTCTATTAATTTATGAGAGAGGTGGGCAAAAGTCTGTAGCTCTAATTGTGGATTTGTCTATCTTTTTAGTTCGTTATTTCTTCTTTTGTATATTTTGACACCATGTTATTAGGTACATATCAATTCAGAATTCTTATATCTTCCTCGTAGATACACTTTTGTCAACATTAAATGTTTCTCTTTATCTGTACTAATGCTTATTGCCTTAAAATCTACTTTGTCTAATTTCTTTTAGCTACATTTTACTTCTTTTGGTTATTGTTTGCATGGTATATATTTTTCCAACCTTCCACTTAATACCACACTGCACCATTATAATTATGGTATGGTTCTTCTAAGCTACATATTGTTTTTAATTCAGTTTGAAAAATATTTGTATTACATTTACATTTAATGAAATTACTGATATATCTGGGTTAATATCTAGGCTCTTATTATCTGTTTTCTACATGTCCCACCTCTTTTAAATTCCTTTATTTTCTCTTCTTACTTCTCCTGAGTTAATCCATTTTTTATTATTCCATTTTCCCCTCTATTAGCTAATTAATCATACAGTATATCATTATTCTTTTAGTGATTATCCTAGAGATTATAACATGCATCTTTGATTTATAGTAATCTAATATAAAAATTATTACTTTTATCAGTTCCCAGTCAAGCTAGTTAAAACCTTAGAGGACTTTAACTCCATTTTTCTCCTCGTGCAGTTAATTGCTGCAATATGCTTTAGGCCCCAAAAGACAGTAGTTTTGTTCTGTGCAGATGATATTAATATATATTTGCCCACATATTTTCATTTTCTGTTCTCTTCATTCTTTCCTGCAATTCTCTGTTTCCATTTGGGAGTATATTTCTTCTTGAAGAATTCCCTTTTATATTTCAATTGAAAAGTTTTGTTATCAATCATCTGCTTCTTGGAAATTACAAGTAATTCCTACATATAGGAAGCAAATAAAAGGGTAAATTTATTCAGATTGCTCTTTGCTTGTGCTAGTCTATGGAGTCTAAACATTAGCTTGAATAAGAGATCTCATTACTCTCTGCTTCACCTTCTTTGTGATAAATATACGGAACTGTTTACAGAGTCCTTCTCACAAGCATACTCATTGATCATCAGACATTTACGTATCACCAATAGAATAAACAATGTGGTGAGTATATTGTTTCATCAAGGGCAGTGCCTGCATCCTTCAAAAAAGTCATTCAAAAAATGTTACATGAATGTCATACTCCAATCTCCCTAGATAGAAATCGTGGTGTCAATCAAAACTCCCAGCAGTTTGTTCCATACTGATGAACTTACTTCCCCATTTTAAAACCTTCATATTGCCCTATATTGCCCTATATATATTGATGACATAGATACATTAGGGGCTCCGAATTTCAGAAAAGATGTTCATTTTCCTCTACAAAGATATTCTGGGACTATGCTTGGATGACTCTGGATAGAAAGACTCCATCACCAGATTGCTTTTTAATTTAAGACATATTTCCTACCTTATAAGAACTTGCAATCTAGAGTACTAGACAATAATAACTAATATACATCAGAATGATGAAGATTTAAATTACTAGTATTCACTAAACCAAGAAAAGAATCCAAGGAAGGTCAACTGAGTATGAAATGGGATTTGAATACCTGTGGATGTGAGTGGGAGTCATTTCCATCTGGTTGGGTTACAACATAAATACATATTTTGACCAAAGCCAGTTAGAAATTTCTGTGGCAAAGCTGGGATTTAAAAAGAACTCATAATTATACTTTCAGCATTCAACAAGTCCTTTGAGCCCCACTGCCTGTCATTTGATCTAATACTTCATAGGACATTTTTGCTGTAGAAATGAACACTTAAGCATAGGCTGCCTCTGGTTAGTTCTCTGCTATTAAATGTAGAAGAAGAGTGAGCATGAAAGGGTTTCTAGGATTAGCAGAGTGAACTTCTGAAGTCCCATTGTTTCTGAGTTCTACTCTTCTGATAAAGTCTGTCTCTGTTTCATAAAAGACAGTTCTTTGTAGAAAGGAAGAGAAAGCGTGATGAGAGAAAAGAATTCCATGGTGCTCAAATCATCCATTTGGGCCTCAAGGGTGAAAATGTCATGCAAGAGGATTCTTCCCTGATACCAAAAAAAGAGGATCTTGGTGAGATGGGAAGTCCTCTGGGGCTCAGCAGATGCCATCTGCCACCTCAGAGTAGTTTTGGAAGGTGCAGAAAACTGTTTAGTTCTGGATGTGGGAATTGAACACTGCAGGACCCAGAAATATCGGTGCAGTGGTGGCAGTAAGGGCCTCTTGAGGAGACTTGGGCCCCTGACAATGGCACTCAGCTGATCAGAGCAAACTGAAAAGGAACCATTAGTTCAAGGTCGTTCTTTCCTTCCAGATGAAAAACTCATTTCCAGTGAGGTAGGGGTCCACTTACCCCAAACCATACAATTAACATTAGCTAACAATAGTTAAACACTCTTCTAAGAAATTTACACTCATAGCCTTGCTTAATCTTCATAACAAGCCCAAGTAGCAGGTACTATTATCACAGAGAGGTAGCATACTGACTTCAAACGCTGGCTCCAGCACTTATGGACTGTATAACCATAGGCAAGTTACTTAACCAATCTGTGACTCAGCTTCCTCATTTTTAAAATGGGGATAATAATAATACCAAGACATCAAGCCATTTAATACATTAATTCCATCCAACAGGGATGCATTTATTAGACGTATACTAGATACTATGTCACCCAGATGGCATTTCTGTCTACTCCTTTTCCCACGGAGATAAATCCATTAAGAGGAAAATAAAGGGGAGTTTCCTTCTAATACTTCCAATATGGGGTGGGGGGGAGGAATAAGAGGAAGGAAAGCTTTCCCCTGTACAATGCCCAATGTCCTTCTTGAATTATGAGTGCCCAGGAACCACCCAGAGAAAGAAGTTCTTATGTTGCCTTTGTAATGGTTAAATGGTGATAATAATGATAGTAAGTTATTTCTCAAACGGAAGATGGGCATAGCACAGGTTTTAGAATTTAGTTAAATAAGGCAGGTGTGTTGTTCGCTCATGAATTTCCACTCACAGCCCTGCCCTCAGGCACTCCATTGACCCTCTGGTATCCCTTGGAGGACATGGAAATGTCAGCCAGCAGCCCCAGGTCATTATTCCTGACACAGATTTCATTCTATTTCCAATAATCTTAGTGAAGGTTTCCAGTTTTCCCCCACCTGCATTACATGCCCATCAGCACCACAACACGCATCTGTGTATAATCCATAGCAAGGAGATTGTGAATAGGTCATATTTAAATTTTTCTTTCTTCACCGGCAAATGACATGGGACTCCTATGGGTGTACACTTGACACCCTCATGAATACAAAATGAATTTATTATGATTAGTGCTTTTGCCTAGAATAGGACATTAATTTATAATGATTGATGGGCTACTTACAATAATGTAGTAACCTTTTCCTAAGGTGGCTAGGTGACCCCACATCTACTTCATTAGTAATATTCCCTGAACAGTATTTATGTAAATGAAAAAAAAGTATCCTAAGGCTATTTTATTCCTGATAGCCAAGAAAACTCTTGATGTAGCTATGTCTTATATAAACCAAAACACAATTTTGCTTCATTCCAGGGGGGTTGGCAGTGTTTTATTTCTCCTCTTGAAAAATGAGTGTGCTTGAAATGGTATAAAACGGTCACAAATTATCATTAAAAATATGTAATGATCAAATTTAAATCACATTAAGAAGTGCTATTTATATCCCTTGTATTGTCAAAGGCTATTGTTTAATTCTATCTTGGATAAATCAATGGTGAGTCTTGCTCAGATGATTAAAATGATATTTTCATTGATGTATGTGTTATATATTTATGAAAAAATAAAACCTCTGGTCATATAATATGAATTCTAAATCATTTATTTGCACTAAAAGGGCATCTGTACTGTGAGCTAATACTGTTGACTGGTGTTTAGAAACTGCTGAATAGGAAAGGTAAAAGTTTTGATGTTTTTTTAAAAAAAAACACAGAAAACTAACTGGGAAACCACATACCATTTGGTTCTCATTGCTTTTCTAGGGGTTTATTTAAATTAAGTACTTTTCACAGCACGGCTATTTATCTGTGCATATCATTATGAACACATATTACTTTCTGGCATGATTTTGATCTAATGAACAAAATGAAGGTTACAAGAAAAGTAAAATAAGCAAGCCATAACACACTTGAAACTAGAATAATGTTATACACAAGATCTGCCTTCTGCTGAAAAGCCAAGAGATTTATATTATAAATAACATAGATAGTCTCCTCTTCTTACCTGGGATATAGATTTAGGCTATATAACTGAACCAGAAAGATACAGACTGTGAAAGTTAACAAATGCACATGTGCCCATTTACATACTCCCGTGTCCAGCAATTGCACCGATCCTTAACAAAGTTAAAAGTTACGTGGACTAGGAGCTGGAAATTTAGCTACTTCATCCACTCTGCCTTTGATTGGAGAGACCTTGAGAAGATCATTTAACATCGTCATTCCCCAATTTCTTTGCATTCAAATGATAATATCCATTTGTTTCATTCCACAGGATTGTGATCAGGAAAAAATAAGATACTGTGTATGGAAGTATTTTAAAAAAATAAAAGCTTTTAAAAAAGTCAAGCATCATTAAATGCTATTCAACTGCTCATCAAAGTACAATGTAGGCAAATCACATACCAGAAACAACAGTCATTCATTTAAGCAAATATTGATTGAGAGCTTTCTATGAGTACTTTGATGGATGCAAAAATTGGTCAGATGTAGAAGAGTCAAGACATATATATACAAATAACTAATATATATAAGATAGTCAGTGGTAAGTAGAAGTAATGAGGGAAATATAGATAAGGGTCTGTAATAGTCTAAAGGAGAATCAGAAAGGTTTGTGGAGGAACATCCACTAAAGCCAGGCCTTAAAGCATGACAGAATTTAGACTTAGGAAAAGATGGGGTGACAAGTATTCTAATTAGAAAAACAGTGTGAGAATAGGCATAGACATAGGGATTCCTTGAGAACTGAGGGAAACTACAATTGGTTCCATTTCTCTCTAGCTTGGCATGGTAAGGGAGAGTCATGGGAAATATTCATTAATGAATATTTATTGAGTAACTGTGCTGTGTCAGGCACTGTTCAATAAGCTGGAAAAGACAAGAGTTACAAAAAACGACCATACCCTCTGCCCTCATGGGACTTATGTTCTAGTAGTTATAAATGTATGCCAAAAAAATTTCTTGAGGCCAGGGTAGCGGTTCCAGTTTGCTGATGCTGCTGTTATGCAAAATTCCAGAAATGGATTGGCTTTTATGAAGGAAGTTTATTTGGTTACAAAGTTACGATGCTAAGGCCATAAAAGTGTCCAAACTAAGGCACCAACAATAGGGGACCTTCACTGAGGTATGGCAAATGGCGTCTGGAACACCTCTGTCAGCTGGGAAGGCACATGACTGACGTCTTCTTCCTTTGCTCCCAGGTTGTGTTTAAAAATGCTGTTCTCCAAAATGTTGCTCTTGGGGTGTTCTGTCTTCTCTTAGCTTCTCTGGAGCAAACTCTGGGCTAGCATCTCCAAAGCGTCAGCCAAAGTCTGCTTTCAATGGCTATCTCCAAAATGGCTCTCTCAGCTGCAGCACTGGGCTCCTTCTGTCTGAGCTATTGTAGGGATCCAGTAAATTAATCAAGATTCATGCTGAATGGGAGGGGCTCCACCTCCATGGAAATAATCTATTACCCACAGTTGGGTGAGTCACATCTTCATGGAAGCTTTCAATCAAGAGGTCACACCCTAATCAAAAGATTAATCAATCTGTCCCCAGAAGATTGCATTAAAGAATATGGCTTTTTGGGGAACATAATATATCCAAACTGGCACAGCAGCCATGGCAAGTTCTGGTCACCCAGATGGTGGCATCAGTACTCCAGGGTGCCATATTACCACAAAATCTTTGAACAGTTAGCAAAAACTGGTAGAGTCATCTTCCTCAAAACTCCAGAAAACAGTTAAAAGGGTTGCAGTAACTGGGCAAATACAGAGTCAAGAAAACACAACTTTAAAAAAGAGTAAGGGGGAGAACCTAAGATGGCGGCTAGGTGAGACAGGGCAAAAAAACACCTCTGTGAAAAATACTAGATAGAAAACAAGAGGGTGGCCAAGAATACCAGTTTCAGTGATGCACCAGCTGGACAAGGTCTGCTAGAACCACAGGGGCTGTACATTTGGTGAAACTGGGAGTCTGCATTCTGAAACAAGTGAGTAAGCTGGCTGAAAGACCCGTGGCCGCGCTGTGGTATGGGGAAACCAGGGGTTGGTGTTTGGAGACAGACTGGTTCTTTTTTTAAAAAAAAAAAGGGGGAAAAACCCAGGAGCAGCTGCAGTTGCGACAGTGGGAACCGTGCAGTGAAGCACGGCAGGAGAAGGCTGAGCCGGCCTCTCGGTGTCTGGTATGGAGGATAGCCCCCTACAGATTCCCTCAGGGCCAGGGGAGCGGAGGGGAGAGCCGGAAGGAGAAAGAAACCCCGCTGCTTGCAGCTGGCTTCCCAGTGGGCTGGAGATGCTCCTGCCTGGGGCCGTGCCCACAGCCCAGAACCGCGCCAGTTGTCCTGGAGCTGGGAAGGAGGGAACTGTGCGGGGGGGGGGGGGGGGCGGGGGGGGCTGGGTTGAGACACCCTGTTCAGCATCTTTGCATCAGGCTGAGAGCACCCCTGCACAGCCCGGCGGCCCGGGGCTTCCCTTGAGGGACGGTGCACACTTGTGACATAGCACAGCATCCCTCAGCAGAGGTCCTGGAAGATCATAGCTGAGAAGGGGGGCCCGCTCGGAAAACCCAGGGATGCTACATCAATGCCAGTGGTTTGTGGGTCAGCGACAGAGAGGGTCTGGGGCAGAACTGAAATGAAGGCTTAGACTCTTGCAGCAGCCTTGAATCTCCAGGAACACCTGAGGGGGTTGAATATTAAAGCTGCCCTGCCTTCCTGACCACCCAGACACACACACCACATTCAGGGTGGATGGCTCCAGCCACACACCCAAACTGAGTTCACCAATTGAACCCCACAAGAATCATTTCCCCATACACCACAAGGACAAAGTTGAGAAGAACTGACTTCAGGGGTATAGGTGACTTGCAGATGCCATCTGCTGGTTAGTCAGAGAAAATGTACACCACCAACTTGTATTTCTGAAAAATCAGATTGGTATTTTTTTTTTACAACTTGAAAGAACCATATCAAGTAAAGCAAATGCCAAGAGGCCAAAAACAACAGAAAATCTTAATGCATATGATAAAACCAGATGATATGGAGAACCCAATTCCAAACACCCAAATCAAAATATCAGAAGAGACACAGTACTTGGCACAATTAATCAAAGAACTACAATTGAGGAACGAAAATGTGGCAAAAGATATAAAGGACATGAAGAAGACCACAGCACAGGATATAAGGGACATAAAAAAGACCCTAGAAGAGCATAAAGAAGACATTGCAAGAGTAAATAAAAAAATAGAAGATCTTATGGAAATAAAAGAAACTGTTGGCCAAATTAAAAAGACTCTGGATACTCATAATACAAGATTAGAGGAAGCTGAACAACTCAGTGTCCTAGAAGTCCAAAGAACAGAAAATGAAAGAACAAAAGAAAGAATGGAGAAAAAAATTAAAAAAATCAAAATGGATCTCAGGGATATGATAGATAAAATAAAATATCCCAACTTAAGACTCATTGGTGTCCCAGAAGGGGAAAAGAAGGGTAAAGGTCTAGAAAGAGTATTCAAAGAAATTGTTGGGGAAAACTTCCCAAACCTTCTACACAATATAAATACACAAAGCATAAATGCCCAGCGAACTCCAAATAGAATAAATCCAAATAAACCCACTCCGAGACATATTCTGATCAGACTCTCAAATACTGAAGAGAAGAGCAAGTTCTGAAAGCAGCAAGAGAAAAGCAATTCACCACACACAAAGGAAACAACATAAGAAATAAGTAGTGACTACTCAGTGGCCACCATGGAGGCGAGAAGGCAGTGGCATGACATATTTAAAATTCTGAGAGAGAAAAATTTCCAACCAAGAATACTTTATCCAGCAAAACTCTCCTTCAAATTTGAGGGAGAGCTTCAATTTTTCACAGACAAACAAATGCTGAGAGAGTTTGCCAATAAAAGACCTGCCCTACTTTAGATACTAAAGGGAGCCCTACCGACAGAGAAACAAAGAAAGAAGAAAGTGATATAGAGAGTTTTAACAGACATATATAGAACCTTACATCCCAAATCACCAGGACACTCATCTTTCTCTAGTGAACACGGTTCTTTCTCTAGAATGGACCATATGCTGGGACATAAAACAAGCCTCAAAAAAATTAAAAAAAAAAATTTGCACATATTCAAAGCACATTCTCTGACCACAATGGAATACAAATAGACAATAATTTTTGAATTGTAACTCCACTATTTACTTCCTACATGATATAAAATACACAAACTCTAATGACAAATCAGTGGTTTTGAACTCAATATAAAATACGTAATTTCTGACAAGAACTATATAAAGGTGGGGGAATGGAGGAGTATAGGAACATAGTTTATGTGTCCTATTGCAGTTAAGTTGGTATCAAAGAAAAACAAGAGTGTTATGGATTTAAGAGGTTAATTTTAAGACCCACAATAAACACAAAGAAATTATCAGAGAATATGACCATAGAGATGAAAAGTAGAGTTTGGGTTAAGAGAAATGGGGGAAGGGGCAATGGGGAATTAAGAAATGAGTGTAGGGTTGCTGTTTGAGATGAAGGGAAATTTCTAGTAATGGATGGTGGGAAGGTCATCACATTACAACATTCTAAATATGATTAATCCCACTAATGGAATGCTAGGGAGGGGGTGGAATGGGAAGATTTAGGCTGTATATATGTTTCCACAATTGAGAAAAAAAAAAAAGACAGTCTAAAGAGATGACAATTGAATGCCAAGGATGACTCTGGATGGGATCTGAGGATGGACGAGAGGAGGCTCAAAAGGGCACAGTTGAGACATAAGGGAAAAAAAAAAGGAAATATAGAATGTAAGCTTTGTATCAATGTTGAATCTCTTGTACTTCTTAGCTGCATTTAATGGGATTGCATAAAAGAATGTTCTTGTTCATGGGAATTGTATATGTGAATTATAGTGTTTGTTCAAGGATATGTGCAGCTTGCTCTCATGTTCGGAAGACAGAGCAATAGATAATGGACGATAGATAGGGAGGGAGGGAGGGAGGGAAAGAAATAGCGGTGTGACAGCATGTTAAAGTTGGTGGATTGGAGTATCAGGGGAAGGGAGTCAGGGTATGCTGGAGTTCTGTGTATGGGGTTTGTATTGTTTTTGCAACTGTTCCTATAACTTTGAATTTATTTCAAAATAAAATAAAAAAAAATGTACAACCAAAAACAAAACAAAACAAAACAAAACAAAAAAGAGTAAGAGGAGCTTGTAGCACCCTTGTGGGCCCCTCTCATAACCTCTCCCCAGCATGGTGTGAAGCCAGACTGAGCTCCCATTGTGAGCCTCTGGCATTGTTCCAGAGGGAGCAAATAATCCCTATGCACACACTAAGGTGCCAATCTACCAGGTGGCAGCATGAAAGACTGAACCAGGAAACTTGTCTCTGGCTATCCCTCCCAGGACTTGCCCTGCAGGAAGAAGCAGCCTGAGGACAGCTAAGGCAGTGTAAGAAACAAATAGCTCAAAGCAGCCTGGGCAAAGGATTACCTGCTTTAAATCATACAACAGAACACCTGCGAGGGGGGAAATGTCTATTTCATTGGGAGTAGAGGGAGAATTCAAATTTTTGAAATGGGGGAATTCCTAAGGTCATAAGCAAGCAGAAGCCCAAAACAAGATGTAGGCTCACAAAAGATGGAGAACACCCTGCACTTCACATTCACCATGGGCTTATCTTCTATATAAGAAGGCTAAACTCTGAAGAAGGGCATCAGCCAATGCAGAGCCAATTTGCAGACTGTGAAAGGTGTTTTTTGCCTTGGTTTGTTTGTTTTTCTAAGCACTCAAGAAAATCTGTGTTATATCACCAGGTGGATATAAACTTCAGGAAAGGAAAGCTTAGGGACTAAATATGAGAGAGAACACTTTATAATATTAAATGTACAGTGTGCCAAAAAAGATTACAAAACAAAGAAGAGGAAATGATGGCCCATCCAAAGGTACAAGATAAAAATCCAGAAAACATAAATGAAAAATACTAGACTTTGGATATGCCAAAGACTTAAAAAAAAAAAATTCCTTAATATGCTCAAGGAGATAAAGGAAAACACAGAGAAAAAAAACAAAGGATATCAGGAAAAACAATGACTGAACAATATGAGAATTTCAACAAAGAAATAGAAATTTTCAAAAGGAACAAAATAGAAGTACTGGAGTTGAAGACCACAATAAGTGAAATGAAAAAACAAAAACAAAAAAAACATATCCTAGAGGGTTTTAACACATATAGGAGCTAGCAAAACAAAGAATCACTCAACTTGAAGAGAAGACAGTTGAAATGATTCAGGCTGAGGAACAGAAGGAGAATACTACTTCTACTACTGATAATGAAAACAATAAACAGAGCCTAAGAGACCTGTAGGACACCATCAAGTCATCTTCTTCCAGAAGAAGAAGAAAGAAAGGAGCAGAAGGAATATTCAAAGAGATAATGCCAGAAAACTTCTCAAATTTAACAAAAGATATGAATAGGCACATACAATAATCACAATGAATCCCAAACAGGATAAACTCAAAGGAAATCATGCTCAGACACATAATATTCAAACTGTTAAATGGCCAGGACAAGAAGAGAGTTCTGAAAGCCACAAGAGACAAGTAACATATTATGTGAAAGGGATTCCCAGTAAGATTAAGTGCCAATTTCTCATCAGAAATTATGGAGGCAAGAAGGTACTGGATGAAAAATATAAAGAATTGAAAGAAAACAACCACCAACAAGAATTTTATAACTGGCAAGCCTGTATTTCAAAATGAGGGAGAGATTAAGATATTTCCAATAAACAAAAGCTGAGGGAGTTCCTCACCAAAAAACTTGCCATACAAGCAATGTGAAAGGGAATTCCTCTGAATGAAAGGGAAGGACACTAGACAGTGGACTGAAGTGGCATAATGAAATAAAAACTTCCAATAAAGATTACCACATGGGTAATTCTATTACCAGTAATATTGTTTTGCATTTTTTGGTATGTAACTCCACTTTTGTCTTCTTACAGGTCCTAAAATGCAAATGTATAAAAACTAATGATAAATATATAGTTTTGGAAATGCAATGTATAAAGTTATTATTTTTAACAGCTACAACAAAAGAAGGATGACAGAGAGGTATAGAAGCAGTGTATGCCATTGAAGTTAAGTTGGCATCAAATCAAATGTGATTGTTATAGATTTAGTATGTTAAATTTAAGCCCACAGTAACAACAAAGAAAATATAAGAAAAAAGTTACACTGAATGAAATGAGAAGCAACTCAAAATAGTGCAACACAAATAAATAAATAAACAAACAAACAAGAAAGTAAGCATTAACAGACGAATTGATGGGAAAAAAAAGACAAAATATCAAAATGGCAGAAGACAGTCCTGCATTGTAAGTAGTTACCTTAAATGTAAATGGAAAAAACAAACAAACAAAACAAAACAAAACAAAATAAAAAATGTAAATGGATTAAACTCTGTACAATCAAAAGGCAGAGATTAGAAGAACAAATAAAAGAGAATGACCAAACTAGAAGCTGTTACAAGCAATTCTCCTTAAAATCAAAGACACAAGTAGATTGAAAGTGAAAGGATGGACAAATATATACCATGCAAATAGTAACCAAAATAGAGCTGGGGTAGCTATACTAATATAAGATAACATAGACTTGAAGTCAAAACCTTTACAAGGGAAAAAGAAGGTCACTATATACTGACAAAGGAACCAGTTCAACCAGAAGATATAACAAATATAAATATATATGCACCTGATGGCAGAGCCCCCCAAAATCTGAAGCAAATATTGACAAGAGTTGAAGGAAGAAGTTGATGGATTTACATTAAGTAGAAAACGTCATGATTCCACTTTCAATAATGGATAGGTACATCTAGACAGAAAATCAATAAAGAAATAAAAGACATGAATGATACTCTAAACCAACTAGAACTAATAGACATATATACAACATTTCACCCAACAGAAAGCAGAATACACATTCTTCTCTAGTGCACACGGATCATTCTCACAGAAAATCACAAATCACTGCTGACAGACATTAAAGAAGGCCTAAATAAATGGAATATCATTCCATGTTTATGGATTGGAAGACTAAATATCATTAAGATGTCAATTCTACTCAAGCAATTTACAGATTCAACAAAATCATAATAAAAATTCCAACCAGTTTATTTTCAGAAATGGAAAAGTCAATCATCGAATTCATATGGAAGGGTAAGGGGCTCTGAATAGCCAAAGTCATCTTGAAAAAAGAAGAACAAAATTGGAGGACTCACACTTCTCAATTTTACAACTTATTGCAAAGCTACAGTATTCAAAACAGCACAGTACTGGCACAAGGATATACATATAGAACAACAGAACTGAATTGAGACTTCCTAAATAAACCATCATATCTATGGGTTAATTTTGGACAAGGGTGGTAAATGAATTTTTGACAAGGGTGCCAAGTCTACTCAGTGGGGAAAGAATAGTCTCTTCAACAAACGGTGCTGGAAAACTGGATATCCACATGCAAAAGAATGAAGGTGGACCCCTAGCTCACAAAAGATTCAAAAATTAACTCAATATAAATCAAAAACCTAAATATAAGAACCAAAACTATAGAACTCTTATAAGAAAACATAGGGAAGCATTTTCAGGACTTTGGGTTAGGCATGATTTCTTAGACTTTACACTAAATGTATGAGCAACAAAAGAAAAAAAATAGATAAATGGGAGTTCATCAAAATTAAAAACTTTTGTGCATCAAAGGATTTCATCATGAAAGTAAAAAGACAACTTACAGAACGGGAAAATATTTAGAAACCATATCTAAGAAGGATTTAATATAGAGAATATATAAAGAACTCCTATACCTCAATAGCAAAAAACCAATCAATCCAATTTTAAAAATGGGCAAAAGAATTAAATAGATGTTTCTTGAAAGAAGATAAACAAATGGCTAAAAAGCATGTGAAAAGGATGCTCAACATCATTAGCCTTTAGGGAAATGTAAATCAAAACCACAATGAGATACCATTTCATACCCATTAGCATGGTTTTTTAAAAAAAAATGAAAAATAAGTCTTGGAGAGGATATGGAGAAACAGGAACACTCATATACTGCTGGTAGAAATGTAAAATGGTGCAGCAACTAGAGGAAAAAACTTTGGCACTTCCTCAGAAAGTCAAGTATAGAATTTCTATATGATCCAGTGATCCTACTTCCTTGTATATACCCAAAAAATGGAAAGTAGGGACTGGTACAGATATTTGCACACCAATATTCATAGTGGCATTATTCACAATTTCCAAAAGATGGAAGCAATCCAAGTATCCTTTGACAGATGAATGGATTAAAAAAATGTAGCATGTACACAATGGAATATTCAGCTGTAAAAAGGAATGGAGTTCTGATACAGGCAATAACATGGATGAACCTTGAGGATATTACACTGAATGAAATAATTAGAATAAGCATATTCTTAGAGTCACAACTAGAATACAGATTGCCAGGGGCTGGGTGGAGGGTATGAATGAGGAGTTAATGTTTAATTGGTATAGAGTTTCTGTTTGGGTGATGGAAAAGTTTTGGTAATAGATGGTGGTGATGGTAGCAAAACATTGTGAACATAATGAACATAATTAACAGCACTAAAATGTATATCTGAATGTGATTAAAGGGAGAAATGTTAGATTGTATATATAGTTACAGAATTTTAAAAATCCATGAAACTATACTACACATTGAAGCCTAAGGTACACTATAGACAATAGTTAATAGTACAATTATAAAAATGTGCTATTATCAATTGTAACAAACGTTCCGCACCAATGCCAAGTGTTAATAATAAGGTGGTATATGCGAATTATGGGAATTCTGTATTTTATGCAAGATGGTTCTGTAAACCCACAACTTCTCTAATAAAAAAAGCAGAAATTAGGTTATATATATGCTATTAGAAAAACAATTAAAATAAAAACCACAGTACTTTCCAACACAAACAGCAAATCCTAATGAAAACTATGGACTATAGTTAACAATATCATTATTATAATATTGTTTCACCAATTGTAACAAAAATACCATACTAAAGCAAAGTGTTAATATAACAGGGAAAACTGTGTATGCGGGGGGAAGGGGGTAGTAAATGGGAATTCTCAATTTTTTGCATGATTTTTTGTAACCGTACAACTTTTCTAATTAAAAAAAAAAAAAAATCTCTAGGCCATGATATCTTTCTCCATAATATTTCCCTTCTTTCTGAGTAGCCAAAGCAAACACACATACCTGAATGACTTAGAATCTAAATTTTTAGTAATATAATTAATGTTGGTCAAGATTCAGAACTCTGAATGAATCTGAGGAACCACTGTATTTCCCAAAAGTTGGTAGGAAGAAAATAGGAGATGGGTCCACAAGGAGGGGAAGAGGAGGAATTTCCCCAGGGGTTTTCAGCATTGAATCTACATTAGAATCATCCAGGGAGCTTTAAAAAATACCCATGTCTGGCTGCCAACTCCAGAGCAATTAAATCAGGCTTCAGGACATTGGTCCCAGGCATTTTTTTTTTTTTTTTTTAAGTTCCTCAGGTAATTCATTGTGCAGACAGGTGAAAAATCATTGAATTAACCAACAGCTATCTCATCTTTTTTTTTTTTTTTTAAATTGCTTCACTGTATAGTTTAGGTAAGTGGAAAGATAACTTGCATTAACCCCTAAATGCTTTGTTATAATCCAGTCAATAGGTAAAAGATTTTTGGATTTGGAAAAGATAGCAGATGTTGGAACAGGTGAGACAAAGCCTGGGAAAGTCAAACTGAGAGTCAGAAGAAAATTTGGGAGCATCATGGAAGCTAAGAGAGGAGAAGCGAAAATGCAAATATGGTTTCCTAGATTTAAGTGCTGGCTTTGCACCTAACTTTGCGATTTTGAATAAATCACTTAATCTATTTCAACTTTGATATTCTCATCTGAAAACCCGAAACATCATTACCTCTCCCTCCTACCTCACAGGGCTCTGCTGAAAGAATCAAGGGAGACATTATCAGTGGAAGTGTTTTGTGAACTGTAAAGCTCTAAGACAAGTTTGAGGGCTTATGTCCTAACATCTGAAGCAACCTCAGCCAACAAAACGTAATCCTGTGGAAACTGTCCAAAGCAGTGGCTTTGCCGTGCATTTAGACAGGGAAGTAAAACCAATCCTGTTGGGTATATGCCCACCAATTAAAATCTTTTTCTTTCCACCCAAAATATTTATGTTATATTCTGTACCATCCAAGAATCTTCTACAGAAGACCAGCTGGACATTCTTACTTATAATCGTAGTAAAACCAAGCTAATTAGCTGTTAGCAATCAGGATCAGATTATGCTAATATCCTTCGAAACCAAAAGAAAGTGGAGGAGGAAAGGACACGTGAAAGGCTTAACATTTCATGAAGAAAGCAGTAAATCTCACCGACAGAAGATAAACTTCTTGGGCACCAAGGCAATGAGAATGGTGTTGATCTATTGTCCGCAGATGTGGCCCCAGGGTGTAATCTGTCCAGCTGCTCAATATCAGGACAGCCACATGGGCACTACCTCAGGGAAGATAAATACGAAACCTCTTAGTCAGGGAGATAAACACAATTGCTGCTGCTAGTTCTTACAAGGAAAACCTGCTGATTGTCACTGCTGTTGGGAGGAAGTGCTGCTGAAATATTCTGAGGCATAGAAGAGTAAAAGATCTGGCCACAAATCTAAGGGGAGTGGAGGGGCAGAGAGAAAGAAGCTTTGCTTGGATAGATTTTCTTAAGGTGGGTAAGTGTATCCCACTGAATTTCATGAGGCAGTGAGTGGAGCAAATTTAGAAGGTGCAGAACAATCAGGAACTTGTATTCTGCATGTGCAATATATGTAATATGTATAAGCTACCCTTCAAGGTCAAGGAAGATCAGAAATAGGAAAATTGGGGGGTAATAAAAAAGTTGGGTTGGCTTCTTGGCCAGTGGATACCCTCTCCACTAGAAGCCATGGAAATCAACCCAACCTTCATGCAAAAGGCTAGTTATTACACCAGCAGACAGGAACTAAGGAGGGGTGGAGGTGGGGATAAAACTGACTTTGAAAGAGGATGTGGAAGAAAACTTAAAAAAAAAAAAAAATTCTGGCTTTCTGAGAGCCTTCAGCTAAGCAATACACTGAATTTAGGAAACAGGCTGGCTAGATGTTTCAGGGAAAACCCATGACTTTGTTTTAATTATTAAAGCTAACACATTGTTATCCATAATATGCACATTTATTTAGCAGTTAGAACATGCAGGCACAATCCTAGGTGTCATGAGGAAGAAAAAGGGGAATCAGATGCAAAATCTACTTTCAAAGACCTTACAATGTACTAATAGAAATGATAATATATAAAACGCAGCAAACACAGTAGAAAAGATGTGCTATAAAACAACAAGTACCACAGAGAGGTGAAGGGAGGGAGGGAGATTCCTTCTAAGTGTCTTGATTAATAAAGGGTAAAGTGACTTTTATTTTCCTGTCACTTGTTAGTTATGACTGAACCTAAAACTGATTCTTCCTCATTAAAATTTCCTTGATATTTCTCAGTGGGATAAACAACCTTGAGTTAATTCTCAAGACACTTGATATTCTACTTAACTCTAAGACTAAAGATCTAGAATGGTCTCCAGTTGTCCAGTACCTAAAGGAGGGATTTACTGTGGGAGTCCAGAGATGAGCTGCCCAGATCAACGGGTACCGTGAAATCACATGCAAAAATGCTGTATGGGTGCCTAGTGCATTTTTCATAGTTTTTATCAAAATTTTGATGACAAAGGCTACTTTGAGGTATTCCTGAGATTTAAGTGTGGTACCGGGTCTGGATGCAGAGAGGTGAAGCCAAGTACCCGTGGGCTCCCACAGAGCTCGATCGAAAGGGAATCAGAACAGTGGGGGAAAAAATCAGGTTTTCTCTCAACAAAGATGAAAAAGGTTTTCTTTGACTCAGGATTGAGGATATTACTTTGGTCAAGCCTGTGCTTTCATCTTTTCCCTAAAAGAATGAATGTCCTGAAATATTAATATTGTTCTCAGATCATATAACGTGTGTGTTGAAATGGCAATATTGCCTTGAGATCACGTGGCATTCAGATGGCATAGTGGTTCTAAATCAAAATGGTGAAAGCCATTGAATTTGAGGACCTAACCCTAGTCTTTCTCCTAACAGTGTTGGCACCAGTCGAGTTTTGTTGAGTTCTCTAAAGTGGGTGTTGACGGTGCCTAAAGCAGGCATTAATAATCTCTACTGAAACAGAATGAAAGGGAAGGAAAGAAGTTAACATTCTGTTTGGGATAATTGTAGTTTAATGCCTTTATTATATTCCTAGATTGACTTGCATAAGGCATAAGAAACAGGTGAAATTCAGTGAACAAAAACAAAATACCTCAAACCAGCTATTTTTGTTGTATGTAGATAATCACTGCTTGACTGACTGAATTTTTCATGTTCTAACCAGCTGTTTTGGTATTGTAGACACAGCCTGGAGAATTCCACCTACTTTCTATCAGTCCTAAATGAAAGTGACAGTGTGTTTGTGTTTAGTAACATTTTCTAAAGTTAATAACTTTCTAAACAATTAGATGGTTGGCTCAGCTTCCTAAAATATAGACATTTCCCAAACTAGGTTGATTGTTTTGAAAAATACAGTTTCTTCATTTCCAAAGGGCACTGCAGAGACCACAGAACTAAACTGGCCACCTCTTTCTTTGTTACCGGGACCCACTTTTCAATATATCACTTTAGTAGAACATAAATTTACCTTAAATGGCTTACCTCCATTTAGACACCTATCAAGAGAAATGGAAATGTCTGTTCCAAAGTTATCAAAAATTTCCTGATAGCAATTTTTTATTTAATTAAAAAAAGGGGAGAGAGAAAATCAAATCATGTCACAGGCAGGTGGAAGGACACCGCAGGCAGGACTGTGTTTTCCAATGCCATCCAGCGAGATAATGAGTCCATGTCTATGGAAATTGATTCATTAATATTTCATCGAGGCAGCTTCAGAGCAATTCAAGAACCAGCTCCTAGGAATTCAACCAGTAAATCCAATGATTTGTTGAGCTTAAAATACCAGGGGGGCAAAAACATACATATATTTGGCATGTGTGCATATTTATATATACTGATGTGACACGTATATGCACATGAATACAGGTGTATATATATTAAACACAGCACGTGTAAGAGAGTGTCATTTCTAGGCTTAAAGCCAGTCTCACTTGCCTATATCCTTTACCTAGTTAGAATTTCCAAATAAAACAAAAATCACTCTGCTTAACATCATTCTCCTTCTGCTTACAGTGCATCTCAGTGTTAGACTTGGAAAACAATTTAACAAAAATGCTAGCCACAACTCATTCACTGGTAATCTCATATTTATCAATAAAGTCCCATCAATCAATTAACAGAATATAAAGATGGCTCCCAAGGATCCATGCCGAGACTGGAAAAAGAGAGTATCAAATGTTTAACGGAGGAAAGGCTGATGGTTTGGGGCAGAACAGCCAACTTGCCATGTGATGTACACATCGAGAAAGGCCAGTTAGGGAAATAGATTCAAATTATCTTGTCGGCTAAGTAATTGGTCTTTGGGTGTCCCTAAACATGAACCTATAAATACTTTTATTTTAATTTTGGATCAATGTCTTCTAGCCCTTGTCTAACTAACCTGTATTGATGTCTTTTTAATTACACCATGCGTGTTATGCTCGCTCGGCAGTGGGGCATACTGAGTGTGCATGCTAGGAATTCCAGATAAGGTAATTATGCTATTTGTCACTGTCATGATTAATGTGTGACAGCTGTTATGACAGCTGTGCCACTGTTTTGTCACAATACTCTGTTCATCCATAACAAAATTAGCTGTCGCACTCAAAGGTACACACTCGCTGCTATTTCTTTCTGAAGTCAACAATGAGAAAATCGAGAGGGAATATTACATGAACTCTGTGACAAACAAGAAAAATGACATCTTTATTTTTTTTTCTTTAAATGATGATATAACCTGCCTGCATTGGAAATGTAGATAGCTCACCTCTAGCAAACAAGCTGTCACAAGGAGCCAATCCGCCACTAATCTAGCTAACAAGGTCTCAGTATGTGAGGGGTTTGCTTCATAATTTGAATCTGCCTTGTCAGGCAAGCCTTTTAGATGTTACCCAAATTAGCATTGGCTGGAACTGTTTCTGCCTGTCAAGGTGGGAAACTGCAAATGCAGAGTTATAATAGGAAGTAGGAGATTGACTCACCATTTCCTTTGGGCGCCAGTCAAGTGGAGCAAAACAGGCAGCTCTTCCTCCAACTCCATCAAGACAGCCATTCCTCCCTCTTCCCGCACCCCTGCATCCTTAACTGGGGAAGATGCTTTCAGGAGCTGACTCCAAATAGAGATGTAAATTGTCAGATGAAGGCAGCTATTAATGTTAACCAATATTGTTTCTTACAGAGCCCTAAAACTGGACTATAAAACCACAGAAGACACTGATGTGAAAAGACAGATGGCTACAATAATAGCATCATTATTCTATAGCTTTGGGTGAAGTGGTTACTGCGTATGTTCCATAAATTTAAAAGAAAAAAGAAAAAAAGAAAAAAAAGAAGACCACGTAGATATCTATTCATAATTGTAACATCAGAGATCCTGAGCATCATAGAAAGAAAATAACGTCACCTCAGATATGCATATCTAAGTGAACATATTTTATCTCTTAAAAATTAAAGGGAGAACAGCTGTAGCTATCATCATTTTGCAACAAATGATTAGTTTGATCTACTGACAATATATTTAAATTTGCCAATAACTTAACCAGCAAATATAATGTGCACTTTTAATAAGGATACTGTTTATAAATTAGGCCCATCTGCCCTGTCTCTACCAGGCCTCTCCTCCATAAACAATCCTGGAACAGAAAGCTGGATTATTGTGAACAATTATAATGATTACAAAGGAATTGTTACCACCTGCCGCTGACTCTTGGCAGTCATCAGCCAATGAAGGATTTAATTAGAATATTTATCAACAATGACCAAAACTCCTTTTGATTTGTCCCTGATTTCTCCAAGCAGGGAGAGCAAACTCTTTGCAAATACAAACAATTAAAAGATGCTGGAAAACATGAGGCCTGCTTAATAGATGTCAAATCAGGACAACTAGGCTTTGTTCAATTGCTCTAAATTTGGTTTTCTGTGTGTGTGACAGGTATGTGAGCCCTCAATGATTCCTTTCACTTTGGGCCAGGGTCTCCTTTCTACCTCAGTCAAAGGGGACCAAAAACATTTGTAGCTAAATATTCTTATCAAGCACAGAGCCCTTAGCTACTAGATCATGCAGGGGTACTGGATGAAGGAAGTGATAGCTGTTTCCATGTGCTGAAAGACAGTATGTTTAAATTTGTGTCCACTCATCCCTGAGAATTGCCTGTTGAAAACCTGACCACCTTTCAGGCCCAACTCTTAGGCCATCTCTTTCCTGAAGCCCTCATTGAAATTCTGCCACCCTGTGTTCTTTCCCTTCTTTTTCTCTAAACTCCAGTAGCACTTGGTGCTGTTTTGTCTGCTTTTTTGGGGCACCAAAGGTATTTGGTTTTGGATATTAGTTATGTGTGTGTGTGTCTTCCTTATCTAAGGGCTTCTGGAGAGCAGGGAACACTTTTTCTGAATCTTTTCATTCTTCATTGAATCTAGTATACTACCTTGCACACAGTAGGGCCTTTTGTTCATGTATATAGAGTAAATCAATTAGTACAAAATCACATGTCGAAAAGTGTTCGTGTATTGTAGTATTTGCAGTCAAGTGGTATTTAAGTATCCAGGAGCTATTTAATGGATGTAACTTTTTGTAAGTGAACATGAAATATTTAAACAGACAAAAGCTCCCAAGTGATATCAACTGGATCACTTTTAACATCAACTGTTATACCCAGGAGGGATGTCAGCTAATGGGACACCAGAAATAACCATACTAAAAAGACTCCTAATTAATAAAGGGGGTGTTCCAATTGGGGAGATATCTTATTCTTGTCTAAAGCCAAGGAGGTCTGTAAAACACCTCTGTGAAGATGCGGGAAAGATATCCAAAGACATTCACAGGTAGTACCAAACAGAATGCAATTTTTGCAGAAGGAGTTTTGTGGGAGGCAATTTTTGCAGAAGGCAATGACACTGGAGGAGAATTGCACTTCCAGCATTCCACAGATCTGTGAAATTAGCAATTAGGCACAGAAATAGCTAAAGCAATAGAAATATAGTAGATGGGTTGTGTGGAGCAATGGCAATCTGAAACTTAGAACCCTGCAATTAAGAGATAAACTCTAGTACCAGGGATCTAAAACACCAAAATGAGATGCAGAGGTCTGAAGATGAGGCATAATTAGCAACAGGTAGGAAGAAAAGGACTCAATTCAAAGCTGGTCAGACTCTATATAGACTTCTCCCTCCTTAGGGGAATCAAGTACCAGAATTCATTAGAGCTTTACTTGAACTTAACTAATAGGTTTGTTTGTTTGTCTCTTTTTAGTTAACTATTTAGTAGCCTGTATATTTTATTTCATTATGTGGGTTCCATTCCTTTTGTAGCCTCTCAAAGGCCTAACTTAAAATTTAAATAAGGCATAATTTAACTGATATTATTAATGAGGTGGCACCAAATCAGTGAACTGAAGTGATAATTTCTGAGAACTTGGTAAGGTGGTATCATATTAGCTGCTGAATAAGGTCTTTTTTTCTTACAACATATATCAGCCCTTGCATGTGTCCTATGGGAATTAATCTGATGGGTCCTTCACTGACCCAAGGACAGAAAAGGATTTTCAAATGGCATTACGTGACATTGCCCGTCTGTGTTCTCAGGTTTAGTTCTAAGCTACAGACAGGAGGACTCAACGACTGGTTAATCTAATTAAACAAGTGAAATCTTTGCTTGTGCTACCAAAACTCACAACCACTAATTTATCCCCCTTCCTCCTCAACAAAAAAAAAAAAAAAAAAAAAAAAGAGAGGCAATAAGTTATTATCCCACAAGAGAGCCTTTTTAGAAAGCTTTGTTAAGATCAGGTAGCATTTCATGGAGAATACAGAATCAGTTAAATTATAAGGTTTATTCAAAAGGCAAAGACTAAAGAAACGGAGCTGGTCACCTAGCTTGAGATGGGTTGCTTTCCCATCCCTCAAATAATGAAATAGTTCTCTAAAGTCACCCTTTTAATATATGCCATGCTGACCTTTTTAACACTTCTAATAAGTCCTCTAGTTCTAGAGAACTTGTTCCCACTTGATAATGAGTATTCTTTTCTTACCCTCAGAGAAAAATATGTTCAGCCTACCAGCTAGACCAGTGGTTCTCAGCCTGGGCTGCACTTTGGAATTGCCTACAGAGCCTTAAAAAATACTTATGCCCAGGTCTCATTCCCAGACTTTCTGGGATACAGCCTGGGCACTGGGATTTTTGGGAGCCCCACAGGGGAGTCTAATGTGTAGCCAGGGTTAAAAACCTTTGCTGTAGCTCAGTGTGTCTCTTCCTTTAATATGCATACAAATCATTTGAGGATTTTGTTAAATTGCAAATTTTAACGCAGTGAGTCTGAGGTAGGACTTGAGATTCAGTATTTCCAACAAGATTCCAGGTGACTGATGCTCCTAGTCTTTGGCCCACCTTGAGTAGCAAGGATCCGGATGATTCTCACTTCTACTTGTCAACATCTACCTTAATGGCCATGGCTGAGATTAAGTGTAATGATTAAGTGGAAAGATTTGTGTTTATGATCATAGTCCACAATTCTTTTCAAATTACAGCCCACTACATCTGAGTATCATAATTACAGAGACAATTAAGGACATAAGAGGGCGGGGTGGGGGTGGGGGGCTTTTAAAATGAAGATCCACGGATGTGTATTGATATTCATCTTAAATTCCACTCATTAGTGAAAATGGCTTGCTTTGATAATGAGATTTTTTTTCCTTTTGTAGAATCCAGTTAGAAACTCAGGTTCTTTCCCCACACATACAGGATATTTTGGCATTCTTAATTAGTATTTTATTTGATTCCAAGGAAGCCCATGTTTTTAACAGTATGGGAGAGTTTTTGTTATTGTTTTTTAATTACAGAGCAGAAAATTAAACCAGTGATGTACTGGTATGGATTCTTGATACAATCCCATCAGGGACAGTGTGGGTAGGGATTGCTCATTCCATCAAATAAATGCCATTTTGAAAAGAGACATTTTTTCCTTTGGGCACCAGACTTCTCTATATTAGTCGAAGTCTGTAGCTCTTAAATACAAAGCTGGCCATGCAACTAAACTTCCAAAAGATACTCGGTGGTAAATTTTGACATAGCCTGTGCCAGTTTGAAACTGTTATGAACCCCAGAAGAGCTATGATCTTTTAATCCAATCTTGTTAGGTGGATCATTTTGATTGAGTGTTTCCATGGAGATGTGACTCACCCAACTGTGGGTGAGACCTAGAGTTTGCCTTGGAGAAGCTAAGAGAGGACTCCCAGATGCTTAGAAAGAAATGCCCCAGGAGAACCAAGCAGAAAGCTGAGAGAAGCTAAGAGAGACAAAAGGCCAGAGACATTTTGGAGGAAGCCATTTTGAAACACAACCTGGAGCAAAGGACCAGCAGACACCAGCCCTGTGCCTTTCCAGCTGACGGAGGTGTTCTGGACGCCATCGGCTGTTCTTCACTGAAGGTATCCTCTTGTTGATGCCTTAGTATGGACACTTTTTTGGCCTTAGAACTGTAAATCTATAACCTAATAAATCCCCTTTATAAAAGCCAATCCATTTCTGGTATTTTGCATAATGACAGCTCTAGCACACCAGAACACAGCCCTTGCTGAAATTTCAGAATTTAGTAAATTTTAAGGAGATGAAGTTATAATCAATATAAATGTTTTTTTCTTTCTAGTACTTTTTTAGAGGGAGAATGGCAGCACAAGGGGACATATGCTCATCTAGTTATCACTTCATAGAATAATTTAAAAAAAATTCCTACATTTTCATACTACTCCATTCTAGCACTATTGCTTTTTCCTCTAGTGCAAATATTGGAAAATTACACTCTATGGGCGGAATCTGTTTCACTGCCTATTTTTGTTCAGCCCGTAAGCTAAAAATGGTTTTTACGTTTTTTACTGGTAGGAAATAAAAATAATATTTCATGACATATGAAGGCTATATAAAATTCAAATTTTGATGTCCACAAATAAAGTTTTATTGGAACCCAGAAATGCTCCTTCGTTTACATGTTGTCTAAAGCTGCTTTTATGCTACAATAGCAGAGTTGAGTATTTGCGACCCAGGCTATATGGCCCACAGAGTCTAAAAACAGATTAGCCTTCCCTATACAGAAAAAGTTTGCTGACATCTTCTCTAGAGATATACTCACTTTCCTTCATTCCTACTTGAAATTGAAAATGTGCCTTGTGTTGTAGATTGCATCAGAACCCCAGCTTTTGACACATATGCCCCTACACACACACTCTTATTTTATGTCCCTTGCATTCTGCCTTCTCACTCCTGCTCTGACAACCAGGAAGCATCATCCATTTTGGAAGCAATTCTATTTCTTCTTCTTGGCCATTGAGAATGGGGTTTTAAATAAGGAAACTGATGCTGGAAAGCAGAGAGAATCACCTTTCTGGCCCAGCTCCTAGAAACTGGAGCCTCTAACATATGCCACAACTTTTCTCCCAGGTTTTCTGTGTGGAAAGCATTTCAAAAGGGAATAGACCTTTTTTCTTGTTACAGTTTTCCATCAAGAAGCCTTGTGGCTAGAAACCAGAAGATAAAACTTTAAAATCTCTGAGCTCATATAGAAGGGAGTCAGGGTAACCTCTCAAATCAACAGAAAACACTTTTAAAAACAAATGGAAGTAAAAAGCAGCCAGGGTATAAGGCTTAATGAAGAACAAGAATTTCTATGTCCCTTTTTCCTAGGTAAAAGCATTGTGAAAAACAAAAACAAGAATACTTTGGATGTTTATAAAGGGGAATGAGAAAGAAAAAGAAAATGAAAGAAATGCCTTCAGCTTTTGTGTTATTTGTAATTGGAACTATATTGATGACACAAATACATTAGAGGCTCTGAATTTCAGGAAAGACATTCATTTTCCCTTACAAAGATTTTCTGGGACTATGCTTGAATGACTGGATAGAAAGACTTAGAAATTCTAAGACACTGGCACCTTCAACAGCAGCATGGTAAAGTGGAGAACAGGGAGAATGCGTTTGGGTTTTACAAGTTCTACTGCCAGGGACATGGCCCTTAAGCTTTTTGAGTCTCAGCTTCCTCACTGATAGCAGGAGAATAATAATACTTCTCTAACTTGCCTTGAGAGGATGTTCTGAGATTCAAATGTGAAAACATATGTTAAATGCACTTTATTAAATTGTAGAGAACTCATTCCTCTTAAGATACTTCTTTTATCATCAAATAACGTGTGTCCTGAGCTTTATCTCCTCTTTCAATCAATCAGTTTCATTTTTTCTGTGTAAGTCTTTATTTTATTAATCATCTACCCATGGATAAAGGAAGGGTCAGTCACAGGTTTTTACAGCCACACAGTCACACGATAAAAGCTATATAGTTATGCAGTCATTATCAAGGATCAAGGCTACTGGATTACAGTTCAACAATTTCAGGGATTTCCTTCTGGCTATTCTGATACACTAGAAACTAACAAGAAATATTTATGTAATGAGTCAGTAGTTGTAATCATTTGTCAAATCCTAATTTCTCAGTTACATCTCTTCCCTCTTATTTGATCATTCTCTCAATCTTCAGGGATATCTGAGCAGTGACCATCTTAGGTTCTTCACGATGGAAAGGGGTGTTGACCTTACAGTATAGAGGAATGGAACAGGTTGATATTCTTGGAGAGACTAGTACCTCTGCGTTTCAGGGCCTATCCAGGATAGGAACAATCTGGACACCTTAAGTTTCTGAAAAAACAACTTTATTAAGTAATACATTTATAGAGTCTTAGATAGAGCCCAGGGTATTCTTTAGGGTTTTCAGGAATATTGTTGGTTGGGGCTTGGCATACTGTGGCAATTTGCAATATCTGATTGAAGCTTGCATAAGACTAATTTCCAGAATGACCTCTCGACTCTCTTTGAAGTCTCTTAGCCACTGAAACCTTATTTTGTTTCATTTCTTTTCCCCCTTGTGGTCAAGAACGCATTCTCAATCCCATGATGCCAGGGCCAAGCTCATCCGTCAGTTTCCTCTTAATGCCCACAAAAATAAAACTTCTTAAATTAAATCTCTGTGTTGTAGCAGAAAATTAATTTCTCATGTCTAAGATAAATAAATAGGTGAACAAACAAACAAATAAAAGATAGACCCAAATTTCCAGGGTGGCTGCTCCTAATGGGCCTCCCTTTCAAGGTGAGGCGCCTGGGACTGACTGGATAACCATGGTCCACTATGTTCAGCAATGACAAATGTTTTCACGGGGTGGACACCCACAAAACTCATTCTATAGTTCCCCAAACTCTCCAATTTGAAAGTGGCACTTACATTCTCATTTTTCAATGGTTCTCAAATGGTTGGCAGTTAGAGGGAGATGAAGCAAGAGTAATAATAGGTACTCAGATATACAGGCCTAAAGTTGTCTCCTTTCTACTCCAGAGTATTACGGTCTCCTTTGATATCAGTGTTTTTTTTTTTTTGCTTCATTTTTGTTATTATTTATGTTGTTATTTGTAGATGATGACATAATCACCATCAGGAATAATAATATCTTGAAACAGCATAACATCATTTCACAAAGAACCACATTTGTATTGTGATATTTGTATTATGAAATTACGCTTTTAATATATGTAATAGATTTGTATTATAATATCTAGGACATTATGTTCTTTATATAGGTTAAGTACAAATATCATTACACATTTTCTCATATAGGAAAATGGGTATGGTAAATTTATGAAAATCTGATCCTATAACTCTGGAATGCCTACAAAGGCTTGTATCTGTCCCCTGAGTACTTGGTAGAGATATTCATTCATTCAAAGATTCAAAAATACCACCCAATTAGAGGATCAGAGTTTCAGTTTGAACACTTCTATTAGGTATGAGAAATTGAGTTGAAAAATCATACATTCATGTAAGCTTATATAAATTTTACTGACTTGAAAAAAATTTTGTGGAACTTAAATTTTCACTCAACAATACATCATGAATATTTTTCCATAACTTGACATTTTAAAAAAAAAGTATTTTGGAATGTCAAACTTCTGGTCAACCAAGATGGCAGCATAAGACCTTCCAGGGTTCTGTTCCCCCAAAACATCTTTGAACAACTAGCAAAAATTGGAAAGCCATCTTCCTCAAAACTCCAGAAAACAGTCAAAAGGTTGCAGTAACCAAACCAAGTTGCAAGTGCTAAATCAAGAAAATACAGCTTTAAAAATGTCAGGAGAAGCTCGTGGCACCCTTACTGTCCCCTCCTTCACTCCCTCCCTGGTGGTGTGGAGCCGGCCTGTACTCCCACTGTGGATCCCTGGCCCTGTTCTGGGGGTAGCAGAGGAACGTCAGCACATACAGGGGTGCCTGTATGTTGGTGCCAATCAATTGTGCAGCAGCTTGAAAGACTAAACCAAAATGCTTTTCCCTGGCACACCCTCCCAGAACTTGCCCTGCAGGTAAAAGCACCTTGCACACAGTTAAAGCAATGCAGGAACAATTAAGTCAAAGCAACCTGGGGCAAGGTATTACCAGCATTAAGACACAAAATAGAGCACCTGGGATGGAAGGTAGGTTCTATTTCATAGGGTGTAGAGGAGACATTGGGATTCCTGTAAACAAGAGAATTCCTAAGGCCAGGAACAAGTACAAGCCCAGGTCAAGACTCAGGCTCAGAAAAGACAGCAGAGAACCCTGTATTTCACTTTCACCTCAGGCTGGTCATCTTGAGAAAAGGGTTAAACTCAGCAAAAGAGCACCAGCCAATGCAGAGTCAATTTGCAAGGACTGTGAAAAATGTTTTTGTGTTGGTTTGTTTGGTATTTTAGCTCCTGGCACTCAAGAAAATCTCTTTCATATCACTAACTGGATAAACACTTAAGGAACAGACAGCACAGGGACTAAATTCCAGAGATAATAAATTAAAATATTGAAATAGTGTGTGCAACAAAAGATTACAAGGCAAAGAAAGGAAATGATGGCCCATCCAAAGGAACAAGATAAAAGTTCAGAAACCATCAACAAGGAATATGAGATTTTACAAACAACAAAGACTTTTAAAAAAATGATCTTCAACATGTTCAAAATGCTAAAGGAAGATACAGAGAAAAAACTAAAGGATATCAGGGAAATAATGAATGAGCAATATGAGAATCACAAAAAAGAAATACACATTTTGAAAAGGAATGAAACAGAAATACTGGAGTTGAAGATCAAAATAATTGAAGTAAAAAGTTCCCTAGAAGTTTCAACAGCAGATTAGAACTGGCCAAAGGGAGCATTAGTGAATTCAAAGATAAGATAATTGAAATGATTCAGGCTGAGGAGCAGGAAGAAAAAGGAATGAAAAAAAAGTGAACAGAGCCTAAGGGCCCTGTGGGATACCATCAGACATACCGTTATATGCATTATGGGGGTCCCAGCAGGCGGAAAAAGAAAGGGGCAGAAGGAATATTCAAAGAAATAATGCCAGAAAATTTCTCAAATTCAGTGAGACATGAATATACACATTCAAGAATCCCAACACACCCCAAATAGCATAAAGTTGAAAAGAACTGTGCCCAGACACATAGCTGTCAAACTGTCAAATGCCAGGGACAAGGAGAGATTTCTGAAAACTGCAAAACAAAAAGGTATGTGTTATGTACAAAGGACAGTTAATAAGATGGAATGCTGATTTCTCATTAGAAACCATGGAGGCAAGGAGACAGCAGGATGAAATATTTAAAGTGCTGAAGGAAAACAATTGCTGACCAAGAATTTTTTTTTTTTTTTTTTTTTCCATTTATGTAGTTCTTACAAATGGGAATTACAGACATATCAAATAAATACAGAGTTTTGATTTCCAAAGTTACCTTCCAGGTAATTTAGGGCCACTTATACCTCTCTTTGTTTCCGTTGCTCTTTTTAAATATAATCAGCTGCCTTCAGGAGGAGCTGCATAGTAGGTAAGAAGAATCATTTCTGGTTTACCAAAGATTACAAACCTTCATAATTACTTGTCCAAATTTAAGATCTGTTCCTTAATATATTAAGTATACTCAAAAATGTATTCATTTAATTTTAGGCATTTTACATAACATACTTAATGCCACCATTTGGTGTCATTTTATTTTATTTTATTTTATTTTATTTTATTTTTTAATCATCATTTTATTGAGATATATTCACATACCACGCAGTCATACAAAACAAATTGTACTTTCGATTGTTTACAGTACCATTACATAGTTGTACATTCATCACCTAAATCAATCCCTGACACATTCATTAGCACACACACAAAAATAACAAGAATAATAATTAGAGTGAAAAAGAGCAATTGAAGTAAAAAAGAACACTGGGTACCTTTGTCTGTTTGTTTGCTTCCCCTACTTTTCTACACATCCATCCATAAACTAGACAAAGTGGAGTTTGGTTCTTATGGCATTCCCAATCCCACTGTCACCCCTCATAAGCTACATTTTTATACAACTGTCTTCTAGATTCATGGGTTCTGGGTTGTAGTTTAATAGTTTCAGGTATCCACCACCAGCTACCCCAATTCTTTAGAACCTAAAAAAGGTTGTCTAAAGTGTGCGTAAGAGTGCCCACCAGAGTGATCTCTCGGCTCGTTTTGGAATCTCTCTGCCACTGAAGCTTATTTCATTTCCTTTCACATCCCCCTTTTGGTCAAGAAGATGTTCTCCGTCCCATGATGCCAGGTCTACATTCCTCCCCGGGAGACTGACCAAGAATTTTACATCAGGTAAAGCTGTTTTTCAAAAATGAGGAGGAGATTAAGACATTCTCAGATAAACAAAAGTTGAGAGAGTCTGTCACTCCTACCTCACACCATATATAAGATTAACTCAAAATGGATCAAAGACCTAAATTTAAAAACCAAACCTGTAGAAACCCTATTAGAAAACATAGGGAAGGTCCTTCAGGACCTTGTGTTAGGCAATGGTTTCTTAGACTTTACATCAAAATCATGAGTAACAAAAGAAAAAATAGATAAATTAAAAACTTTCGTGCATCAAAGGACTTCATCATGAATGTACAAGGACAACCTAAGGATGAAAGAAAATATTTGGAAACCACATATCCAATAGGGGTTTGACATCCAGAATATATAAAGAATTCCTACAACTGAACAACTAAAAGACAAACAACCCAATTTAAAAATGGCTAAAAGACCTCAACAGACATTTCTCCAAAGAAAATATAGAAATAGACTATAAGCACAAGAAAAGATGCTCATCATCATAAGCTGTGCTGGTTTATATATATTATGTCTTCCAGAAAAAGCCATATTCTTTAATGCAATCTTGTGGAGGCAGACATATTAGTGTTGATTAGGTTTGAGCCTTCTGATTGAGTGTTTCCATGAAGATGTGACCCACCCAACTGTGAGTGACACCTTTGATTAGGGTGTGACCTCTTGATTGAATGTTTCTATGGAAATGTGGCCCTGCCCATTCAGGGTAGGTCTTGATTAGTTAACTGGAGTCCTATAAAAAGAGCTCACAAACAGAGGGACCTCAGAGCAACTGAGAGTGACATTTTGGAGAGGAGCTGCAGCTTACAGAGACATTTTGAAGATGGCCATTGAAAGCTGACATTTTGGAGAACGCCATTTTGAAATGCAACCTGAGAGCAAGCAAACGCCAGCTACGTGCCTTCCCAGCTAACAGAGGTTTTCCAGATGCCATTGGTGTTCTTCAGTGAAGGTACCCTACTGTTGATGCCTTTGTTTGGACATTTTCATGGCCTTTAGACTGCAAACTTTGTAACCAAATAAACTCCATTTATAAAAGTCAATCCATTTCTGGTATTTTGCAAAATGGCAGCATTAGCAAACCAGAATATAAGCCATTAGGGAAATGCAAATCAAAATCACACTGAGATACCATTTCATAACCATTGAATGGCTATTATTTAAAAAAAAAAACAGAAAATAAGTATTGGAAAGGATGTGGAGAAATAGGAACACTCATTCATTGTTGGTGGGAATGTAAAATGGTACAGCTGCACCATCTTTCTTCTTTCCCAAGAGGAAAAATTCTGTCTTCATTCCTTTCCTTTCCCTTTGTTATGGATTGTATTATATACTTCCAAAAGATATATTCAAATTCTAACACCCAGTCCCATGAATGTGACCCTTTTTGTAAATAAGAGCTTCAAAGATATTATTAGTTAAGGTGGTCTGCACAAATGGCTCCCTGAGCCCCTTCTCCTTCTCATGCCCATGTTCCTAGCACCCCCAGAATACAAGAAGAAAGGAAGCTAACCTTGGCATTCTTCAAAGAAGAATGTTTGTGTTCTACATGGCTTCTTTTACATTATAGCTGCATATTTTTAACATCTAGGAAATATATTCCTGCCACTATTACACTAATAGTGCTAAAACAAAACAAGGTTCTTTCAGAAATGCCTCATGCAAAACACCTAAATGTCCAGTAATGGAGAAATAAGAAAATAAAATATGGCCTATTCTCTCAGGAGGCTGCTAGGCAGCCACTAAGGATCATAATAACATGCAGCATTATTGAATAACAGTAACTTGCTTCACCAGCCTGGAGGTATAAACATAGCCATGTCCCTTTTATTATTCTAATTAATTGCTTAAAACCCCACATACCCATATTGGCAGGGAGTCTGGTATCCTATAATCACAATTACATAGTCGAAAGATCTGAATCGTTCAAGAGAGACAACCCTGGGTCAGAGGCAGCGCTGTTGGCCCTGCCACAGCCAGGGCTGTGAACCTGATGGGAGTTCCACAGGGTAGCAAAGCCTCTGTCTCTTGAGATCCCTCTGCCCTAGGCCTCAAAGACTCAGCCATCCTGTTGTTGCCTAATCGTGACCCAAGCACAAAACATTTACATAACTAAGGTAAGACAGTCAATTACATATTTTCCCCATAGTAAGGAAAATTTATCTAAGGTGACCTGCTGGCTTGGTCTCTAGAAAAAGAAGGGGTCATGTTATATTTTAAAATTCCATGCCACCAGTCACCTTGATACATTGATTTAAAAAAAAAATAATAACAGGTAAAACGAAACAAAACAAAACAAAACAGAACAAAACCTGGCTATCCAATTTTAAAGAGAAAGAATGGAATCTGGCAGGGACCCACAGGGAACTTATGCTTTCGTTATAACCTTACTTAGCAAATAGCTGTTCAGGCTGTCTTAGTTTGCTAAGGCTTCCATGACAAAGTAGCACAAACTGGGTGGCTTAAAACAACAGGAGTTTATTGTGTCACAGTTCTGGAGGCTACAAATCTGAAAGAAAGGTGTTGGCAGGATGAGGCTTCTTCTGAAGTCTATAGGGTTCCGGAGGTTGGCAATCCATGGCATTTTTTGGCTTGTGGAAAACTCAGTCTCTGCCTCCATCACACAGCCATCTTCTTTCTCTCTCAGTCTCTCTCCTCCTCACTGTGTCCAAATTTCCTCTTCTTATAAGGACCCTAATTCAGTTTGGACTCATCTTAACTAATAACATCTTTGAAGATCCTATTTCCAAAAAGCATTACATTCGTGGGACCAGGTGTCAGAACTTGAATATATCTTTTGGGGATATACAATACAATCCATAACAAGGGGAAAGGAAAGGAAAGAAGAGAGAAATACATCCCACCATCCTCAAATGTGATGTGGCACAGATACAATCACAGCACCAGGGATGAGAGAGCAACTCTATCTCTAAAGAAGCAGAGGTCTGGTGCTGAACTGAAAAAACTTAAGCACACAAAACATCCCATCCCCCATTCCTCCCTATAAATTCATTTAATTTTTGTCCCCATTTTTCTACTCATCTGCCCATACACTGGATAAAGGGAGTAGGAGCCATGAGGTTTTCACAATCACACAATCACACCATGTAAGCTATATAGTTATAGTTTTGTATGTTCTTTTTTAGTTTAATTTTTATAAATTAATTTTTATTCTTATTTTTTTTGTGTGGTAATGAAAATGTTCAAAAATTGATTGTGGTGATGAATGCACAACTACATAATTTAAAAACTAAAAAATAATATGTATAAAAAAAAAAAAACAAGACAAAACTTCAGCACATAGTTGTTCTAGAGGTAGCATCCTGAGAGGTTTGGAGCTGGGAGTGGGCCTGGTGGTGTGTAACAGGAGAGGAGGGACAGAAGCTGCCCAGCAGTGATGTGGAAGCCACAAAAGCTGGAAGAAAGTGCTGGGCATTGAGACAAACTCACTGAATAACCCCAGACACATGCCCAGTTACGTGTTATGGTGAAATATATGTTACATCATACAATCAACACTGTAAATAACAAAATCTACACTTTAAAAAGGAAGGAAATGCATCAAAATATTAATTGTTGTTTTCACTCAATGTAGAATATAGGCCAGCCCCCCCATTGTTTATTGTTTCTAATTGATAGTTTGCAAAATTTTCAAAATAATTACATATTTCTTTTTAACTTTAATATTTAAAAAGTAAGTGAACTTCTTAATGAACAATTCTTTCTGAACCAGCTAAATATAGCAAGCAATATAAGGTTACTTTTTTTATGAATATGCATTTCTTTTTCATTATTTTTGATCCACAGGAAAAAGCTGTAAGGTTTGAATTTACCTGTGGATTAGTAGTTTCGTAAACTCATGCTTGGCATAGACATTTGTCAAACACTACATGAACTGTTTGCATAATGGGAAAATAAATATTTTTAACTTTATTAATTCAAATGTCTCATGCAGTTGCAACTTAGAGCTAGAGAATAGGATCTGGGACACACAGCTCAAAAATCCATTTCCCTGCTTGCTACAAGACATCCAATTTAAGACGGCTGGGTCATCAGGTAGCTGCCAAAATGGCACGGAATTTAAGGTTATTGAAAAGTGAAACTGAAATGTTATTCCAAATCAAATAACAGAAGGTAGGTCATAACAATATGGCCAAATTATTTCTTTATTTTAAGATTAATGACTATTTTATCTTGCAGAATTAGAAATGAAGACTCCACATCATGTTGTGAAAATTCCAAAAACAAAACTAAGCACTAAGGAGGTAACTGCTAATGACACAATAAATGTACCCCTTGCAGAATCATTTTATGTGGATTATCTTATTTAATTATTACAATGATGTGTGTGTGCATATATATACACACACACATGATAAAACTGAGAATAAAAAATGTATTTTTCTGGCAGTTGCTTAGGTCCTCTAAGTCCAGATCTTTTTCCCACTAAAAAAATCTATATATACAAATACAGAAGCATAAAAACCTATTAGAGATTCTAAAGAAAGTATATTGTCTTGCTAAAATTTTAAAAAGCAATACACACAATTCAATAGTAACTTGAAACACTCCAAAAAAGCCATGGAACCTGGGTTGATTTGGGTTCCCCTAAAGCAGACTCTGAGATAAGGGCTTAAGTGCAAGCAATTTATTTGAGAGGTGATCCCAGGAAACAACAGTAGAGGAGTGGAGAAGTGAAACAAGCAAGCAGAAAAGAAACCCAGTAAAGGATGTGTTATCAAGCCAGGTACCACTGTGGGCAAGTGGAGTCCAATCCCACTGGGGAGCTTTTGAAGAAGTGTAGAACATACCTTAGAGTTATCTCAACGGAAGGCAGAGGAAACTGGATATTTATCCACCAACATCCTCTCTGTCAGTGGCTTGAGACTGGTTCCAGGGGAATTAAACTCTTCCAAACTTCCAGCTTGGCCTTCATGCATCTGTGAATAGAAAAAAAAAAAAAAAAACAACCCTCAGGCTAGTGCTAGCCATAGGAGTCTTCAGCGCAGAGAATGAATGCCAAGGAGATATGGCCAGAACACTGACATTATCTTCTATAATACCCAATTCAGGTGGCTTTAACTGGGTAAGCCTCTAATAGCTTTGAGCACTTATATAGCATTTACCTCTAAGCATGTTACATTCAGCTCTAGGACTTGGGTAGTATTACCATCCCCATTTAACAGATGAGAAAACAGGCACAAAGACGTTAAAAGACTTGCACAAGCTCACACAGCTGGAATTTGAACTCAAGCACTCTGATTCCGGCATCCACACTCTTAACCACCTTGTTCCACCACCTCTGCTGTGATATGGCTGGTTGGTCCACATGAAGAACAGTCAAGGAGTGTACATTCTTCATTTTAATGATAGCTTCTCTTTAGGGTTCTAGAGCAAAGGGGTGGTGGCTCCTTCCCCATCAATTCTTACTGCCTTCAAAAGGAGTAACCCATGGTCTATGTTGACCTTTTGTTTTTTTTAAATTAAGTTTTATTGAGATATATTCACACACCATACAATCATCCACAGTGTACAATCAACTGTTCACAGTACAGGTCAGCAAAGGCACAGAGTCAGCAGCAGAAAAATGAAGACATGCAGGAGAGTCTTTTCCCTCATCATCTACTCCCACGTGCTGTCCACAAACCTTTAGATTTCCTAGAATTTCTATTCAGAACTCAGATAGTCCAGCAGTCATTTTGAAACACCATAATTTTCACTAACAGGCTCAACTGTATGAGCTTCTAAGCCTGTCTCTCCACAATGTTGTGATAGCCGGGGGATGGAATCAGTTTGTCCAGGGACTGGGAGCAAAGAGGCAATTTAGCACTATTTCAACTGACTGTGTAACTGTCATGGACACAGCATTAGGCAGGTGGTAAATGAGCTACTTGGAGAGGTCCTTTCTTTCTTCCAAGCCACTGAGGCATTAAAACCTCAAAGAGCATCTACCAGACAATGTTGTAAATCCTTGAGACTCTACTTGGACACAATTTTAAGAAAGTCACTTATTCCGGGTAACCTAATTGGAAGAAGTAAAGTATCCTAGGCTTATTTAAGACTGTGAGCCTGAATACCCATCTGAGTTTGGTAAACAAAATTTGAAATTGATTCTAATAGGTTTAGACACTAAGTACCCTCTGCCAATTCTTTCCAATTAAACAGTGAATAGGAACAGACGAGAAATCAATCAAAATAAAATGAAACACCTTTGATCACTTTGGGTGGGATTGGAGAATAGGCCCGTTTCTTTGTCTTATATTATACCGTGCCATTATCAGATTCTTCCTGAGACAAACTATAAAGCAGAATGGGCTCAGATTTCCTCAGCAGAATGAAAGGGCAGGGGGACATAATTACATTAAATCTTTCCCATTTCAAGAATTTTGTGGACATGATTCAGTTCTTGACAATTTTAAGCAGTAACATAAGTTTTTTGCTAGGGAAAAAAATGGAGTTTACATCAGATATTTCTTTTCTACTACATGTGTTTTCTAACTCATACTTCTATTATACTTTTCTTAGAAATCCTGAAAACTTCCCATATAGGCGGGGCAGAAAAGCAACATATTGCCAAGTTGGAGACTTCAGACATTTTTTCTTCTTCATTATTTTAGGTATAACCAGGGCAATATGTCTTCAATGTCTGGAAAAGGGAAAGCTTTCAATCTATGCATACTTTTTTGGACACAGTCAAATGCAGGAGAAAAAGGTGTGGAACTCATGAGCAAGCAGATCTGACCATTCCAATTTAAATTCAACTGCTACAATTTCCCAGAAATTGTGAAATAGCTTAAACATCACTGCTATGACACCTATGTCATAAAGTTGCTGGGAGGATTCAGTGATGTGTTATAGCAGGCTCTTATAGCTCATGAGAAATAAATGTGTGCCTCTCTTTTAAATTCAACATTTAGTAGCATCATTTTGGTAGCATGAAATCAGCCATGGTGGGAATATTTACACCACAGAAATTGGCAAAAGCTAAAATCAGGCCTTTATTTCCAGAGAGCCAGTTTGCTAGCTCATTACTGAAAATTAGATAACATATGCAAAGTGTTTAGCATAGCATACAGCTCTTTTACCTTTCCCTTCCTCTACATACAGAAAACTTTGTCATTATAGTAATTATTTCACTCCATAATCAGAAATTTGTTAAGGATCTGCCCTTGCTGTTGCTTTTGATAATCTTCCAAACTTGGAAGACTGACTTTCTAATGTGTGAGGGCTGTGGAAGGAGTAGTGGGTAAAAGGTATCAGAGGGTCTCTTTCTTCCAGTGATTGAGGGGGGATTTCTTTATGAAATCCTGTAGATACTTGGCACATAAAACTATGAATGGTGATTAGGATACTTCTGTATATAAAATATTGGAATTATTCTTATGATTTATCCTTTTCATCATCTCCAGAAAGTAATGGAACTAGCACACAGCTGAAATTCCATCTCAGAGATGCTTTGGAGCAGTTAGAGTCCTTCTGGTAAGCAGTAACAGCATGCTGTTTTAGGATGAATGGCATAGTTGTTGACAAAAAACTGTGGTCCAAGTTTTAATTCTGCTATTTGCATGTGACCTTGAGCATGTTTCTTGATTTCTCTAAAAATTAAGCTCTTCGAAAATGTTATTACTGGGGCATTCTTGGTCACATCTCATGAAAAATAAAAGCCTTCTAGCCAAACTTCTAATTTGGCATTATTATGAAGTCAATCCATGCATCTCACAAATAATTCTGGAATGTTAAAATATGAAGCAAAAGGAAGAGGCAACATTCCTGGTAATTAAGAACTGGGCTTTGGAATCAGACAGAATTGGATGCTATTCCAAGCTTCAACATACATTAACTGTGAGGACTTAGGCAATTTATTTACCTCTCTAAGCCTCAGTTTCCTCTTCCTTTAATGATGATTATGATAGGACCTAGCTTATTAGGTTGTTTTGTTAGTGGGAGAATGCATATAAAAATGATCAGGCCCATAGTTAGTTCTTAATAAATGTTATAATGTTTTTATAGTTGTTGCTATTGCTGTTTGTATTTTGATATTATCCAGGCAGAAAATGTTCCTAACACTGAGAAGAAGAATCCCAAGTGGTAGTTAAAAGAATTTGACAGGAAGTCACAGATCCTTAAGCTCCAGAATTTAAATTAGTGGCCTGTGGTAGCAGCTAGTTTTGGCCTGCAAAGGTAAAGCAAACTAGCCTCATTTCTCTCCAGCCTCTTTCTTTTGAACTGTCTTCTATTTAAACTTTAAGAAATGCCTGCAGGGAGACAGCTGTATTTGTATTCAAGTTCTTTTCCTAGGAGGGAGAGGCACTGGGGGTGAAATTCTGCCAAAGCTGAAGCTCCAGCACCTAATGCTACAAATGGAAGTGGCTTTAATCACCATAGGCATGGAGCATGGAAAAGGGGGAGAGGAAATTTTAAGTCCCAGGCAAAGGTAGAACAGGAAAGAAAGGGGAAATCTACAGGGTTAAGACCAAAAAGGAAGACAGAAGAAGAGAAACAACAGACACCAAAGGTAGGCAGAGTTTACTTGCCACTGTGGTTAGGCAGAATAGAAGAAGGAGATTCAGGAGGTCAAGCCTGAAGTCATGATAACAGAAAGCTTTTAAGCATAACTATGTCCTATTTTGCATGGAAACTGCTAGAAATGAATCATTTGTTTTGAGGTTGGTGGTAAGGAATTTTTGAGAATTGTGGGCTTAAAAATTTCTTCCTTCTCCCCTCAGGGGAAAAAAATAGGCTATCTCTAAAGAAAATAAAATATTCTTTTTGTATGTAGGACCATATATTGGGTGAATTTCAGAAAGTTCTAGTTTCAGAAAGTTTATTTATTGACATGTACCAAAAAGTACCGCAAGGACTAAAAGAATTAGTGCAATTTAGCACAATGCCTAACAAGCTGGAAGTGGTCAGCCACTATTTTTTTTTAATCTAAAACCAAGCCAACCAACCAATAAAAACGACAAAAAACTCAATCCACTTCCTAACATCAATTTTGACTCCTGTCTCCAAGGATCAAAATCCTCAAACAATGACAGCCTTCATTACCAGACAAAATCCTCAAGTGTTTTCAATGCACAGGGCAAGGAGGAAGGCTTTGCAGTGTATGTTTGAAATAACCCTTATCTTTTATAATAAAGAGCAGTGCTCATTAAAATGGGCCAGGAGCCAGCTACCTGTGGAGGAGAGCACCCAGTGACTTGTGACTAAAATTTGTGATAGAATCACTTTTCTCTTGCAATTATCCAAGATTTCTTAAATCTACCCAAGTCCTCCATGACAAGACCATAACTTTGTTTGGCACATATTTCAGTGTTTTCACTCATGATCTCTCATAAAATTAGGCACACCATTTAAGGCAGGGGAAGCACATGTTATTAAATATTATATAACCTATTTTTAAAACATAGGCATAAAGTTTTATTTTAATTAAACAAAATGCAATCCATGTTTCTATAAAATGTCAACTATTTTATCAATTACAGCAGTTTGGTGTGTCAACTAAATAATGAAGTTTGCTCTATGGATTCCTTTTCACTATCACATTTCCAAAATTCTAATTAAAAGGATAAAAGATAACCTAAAATAATAACATATTAGACCTATGAAAGGATTTTTAAGGCTCCTCTTTCCAACTCCCTATGAAATATTAAATCTTATGAAACTAAATCTTAGGAAATAAAGTGACTTACTTAAGGCCTCAGAGCTGTTAAAATGAAGGAGTAGTGAGAAAATTAGGGATGAAACACGGTTGAATGGTAACCAATATAACAACTGAGAATTGTATAGAACATGGTCTAACACTGTTTTCTGATCATAACAGAATTAAGCTAGAAATTAATTGCAAAAATATAAGTAGAAAATCCCCAAATGTTCAGAAGTTAAGCAATATAATTTTGTAAGTGTTCCATACATCAACAAAGAAATAATTGAAAATCAGAAAATACTTTGAACTAAATACAAATAAAAGTAAAATATTTGAAAATTTGTAGAATGCAGCTATAGTCTATGTTAGAAAAAAGAAAAAAAAAAATCTATTATCTAAGTTACCTCCCCAAGAAGCTACAAAAAGAACAATACGTTCAATACATTAAATTTGAAAATGCAGAAGGAAAGAATAACAATAAAAGAAGAAATGAATGAAACAGAAAATAAACATACACTAGAAAACATCAATGAAGCAACAGGTTAGTTCTGTGAAAAGAATAATAAAATTTACGAATATTCTACCAAGAGTGATGAAGGTAATGAATAAAAAAGGTAGAAAATAACCAATACACTGCAGAATTAAAAAGATAATAAGGAGGTGTTGTGAAAAACATTATGCCAATAAATATGAAAATTTATTTGAAACCAACAAATTCCTACAAAAAGATATCATAAATGACACATGAATAAATCTATATTTATGAAATAAATCTATATTTATGAAATAAATCTGTAATAGAAATTCTTCTTAATATCTATAAATAAATAACACTGACCTTACACAAATTCATCTAGAGATAAAAACAAAGAGAAAAACACTTCCAAACTCATTATTTGAAACCAGAGAGACTGAGTATCAAAACATGACAAGAACTTTACAGGAAAATCAAGTTGCTGTCCAATCTCCCTCTGGAACACAGAGGCAAAATTCTAATCAAAATATTAGCAAATTGAATCAAGCCTTATAAATATGGATGCTATATTATAATCAAGTAGACTTAATTCCAAAAAATGCAAGTTTATTTAATCTATTTGAAAAGACAGATAACCCAATTATTAAAAAAAATTTCCAAAGAATGTGAACATGTACTTTACAAAAGATTCATCAATATATGAAAAGGTGCTTTGACATAATTAGTCATCAGGAAAATGCAAATTTAAAAACCAACAAGATACAACATGCCTAGACTGGCTAAAACCAAAAGAACTGATAATATGAAGGGCTGATGAGGATAAGCAACAACTGGAACTCTCTTACACTACTGGGAGGAGCATAAATTTTTACAACAACTTTGGAAAATTTTTAACTGTACCTATGAAAGGGGAACAGACACATACTCTATGATTCAAGAATCCCATTTCTGGTTATACATGTAAAGAGATTCATATATATGTTCACACACACAAAAAGAACAATATTCATAGCAGCATTATTCAGAATAGCCCCAAACTGGAAACAACCCAAATATCTGCCAGCAATAGAACGGATAAATAAACTGTAGTATATTCACACAAAGAAATATTACTGATCCTCACAAACATTAAACCGAACAAAGAAAGTCCCATGCAAAAGAGTATATTTTGTGCAATTCAATTCATATAAAGCATGAAACCAGCTTGAACTAATAGAAGCAGAAGATGGCAGAATAGTGGTTAGCTGCAGAGGTGAGAGGAGTGACTGGGAAGAAAAAATAGGGAGGCTTTTGAGGTACTATACTGTTCTATAATTTGATCTTGGCTGCAGTTGCATGAATGTGTTCACTTTGTAAAGATTCATCAAACTATACACTTATAATATGTGTACTTTTCTGCAGGTATATTATTTCCTGTAGGTATACTGCCAATTTTTTAAATTGGCAAGAAAAAGGAGATAACAGCAAAATTTGGAGACTAGAAAACAGTTGGCTGGTAACTATAAAGACCTGAGAAAGGGCATTTCTAAGCCATCAATGGAGAAAGCCAAGATCGTCATTAGGTCCAGTAACTGGCAACATCAAGTACTTCTGGAAGTGGGGGTGAGTATGGGCTAATATGAGAAGAACAGGTTGAAAGCTGTTGAAGAAGTAATTGTCTTACTAGCCCTACCTCATCCCTATTCCATACCATCCTACCTTGGCAGAAGACAAAGACTTACCTTCTAGAGAAGATAAAATAGAAGGTCTCTGGAATGGGGAAGCCAGCACAGTTAAGAGCAGGTGTGCTTTACTAAAAATGCAAATTGAACACACATGGACTGAACACCCAGCTCTCCGTATTGCTTCCCCCATTCACCTCTCAAATCATGGCTACTGGACCTTCACCCTTCAGGCAGGACAGTGAAAGACTCTTTTCTGGAGAAGCTTCTCAGCAAATGAGAAAAGACAAAATGATACTGAAATGAGAAGTTCTCCAACATCAACTTAGCCAGATCACCCTCCAATGATGAGACTGTCAATTAGTCCCACCCACATACTCAGGGCTTCCACTAAGTCTTACTCCTCTAATGAGCAGAAACCAAAGATTATCAAATACCCCAGGAAAACAGAAAAAAAAGCAACTTGGAGGAAACAGACTCCACAAGGAGACCTTCTGAACTGAGTACATGCATAATCGATAAAAATGAAAACCTTTTAGAATAAGGGAAGAGTAGGTGTCAGGTGAAATGTTAAGGGAGGAGGCACATCATCAACAGAGGGGTGTCATGGGCAACAGCACGACTTAGTGGGAGGCAACATGCAGAACCACATTGCTAGAACATCGAGTCTAACTTACTGAGGGATCTCTAGAGTTCTTCTTCCACTTCCTTATCCATGAGTGAAGCACTGGTAAGTGAAAAGGCACCAAGGATACTGAGGAACTGAGAAGCTAAGAGTGCATAGTGTTTCCCCAGCCCAGCTTGAAACCAAACTGGTTTTGAACAAGCCACTATGTTTGTAAACTACTTAGCAACAGAGTTACAGAGATCTTGCTCCAAGCAAGTGCCCCCGGAACAGAGCAAGCCAAAGGGAGCCCCCAGGTGAAGTACCAGAATATGTGGCAATGCTGGTTTTGCTGAAACCTGTCAGGAAGCCAGCACCCTCAGGCTAGCAGGGATGAGTGGGAAGGAAAAGGAGCTACCTCAGCACCTTGAAACTTGTGTGCTTTCACTGGTCACTTAAAAGGAGGTGTCTTGGGGTCACCAGGAGTTTTAGCTGTTAAAGGTAAGATAAAATAGGAGAGGTGATTTGTCCCTTTCTTCTGGGCAATAAATTACCCATATTGTGAAAGATATAAAAAATAAAATAACATCAATCATTTAGGTAACAGAAAAAAGTTGGGATTATAAAGGGGAAAATGCAAATATGCAATCAAAAATTAAAGGATAAAAATTAAACAGAAAGCACTATAAACAGCAGAACATTATAACCATGAAGTTTTTTTAAAAAAATGTTTTGCAAGCACTATGTGTATTTAAGCGGAGAAACATCAAGCAACAACCTGTGTGCACTTAGAATAATAACGGGGAATTAGAGATGATGGAAAAGGAAACAGCAAAGATGCAAAACAATTACTTGCAGCTGCCTTGACAAACAGAAAAGACTAGAGATTTGTCCCATTTGAGGATAAGATTTCTTCCAATGAAAGCATGAGAATTTGGAAGAGGGTGGATAATAGTGGTGCTGCTGGTAAAGACAGAGTATCTTTCATCTGATAAATCCAGACAATCTTTCATCTGATAAATCCAGACAAGAAGCATCAGAGGGAAATCAGAAAGAAAGCAAAGGTTTTTAAGAGATTCATTTTTTGAATTTGTGTTATTTTCATAAAAAGCAAGAGGTTTAGATAGTGACTATAATACCTGCATGGAATTATCCTCTGCTTCAAGAAAGGTAATGCCAAACAGGCAGTTTAATTTTGGTGAAAGGAGAATTTTTAAAAAAGATGTAATCAGAAAGGAAATAATGGATGCAGGGTGCCTTTTGATACATGAAATGAGCTATTAGATTAGAATCTTCGCCCAAGTTCCTATCTGAAAATGATAAAAACATACAAACATTATTGCAACTAACCAAAGATAAGAGGATATCCCTGGCCGTTCCCCATAGTTCTGAAGCTTCAGTTTAATTTATTTAATTTTTTTCTGATTTAATCACCTCTAAAAGACCATTTTACCCACAGCTGAATGCTGGAAGTATGTAAATTCAAGCCGTTTTGGGCAGCTTTGTTGAAGGTATAGCATGCTCTAAAAGGCCTTATTATCAGTTATGATTTCTAACTTTAGTTTCCTTTAGCAAAAGAATATATAAGCCAAGCAAGTGTCCAGCCTAGCTTTTCCCAATAAGGATATCTGTAGAGAGGACTCATCTATTTGGGAACTTGTTTGTGGTCCTTGAGTTGATTCATTTTTGGTTTTAAGCAGATTTCCTTCCTTTTACCTGTTTCTACCCATCTTTAACTGGAATAGTAAGACTAGCACACTACATTGGAATTTTAGGAAGTTAATGGTGTAAATTGCACTGACTTTCCTGTTTGTGAAGAAAATACTGATTTTTACAGATCTTGCATCACTTTTCATATTTAAGACTCACAACTGTAGCAACCCTGACAATAAAACTATCCTGTTGAAAACTAGGGCTTGGAATGTATGGAAATATCCAATTTTACTATCTATATCATGCACCTACAGAAACACAAAATGTCCTAATTCAGTAATTATGCTTAAACATTTAAATAAGTTCTTCTTAGGCTTAAATTTTTACTCTTACAGTAAATATATAAAAAGACTTATTCTATTAAAAATATTTATTACATTGCTGAGAAATCCAATCTAGGAAAATGATGATAAGAATTGCTATGATAGGAGTATAGGAGGTGTTCCAGTTTGCTAAAGCTGCTGTTATGCAAAATACCAGAAATGGATTGGCTTTTATAAAGGGGACTTATTAGGTTACAAATTTCTAAGTAGTAAGGCCATAAAAGTGTCCAAACTAAGGCATCAATAAGAGGATACCTTCACTGAGGAAAAGCCGATGGTGTCTGGAAACCTATGTTAACTGGGAAGGCACATGACTATCTTCTGCTGGTCCTTTGCTCCCAGGTTCTGGTTTCAAAATGGCTTTCTCCAAAATGTCTCTGGCCTTCTGCCTCTCTTAGCTTCTCTATCTCAGCTCCTGTGCATCTTTGCTTGTTCTCCCAGGGCATTTCTCTCTAAGAATCTGGGGGTCCTCTCTTAGCTTCTCCGGGGCAAACTCGGGGCTTCATCTCTTAGCTTAGCATCTCCAAATGTTCTCTGTCTGCATCTCCCAAGCATCTCCAAGTATCTGGGTCTGTGTCAGCACTTAGCTTCCCTCAGGAGCAAACTCTGAATTACATATCTTAGCTTCACTCTAAAATATCTCTCTCAGCTTCTTAAGCTTCTCCTCTCTGTGAGCTCTCTTAAAGGAATCTAGTGAGCTAATCAGGACCTACCCTGAATGGGCAGGGTCATATCTCCATGGAAATAATTTAATCAAAGGTCTCAACTACAGGTGGGTGGGTCACATCTCCATGGAAATACTGAATCAAAATATTCCAACCTAATCAAAAGACTAATAAGTCTGTCTCCACAAGGTTGCATTAAAGAATATGCCTTTTGAGGGGGGGACATAATAGATTCAAACTAAACACAGGAGGTAACTGAAAAGGGAATTCAGGTGTAGAACCAAGTACTTACGGAAAATTAATATAAATGTAGCACTTTTAATCAGAGAAGAAAAGCAGGATTATCTATAAATTATGTTGAATCAACTGGATAGTTGTTTGGAAAAATAAACCCTTTTTTATTCTTTATACCAAATTCCAGATTTATCAAAAACCTAAATGTGGAAAAAAATGAATCCCTAAAAGTTCTCAATAAAACTGCAAATGAAAGTACAGTAATCTTAGAAGTCATCCAGACCAGAACACATGATTAATAGCACATAAAAGAAAAATAATGTTAAATTTGGCAGTACAAAAATGAAAAATATTCTATTTGAGAAAAACATAAACAATAGAAAATGGCAAAATGGGAAAAATTTTTGTAATACATATGATATATACAATATTTTTCTCAAATTTAAATATCTGAAATATAAAGATAACTTTCTTAATTTACAAAGAGATTATGCAAATCAATAATTAAAATTGGAAAAATGGGCAACTGGAGAGGCACAAGAAGAAAATATATATAAATGAGCAATAGTCATATAAAAAGAGACAACCTTACTCCACACTCAAACCATAAATTTGAATAAACATGAGATGCCATATAGACTCATTAAAAGGGCAAACTAGATAGACAGATGATAGATAGATGATGAATAGATGGATGATAGATTATTTTGTGTAAATAAAAGAATATGTGTTTTATATATAAAAACACATACATATACATACACTCATGTATACTGCTGTTATACAGAAATTATAAAAAGGAACCAAACAGAAATACTGGAGCTGAAGACCACAATAACTAAAATAAAAAATTATCTAGAAGGTTTCAACAGCAGATTGGAGCTGGCAAAATAATCAGTGAACTCAAAGCTATGAGAATTGAAATGATTGAGGCTGAAAAGAAAAAAAGAAAAAAGAATGGAAAAATTCAATTGCCTAAGATACTTCTGGGACACCATTGAATGTGCCAATATATGTGTTATGGGAGACTCATTAGTAGAAGAGAGAAAGAAATGGGCAGAAGGAATATTCAAAGAAATAATGCCAAAAATCTACCCAAATTTAATTAAATAAATGAATGTACACATTCATGATGTTCCATTAGCCCCCCGAAGGATAAACTCAAAGATAACAACCTCCAGACACACAGTAGTCAAACTGTCAAATGCCAAAGATAAGAAGAGGGTTCTGAAAACCGCAAGAGAAAAGCACAAAGTTATGTACAAGAGAGCCACCATAAGATTGAGTGCTGATATCTCATCAGGAACTATGGAAGCAAGAAGGCAGTGGGATGTAATATTTAAAGTGCTGAGAGAAAATAAATGCCAACAAAGAATTTCATATCTGATGAAATTGTCTTTCACAAATGAGGGAGAGATTAAGACAATGCCAAATCAACAAAAACTGAGGGTGTTCCTCACCACTAGATCTTCCCTCCAAGCAATACTAAAGAGAGTTTTTCAGATGGAGAGGAAAGGACACCAGGTAGTAGATAGGGTAAAGGGCCCCAAATCATCAAAGTCACCTTGAAAAAGAAGAATAAGGTTGGAGGACTCATACTTCCCAATTGTAAAATTTATTACAAAGCTACAGTAATCAAAACAGCATTGTACTAGCACAAGGACAGACATATAGAGATCAAGGAAATGGAATTGAGAATTTGAAAATAAATGTTCACACCTTTGATCAGTTAATCTTTGACTAGATGCCAAGTCCACTCAATGGGGAAAAAAATAGTCTCTTTAACAAATGGTGCTGGAAAATATGGATATCCATATGCAAAAGAATGAAAGTGGACCCCTACCTCACAACCAATTCAAAAATTAAGTAAAAATGGACCAAAAACCTAAATATTAGAACCAAAATTATAAACCATCTAGAAGAAAACAAAGGGAAACATCTTCAGGACCTTGTGTTAGGTTTGGTTTCTCATATTTTACACTAAAGCACCAGCACAAAAAGGAAAAAAAAATAGATAAATGGTAGTTCATCAAAATTAAGAAAACTTCTGTACATCAAAGGACATCATCATGAAAGTAAAAAGACAATCTATGGAATGGGAGAAAATATTTGGAAACTATATATCTGTTAAGGGTTTAATATCCAGGATATATGAAGAATACCTACAACTCAACAACAAAAAGACAAACAACCCAATTCAAAAATGGTCACAAGACTTAAACAGAAATTTCTTCAAAGAAGATATACAAATGACTAACAAATTCATAAAAATATTTTCAACATCATTAGCTATTTGGAAAATGCAAAGCAAAACTAAATGAGGTACCACTTCATAACCACTAGAATGGTTACTACTTTTTTTTAAACAAAAAGGAAAATAACAAGTGTACAGAATATAGAAAAATAGGAACATTCATACATTGTTGGTGGGAATGTAAAATGGTGCAGCCATTGTGGAAACCTCTGAAAGTTAAGTATAGAATTACCATATAACCTGAAATCCTACCTCTAGGTATATACCCCAAAGAATTGAAAACAGGGATTCAAGCAGATAAATACAGATCAATATTCAAAGTAGCATTATTCACAATTGCCAAAATGTGGAAGCAACCCAAATGCCCATCAGCCAATGAATGGATAAACAAATGGAATATTATTCAGCTATAAAAAGGAATGAAGTTCTAATATACGCAAAAACATGAATAAACCTTGGAAGACATCATTTTGAGCAAAATAAGCCAGACACAAAATGACAAATATCATATGATCTCACTTACATGATACTGGAAATTCATAGAGTAAGAAAATAGAATACAGGTTACCAGGGGCCAGCGTGAGGCATCAGAAATGGGGAATTAGCTTGATTGGTAGTGTCTGTTTGTGGTTTGGAAAAGTTTTGGTAATGGATGGAGGTGATGGTAGCACAATGTTGTGAATGTAATTACCACTGAACTGTATATTTGAAAGTGGTTAAATAGAAAATTTTAGGAGATATATATATATACATATATATATCCAGAATACAAAATAATAAAAATTATTACCCTGATGTAAACTATGTACCATAATTAGTATAATTTAATAATAATAACATGGTCTCATTAATTATAACAAAATACCAAACTAATGCAAAATATTAATAATATGAAAAACTGTGGAGGTTGGTTAGTAGATGGGAACTCTGTATTTTCTGCATGATTTTTGTGTAAAACTACAACTGCTCTAATTTTTAAAAAATGAAAGAAAAAATCCAAGCCAGGCAAATGTTGGGCAAAGATTTTTATTTAATTGTCTCCAGCAGAGATGTAATGATAATGGCCACATATAGCAATAAGCTATGTAAACTTTACTGCTTTTACTGAACAACTCTGTGACAAAAGAAAAAAAAAAAGCCTACTAAGATTTGATTGGGATTACTTTGAATCTATAGATCAATTTGAAAAGAACTGACATCTTAAAACTATTGTATCTTCTAATCCATGATCATGGTATATCTTTCCATTTAATTAGGTCTTTTTAATTTCTCTCAGCAATGTTTGCAATTTTCATTGTATAAACACTGCACATATTTTGTTAAGTCTATCCCTAAGTATTTCATGTTTCTGGCATGTTAAGAAATTAATTTCTAATTGTTCATTACTAGTATATAAAATACAATTGATTTTTGTATATTGATCTTGTATCCTGCAGCTTTGTTGAACTCACTTACTAGTTCTCTTAGTTATTTTGTAGATATCTTAGGATATCCTTCATAGACCATCATGTTATCTGAGAATAAAAGCAGTTTTACTTAAACAAAAACAAAAACAAAAAACACCTGAGAAGTCCTACAGTACAGAAATCTGTTCAATTTCACTTAACACAATTTCCCACAATTATTTATCATAGAGCACTTTTTATACACAACCCCTATTAAAACCTGGCAGAATACACTTTGAGAAATATTGATCTATCTCATTTAACGTACAGTATCTCAACTGACGCTAATAATCATCACTGGGATAAATCTTATTCTCCTCATCTTCTTTAAAGCCAAAGCAATGACACAGGAACCAGAATGCAAGATTTGAGACTCATGAAGTGATAAATTGCAAACTATAAGATGTTTGCATGGGCTCAACTATGGCAAAATGAAATGTTGTGATTCTCTCTGGATCAAATTCCCTTTCTTACAAATCTTCTGTATTGGCTGACCCTGATAAGGTTTTGAGGATTGGTCCATATCTAAGAAATTCATATCATCCACAAAATTGAGGTAGTCTGTGAACTACTGTTAGAACCAACCCTACCCCTAATGTGTTCTCAGGCCCCAGCAGACACACTGACATCTCTGTGGCAGAACACACAGCAGAGACGGGTTAGAGGAAGAAGAAAATCTGACCATTACTCTGAATTTCCTTTCTTGTGTGGGTTCTGGTCAGATAAAACTCCAGTTGCTTTTTTCTGCATTAATCTGTCTTCCAGTAAAGTGCTTATAGAATATACTTCCAGTTAAAGCTTTTAGGGTGGACCATTGCTCAAACCATTTTCAGCTATATTGGAGAAAGCATTTGAAAATATACCATGGGGAGAAATTCAGATATGACTCTTGGGGAGGAGAAAGATGACTTAATAGGTCTCCTCAACAACCCACCCAACTCCTGTGATTGAATTAATAGAGGATAATGGGGGACAGGGGATGGAAATGTGAGTTGTAAACATAATTTAAGCTGTGTCCAGTTACATCATGGCATCAGTTTTTCCACTCAAGCTGGTAACTGACTACATCCAGAGATATGTGAGCCCTTTCTGATGAGATATAAATCAGTCCAAACTGTCATCCATTTCTCTCCGGCAATGAGTTGAAAACACATCTTTCCCCTTCCTTTGGCCTTTGGTTCTTCTTTTATTTCTAAGCTCAATTTTTACAGTATTTGATTATAGTTGACTGACAAAAATAGTTTGAAAGTCCAAACTGTCAAATCCTAGGATCTGGTGTAATGGGGTTTGCACAGAATAAGGAAGGCAGAGAGCAAAGGGGTATGTCTCACCTAACTGGACCATAATAGAAATTTAGTGGCTATCTTTATCAAAATAAAGGTGTTTACCAAAGCACCCCTGTACTTTGTGGCCTAGAACAATACACATTTTATTGTCCACAAGTATCTGAGAGGTCTATCTTTCTGGCCTTCTTGTCAGGATAGTTCTTCTGGTATCAGCTAGGCTCACTCACAAACGTGTGGTCAGCCACAGGTCAGGTGGGCACTCTGCTCTCGTGATCGCACCCTTCACTTGTTTAGGGTCGACTGCTGGCTGATGTAGGATAGCCTTAGCAGGGAGTTGCATCTCTGCTTTCTGTGGTCTCTTGGCTTCCAATAGGCTAGCCCAAACAGAGGTAGGGGCCAAAAGAGAGCAAGAACAAGCAGGTCTCTTGAGATCCAGGCTCAGAATTGTCACATCATTACTTTATCCACATTCTATTAGCTAAAGCAAGTCACAAGGACAGCCCAGATTCAAAAGGTGGGGAAACTGATTTTACCTCTAGGAACCAGCTTCAGAAGGCACTGATACAGGGAAGACTGAACAACTGGGGATGTCTTTATAATCAATTTGTCATAGTATTTGACCTCTTTCCTTTTCCAGCTGAACTGGCACATCCACAGGGGCACTGCAGCATCCAGGGAAGGAGCAGGATGCTATCTTGCCTAGGTTTGCCATGAGTAGAGCTCAGTATCAAGTGACCCCTCCTCAAATGTAAGCTTTATGAAGGTAGGAAGGATCTCAACCTCAAATTCAACTTCAATCTCAATCTCTCTCACTTCCCATATTCCTGAATTTCTAGCACAGTGAAAAATGCCTGGCTCAGATGCTCAATAAATACTCATGAATGAACAAATCAATGAGTAGAAGAAAGAACTGATTTACAAAAGAGCCTCTATTAACAGAGTCAGGTGAGGTGATGCAAAAGCAGATAAGGGAAATCTACCCTGGAGAAGAAACTCTTGAGTCCAAGTAGTGCAAGAATGGTGATAGTATTTTTGAAGTTCCTGCTACTTCTGGCTTGGCCATGCTGGGAATATTTAAACTGATCATAGCAAGCACAGGAGACAGAGAGGAATGAATCAGCAGCAGAGATCAAATTGAGCAGGAAAAAAACAAGAGGTATGGCAACTTGAAGACAGCAGTTGATGTCAGGTGGCTGAGGATGAAAGTATCCTCTGGGGTGGATCTGGGTGGGTTTTCACCCACTGGCCTGGGCAGTCTGGGAGTTCCCCAACAACATGTAGATATGTCAGGTCACTGCCACTGGGTAGGTTTTAAGGACAGACTTGTGACATACCACTGCAGCCAACTGGGAGGAGAGGAAAGCAAAAATGACAAGAGATAGACCCTGGGAATCTGAGTGCAGCAAAGAGAGAAGCTGATGGCAACCACCAAGAGACGGCTAAGGAGGAACCAACGGCTGGTGATCAGGTATTCCCCGGCTCGTTGAGACCATGCACATATTTGACTCCCTTGCCCTTTAGCAAGAAGAGATGTGTTTTATCCCATCAATAAAATCTGCATTGCTGGGATGACAGGACTCACTTTCTGCAGGGTGCATAACAACTTTCCGCCATGTTGTCAGATTGTGTCAGGTCGAGTTACTGTGATTCTTTTTCATGAGGATGTGACACACAGAGCCACTGCTAGTGATTCAGACATTTCCTGTCAATGCCTGCCACTCAGGAATGGATGTGTAATCAAACCCCAGTCACAGCTCAGCTTTTTTGCATGAGAGTCGCTTCCAAGTTTTACTTTTAATACCTGAGGTTTTGTGTTACTGATATTAAATAAAAACTCCTTGCAATGAATTTTAAATGAGGTAAAAGCTCTCACCAGAGATTTGTTAAAAGCAGATGAACAGCTGTTCTCTTTTCCCCCCTTTTTAGTAGAAGGGCTTTAAATTATATATTAACCAAAAAGGTAAACAGAATAAAATGAGCAATTAAATATTAATGGAAGATGTAGTGGAATTGTCCTGTGCTGCACTTAAAACAGCCTGAATGATTGAGCTATGAATTGCTCTCCCCGAGGTATTGAAATATTCATCAGCGCTATTTAATAAATGTTCATATTCGTAGGCACTCATGTTTACACTACAGCACTTGCAAGAGAGTGCTTACCAAAGAAAACATGCTAATGGAAGGTGAACTTTCCTGTACAGTGAGTCACCTTAAATTATACAGAGTGTGCCGCTGAGGAGACAGAGAAATCTTTCCTCTGACAAATGAGAAGCTCGCCTAAGAGAGGAATGTCTTTTGTTAAGAGAATGGCTGGGGATGGCAGGGAGGCGTTGTGGCTCCAAGACTATTTTGAGGTTTTTAAAAATTTATCTGGTTTGCATTTTAAAAATGTTTAACCTTTCCTGCCTGAAGCAGAGCTTCATTCCAATGCTATTACTGTAAACTGCCTACTTTATGGGAAGGGATGTAAGAGATAGCAAAAAGAAGCTGCAGTGGAAAATGCTTAAACACCTGAAGAAAAGCACTTGAGGTGACAGTGGAGATGTGGACTCACAGGCATGCACAGCATTTATGGACAGCAACAGACACTACTTCTTATTACTTCCTCTCCATGACATTTATTTAGTCATTCATTCCCAACCACTGCAGATAATGTATCACCTCAAGTGGGGAGCTGGATTGTTCACATAAGTTAAACAGGATCAAGGCTGATCAATATTTTGGAATTGGCTGATCTCTAGGGAAGATAATAAGATTTAGTAGAGCAGTGCAGAGATGGGGCTGAAGCTAGGGCAGTTCTGTTTCTGATGAGTGGGAGGACTTAGAAAGAGCAGAGGGCATGCTCATCCAACTTAGACACCAGTGTACAGAAGAACACCTAGTCCCCCAGATGTAGCAGCATCATACAAATGTACTGGATCATGGTCAACTGGAGGCTTCCTTTGTGATGGCCCTTCATCATCCTCTATGATTGACCACACAAACTTGAGAAATGTTTTTTCAGTGAGAGAAGAAAACCTCAGTTCTCAGTGTAACAAAAATAGAGACAAACAGTATGGTAGATTGAATGTTTGGGCTCAAATTTTCACTCTCCTGTAATCGTACCATACATCCATACCTGAGTCATGGCTTCACAGCAGGTAGAATATACTTCTCACCCCTTGACTTTCGGTTTGGCCACGTGACTTGCTTTGTCCAATAGGGTGTTAGAGGACATGACATGAAAAAAAAGAAAAACACTTAAAGTGTCCATGCAAAATTGGACTTCCTCTCTGTGCTCCTGCCTTTTTTGTGAGAAGAAAATGTCTCCAGCTAGCTAAAGAAAGATGTGCAACCATGTGGCACCAAGCCCAACTGAATCAGCCTAGATCAGGTGAACTCCAATCAATCTGCAGACGAGTGAACAAACTGCTTATCCTATATGCTACTGAGTTTGGGGTTTGTTATATAGCATTAATATGGCATTGTCAAGGTCAGAGAGAATCATCTCAAGGTATGAAGGACAGTTACTGGACAACTATAGATTATTCTATTTCTGTTTCTTAATGTGTTTTAGAAAGGGGGCACTATGCTACTAATGCAACATTTAAGTTTGGACATTAAAACATGCTCCCTCAGGGAAGGACATTACCTTTTACTTAATTTGAAACATTGGAGCTTTCCTTGATTCTCTATCTCCTTCAGCAACATACCTTCAAAAAGTTCACCAAGTTCTGTCAATTCAAGTATTTGAATACATTTTTTTCTCTCCGTTCTCATTCCCACTGCCTGCTTCCAAGCTTTATAATTTTGATTATTATCCTACTCAGTTGTCCTTCCACTGTCTACATTTCTATAAGAGTCATGTTTCTAACAGATCATGGGAAACTTCACATCTGGATATAACACTTCCCTCTCTAAATCATTTAAATAAGCAAATACCAATCAATGGTTACCCACTGGCTACAAAAACTTCAGAATAATCTTTCATGACCTCAATGTCTGTCCTCAATTACCCATCTAAACCTCTAGCCATCCCTCTTCAGTCTCTACTCTAGATTATGGTAATCCCAGGTGCATGGCTTTTTACATGTTTCTCCTTTTGCTGAGCTTGCCTTCTTTCTGAGTCCCCATCATCCTTTAAGTTCCAATGTAATTTTAGGTCAATCTTCCCTCTGTACTGCCATAAAGACATTTAAAAGAGAATTTATCCCATTTTATTATAAACATAAATGACCTATCTCCCCCTTAGACTAAGAGTTCTTCAAAAGGAGGAGGAAAGGGACCTAGTGCCTGGTAGGAGCTCAGTGAATGACAACTTAAATATTATAGCCAGGCAAGGCTTCTCAAATGAATTCTTTCTGAACAGCAGGTGATTCCTAATTGTATGATGCTTAAAATTGGGGAAAATCAGTGGCAATGTAATATATGAATAGGAACCACTTAGAAATAGAACAACAATAAATGGGTTCTTTTTTGAGGTTAATATACATAAGCAGTAACTCAGAGACCAGTTCTTTTACATTTGTATATGTGACATGGGAGAGGGTAAGCACAGTAAAATACTGAAGTTTATTAGTGTAATTTAGTTTTTTCTGGACGTGGGATTTCAAGTCAACAGGGAGTAAGCAGCAGAAAGATCCCTGAGGTTATATGAGTAGGCATAAAAATTTCAGGTGAAAGGTGAAAACAACCCAAATGTTTATCACCTGATGAATGGATAAACCAAATGTGATATATCCATACAATGGAATATTATTCAGCCACAAAAAGGAATGAAGTAATGATACATGCTACATGCAATGTACTTGAACCTTGAAAATACTGTGCTAAGTAAAAAGAAGCCAGCCACAAAGGACCACATATCATATGATTCCATTTATACAAAATGTCCAGAATAGTCAAATCCATAGAGACAGAAAGTATAACACTAGTTAGTTAGGGCTGGGAAAAATTGGGGGTTTGGCTGATAATAGGCTAAAGGATACAGATTTCTTTTTGAGGTGATGAAAATGTTCTAAAATTTTTTATAGTAACGGTTATACAATTCTGTGAATATAATAAAAACCAGTGATTGTACACTTTAAAGGGCTGAATTGTATGGAATATGAATTATATCTTGTTCTAGTTTGCTAATGCTGCAGAATGCAAAACACCAGAGATGGATAGGCTTTTATAAAACGGGGGTTTATTTCACTACACAGTTACAGTCTTAAGGCCACAAAGCGTCCAAGGTAACACCTCAGCAATCGGGTACCTTCACCGGAGGATGGCCAATGGCGTCCGGAAAACCTCTGTTAGCTAGGAAGGCAGCTGGCGTCTGCTCCAAAGCTTCAGCCTCAAAACGGCTTTCTCCCAGGACGTTCCTCTCTAGCAAGCTTGCTTCTCTTCAAAACATCACTCCCAGCTGCACTCAGTTCCCTCCCCCGGAGTCAGCTCATTTATATAGCTCCACCGATCAAGGCCCACCCTGAATGGGCGGGGCCACGCCTCCATGGGAACATCTCATCAGAATCATCTCCCACAGTTGGGTGGGGCACATTCCAAACAAATCTAACCAGCACCAAAACTTCTGCCCCACAAAACTACAAAGATAATGGCATTTGGGGGACACAATATATTCAAACTGGCACATATCTCAATATAGTTGTTACAAAAAGAAAATTCAGGTGAACTTGAATGTGGGCAACTTTTAGAGAATGTCTTTGAAAAATAATTCAAACTTCATAAGAGGATGGGCTCTGAATTCCTTTATTTCTTGATAAAAGCACTTAGATGGCATCATTAGCCATGGATTGGACCTTAGATGGGTCTTGAAATAAGACCAAAGAACAATTACTATAGCCCAAAGGCACCACAAAACACTGAAGATAATCAGGAAGTGAACTGAGCGCCAAACTCAACACTTTAAATGACTTACTATGCTTCCACTGCTGGCATGATACATGGAACTCTAGTCATCACACCAAAATCGATTATTAAATAACTCCTGAGAATATACTATGAGCTCCACTCTGATAAATATTTTAGAAACTATAAAACAAAATTAAGACATGGTGCCTACCCCCAACAAACTAACTCCAGTTGGAAAGGCAAGAAAACACACATGAAACAATCAACTATTACTAAATACTTAACTACTGAATAAACACAAAAAGATAACATGAGTTAAGAGTCTTTGAACTATTTAGCCATTTTTTAAAAAAGCAAATCTGGCTAAGATTTGTAAAAGAGCATTTATGAAAACTGGGCCCATTGGGATGGACCTCAAATCACAATGTACTATGGTATTTCTATTCAATAAATGATCTCACGCTATCACGTAAACTTTTTTTCTTTTTTCCCAGATTCAGTAAGTTATGACACAATCAACAGAAACTGCTTCACCTTTAAGTGCAAGTACATAAGAAGTTGTGAATTTTAGTGAGACTACTAGGTGGTAGACTGGTTAAGATTCTGGAAGCATAAAACAAATATGGAGGGCTTTGACTTAATTAAGAGATTCAAGACGAATTAAAGGCGACACCATCACAACCAGGGGGAAACCCAAGTTATTTTTAACGATAAGGAATAGTTTAATGAGAAAAGTACTAAATTATATCTAGGTACTTGTTTCTTTAATACTTCCCTCTACAATTCTTCATATATGTATTTAAAATGAGAATTGGATTTAGTCATCTAATAAAAGTTGTTTTTATATGAAAGCAAAATTAAATTTAAAATGTAATATAATTTCTATGGAGAAATTTGTAGGGTCCTTGCTTCTTAGACAATGAGACCATTGTTCAGCTGATGCCAAATATATTCTAGTTATCAGGGAAGAATACCATAAGTATAAACTTACAAAATAACAGCATGCATCACAGTTACATGTAAGAATTTAACCTTTGAACTTGACATGTAAGAATTTAACCTCTGGAATTGATCTCATAAACACAAAGCAACTATTGAACACAGAAGAATCAGTTCTTCCAATTTACTTTTATTTACTGATTTCTTCCATGTATATTTGTTAGAGTACTTGGACAATGTGTAAGGACTGTTTTCAGACACCTGTTGACTTTGGTAACTAATTGAACATAAATTTAAGTTCTGATAATAAGGGAGGTAAAATTCTCAGGACCAGTTATTTCACTGATTAAGCATAGAATGCAAAATGATCACATTCTAAAGATGACAATGTTAAACATGACAAAGAAACTGAGCCCATTATGAAGTTATTTGAGGTCTTGCTGAAACAAAGTGGAAGAACAAGGCAAAGGACAAGGAAAAACGTGACAGAGAATGAACGAGACAATGGATCCTTCGGCAAATACCCTTTCTCAACAGCCTGACTGCCCCGCCTTGCATGCACTATTGGTGTCCTTGAGAAAAGTTGTCCAACATTTGGAACAGCTATTTTGTCTTCTATTTCTCACTGTAGGTCTTTGAACCAACCCAGAGACCTAAACTAAAATACCTCCTTCTAATAAGGTAGATTCAACCAAGCCCAGCCCTACATGGGAGAAAAATTTATAGTCCTGTTCAAGAGAGGAGAGTGACCTTGTGGGCACAAGTACCGTAATAAGAATACATTGAGCAAAAAGATCGGTGTGAGTGCTGTAAAGCATCCAAGAGGAAATTAGCTGTTTTAAACTATGGAACTAATGTGAATCATTGCTAATAGCTGCTTATTTATCACCAGCATAAAAAGATAATTTGGCTAAGCTAATGAAGTAATTCGAGCTTTTAACTGAATGTTAGTTATTAATTGAATGTTACTGAAAAAATCAGGGAGGGAAACTACACTAAGGAGTGACTGCAAACAGCTTCCATGCTAGTTTATTAATACTTTCTTGATGCTGCTGACATAATATTCCAGTTGCATAAATTTGGGGATATCAAAGTGTTTAAGAAGATTTCTAGGGAGAGAAAATTTGGATTCGGTGTTTTTGAAAGAACAATGTAAAATGGTTTGGGCAGAAGGAGAAGGATATATATTTTTTGGCTTTTCCTTCCATTCTGTTGCAAGTGAGAACATTCCCAATAGCAAAATATAGATAATGGAGCCAATCAGGCAGGATACTTAATCCTGGCTAATACATTCTAGGGGTGTAAACTTAAATTTATTGTTTAATTTTCTTAGCCTTAATTTCTACCTTCTCTAAAATGGGACAATAATGCCTACGTTACAAGTAAACTGGTTTATGAGAAGTATTAATTTGCTGGAGTATAAACATTAAACAGTTTTGTGATCTTTTCAATATATCCTCCAAGTCTGCTATGCTTAATGAAATTGTGGCAGATTCTACAATTTTTCAGTGAATTTTGGTTATTAGAACAATCTTATTTCCATATTGGAAGACACAGTCCTGCGTTTCATTCTTCAGTCCCATGTCTGATTCAAAGGTCTCCTCCTCCCTGCCTCCAGTCTGACGCTGGCAGGCTGAAATGGAATGGGAGCCCGGAAGGCTTTTCATCTGCCCAATCCACCGTACCTGCTCCAATTTGCTAAAGCTGCCAGAACGCAAAATACCAGAAATGGATTGGCTTTACAATGGGGGTTTATTAGTTCATAAATTTAGAGTTCAAAGACCATGAAAATGTACTGACTAAGGGATCAACAGGATGATACCTTCTCTGAAGAAAGGCTGATGGCATTTGGGGTTCCTCTGTTACATGGGAAGGGACATGGCCAGACTCTGCTGGTCCTCTCCCGGGTTTAGCGTCTAGTTTCTGTGGCTTTCTCCAAAACGAATCTGGTCTTCCATTTTAGCTTCTTTCTTAGCTTCTCCCAGGGGCAAACTCTGGATTACATATTTTAGCTTCTCAGCTTGTTCCTCCTGGGGTGTTTCTAAGCAGCTCTGAGCTCTCTTCAAAATGTCTCTGCCTTTTATCCTCTCATCAAGGACGCCAGTAAAAACAATTAAGACCCACCTTGAATGGCCGGGGTCATAACTCCATGGTAACAACCTAATCTAAAGGTCCCACCCACAATAGGTCTGCCTCCACAAGACTGGATTAAAAGAACATGGCTTTTCTGGGGTACACAACAGCTCCAAACCAACACACCATCCATCATTCTGCCCCTGCCCTCTTCCCTAAGTTGATCCCTCTGGAGTTGGCAAGGGTGAAAGAAAGATGAAAAGTAAATGAACAAGATTGTATTTATTATTCTCATTGGCTGCAAAAGCTCTGTTCATGTTGGCTTATGGACTTACTGGATGGGAATACCTCTAGCATACCCCACTGTTGGAAAACTCACTCCCAATCACCCTACATTCCTCAGAGATGCATTCCACCCCACCTCCACAGGCTGCAGCAAGGCTGTGGCATCCACAATTAACTGTACACTTAAACATGATTAAAACACGAATTAGTGCATGAATATATCAAAACCATTATGAGATAACTTCTTCATACCCAGTAAGACGGCTATTATCAAAAAAGAAAAACAACAAGTTTTGATGAGGATGTGGAGAATTGTAATCTTAAAGTGCATCAGCCTTTTGCTGAGTACTACTTTCTATAATATGATTCAAGGAGATTTATTTCAAAACTTAAAAATATGCAACTTTCATTTCATTTAAGTCAAAGTCTTAGGATACAGGCACAACCTGGTTGTTTTACTATGAGTCTATTTTCTCAAATATTAAAAAGTTAAAATGGATTAATGCATATCCTTGAAATGAAGAATGCAGACATCTATAATAATCATTTATCTCTTGTTCAAAACTTAGTCAAAGAAGGCTGTTGGGGTTTTAAGGGTAAAATTTTTGGAACCCTCACATCCCTTCCTAATTTGGAACCAATTGAGAAATAAGATACAGGAATCAGATGGAGTTGAAAACATATGCTTTATTACCTGTATGGCTGGATTGGCAAATGTGATTTAAATATGTGTCCACTTTCTAGCATCCTAATATTCTACTCTCACTCCCATCCCCATCTCAAAATCTAGACTTCAAGAGATCTGCTTAAAGAAGTATGTAAGTATAGTGCAAATACACTTCATCGAATTGCATCCTCATATCATCAAGCCTTGAAGGCGGAGACCGACCAGCCTGGGCTCTGATCTACTCACTGGTACCTACCATGGAGGCAGGAGCGAGCACAGGACACACTCCAGAGAAGAGGCAGTTCCAAAGGAGAAAAGCCAGACATATCTTCCAGTCTCATGCATCAAGGAAATTCTCCTTTCTTCTAAAAGAGTATATAGGAACAGAGCTCAGACGGATTTCTCCCATTCTCATCCCTCTGGACAATGGAAGTTTCTTCCCTCTGTGGAAATGTGAAGAGTGTGGGAAGTGAGGTAGGGGGATGTAAGTGCACATCGATCTACACCTGAGGCCAATCTTAAAGGCCACTAATAATTTCTTCTTTATGAATGCCAAAGTCAAATTGACCTCTCTCTTATAATGACAGTGGAGCAGTGCTGCTCACTTCTCAAGTATTCCTTCATAAAAAGATACATAGGGAATGACAACATTGCTCAGTTCCCCCCATCTGTTCATAGCAATAATTTGAATTCATTTATGGACATTCAACCAATAGCTTACAACTATGATTAGAGGGGCTTAGCAATGCAATCATCTCTCTTAACAATAGTTCTTTCACAGCAAATTCCACCAAAAAAATTAAAATCCTTTTTAAAAATGTAAATTAAAACGCTGCTGAAATAAATCTTTAATGAAAGTCTATAATGTACTCTGACACCTTCCTAGGATACATCCATATAAAATTAAAGGTTTTTCAATGCTAATTCAGACAGTGAATAGAAATAGCTATTTCTCATTGCTGGTACAGGCAGAGAAGTTAGCTCTATAGATCTTAAACTGCCTATGCTATACAGAAGTATCCTTAAGCCTGACGTATGGCGCCTGCATTTGACACACTTAAGAGAAAACTAAGCTATCTGTAAGACAACAAAATGGTGGCTTAACCACAGAAACATCCTCCTGACAAGAGCACTAACAATTCTGATTGAAAAAATATAAAAGGTAAGTGTTTGCATAAAAACATTCCATCAGGGACGTTGGACCTTACTGGAGTTGAGACATGTAAAGTTTAATAGTCCCAAGTGACCTGAGAGATTTATGTAGTGGTGATTCTCAACCTGGTGAGGGTAGAGAGCATTTCCATCAGAATCACTGCATGGAGTGCAAGACAGTCCTAGAAGGAGCCTGTCATACACATGAATGGTATTGTTACAGAAGAACAGACTAAAAAAGGATTGAAACTTCTCATTTTTCAGATTAGAAAACCAAGACAAGAAGAAGCTAAGTTGCCGCTTGAAGTCACATAGCAAGCTAACTAAAGTTAGAAAACCCTTATTTTCCAGTGATTTAGGCCAGTACTTTTTCCTCATGACTAATCTATAATGAACACAGGGCCTCATATTATTGCATAAATTGCGATAAATCTTTGCTTTGTCCAAACTATTAAAGGTATGCATTTTTCATATTAAAGTGACTAAGAATGAATATTGACTGGAACATCATGCAGAAGCCCCTTATAAAGCCCAGAGACATTCTTGGACTTGAGGAGGTAAAATTCCTCTCTGTTTGTGTCCATTCCAAGGTGATGTCAATATCTATTTGTGTCTTTATTGCTCTTGATTAAATGATTTCCATGGCACCTCCAGCATCTCGCCCTTTGAGAAATGGAGTTTTAATTATACCTGGATTCCCCATCCGTGCACTTCTCGTGAGAGGAAGACAACAGATTCAATAGCAAGACTGAGATTCACAGCAAGGGCCTTGCCAAAAGAAAACTCAGATAAGAGAATATGACATTTTAGTTTCCTGAAATTTTTTGTTTTACTTTTATCTCTACATCAGCTATATTTATGAAAAAATTATGAACTCAAGAAAACCTCAAACTTCTTACACTTGAAGTAGAAAGATGGAGTTTATAATTTGTTATTAAAAATAAGGGTATGGTCATCCTGTAGCCAAATCAAGAATAAACGTTAGGCCAGTTTCAGCTGAAGATTGCAGTTTTCTCTGAAATAGGACTTTGCTGTTTATTTAAATGACAACTAAATACATTTAAAATAAGAGGCACCAAAAGCTCTTCCCTGTATCTCTTCATCCTCTGCACAATGTTGTTCTAAATCTTCATTCTTTATGCTTTCTAAAATCAATAACCGAATTTCCCAATCTATACTAGTCTTCTTTTTGATGTCTCTTTTCTTTATTTCGCTACAGCTTAAAGAATGATTCTAAAATACATTTTTTAAGGATTGTAAAAATCACCCCCAAAATTCATGGTATCAAATTAGTATTACAGTTGTTGGTGCAGTTGCCTTTATTTCTATAGCATTTAATCATTTATGAAATGCCTCCATATAAACTTATTTAATACCTTCAGATGGATCCATGTGTAGGAAAACCACATAGTCTATACAGGTGGTACTGAATGGAGAAGGAAAAAAAGACTTTGGAAGAGTCTATGATTTGTCCAGAATCACAAAAGTGGTGAGTGGAAATTCCTCACCTCCCATTCTTAGACATCGGGCTTTATGAACATCTCCCACAAATGTCCTTAGAATATTAGCATTTCTGCTAAACAAATCTTAGTAAAGACAGGAGGAATAGCTTTTCAGATTATGCTGTGCCCTTTGGATTTCTCTTTGGTGACCCACTCTAAACAAATGAAATCAAACATAAAGAAAATATTAGAAGCAGTTGCTCACTCTGGAACTGTCACTGAGAATCATCACTTAGGAGTGCTTCCTTGAACGATATACTAAGGACCTTATAATAGTCTCTTTTGTTATACTTACGATGAGGCCCACATAACTGAAGCATCAGAGTTATCACACAACCCTGATGGCAGATAACTTTAATCAATCCAAAAGGAAAGCAAGGGCCATGTTTACGCATAAAAGTTTATATGTGAAGTTGCAGTAGCTGAAAATTTCACATTTGGAAAAGAATCAGAGCATTAGTTATCACGGTTAAAATGACAAAAAAAATCTATCGCATTCAAAGCCAGGAAAATGTCATTTCGTTTTTATAATTCTCTCCAAAATGTTTGTTAATTCCAGTCTAACATCATAAACTGAATCTTGAGCATGCAAGTTGTTCATTTCACCACGTGTTAAAGAAGGCTCTAGCACTGTGGAAGGAGCCTGAGGTCCAGGCCAGGCCTCTGCCCTGTGCTCACTAGCCTTGGGCAAGTCATTTCTCTCCTCCAGATTTCCTCCTAATGTACAAATTAGAGGTGAGAATCCTTGTCCTATATATGTAGAATAAAATAGAATGGAGGTTGTTACCAAATCTGCCTAGGAGCAGACTTCCTGAGAGTATATTTTGGTTGCATCACCTATAAGCTATGCGATCTTAAATAAATTTACCCAATCTCAGTGTGCTTTAGTTTTGTCATCTGTGATACGCAAGTGTAGTATTTTCTTCATAGACAGCTGTTTTAAATGAGATAACATATAGACCAAATAGCAAAGTGCTTGACCCCAGTATGTTCCCAGTAACTGTTACTAATTTATTTATATTTAATGTTGTTCTTTCTATTATTTTTATGTAGCATGATGCCTAACTCCATAAATGCTTGCTCTTAATTTCAGTTTTTATTCACCAGAAAAAATAAAGACTAATTACACATGAGACTCTCTTTGTATTCATTAGCATTGGCAAAAATAATAAACGGTTTGTGCATTTTGGGACCACTTTATGACAGAATATAATAACATTTTTAAATATAAGCATATTCTTGAAATATAAGAGAGTTACTCCTAAGGCTACACTGAATGCACCATGTTAAATTAAGCTGTTAAAAACAATTCTGATATGCTGCTAATGCAGGAATCAACAAAACTAGGCAAGACTGCCTTTTCTAACTAAGGATTATTCCAAATATTGATAGAAAATAGACTCCTGAATAACTCATTACACTGAGTCAAATTCTAACTTCTCTAGGGCTAGGAATTTCAGTCTAAAAGAACCCACTGTTACCTAACTACATTCTTTCCTAGATAATTGTATACTTTTAAATTTCTATTCTATGTGTATGTGTAATTATTTTGTGTTGACACTACAGAACTTTCTACCATGACCAGAAAATCAAAACAATTTTTGCCTACATGTATACTTGCAATTATCAACATGTTACCTGCTCCAGAATTAATCAGAGATCATAAAATTTTTTAAGTCCATAGAGAGAAAAATATTAGATTAATGAATTTAATAAATTAGTAAACAAACAAATATTTTTAAAAACAATCTGGAAGCTAAAAATATCAGAATACTCTGAACTTATGCTCGAGCTTCTAAACAGATAGTCCATAGTGAAAATTTATAAAAGTAACCAAGTTTTTGGATGAGAAATTTATAGTCACTGCTGCTAGTTTCTGCTCACATTTCATCATAGAGCTATTGGGTGCTTGTGAGTTTTAGAAAATTCGTAGATTTTTAAACAGAAGCCAAGTGCTCCTCTAATGCCAGGGTTCCTGTAGCAAAAGGATCTGTCCTCAAATTAGACAACTTGTCTTAGATATGTATTTATTGTGGGGACTTGTGTTAATTTCTAGTGATCTAGTTTAATAATCAACATTTTTAAGAGAAATCACTATTTTTCCACATCCTGATATTGATACTTCATAGAAGCCATGGCGGTTTTATCTGGTTACCTCTTTATATCTTTGTGACTCATATAAGAATTCTTAAAAATATGGATTTGTCATCACACTGAGTTGTGACTACAGTTGATGAGAGCTTACTATGTGTCAGTCCAATACTTAGAACTTCAACCTCCATAATTTCATCCAATACTCACAACAACCCTGACAAGCAAGCATATTTACAGATAAGGAAACTGAATTGCCAAGAAGTTGGGTCATGTTCTGAGGCTAACCTGATAGTAAGTGGCTGAGCCTATGAGGTACTATAACCTTTAAGTTATCCTTTCACATCTCTTGAAGCTTGATCTCGTAAAGACTTCCACTTTGCAGTATGGTGGACTAGAGCCTCTGATAAACCCTCCACTGAAAATAACCAAAATATTAGAAAAAAATTTGGAGGAGAAAAAAGGGAGGAAAGACATTTTAAACTACTGAGTTGACAAGAAAGTTAAGGAAACTTTACAGCTCAATAATAAAATAAAATGAAATCTTGAGAGACCAGAACTCAAAGCAGTTTTCACCCTGGGGATATGCGCCCAATATTGGGCACACTGAGCTTCTGTTTCGATGGCTAGATAGAGTTCTAAGAATAGGAGACAAAGCCCAGGACCACCTTAAGATGGGGAGTTCAAATAATACACCTCTGCATAAAGTAAGTATCTCAAAAGCTATATCCCCGGTGTATCAGTGGACCAGAGATAAATGAAGCCCTCAGAAAAAGACAAGAAAACTTTCCAGTCTCCACTGTGTGGTGTGAAACTCTCCTCTGAGAATTCACAATCACAAATCAGCCACATCTTTAGGATAATTCCCCAAGACCTTAAAACAAAATTTATATTAAACTTGTTCTGGATTATGAGAAGCCCTCAGCTTCTGGCAGAAGTAAATCCTGTGGATGACCGTAACTTCAAGCTACCTCAAAGAATAATTGTAGATAAAGTTCCATGGAACGGGAACTCAAGGTAAGAAATCTCAAAAATCACAAGGAAAGAAGTCACCAAAAGCAAGAGCCAGCACAAAGATTCCAGAAATTAAAATAACAGACTCACAATATAAAATAAATATGTGCAATATATTTAAAGGAATAAGAAGAGAAGAATGGCATGTAAATAAGGGGGGGGGGAGTTTGTAAAATGACTAAGTTGATTTGTTAAAAGAGAAAGAGAGAGAGTACTTTCAGAAATACTTCTGAAGAAGAAAAATATGGTGGAGGGACCAGCTCTCTTCAGATATCAAGAATTAGAATGAAATTTTAAAAATTGAACATTTGTTATTAGTGCAAGATTAATCAAATAGATCAACGGAGAAGAAAGAACTCCCAGGAATAGAGCTAGTATTGAAAATATTTGGAGAAAGGAGGAACTATTCAATAAATGTTACTGACACAATTAGTTTTCTATAAAAGAAAACTTACTTGGATCCTCCCTTAAAAAAAATCAGTTCTAAGTTGATTAAATAATTAAATGTGAAAGCTAAAACTATAAACCTTTTAGAATACTGTAAAGAAGTTTATCTTTAGAAACTCAGGGTAATGAAGATTTTCTTAATCAGGGAACAGGATGGACAAATCACAAAGGATAAGATTTATAAAACTGACTACATTAAAATTAATAACTGGTGTTCATCTAGAAAGATCATAAAGAAAATGAAGTGAGAACCACAAACTTGAAGGAAATGCTGAAACATATTAGGTTGCTTTATGCTACTTTCCTATTGTCTTTTATTAATGTATCTTTTGCTGATATTTACTTTCTAGGAAGCAGACTTCCTTCCTGGTGAATGCTCGTAATTTTTACAGTTTAATTATTCCCCGCACACCCTAACAGTTAGATAAGAAAAGTCTTCAATTTGTGGATCAATTGTAACTATTACAGTACTAGAAGAACCAAAAATGCATAACCATAGAATAAACAATGGCCGAGAAACTACTGCCAAGATCCAAATTTATACTTTTTATAAGAGGGATAAGGAATTTAAAATAAACTGATAGAGAAATATGCATCAGAAAGGAAGGAAGAAAGCAAGGAAAGAAGGAAAGGAGGAAGGGGAGGTGCTTCGAATGGAGGAAAAGAGGAAGGAAGGACTAACAGAATGCTGGGAACAGGAGACAAAAGTTGGGACCAGCTCAAGCCAGGGAGTTCTAACACTCTGTATAAAGCAGTTATCTCAAAGGGCTATACCTAATATGTAGCAGTTTCTTTTACTGTCAGTTTGGCCATTCAGCAGTGGCAGCAGCTAGATCATCTTTGGTGAAAGATAGCCCATGCTACTGGACATACACGGCTGACACCATGCTTTTTCCGTACTTCATCCTATTGTGCAAGCACGAGGTGGCCAAGGAGACAGACTGGTTGGTATCTTCAGGATGAGTCATTTAATTTGCATGTTGTTGAGAATCTCCTCTTTAGGGGTTGTTCTCTGATATAATACCCTGGGTTTATCTTGCTTCTAGTTAATTCCAGTTGCAGCAGATAGTTCCAGTTTGCAGTTTTTCCACACAGGTGGAAGCAGCCACATCAGTCCTGTCAGAGACACCAGCACCAACCACATGGTGCATCCCAGCCCCCCTCCCCAAATGGTCTAAATTCCAGCTCCTCAGGGTTCTAACACTAAGGCAATTATCCCAGTCAACCAGGGTTCCCTCCACGGGAGTCTGAGTCTGAACTCCATGGGGTCTCTCATACAAGCATCTAGATTTTAATAATCCCAATCTCTCCCCTTTTTCCCCCAGCTGCAGGGGTAATAAATGCTCCCTGTAGTTGCTACTTTTGTGATACCTCAATGTTTCTTTTGCCTTTTCAGTTCTCTAGTAACAAGTTAACAATCTTCTATATTAACATATCTGTTAAAGGAATTGTGGCTTCTGTCCAATGAATGAACACTGGCTGATACAATGATCAAAGCTCCTTAAGATAGAAAGCAGCAGAGTTAATAGAGCCCCAAGGACAAACAGTGTCAGTGTACTGCTGTCCTTGCTATGTAAAGACGAACTTATTTTGATTCTTCCTATTGATGGAAATTTAGAAGAAAGCATTCACCAAATCAATAGCCATACATTAAATAAAAGAAGCAGTACTGATCTGCTTTGGTAAAGATACCACTGTCAGATTCCAGAAAAAGAATCTAGTATATAGAAGGAATTTATGACCTAGGGACCCTGCAGCTTATCTCAGAAAAACCAGGTGTGACATAAAAGGACAAAGGCTGTTCAAGGCTGTTCCGGCCATGGTGGTGCCTTGACTCCCAGGGGGCAGATAAGGCAAGATCAGATATGCCCATAAGATGAACAACCAGCAAGGCCTGCTCTCCCTAGGTAGATAACACAGCTACTTTTCAAAGAAGAATAATGCACCAGAACCCTAGCAAACAATCAGCCCAGAAATTGACAGGCACTCACCCAACCAAGGCACAGGACACACTCAGCAGGCACCCTTCCCCACCAACACCCTCCCATCCCAATGTGGGTTTTTCCTTTAAAAAATGCTCCTCTCAGATAGAGAGCTGGAGCCATTTTCTTTCTTTCTTTTCGCTGGCTCCCACCTGCTTTCTTCCTCTAATAAACCTTAAACTCTCTACTTAAACCATGACTCGCTGCATTGTGTGGATTCCTGAACAACTCCAACCTAACAACCACATTCAGTTTGGCAGTTTCAATTAGGGCTACCATCTGGTTAAGTTTCTGAAGGTCCATTATCTGCTGCCATGATCTGTCTGCTTTTTGCAGAGTTCAGGGAAGGGAATTAAATAGGGACCACCACTGCTACCTCCTTCAAGTGTTTAGTAATGGTAGTAATCTCTTCAATTCTTCTCAAGATGCAGTACTACTCATCTACTATCATGGCTGTATGGCAAGTGTAGGGGCAATTTTAGGGGCTTTCTCATGGTCCTTCCTACCATAATTGGTTTTTATAAATGGCTCATGAGTCAGGAAACCATTCTAAGGATTCAGCCAGTTTCTACGTATAGCGTATCTATCCTAAGTATACCCTCCTGGGCTGGAGTGATAATCACAGAATGGATCCTCAAATCCACTGGACCCAGATAAAGCCATTATCACTTGGCCTCCATCAGTCCTCATATTAATCAGAAGACTATGATAACATTTCAGTGTCAGCACATACCTCATATTTAACAAACCTTTAAAAATCTGGTATTATTTTTCCCCAGGGATGTGTTACTCCTTGAAGAATGATCAGAAAAACATTTTTCCACATACACTTTTTGCAGCACTGCAGAGTCCTTCTCAAGGAAACCCAGTATCCTCTTCAGTCAATGAACTGTAAGTGGACTAATACAAATATGGAAACTGAATGAAACACAATTTTCCATTGTGGCAGCAGGAGCCAGACTTCTGCTCAACACTTTCAGGGATTTTATTATTTTCTTTATTATAAACATTGAGCAATATTCTAGTCACTCTCTGTATGTCTCACCACAAGGACAATGCATAATCTATTGTTCATTGCCATTTATCCTTGTGGGCAAAGGCACCTTGATGTCACTCTACCTCTGCTGTGGATTAAGGCAAATACCTATAGTTTGCGTCTGATGGGTAAAGACTGATGCTTGGCCTATTCTGTTTTAGAATCTTACATCCCCTTGATAAGTGGATGCCTAGGGCCATGGCAGCATCTCCAACTATGCTTCTCAAAGACATCAGTGCCCTCCATAAGAGTTCATTCTTAACTGCCAAAGCGAAAGCCATATCCCCTGCCATCCTCCTTAGCGTGATGGATTCACAGCTATGACCTAGTAATGCACAGATACATTCTCACTTCCCCGAGTTTTCTGATTCCTTCCTTTATCCTATGTCAAGGTAGTTCTGGTATGTTAATTCTGTATAATGGTGGTCATTGTTGTTTGTGGGATTCAAGGAACCATCCCAACAAATTATTACACAGTAGCTCTAGGTATCCTGGCCAGAGCACTGAACTCCAAGTCAAGGGTGAGTTTTTCCATGACAAGAAATTCTTCCCTATCCTTTATATTCTGCCCCACACCCCCACAAGTCTAACACCTAAATGGCCACAGCTTTTAAAGAAAACACAACTGGTTTGTTCAGTTGCATAGGATGTTTGATGTATGAAACCACTGCATTTAAGCAATCCATATAGAGGAGAATGGGTCAGCAATTTATTTGCCAACTCCTTCCCATTTCTTGTCTCTCATTGGTCAAAATTCACTCCATGGTGAATTAACTCCTTCCCAATTCTGGCTAGTATTATTTGCTCCTCTGAGAAGTTACTGGAGATGGAAGCTAGAGTTGCAGTGGGTCCGGTCGGCTCATTGGGATCCACTTACACCCATGTATCCCTCTTCACTACCCGCTCCCTCCTGTACATTTAGCTGTAGACATGACTTTGCTTATCTGCCTAGATGACAGTAGTAGGGATGAATAGTGAGGCGAACAAACATCATCTTTCTAAGTAACTGCTTCATGTAACAACATTGCAGTTTCCAAGCACTGCAAGGCCATTCTCCTGTTCTCCTCTGGAAAGGGAAAAGAAGCTGCCTCTGGTGGTCAAATAGATTCAGGGGCATGGGCGGTTCATGATTTTTAGGCTCGTGAACTTAAATGTCTTCATCACTGGTCTCAGCATTCTACTCTTTCCTTATCCAGGCTCTGATTTTGACAATAGCAGACCTGACAAGATGTTTATTTTGTTTCCTTTGCAGCTCTTTGTTACCTTCATAATCAGTCCTAAGCCTGATGTTAACTTTTTTAGCTCACCTTCTTTAAGACTGCCATAGATGTCCTCTAGCTTTCACAGCATGTATTATGTAAATGTCTATTTGCCCTGAATATATCCAATGTCATCAAAAGCAACCACCCCATGACATAATTCTTATATTACTCTTACATTATTTTTTCAAGTTTTAAGAATGTTTGATTTAGCACTTCTGCACATTTATCAAGGTCCCAGGTTCTCTCTCTTTCCACTTTACCATACATCCTGCCTTCCATCCACTCAAGCTTAGTTCCCCACATAGTAAGGAGGTGGCTGCCAGCAATGGCTAGAGAAAAATGCTTCCTTGTTTGTAACAAGCAAGAGAGAAAAACTCTCCCTAGTCATCAAACTTTGGGAAATAGGAAAGTAAATATTCCATTCGTAAAGAAATACCTCTAGTTCAGTATGATTCAGAACTGTATACATAAAAAGGTGTCAAAGTCAATGAGACAAATTTCACAAAGTTAAAGTACTAATACTATATTTTTAACCTTCTATCAGGGAGCCAGAAGAAGCAAATGTGTTGTACAGAAAATAGAAATCATAGTTTTTTGACCTTGTCATTCTTCCAGTAAAACTGGCAAGTCTATGTGCTTCTAGACCTCTAGAAATGCAACATCATTAGCTATTTCATGAATCTCACTCATACTCTAAAATAATTCACCCACTTCCTTACCACAGAAATAACTAGGACTACATATGGAAACTCTACATACTCTGTAAAAAAATGAACCTAGCAAAAGTTAGACATGAAAAATATGATTAACATCAACCTTTACATTTAGAATAATGAGTTTTATCTCTCTAACTTGAAATAAAATTGAGGATAAATAAGATTGCTTTTCAATGGCATTGTAGAATTGAATTCTCAAGATCCCAGGATTCTACCCCTAAATTGTCAACCAATTAGCCTCGTGTAAGTCAGTAAATCACTTCACTTTTCCAAGTCTCAGATTCTTCATCTATCAACTGGCTCAACTACGATAAGAAAAATTTCAGTTCTAACAAAACAAAATGTTCCCTAATTAAAAATGTTGAAGATCTTAACTTGATCATCTGCATCTGAAATCTGAAAATATCTAAGCTCAATCCTGTTTAGATGTTATACTGGATTCTTCAATAGTCAACAATGATGTCAAGAAAGAAAGAGTAAATTTGACACTCGGAAATAAGATCTTCTGTTGTATTTTATTTAAGTTTATACATATCACGAGTGAGGGATGAATTTAACTGTAATTTCAAACTTCTCTTCCAAGAAAGGAGATAGATATTTTACTGGTAAAAATAAATTCTGAATGCTTAGATCCTTCTTTGCTCCACTAATAAAAACTCAAATCAAAAAAAGCAATTTGATTAAATTATGTGTGCCTTTTCCTATGCCAATGGAGCTTAACTAAGCAAACAGAAGCAGAGAAGTAAATCAATGTTGGTTTATTAAAGATCAGAATTCAATATCTCAGTGGTTGAGGGGCTTATGCACCAGAGTGCTCACTGTTTAGCTTTCCTTTGCAAAGAAAGTAAACATGGCAGTACCAAGGAGAAACTTGTTCAGAGAATGACATTGACATGCCAGGTTTCTCAAGCAGGAGCTTGCCTAAATGGAATATAAATTTTATCCTAGTGTTTCACTTGTTTCAACTTCTTTTTGAAAATACTCATTTTAACAGTTTTTAAAAATTATTATTTCTTAAACATTTGTATTGTTAACCAGTGAAAGCACTCCCACCTCCCAATTAAGAATTTAAAACTGAAATGCTTTCACCAGTTCTCATCTGACTTGCCAGATAATTGGTGAAGAAATCAGAGATTAATTTCTCATTCTGGTCCGTCCTACAATGAAGTCATAAATAATAGCAAATTTGTAACATCATATTAATCTCCATGACAACAGACTTACTGTGCAAACAGAGGCTTATGACTTCACAAGAGAATCAAACAGAGAGTGGGCTGCAAGGAAGAGAGCTCATTTTCAAACTCATATGATCTATAGTAATTGCACAGGGAGTACAGTCAAAGCCTCGCACAGCAAATTGCTTTTCAGAAAAATATTTTCCTTTGTTTTTTTTTCCAAGTTTGTTCCAAAATGAAAATCTTTCTCTAAATAGCATGGACTGTGTGACATAAAGCAATTTTAATACATAGCCATGTGAGACTAGCAACCTGGGATATAAGGGTTTGGAGCAGGACCGACAGCATCAGGAGAGAAACTATGCATCCCAAACTGCACTATATATGACCTGTAGAAAAACAAAACACAGAATTGCTCCTGGTGTGTCTACTATCCAAGCTTTGAACATTTGTAAAGGAATAAGCCTTTTCATCTTTCCTTTCCCCATTTACATTCTCTAAAACACAATCTATAAAAATTATAATTCCCTTTTGGGATTCATTTCCATTTTAGGGAAGCTGAAATACTTACACCTAAATAACATCCTTAATTCATATGTAAATTCTCTTTAAAGAATTCTCCAACTATTCTTTTCTCTAACTGGTATTCTTTCCTGTAATCTTCCTTTCCTTTTTAAAAGAAAAAATCCTGCTCATGGCAAGCCTAGGGCTTTTACAGAACTCTGTATACCCGGGCACTGGTGCTGAAGCCTTTTCCTGAGATAAAAATTAAATTAATAAGTCACACCTCAAAAGTAGGCCAATGGGTTACTCACTGTTTTTTTGTTCTTGCTGAGTTGTGTTGTGCTTTGCATCATTTTATTTGATTTACTTTCCCAGTAAAGTGGTGATATCTTTAAGAAAACAAGTAAAATGAATCGAATGAATTAAAATTATGCCTTCAATGGTATTTGGGAAAAGGAAGGGTTAAAATAATAGTTTAACCATAGACCAAAAGACTGCAAACTCTCCCAAATCTTCTAACGAATATTTATATTAGCAGAGGGCCTGAGTGAAGTTCCCTGAAAAGCAGCCTGAAATGGTCAAGAATTTTGAGGACTAGTGTTTCATGGAATGTCCTATTAAATCCCTCTGCCTGTGCAGAAGGCCAAAGATGACATATAACTTACGATTAAGGATAACTTAGTGTGATAACCACTTGTGGGTTGTGAAGGAGCAGACTCATTACCCATAACTGGTTCAATTAAATATCTGAGGAAAGAAAATCATCTCACCAAATCCTCAGAAAACATTATACCAGGTTGAATGACTTGAGCTTCTTACATGTTTGAAGTCAAACAGAACACCAGATTCCTGAAGCTCTTATAATTATGGACATTGACTGGTAATGCAGGGATGTGTAATGTATTTTCTTTCTAACATCTGGTTGATATCACACTCTAAAAAGAGATATATGCCATCTAATCGTTCCTCTCTCCCACTGTCTCTCACCTGTCCACAAAATGTTACCACTAATGTGAATTCTATGAAAAATGTAAAATAAGTGTCTTATATTGCAGAATATAGGGGACCTAGAGCTAGACAGCAGCTAATGAAGGGGGAATGATAATCTAATAAGAACAGACAAGATATTGAGGCTGATTTTTTTGTTGTTGTTGTTAATTTCTTTTTTTTTTATTAAATTCAGTTTTATTGAAATACATTCACACACCATACAATCATCCATGATATATAATCCACTGTCCACAGTATGATAACATAGTTATGTGTTCATCACCACAATCTGTCTCTGAACATTCTCCTTACATCAGAAAGAACCAGAACAAGAATAAAAAATAAAAGTGAAAAAAAACACACAAATCATCCCCCCATCCCACCCCATTTGTCCTTTAGTTTTTATCCCCATTCCTCCACTCATCCATACACTAGATAAAGGGGGTGTGATCCACAAGGTCTTCACAATCACACTGTCACCCCTTGTAATCTACATTATTATATAATTGTCTTCAGGAGTCCAGACTGCTGGGTTGGAGTTTGGTAGTTTCAGGTATTTACTTCTAGCTATTCCAATACATTAAAGCCTAAGAGGTGTTATCTATATAGTGCATAAGAATGTCCACCAGAGTGACCTCTCGACTCCATTTGGAATCTCTCAGCCACTGAAACTATTTCGTCTCATTTTGCATCCCCCTTTTGGTCAAGAAGATACTCTCAGTCCCACGATGCCGGGTCCACATTCATCCCCGGGAGTCATACTCTGCGTTGCCGGGGAGATTTACACCCCTGGGAGTCGGGTCCCACGTAGTGGGGAGGGCAGCGAGTTCACCTGTCGAGATGGCTCAGTTAGAGAGAGAGAGGGCCGCATCTGAGCAACTAAGAGGTACTCAGGGGGAGACTCTTAGGCACCATTACATACAAGTTTAGACTCTCCTTTGTGGTAATGAGCTTCATAAGGGCAAGTCCCATGCTCAAGGGCTCAGCACATCAAACCGCCAGTCCCAATGTTTGTGACAACATATGCTAGGGGATCAGCATCTCAAAGTTTAGAGATAGGCCTTACAATTCAGGGATAGAGTTAACTGCTGTAAGAGCTTACAATCTAGGGACTATTACAATTATTGTGTCCATGTTAGGCTATGTTCTAAGATTCAATTTTGAGTTTACACATTGTAGTTAGTCCATATTGGTGAGGCATCGTCCCTCTCACCATGTTTTCTCCAACACTTTTACTCCTATATATATATTTTCCTACAATTTTATAGAGTTATATTCACATACCATACATTTATCCACAGTGTACAATCAGTTGTTCATGGTATCATCATAAAGTTGTACACTTATCACCACAATCAGCATTTGAACATACTTATTACTACAAGAAAAATTGTTTTTTTTGTTTTCTGTTTTTTGTTTTTAGCAATAAGAAAAAATGATAAAAAGAAAAATAACATGTCATACAATACAATATACTACTAAGGACAGCAAATAACACCACTACCAAGAATCCCATATTCCTCCCCTATATCCCCCTCTCATATACATTTAGCATTGGCGTATTGCCTTTGTTACATTTAATGGAGGTATATTACAATGTTACTGTTGACCATAGACTCCAGTTTGCTTTGATTATGTTTTTTCCTGAATACCATCCCTTTTTCAAATTTCTACATGGTTGACATTCATTTGCTTTCCCACATGCAAAAACATTTTTATATTTGTATATTTAGTAATAGTCATTGGCCACTCCAGTTTTTGCCACGTTATACAGTCCCAGTCTTTATCATCTATCTTTACCTCTGGTGTCATACATTCTCCTATCCCGCCTCTTTCAGCTTTACTCACAGACATCTTTGTTCAGTGTACTTACAATACCGTGCTACCATCACACAGTATTATGCTATCTATTTCTGGATCTATGCAATCAATCCTAAACATTCTGTAGTCCTTCAGCATCAAATGGCTGATCTCTGCCCTCTTTCTATCTCCTGGTCGCCTGTGTTGTCAGCTTTTAACTCCCAAAGTTTGTTCATTAATGTCTGTTCATATTAGTGAGACCATACAGAATCTGTCCTTTTGTTTCTGGCTAACTTCATTCAACATAATGTCCTCAAGGTTCATCCACATTATTACATGATCCATGTCTTTGTTCTGTCTTACAGCTGCGTAATATTCCATCATGTGTATATACCACAGTTTGTTTATCCACTCGTCCTTTGATGGACATTTGGGCTGTTTACATCTCTTGGCAATTGTGAATAATGCTGCAATAAACATTGGTTTACAAATGTCTGTCTGTGTCTTAAGTTTCAGTTCCTCTGAGTATATACCCAGCAATGGAATAGCTGGGTCATATGGCAAATCTATATTTAGCTTCCTGAGGAACCTCCATACTGTCTTCCAGAGTGGTTGCACCATTCTACATTCCCACCAACAATGAATAAGTGTGCCTCTTTCTCCACATCCTCTCCAGCACTTGTCATTTTCTGTTTTTTGGATAATGGCCATTCTGGTAGGTGTGAGATGATATCTCATTGTGGTTTTGATTTGCATTTCGTTAATAGCCAGTGAAGTTGAGCATTTTTTCATATGCTTTTGAGCCATTTGTATTTCCTCTTCAGAAAAATGTCTGTTCATGTCTTTTGCCCATTTTTTAATTGGATTGTTTGTCTTTCTGTTATTGAGATGCAGGATTCCTTTATATATTCGGGATATTAAACCCTTATCTGATATGTGGTTTCCAAATATCATCTCCCATTATGTAGGTTGCCTTTTGACTTTTCTGACAAAGTCCTTTGATGTACAAAAGTGTTTAATTTTGAGGAGATCCCATTTGTCTATTTGTTCTTTGGTTGCTCGTGCCTTGGGTGTGAGGTCTAAGAAACCACCTCCTTTCACAAGATCTTTAAGATATTGCCCTACATTTTCTTCTAAGAGTTTTATGGTCTTGGTGCTAATATTTAGGTCTTTGATCCACTTTGAGTTAATTTTGGTATAAGGTGTGAGATGGACATCCTCTTTCATTCTTTTGGAAATGGATATCCAGTTCTCCAAACACCATTTATTGAACAGGCTGCTCTTTCCCAGTTGCTTCGGCTTCACTGCCTTATCAAAGATCAGTTGTCCATAGATGTGAGGGTCTACTACTGAACACTCAATTCGATTCCATTGATCAGTATATCTGTCCTTATGCCAGTACCATGCTGCTTTGAGCACTGTAGCTTTGTTATATGCTTCAAAGTCAGGTAGTGTGAGACCTCCCACTTCACTCCTCTTTCTCAAGACATTTTTGGCTATTCGGGGCACCTTACCCTTCCAAATAAATTTAGTTATTGGTTTTTCTATTTCTGTAAAGTAAGTTGTTGGGATTTGAATTGGTATTGCATTGAATCTGTAAATCAGTTTAGGTAAAATTGCCATCTTAACTATATTTAGTCTTCCAATCCATGAACATGGTATGTTCTTCCATTTTTTCAGGTCTTGTTCAATTTCTTTTTGCAGTTTCTTATAGTTTTCTGTGTAAAGGTCTTTTGTGTCCTTGGTTAAGTTTATTCCTAAATACTTGATTCTTTTGGTTGCTATTGTAAATGGGATTTTTTTCTTGATTTCCTCCTCTTGTTGCACATTACTTGTGTATAGGAACACTACAGATTTTTGCGTGTTGATCTTGTAGCCTGCTACTTTGCTGTACTCATTGACTAGTTCTAGTAGCTTTGCTGTAGATTTTTCTGGATTTCCTACATATAGAATCATGTCATCTGCAAATAGTGAAAGTTTTACTTCTTCCTCTCCAATTTGGATGCCTTTTATTTCTTTTTCTTGCCTAATTGCTCTAGCTAGAACTTCCAGCACAATGTTGAATAGCAATGGTGATAGTGGGCATCCCTGTCTTGTTCCTGATCTTAGAGGAAAAGCTTTCAGTCTCTCCCCATTGAGTGTGATGTTAGCTGTGGGTTTTTCATATATTGCCTTTATCATATTGAAAAAGTTCCCTTCTATTCCTATCCTTTGAAGTGTTTTCATCAGGAAAGGATGTTGAATTTTGTCAAATGCCTTTTCTGCATCAATCGAGATGATCATGTGGTTCTTCTGCTTTGATTTATTGATGTGGTGTATTATATTAATTGATTTTCTTGTGTTGAACCAGCCTTGCATACCTGGAATAAATCCCACCTGGTCGTGGTGTATAATTCTTTTAATGTGCTGCTGGATTCGATTTGCGAGTATTTTGTTGAGGATTTTCGCGTCTATATTCATTAAAGAAATTGGTCTATAATTTTCTTTTTTTGTAGTATCTTTGCCTGGTTTTGGTATTAGGGTGATGATGGCTTCATAGAAAGAGTTAGGTAGCTTTCCCTCTTCTTCAATTTTTTTGAAGAGATTGAGCAGGATTGGTACTAATTCGTTCTTGAATGCTTGGTAGAATTCACATGTGAAACCATCTGGTCCTGGGCTTTTCCTTTTTGGGAGCTTTTTGATGACTGACTCAGTCTCTTTACTTGTGATTGGTTTGTTGAGGTCATCTATTTCTTCTTGAGTTAATGTTGGTTGTTTATGCTTTTCTAGGAAGTTGTCCATTTCATCTAAGTTGTCTAGTTTATTAGCATATAGTTGCTCATAGTATCTTCTCATTATCTCCTTAATTTCTGCAGGGTCAGTAGTTATATTTCCTTTCCCATTTCTGATTGCATTTATTTGCATCTGCTCTCTCTTTTTTTTTTGTTAGCCTAGCCAGTGGTCCATCGATTTTATTGATTTTCTCAAAGAACCAACTTCTGGTTTTGTTGATTCTCTCTATTGTTTTCCTGTTCTCAATTGCATTTATTTCTGCTCTAATCTTTGTTATTTCTTCCCTTCTGCTTGCTTTGGGGTTAGTTTGCTGTTCTTTCTCTAATTCCTCCAGGTGAGCAGTTAACTCTTCAATTTTTGCTCTCTCTTCTCTTTTAATATAGGCATTTAGGACAATAAATTTCCCTCTCAGCACCGCCTTTGCTGCATCCCATAAGTTTTGATAAGTTGTGTTTTCATTGTCATTTGCCTCGAGGTATTTACTAATTTCTCTTCTAATTTCTTCCTTTACCCACTGGTTTTCTAAGAGGGTGTTGTTTAGCCCCCATATGTTTGTGAATTTTATGACCTTCTGCCTTTTATTTATTTCCAACTTCATTCCATTGTGGTCTGAGAGAGTGTTTTGTATAATATCAATATTTTTAAATTTGTTAAGACTTGCTTTGTGACCCAACATGTGGTCTATCCTAGAGAATGTTCCATGAGCACTTGAGAAAAATTGTATCCTGCTGTTGTTGGATGTAGTGTTCTATAAATGTCTGTCAAGTCTAGTTAATTTATCATACAATTCAACATCTCTGTTTCTTTAGTGATCCTCTGTCTAGATGTTCTATCCATTGATGAGAGTGGTGTATTGAAGTTTCCAACTATTATTGTAGAGGTATCTATTTCTCCTTTCAGTGATCGCAGTGTTTGCCTCATGAATTTTGGGGCATTCTGGTTTGGTGCATAAATATTTATGACTGTTATGTTTTCTTGATGAATTGACCCTTTTATTAATATATAGTGTCCTTCTTTGTCTCTTTTAATTGTTTCGCTTTTGAAGTCTAACTTGTCTGATATTAATATAGCTACTCCCGCTTTTTTCTGGTTGTTGTTTGCATGAAATATCTTTTTCCAACCTTTCACTTTCAGTCTATGTTTGTCCTTGTGTCTAAAGTGAGTTTCTTGTAGACAGCATATAGATGGGTCCTGTTTTTTAATCCATTCTGCCAGTCTGTGTCTTTTTATTGGAGAGTTTAATCCATTTACATTTAGTGTTATTACTGTAAGGGCAGTACTTTCTACTACCATTTTGTTTTTTGGAATTTATATGTCATATCTTATTTTTTCCTCTCCTTTTACCTTTCCTGATAATCTTCATTTCTGCACTCTTCTCCAACTCTCTCTCTCCTGTCTTTTCCTGTCAGCCTGTAGCACTCCTTTTAGTATTTCTTGTAGTGCCAGTCTCTTATTCACAAACTCTCTCAGTGTCTGTTTGTCTGAAAATGTTTTAATCTCTCCCTCATTTTTGAAGGAAAGTTTTGCTGGATATAGAATTCTTGGTTGGCAGTTTTTCTCTTTCAGTATCTTAAATATATCATGCCACTTTCTTCTTGCCTCCATGGTTTCTGCAGAGAAATCTGTACATAGTCTTATTGACTTTCCCTTGTACGTGATGGATCGCTTTTCTCTTGCTGCTTTCAGAATCCTCTCTTTGTCTTTGACGTTGGACAATCTGACCAGTAAGTGTCTTGGAGTAGGTGTATTGGGATCTATTCTATTTGGGGTACGTTGTACTTCTTGAATCTCTAATTTTCTGTCTTTTATAAGAGTTGGGAAATTTTCAGTGAGTATGTCTTCTATTACTCTTTCTGCCCCTTTTCCCCTCTCTTCTCCTTCTGGGATACCCATAACACATATATTTGTGTGTTTCATGTTGTCACTCAGCTCCCTAAGACCCTGCTCATATTTTTCCATTTTTTTCACCATCTGTTCTTTTGTGTGTATGAATTCGAATGACCTGTCTTCCAGTTCACTGATCCTTTCTTCTGCCTGTTCAAATCTACTGTTGTGTCCCTTCATTGTGTTTTTCATCTCCTCCATTGTGGCCTTCATTCCCATGAGTTCTGCCATTTGTTTTTTTAAGTTTATGAATTCTTCTTTATGGTCAGCCAGTGTCTTCTTTATATCCTTCAGCTCTTTTGCTATATCTTCCTTCATTTCATCAAATTTATTTAGCATTAGTTGCCTCCACTCCTGTGTCTCAGCTGAGCTATTAGTTTGTTCCTTTGGCTGGTCCATGTTTTCGTGTTTCCTGGTATGGCTTGTTATCTTAAGTTGTCTAGGCATCTGATTCTCTTGATTAGTTTATTTTGGAGCTTGTTTTCTGTCTTTTACCTAGTGGTTTTCTTGTTGGTTGGCTTTGTTTTCTGGCCTCTGTTATTCAGTTCAGCTTATTCTAGACCTCTAACTTAGGTTCTATTTAGTTGATCAGAATTTTTCCCCTCTTGTTTTTTCTGTTTCTTGCTCTGCCTCTATGTAACCTTTTTGTGAGTGGGTCTCCTCAGATATGGTCGACCCTAGTCAGATTTTCCCAGTCTAGTGAGGCCCAGGTCTCAGTGGGAGGGTATGGAGTTTTCCTGAGAATGAGACCCTCCTATGAGGCCTTTAGAATTGGTGCTTTTCCTCTCCTGTCCAGCAGGTGGCGCTGGCCAGCCCGCAGCTCCCCCACCAGTGTAAGGAGGTGTGGAGCCTTTAGTTCTCCTGGTGACTCTGATCCTGTCGGGGGCGTGGCTGACTGAAGCAATGTTCGCTGCGATCTCAGCTTTTCCTCCAATTCCAAACTTGTGTCCAATGTGTGACTGGTTACTGGAGACCCCGAAAACACTGTTTCATATAGTTCTTGGGTAATTGCCAGCTGCTCTAGGGGAGAGACGAAATTCTGCTCCTCACCACTCCGCCATCTTGCCCCGCCTCTTGAGGCTGATTTTAATGATTCAGGAATGCTCAGGTGTGACTATGGTTCGTTAATTTTCCTTTGGTATGGCAGGAGTATATTGGAAGGAATGAAGTTATTTCAGGATATTTGTTTTTCCCATTGCTTTGCTTTGTTTGGAAATGGTTTTTTCATGTGATAAATAAAGTAATTTCAAATTAAAAAAAAAAAATGTTCCAAAGTAGAGAAGTAGAGCTTTGACTTGATCAGTTTGGTGCCAATTGCATGATATTCCCCCAAGTCAAGATCAAAGTAGGAATAAGGATTTTGTGGTGTTCTAATAAACTTCAGAACCAGAGAGACTACAATTGTTTCCAGGAACCACCTTAGACAACTTCTGGAAAGCTCCTCTTCATTCCCACCCACCCATCTTTTTTAAAACCTTCCTGGTCTTTCTCACAAACTTCTCAAGGGCTGGTTATAGGCCAAAGCTAAAAAGGTTAAACTCCAAAAGTCTGGCTCTTTTTCCTCTTGTCCACATTGACTGTGCTTTTCCTTACCAATATGAATAAGAAGAATTGCTTAGGAAAAAATTTTTTTAATTAGGGCCCAGATTAGAAACATATTTATAAACAAACAGTAATTATGCTGCAAGCATAGTTTCAAGAAACTTAAATAACATAGGAACATACTTAAACCATGATAGAGTCAGTTCCTTTTAGTCAACACTTTGCACTTTTCATGTTAAGTTCCACTTACTTATACTATTATTGGTAGAGGAAGTAGTAAAAATAGAAAAGATAATTATAACTACTCTTCTGAGCACTTCTCTATCATGCACCAGGTTCTGTGCTAAGTATTTTTAATTTATTATCTCACGTAATCCTCACCCCAACCTTAAGGAGTTGGTATTAAGATTTCCATTTTATAGATGAAGAAATTGATGCTCAAATAGATTAATAATCCAAAATTCATGGAGCTAGAAAATGATGGAATAGGGAACGTTAACTCATCTGTCTGTTATGCTTTCTTTACTTTTCCATGACATCTGCTTATAGAATTTCTGCAACAGTGTAACACCAGACGACAATTAAATCTGAAAAAGGCAGCAGCTCTGCCAGATGGGCTTTCTAAAGATCTGAAGCTGAGAAATGTATATATACATACATATGTACAATACAACCCACATAATAACTTATATGTATATGTATATATGTTTCATACATATAATATTTCCCACCTCTCAAGAGCAAAGAGCTATGACTGTTCTTACCCAATTCCATTTTCCCCTATTGCTTAAGGGGCCTTTCTGTGACTTCTTTTCTTATTCCATTCTGTCCATACAGTTACTGAGAGAAGAGAGGAAGAAAATGAACAGAAGGGCCAGATTTAAGTCTGCTGCTCTTAAAATGCTCAATGTGAAAATCCTTGGAGAGCGTTTGAAATATTTAGATGCCTCAGCGTTTCTTTTAAAAGAAACCGATCAACATCTCAAATTTGAGTGCAGCTTTAAGGTAATTGCGATGATTTCAAATGCTTCTACTTGCTACAGTGAAAAAAATAATTTATTTTAAAAAATGGTCAAAGTTCTTTTGATAGCTTTTTAAATCATTTTTGATCATTCAGATAATGCCTCCAAATGAATCTAAATTTAAAATTGTGAATTAATAGTAATATATGTCATAGCAAGCATATTAATTTGAGCTAGGACAAATTTATGACATAGTTTGTTATTTTGTGTGCTACATGTACTCTTCATAGCTTAAAAAGACCCTTTGAATAATAACTGCATTCAGTATATTCACGCTTCTTTTATGGGACTTGACACGTTATTTGAAGTTACCACTTAGATTTATATTGAGACATATAATATTTTTCTAGTAACACAAATAATTAGATGTGGTGACCCTGGTCAGGAATATAACCTTAGTTATGATGCTACTCTCTGCTAGCTAGCTATCTCATCAGTAATATGGGATCCATTTAAGACAATATGCTATGACTCAGTTGCTCAGAATTTTTCCTGCCCAAATACTAGAAACACCTGGGTTGCAAAGAACAGTAATTTAGGTGAGGGTTAAACAAGTCAGTTAAGACCATGCACAGAGCTGCTTGGTCCATAAACAAAGCCTTTGTTGTTAAGAACAAAGTAAAACCGGTTTAGGAGGGGGGGGAGTAGGGGAGTAGGGCAAATGAAGATTAATTTCCTGGGAGAGCTCCAACAAACCTTGGCCTCATGGAACACTCAGTCTTCAGGTCCTTAGTGACTATTTTCTCATCCTCAGCATTATTTCGGTTCTCAGAACAGAGGAAATTGGGGAATCAAAAAACAGCTTTTCGTTCCAAGATGTATGGAGGAGTTTAGCCAAATAAAGACCAAGGAAGACCCATTTTAAGGATCCCTTTCCCCCTGGCTTAGTCCATGTGGCCATGCTCTTCAGCATACAGTGTCTCTCCCCATCTGCAACTTCACCAGAACAACACAAAAATGCTACCATTAAACTCTGAACCAGACATTCAGTGCTAAGTTGCAATGAGTATATTTTCAATTTTAATCCCCACAAAAACCTTATGGTTAGGTATGATTATTCTCATTTCATAGATGAGAAGCATTAATTCACTTGCAAAGATCCTGGCAGGGATGGTTATGCACTGCACTATCTGCTTCTACTGTATCCCCATGCCTCAAATCTTGTAGACTTCTTCTTGTGTCTCCACTATCATCCTCTGTAGAAGGAACAATTCGGCAGCCCAGGGAGGTTATTTTTTTAAGTATTTGACCATTACTCATGGCTGGACTTGAAATGATTATAAATCACTGAATACCAAACTGTTGTCTTCCGATGGCTGTGATTCAAGAGCTAACAATATCTGTGCAGAGCAGACTATTAGCTAAAACCCAAAGGAGTTTTATTCTTTCCAAAAGAACCCTGAGAGGTGTTTATAGCCCTCCTACTACCTCATGGCAGGAGAGGGAAGGAAAGGGAGCAGAGGGGAGGGGAGGGCAGGGAGGGGAGGGAAGAGGAGGGAAGAAGGGAAAGGTATGCCACAGTACCTAGGAATCAGCATATTTTGCAGTCTGTACATTAGAGGAGTGTGAACCTCTTTGTTTTCAGCTTTACCCAAAGCTGTGCAGCAGCACAGAGGAACAAAGATAGAAAAAGCTGTAGAAACAACAACAACAAAAAATGGGAACATCCTTAAGTCTCAGCAGCATGGTTTAATTATTCCAAATTATTGCATCTCATACAAATAAACATAGTGCAACCACTTCAAATAATAATGTTAAATAATAGTTTTGATATGGGGACATACTAAGCTGTGAAATAGCATGATTTCAATATTTTTAATACACATGGAAATATGTGCACATGCACAGGAGGGGAAGTACATACACCACTGTGTTAAAAGGATGTTTTTCTGGGCAGGAAAATTATGATGGTTTTTGTTTGATCATTGGGCTGTTCTTTGTTTTCCAGTATTTCAACACTGAGTGTTTAATTAAAAAAAAAATGTTATTAAATGAAATATTCATCTATAGACACAGGTAGATTATAAAGATTCAGTGCTTAACAACCAAACTTGACTGATGATGAACAGGTGCAGTATGTAGACCATTGTGGGGCATCAGCAAAGATAAGCAAATAACACAAAAAAGGGAAAAAGAAGAGAAGATCTAAACAGATCAAAGAAAGGAACACTGTTCCTAACCTGCTTTCACTAGATATTTCACCATCTCCCTTAATCATAGGGATGAATTTAAAACCAAAACCATTTTCTATATCCTTCGTAGGTTCTTGTTTGTATATATTTGCTAAAATCAAGTCTTCCATGAACTCCTTTGTGTATATAATTCACTCCTTTGTGGTTCACTGATTCTCAACTAACCATTACTATTGTCTTATATTATCCAAAATAGGAGTCCCTTTGTTATCATTAACTTGATCTGGATGCAAAGGACAAATTTAGTCAAGTCTGGGGTCCCAAGGGGCATGTCTAATCTTTTAGGATGGAGCCTGAATAAGATCTGCTTCTCTCCAGCTAACCTCTACCTTACACGGTTGTACCCAAAGAACTGAGACTTAAACAAACCACTCTTACTTATTCCTGCTTGTGTGACCAACATTCTGGTAGGTGTTAACCAGAATATTGTGCAAGTCCACAAGGCTGTTTCAATGACTTTTTAGATCCACACAAACCACATGCCTGAACATTTTGTTTCTTGCCATTTGTAATGCTTGGGAAGACACATCTGCCTTGACCTCTGCCCTGGATTACCATAACCTTGTAAGCATTTGTAACCTTTAACTTCAACTCCTCAGTCTCTCCCTAGTTCCCAGTAACAGAATGTCACACAAGGGTTCAATATCCCCACCAGTGCCGGTCATAACCTGCTGCCTGAAGTTCAATCAATAGGTGACTTCACCCCTCCTCCCTGCTTGTTGGCAACTGGAGGAGAAATTGCCTCATGTGCTCACTGAATCATACGTTAATGGTCACGGACCATTTTGAGCATAATATCTGCAGATATTATGAAACCAAAACAATCATGGTTGGAGTTGCCTGGGTCAGAGACTACAGACCTGTTTGTTCACTCTCCAGCAGAGTACCTGCCTCTGATTTCCCTTTCTTGGCTGCCCTCCATAGTCTAGCAGACAAACCTGTCAGGCCTGGGACACAGTGACAGAAGACAGAGTGCCTGGGGAAGGCCTGATAGTCTACCGAACCCACAGCTGGAATCTTCTCTTCAGCATATGCACACACTATTCTCGAGGTAACCATTCATCTTTTTGTTAAAAGATATCTGATTCCTATTAGATTAGTGGCAGATGGTTAGGATTGCTGTTTTGCTTTGGGAAACCAAAAATTGGAAACATCCACTGCCTTTAATAGGTAGGAGGGGATAGGTGAATTATTAAACTGAGAATCAAATCCCCTAGCAGCAGGAGGGCAGGAGCTAGCAGAGGATGCATATTCTTTTGAGTTAAAACCTTTCTGTGAGCCACAAATAGACACAGGGACAAAGAGATCATTAGGCAGTGTCATTGTCCTTAAGAAGTTTATCTAGTATAGATAGACAAAGTTCACTTATGAAACAATTAAAGAGTATTTAAGTATAAAACAACATGATATTGAATGAAAGTGGAAATGGAATGGGCTGGGAGAGTCAAAGAGTTGTTTTTGGAGAGGATGATCCAAACTCACACTCAAAATTTGAGAAAGAAATAAACAATAGGCAAGAAAGGACATGAAAATGTAACCATTAAGTCATAATCTCCAAAGAAAGGAATTGTTCAACCTTTTGTGCCTCCCTTATTATTTGTTAGTATATGCTCCTCCTTTTAAGATTGCTAATTCTTGAATTTGCAGCTAAATATGACAGCTTAAGCACACTGATTTACCTCTGTCCCCAGGTAAAAAACCTCTACAATGACAGTAATGGAATAAAAACAAAAAGTAGAGATGCACAAGGGTAAGAGAAACAGGAGTGGGGAGAAGAGCAGACTAAAGATATTACAAATTTTTGATGACTGAAAAGTGGATAGAATATTAGTGATTGTTTTAAGAAGCTGCAACATAGTTGCCTACATTGGAAATATCCAGTAAAAAATAGACAACATGCACTACAGAACCTCAGAGAGACCTGGGAGTTGAAGGCTCCAAGTACTTCTGAAGCCTGGGCATGGGTAAGTCTGAAGGCAGGTCTGGACTAGGTCTGTATCCGGAGCAGTTAGACCCTCTTATCCCATCCTCTCCTCAGCCAGTCAGTACCCGGCATCCATCCTGGCCTCCAGGACCATTCAATCAGAGAGGACACAAGGATGCCAAACAAAGCTGAGGGTTGGAGTGACCATCTGTACTGAAAAGAGGATGAATAAATAAAATCCTGCATTTTAAATGGTGAGATCATCTTCCTCAACCCCCTTTCACCTTTATGTTTCCAAGAATTCTGATAGCCTGGCTTACAACCCTCCGGCAGGAGGATTCCCCTGTAACAGAAATGACCAGCCCAAGAGATCAAAGCCTATAAAAGCCAACATTTGGTTATCACCCAATGAATGGAACTGAGGCCCAGCAGTGCCACAGCCATGATACAGAGCTTCTGATCTATAATCAGAGCCTAATTTTTTTAAGTACTATGGTTGACAGAGTAACGATCCCCCAAAGATGTCCATGTTGTAATTATCAGACCTATGAGTATGTTTCCTCATGTGGTAAAAGAGACTTTTCAGATGTGATTAAGTTAAGGATCTCGAGACCAGGAGATTATCTTGGATTACCCAGGGGGGCCCAAGGTAATCAGAAGGGTCCTATAAGAGGCAGGAGAATCAACATGAGAAAAAGGAACTGTGGCTATGGAACCAGAGGTTGGAATGATGCACTTTGAAGATGGAGGAAAAGACCACAAGTCAAGGAATGTGTTTGGCCTCTAAAATCTAGAAAAGACAAGGAAACATTTTCCCCTGAAGCTTCTAGAAGGAACTTAACTTTGCTAACACCTTGATTTTAGGCCACTGAAACTTATTTTGAACTTCTGATCTCCAGAATTGTAAGATAATAAATTTTTGTTGTTGTTAAGCCACTACATTTGTGTAATTTGTTATAGTAGCAATAGGAAAATTAATATACATATGAAGGATAGTCAAAGATCACCCGTATTTGATGAATATCCCTAACATGAAAGAGGCAGAGACCAAAGCAAGCCAACTGGAAATGGGAATTCAGAGGAAATTTGAACAATGCAGTGAACATAAGAAAAATTCAGAAAAAAAGTATAATGAACATCTTAAGAAAAATAAGAGAATATAGTACATCTATGAGTAAGAATAGAATATAGTAATATAAAACTGCAAAATTTAAGAAAATGTGACTGAGTTTTGCGAAATTAGAGGACAGCTGAAAAACATTTAATGGTTCTGTTAAAACAAATTTGAAGAAATTACCCACAAAATATAATTTTAAAAAAGAGAAGTAAAATATATGCATAAATAGACATGTATTAGAAAATTAATTTGGGAGGTCTATCATCATTATAGAAGTTACAGGTTAAAAAAAAAAAAAGAAAATAGAGAAAATAAGAGGGAGAAAGTATCAGAAAAATAATACACAAAAATGACTGAAGTATAAGAATTTTCTGAAAAAAACATCCCATGGAATATTCAGCTCAATGTAGGAAAAAACCCACAACAAGGAATGTCATAATAAAATTTCAGAACCTCAGGAATAAAAAAAGAATGTCCAAAAGCTTCTAGAGAGAGAAGAAGAGAGAGAGAGAGAAGTAAAACATAAAGAATTGGGAACTAGGCTGACATTGGACTTCAACAACAATGCCTTCAAAATTGTAAAGGAAAATTATTTCAAACCTATAATTCTGTGCCCATTCAGATTATCAAACAAATGTGAGGATGGATTAAAGATATTTTCAGATGTATGCAGCCTCATGAAATTTATCAGATCACCCTCTTCCTCAGAAAGCTATTTAGAGAATGAGTTCCATCAAAAATGGGGGAGTAAATTAAGAAAATGGAAGCCATGGGAATAGGAACAGGTGATCCAACTGTGCGAGAACTCCCAGGATGATGACAAATGGAAGTCCCAGAATGAGAGCTCTGTTGCAGAACCTAGAATTAAAGAGATCAGATTGCAACAAGGGGGGTTTCACAAAGGAAAACAAACAGAATTGATGGGTTCTCTGATGTGATAACCATGTTGAGATGAGTTTTACAGTTCCATGATAGTTACAGTGAAAACAAATCAATGAAAAAATAAGGCAATTATTAATTTAAGAAAAACAAGATTTGTTTAAGAAAGGAAATGCAGTCATAGATACATTTTGGGGCTTAGCTATAAGTGATATTTTCAACCTTATTAAACCCAGTAGCACAATAAAGCTTCAAATAAAAAAGTACAACCCTCCCTTGATTAACATGGTAGCTGAATTCCTGGAAAATTCAGCATATAACCCTGCAAAAAATAAAATTGTTTCATACAATGCAGACAGGTTCTAGGCTTGGGTATTTATAAATGAAATTTTTACTTACATGAAAGTACCTATGTAAAGGATTTCAGCAGGACATTCTGAAGTTAGTTGGGATATAGGACTGTTCTTTGCTGTGCCACAGCATCTAGAAATTCTGACCCCCACCCATTTAACATCACTCATGCCCCCAAATCATTGTGAAAACCAAAAAAGTGCTCCCATAAGTTTTCAAAATTCCTCTCAAGGCCTATGAAATCTCTTCCACAGAGTCTGTCCTAATTACCCCATACCTCTTCTCCACTCACCCAACTCTTAGCAAGTACAGTAAGGGCATGTCTTTATGGCATTGCTGCATTCCATGTAAACCCAGGAAGCAGCTTGTGTGTCCGTTCTCTATACAGCAGTGTCAGGGCAACACCTTGACAGGACCATACCCCTTAACCTAATCTCAATGCATAGTTGAGGGTTTCTCCTGAAACATGCTATTAAGAATAACTATTCCTGCCCCCTTGAGAATCAATGATACCACAGTGAGAAAAAAGGACTATTGATTCTCTTAACCAAAGAACTGTCACTAAGAGGATGGGAGGAGGGGAAGAATGTGTGGTGGGAGAAATGGAGTTTAATAGAGTTAAATCTTTATCTTTCATAATAAGAACTCAGTGTATAATTTCTAAAACTAAAGAATTAGGAAACATAAGTGTAATTGTGTTACATAGAAATATGGTGGCAAAACAGAAGAAACACCCTAAAGAATGGAAAGTGGTTGCCCTTATGAAGCAAGACTTAGGGTAGAGGAGATCAAAGGTCTGCTGTTTTTCTTTATAAACCTTATAACATTATTAACCTTTATAAAAAGACCATATGTATGGCTTACTTTAATAAAAAACAAAAATTTAGTTTAAAAAATTGCTAACGCGTTCATCTATTCAAAGGCTAAATAAATAGTCACAGTTACTTTGACCTTACATCAAAGGCTTTTATTAAATAAGACCTTGCTACAGTCAGTTATCCGGCTTTATCTTGTGCTAAAACTAGTTCTGTCTAACAAGATGAAATCTTGAAACTGTCACGCATACTCTAATATTATCCTTGCTTAACCATATCTGTGATGCCAATTGCATGTCCAATCAAAGATCTAAAGTTACCAGCTGGCTGCAGAGTTGGTGCCCTGGTTACAAAACATTGGCCAGCTGCAGGAAATACAGAAGGGAAAAAGTTATGCCTTGGCTACTGAGTACAATCCATGTTCAGTGTTAACGATACTATGTCAGTCCATAAATTATAATGGCTAGTGCTGGAACATTAACACCACCCGAAAACATACTCGTAAGCAAGCCAGCGTGGCAAAATGAGGTCATGGAGAAGCTTAAAGCTATTTCAGGACATATCTTGAACACCAGCATAGCTCCTTTGACACCACCTGCTCTCATTTGGAGGACTGTATATTTAAGTCCCCCAGCAGCAACTGGGCTCAAACCCAGTGCTGACTCCACAGTCCAGTTCAGGATAAATGCTGTCCTGAACATTAGGTGTTGACCTTTAGATGAAGCATTTAAATCCCCCTGCCAACATTCCCCACCTTGCGCTTAATTGGTGCAATATAAAAGATGTGGCTGAGAGAGCATTCATTGGTGGTCATAGCTGCCTGCATATTATCTTAGTAATAGAAGCATGTGATTTATTCCTTTGAAAAAAATATGGAAAATATAATCCAACATAAATCACTCTTGCTATGAGGATCATGGTGGCATAAAGAGAGCAACTTGCACACACACAAGGAATTTACTTATTTTTTCCATATAACTACTTGTGCCCCACAATGAAATCATGAACAAGTACTTGACTTACCTTTGTGTCTGGAATGAATACCTGCCTTTATATGTAAAGATGGTATTTGTCAGCATCCTCCAAAAAAAGAGAAGTTCATGTTCAAATTTCTTTCAAAGTCACAATTCCCAAGAGCAGGGAAGTTGGTAAAACTTGGCTCTCAAAGCCATCCAAGCAGACTTTAAAAATCAACTTGAAATTCATTTAAATAATATGTAATTCAAAACATAAGTTACTGATATTATCCTTTGGAGGGCAGAGGAATTGGCTGGCGAAAGTCAGAAAACAAAGGCTTTTGCCACAATGATTTCCAATCATTTTGTGTGTGTGTGTGCCATGTTTACTAAATGTTTCTGCACTCTGGAAAATAAATGTGTGTTGTTTTGTAGTGTTTTAAAGTATTTCTAATATGCTCATCATGTGCTCCAAACAAAACTGTTAACTTACAGATCTTTCTGTTTTCTCCTGGCATCCAATACTACTTCTTCCCCCCAGGTAGTTCACAATAAATGTTGACTACATGAAATTTTGTGCACAAAGAACAAAGGTGTGAATATGAATCTAGCATTCTCCTTGCTACTGATAGCATGGACAGCGTCTATGATTCTAGAGAAATAGCTCTTTAAGTTAAAACAGTATTTTTTTGTGTGCTTTCATTTTCCAGGCAATATGTTAAGCAACAGAGAGAGAGATAGAAAGAAGGGCAAATAAGACATGGTCCCCTATCCAAAATTTTCACACTCTATCTTCGCTGCTCTTCCTTGTTTCTGAAACTCATTTATGACAACACAAGCTCAGTAACAAACTGAAGTAGAAATCACATATCCCGTTTTGCTCTTTGCAGCCCTGAACAGATTGGGTGGTAAATCCAGGTGACTAGCACGTGACAACTAGGAGATTAAGAGGCTAGATTAAGGTTATTGTCACATAGCTGTTCTCTATTAGCTACAGTAGGGAAATTACTGGGCAAAAATGGAAAAAGAAATAAAATGTGACTCTAAAAACATGGGGTGTTATATTTTACACATTAAGGGAAAATTGATGAAAACAGTAAAGGGTTTTAATGTCTCAAGAAGACTATGGTAACCATAGAGGTTATCTTGGTGTCTTAGTTTGCCAGGCTGCTATCACAAGTACCACACAATGGGTTGGCTTAAACAATGGGAATTCACTGTCTCATGGTTTTAAAGCTAAAAGAAGTCTAAAATCAAGATATCAGCAAGTCTCGCTTTCTCCCTGAAGACTATAGTGTTCTGGTGCTGGCTGCTGACAACCCTTAAGTTACCAAAGCCTGTAATTTTTGTCTCCTGTCATATGCAAATGACCTTTCCTTTCCAGCTTCTGTGACTTTGCACTTCTCTTTAAAAGCCCTCCTATAAATCCAAATTAAGACCTACCCTCATTCTGTTGGGTCACACCTTAACTAAAAATAACATTTTGTATTTACAATGGGTTCATATCCCCAAACATCTGGATTAAGATTAAGAAAATGTATTTGTTGGGGTACATAATTCAACCCACCACACTTGACAAACACCCAGTGATACCTGAGTCCCTTCTACAGCACTTCTAATAGACTGACTAGTGAATCCATGCTTGAATATTACTAGTGAGAAAGAATTTCTTTCCAACATGGTTCATTCCTCTTATTTCTGCAGTTAGAGCCACACATTTCTCAAGATAGACCCACTACCACCACTTCAATCAAAACAACTCCTATTCCTTCATTCATTAATAATATTGCTGAATTTTGAGTCCATCGTCCACCATGTGCTCTCTTCCAAGAATAAAACCAGTTTAGATTTGACCCTCTTAAAGGGTGGAACACAAAAATGAACCCAAGACTCAAGATGTACCTGAACGAAGAGGCTGATTGGAACCATAACCTCCCTTAGGTGAGATATTATAATGCTACTGATATAATCTACCATTCTGTTAGTGTCATAGGCAGCAACTTTCACTACATTGATGTAAATGAAATTTAAATGATCAGCAGATTATCTTCCCTTCATATAAATTCTTTACATGCCTAGCATAATTCTATTCAGGCACAGTCCTAAGCAGTGCACAGGGGTCCATCACAGTGGCCTCTCATGGTAAAGGAGGCAACATGATGCAATACTCTAAAACCACTGAATGGCAAAAGATCAGCAAAAAGGAAACTGAGTGGAATCTTTATCCCAGCCAGACTTTACAGGATGCAAAACCTATTTCATAAATACATCCTCTTCACCTCTATGTCAGACATACCTCAATTATGGCCCCACGTGCCACTTCAACACATTCAAATCCAACCCTTGATTTTACAGAGAAGGCTAGAATTTTGGGGACACTTAGAATTCTCTAGTCTAATTCAAAAAATTTTAAACACATTGTTCCTGCTTCTCTCCTATTCCAGGCAGCCAGAAAGAGTATATCTAGAGCACTTGTCTTATATATATATTACAGAATTAACATTTGTATTGTGATTTATATGTTCACCAGGAAAACTCTCTCAAAAGACTAAGTTCCTTGAGAGGAAAGGATTGATTTATTTTTTTGAATTTTATATCCCTGGTATGTAGAATTGTACCTGGAATAGAGTACATGCCCTCTTAGTATTGGTTGAATGAATATAAAATATACACATTCTTTATCAAATATCAAGATATACTATAAAGCTAAAGTAATAAGACAATGTGGTTTTGGTGCAGATTGGTATAGAGAAAAAGACCAAGGAAACAGAATACAGATTTCAAAAAGATTCCCACACATATATGGAAACATATTACAAATGAACACTGCAGATTAATGAAAAAACTTGGACTATTCTTAAATTGTGCTAAGACAATGGGCAAAATAAATGAAAAAATGTAAAATTGTAATCCCTACTTCACATCACACACAAAATATTGATTCCAGGTGGGAAATTTTTAGAAGGAAAACTTTACTACTTTCAAAATAAAATAGAGAAAAATATCTTTACAAAATCAGAATAAGGAATTTTTTAATTAACCTAACTTATCAAAAAATTAAAAAAACTAAAAAAAATTTCCAGATAAAATAAAACAAAGGAACAGGGAAAACAAATATCCTGAAATAACTTCATTGCTTCCAATATGCTCCAATCATACCACAAAAAAATTAACAAACCATGGTCATAGGAATTTTTTAAAACACACACACATACATACACACACACAAAATCCACAAACTAGAGAAAACTTTTGATAAATTTGACTACATTAAAATTGAAAACGTTTACACAGTAAAAGATACCATTAAAAGAGAAAAGTCAAGCCAGATTTGGTAAAGATATTTATAACACTTATAATCACAAAAGATTAATATTTATAAATAAATTACAAACTTCTATAATTCAATATGAAAAATATAAGCAATCTATAAAAATGGACAAAGACTTGAATATGTAGTTCACAGGAAAGGAAACATGAATGGCTAATAAACACCCACAAAGATACTCCACCATCCTAGTTATAAGAAAAGTAGACATCAAAACCACAATAAGATGCCACTGCATAACTATCAGAATGGTAAAAATAAAGTCTGAATATGCTGCCAAAGATACAGCACAAGGATAATTTTGTACTACGTTGTTGGAGTATAAGTTCATACTCTGTTCAGAATATAAAAGAACCACACTTCTTATCAAATACTCTGGGTACTATTCTAATAATATCCAGTAAAGTTGAAATGTACATACCCCCATGATCTAGAAATCCCACTCCTAAGTGTATATAGCTGTAAGGAACTTTCACACACAAGCACAAGAAAATAAATAAATCTATGTTCCTAGAAAGATTGTTAGCAAGTCAAAACTTTGGAAACGACTTGCAGTTATTATATGGTTATTCACTAACACTACGACTCCCGTCTTTGGGAGCAAATGTCAAGTTTACATGGCTCTACCACACTCCCTTGAAATTAAATGTGGCCATGTGACTTTCTACAGTCAATGAAATCTAACAGAAGGAACATGGGTCAATTCTGTGAGAAATCTTTTAAGAGATGCATGTGATTCACCTCATAATTTCCCCTGCCACGGTGACCAGAACATTGCAGATGGTGGAGGTTGTCAACCTAGCTCCCGCCCAAGGTAGACATGTAGTATGAGCAAAAACCAAATCAAAATAATATGAAATGTTTATTTTAGGCCATCCTGACTGATATACAATCTAAATGTTCACTGGCAGGAAAATGGATCACTAAATTGTGGTATATTCATACAGTGGAATACTACATAGCATTGAAACTGAATGAACTAGAGGCACATGTATCAATACGGATAAACAATGCAAATATAATGTTAGAAAAAAAGAAAATTATAGAAGAATACATGTAGTATTCTTAACAATTTTAGTAGTGATTTATTTCTTAAGTTGGGTGGTAAATATACTTGGGTAGGTTATTAATCTTTGTATCATTCTTTATAAACTACTTTAAATGTTTTTAAACAAATAGAACTTGATATTCTGTTGGCTAATTACTGAGTTCTGAAAGCAAGTTGAGACTGTTTTTCTTCTTATTTAGAATTTAATAGTCTAGAAAATTGTAGATTTCCTTCAATCCTTCATTTAGAGCTCTGAGCAGCAACTTTGAAGACCGGAGTAAAAGAGCCAAAGCAAAGATGTTTGCTGTCCATTCGCTACCCACTGCTATTCTTCATCTTTCATGGCCATTAAAAGGAAAAAATCCCTAAGGAAACACATGATTTGTTTACCTACTGAGGGATGTCTGGGGTGGGAGGAGCGGGCTGGGTGAAAGGGCAGGAGAAGGCAGTGAAAGGAGGAAGCTGCTTACTTTGGAAAAGTGTGTTCATATTAAAAAATTATTTCAATTGCCTGAAAACTCATGAAAACAAAACTTGGGGATATTCTCCTACCCCAGTAATCCACTTTTCTTCACCCATTTTGTTTCCTTTTCACAAGGAGGAGAATATTTTCACTTACCACTATTGATGGCACATTTGTAATCACATTTATAAGTATAGCTAAGTTACTAATAAAAATCACTAATAAGCTTGGGAGGGGTAGTCACCCAATGGAAACCATAGGTTGCAGGACTGTTCCCATCCTAAACAAAGACAAACATAACTGGCAACTGTTGGCCCTAACTCACTCAGTGGTTTAAATGTCAGTTACAGTTATTACTATGATCTAAATATATATATATATATATATGGAAAAATCGTGTAGGTTCCTGAAAACTGGCAGTGACAATATTGAAATTACTAACAATTTGATTTCTTTGTTGCTATTGTTTTAATAATAACATGAGGAGGACAACTCTCTTTCAGTCACCTAAAAAAAAAAAAAAAAGCAAGCAATGCTCCCAAAAACAATGATGAAGAGTACTGGGAATACTTTAAATTCAACAAATACTTTGATTGAAATTCATTTTTTTTCCTTGGTCATGACTGCTATACCTGTCTAAAGAGCCTGAAAGAGTCCCTACTGCACAAGCAGAAAAGTGGCAAGCACTAATAATTCCAGGCTCAACTGCAGAGCTGAGAATAAAATTCTTGGCTACTCAGAGTGTTGTCCATGATCCAACATCTCAGGCATCACCTGGGAACTTATTGGAAATGCAGCTTCTTGGGCTCCACCCCAGACCTAATGAATCAGAATCTGAAGTTAAATAACAACTTCCATGAGATTCACGTCCCCGCTGAAGTTTGAGAAGCCCTTGTCTAGGTGACTGAATTTTACGTCATTTTCCTGGGCTTTTCACACATTCTCTTCAGTGAAGAGTATGTGTAAACCCATTCATTCATGACATTTATGACTCGGCATCAGGCATATATCTTTAATAATTATAGTTACAATTTTTGTCTTACTCTAGTATGACTTTTCTTAAAATATATTTTTCCAAAACAAATTATCCATACTCCTCCATCCACAGCAATCACCAATAAATCCCCTGAGGAAAACCTAAAACAAATTTTCAGATTTCTACCAACACTGCTTTCCTTTGGTTATACTGTCCTTCTTTAAGTTCTTCTTTATGTCCCTGTTAAGACTCTATTGGTATCACAACCAGCTGTTAGCCTTCACTAACTACTGACTGATCATTTTTTTAATTGTGAAATATAACATAAATACAAAACAGTGATACCTTTCAAAGTACAATTGAACAAACAGCTATAGAGCAAATTTCAAAAAACACTATGGATTACAGTTCCACCATTTCCATTACATCCTTCTAGCTATTCTAACACCCTAGCATCTAAAAAAAAATTTATATAAAGATTCAGTATTAATAATTCTTTTTTAAATCCTATCTTGTCTATTACTACCCCTTCCTCTCACAATCACTTTGTCGATCTTCAGGGATGTCTAGGCAGTGATCACCCTAATTTGTTCATATTGAAAAGGAGTGTCAGCATTATGAGGAAGGGGGATGCATCTGGTTTATGTTGTTGAAGAGGCTGTGGCCTCTGGGTTTTGGGACTCATATGGCATAGGAACATTCTGGAGGATTTAAATTTCTGAAAAATAAACTCAGTGAGTAAAACTTTATAGAGTCTCAGATAGGGAACTAGGTATTTTGGGACTACTGTTGATTAGGGCTTGGCATACTGTGGCCATTTGGGATATCTAGCTGGAGCTTGCATAAGAGTAAACTCCAGGATGGCCTCTCAACTCTATTTGAAATCTCGTAGAAAGTGTAACCTTATTTTGTTACCTTTCTATTCTCTCTTGTGGTCAAGAAGGCATTTTCAATCTCTTGGTGCCAGGGCCAGGCTCATTCCTGGGAGTCGTGCCCCACATTGCCAGGCAGATTCATGAATTTCTTTGCAGAGTTGGACTTAGATAGAGAAAGGCCACATCTGAGCAACAAAAGAAATTCTCTGAAGGTGCCTCTTAGGCATAATTATACATACGCTAAGCCTCCCTTTTACAGCCGTAAGTTTCACAAGAGCAGGCCTCAAGATCGAGGGCTTCACTTATTAAGTAGGGAGTTCCTAATTTCACATAGCATATATATTCTGTCCAAGGTAAACAATCAGTGTCTCACATTATCTTCACTTAGTTGTACAATCACCATCACTCTAAATCTGAAACAATTATCATAACTCAAAATACCCCAAAACTCTAATCAGCCCCTAATTATTAATCCCTAGTATTAGTATAGCACTGGTAAGGTATTCCTATTAAATACAGTCTATAAGATATGATGGGTAGTTTTTCCCATATACCACTCTGTTCTTATTTTACCAGTGTCACACCTTAGACGTATATCATGCAAACACACACACATACACACACACACACACACATATATTTGTATTGCTAACTTGTGGGATACATACCTTTAAACAACCACTTTCAATCATGTTCACCTTCAATGTGGCACTGATACTTATAACAAACAATCATCACCCTTATCCATTCCCACACCTTTAAGTTCACCCTTATTAACATGTCTGTATCTACTAGGTTATCATTCTCCCTTCACTAGCTTATGTATTCTACATTATAAGAAACTGATTTCACATTGTTCGGTGAGTTCATAGTAGTGGAAACATACAATATCTCTCTGTTTGTGTCTGACTTATTTCACTCAACATTATGTCTTCAAGGTTTATCCATGTTGTCATATGTTTCAGGACTTTGTTCCTTCTTACTGCTGCAAAGTATTCCATCATGTGTATATACCACATTTTGTTTACCACATATCTGTTGAAGGACACTGGATCATTTCCATCTCTTGGCAATTATGAACAATGCTTCTATGAACATCGGTGTACAAATGTCTTTTCTTGTCACTGCTTTCAGGTCTTCTGGGTATATACTGAGAAGTAAAATTGCCAGATCATCGGATAGCTTGACATCTAGTTTTCTGAGGAATTGCAAAACTGTCTTCCACAACGGCTGTGCCATTATACATTCCCTCCAGCAATGAATACAAGTTCCAATTTCTCCACATTCTCTCCAGCATTTTTAGTTTTCTATTTGTTTAATGGCAGCCATTCTTATTGGTGTAAACTGATATCTCACTGTGGTTTTGATTTGCATTTCCCTAATAGCTAGTGAAGATGAACATTCTTTCTTTCTTTCTTTCTTTCTTTTGGTATTTCCTCTTCAGTAAAATGTCTTTTTATATCTTTTGCCGATTTCATAATTGGGCTGTTCGTACTACTATCATTGAGTTGTAGGATTTCTTTATATATACTGGATATCAGTCTCTTATCAGATACATAGTTTTCAAATATTTTCTTACTTTGAGTTGGCTGCCTCTTCACCTTTTTGACAAAGCCCTTTGAGGTACATAAGTTTTTAATTTTGAGTAGTTCCCATTTATCTATTTTTTCTTTTGTTGCTTATGCTTTTGGTGTAAGATCTAAGAAGCTACCTCCTAATACTAGGTCTTGAAGATGTTTCCCTACATTATCTTCTAGAAGTTTTATGGTACTGTCTCTTATATTGAGGTCTTTGATCCACTTTGAGTTAATTTTTGTATAGATGGGAAGTTGAGGTCCTCTTTCATTCTTTTGGATATAAATATCCAGTTCTCCAAGCCCCATTTATTGAGGAGACTGTTCTGTTCCAATTCAGTGGATTTGGGGGCCTTACCAAAGACCAGTCAACTGTAGATCTGGGGGTCTATTTCCAAACTCTCAATTCAATTCCATTGATCAAATGGTCTGCCTTTTTACCAGTACCATGCTGTTTTGACTACTGCGGCTTTACAGTAGGCTTTCAAGTCAGGAAGTATAAGTCTTTCCATTTCATGCTTCTTTTTTAGCATGTTTTTGGCAATTCAAGGCCACTTTCCCTTCCAAATAAATTTGATAACTAGCTTTTTCAAGTCTGCTAAGTAGGCTACTGGAATTTTGATTGGAATTGCATTGAATCTATAGATCAGTTTGGGTAGAACTGACATCTTAACTACATTTAGCCTTCCTATCCATGAACTTGGGGCATTTTTTCACCTATTTAGGTCCTCTTTGATTTCATTTAGTGAAGTTTTGTAATTTTCTGTGTAGGGGTCTTTTACGTCCTTGGTTAAGTTTATTCCTAGGTACTTGATTTTTGTTAGTTGCTATTGTAAATTAATTTTTTTTCTTGACTGTCTCTTCAGTTAGATCATTTCTAGTGTACAGGAACATTATTGACTTTTGCACATTAATCTTGTACCCTGGCACTTTGCTGAAATTGTTTATTAGCTCAAGTAGTTTTGTCATCTATTTCTCAGGATTTTCCAAATATACAATCATATCACCTGCAAATAATGACAATTTTATTTCTTCCTTTCCAATTTGGATGCCTTTTATTTCTTTGTCTTGCTGGGCTTCGCTGGCTAGAACTAATTAATAGCACAATGTTGAATAAAAGTGGTGATAGCGGGCATTCTTGTCTCATTCCCGATCTTGAAGGGAAGGCTTTAGTGTCTCACCATTAAGTACTATGCTGGCTGTGGGTTTTTCATGTATGCCATTTATAATATTAAGGAAGTTTCCTTTGATTTCTACCTTTTGAAGTGATTTTATCAAAAAAGGATGCTGAATTTTGTCAACTGCTTTTTTAGCATCTATTGAGATGATCATTTCATTTTTCCCTTTTGATTTGTTAATGTGTTGTATTAAAACACATTAACAAATTGGTTTTTTTTATGTTGAATTTCTTTTGTTGAGCCACCCTTGCATGCCTGGAATGAATTCTACTTAGTTGTTGTGCATGATTCTTTTAATGTGACTTTTGATTTGATTTGCAAGAATTTTGTTGAGAATTTTTGCATCTATATTCATTAGGTAGATTGGTCTGTAGTTTTCCTGTCTTGTAGTATCTTTATCTGGTTTTGGTAGTAGAGTGACGTTAGATTCATAAAATGAGTTAGGTAGTTGTGCTGGTTTGGATATATTATGTCCCCCAAAATGCTATGTTCTTTAATGCAATCTTGTGGGGGCAGACATATTAGTGTTGATTGGGTTGGAATCCTTTGATTGAGTGTTTCCATGGAGATACGACTCAATCAACTGTGGGAGAAACATTTAATTACATTATTTCCATGGAGATATGGACCCTGTCCCTTTCAGGGTGGGTCTTGATTTAATCACTGGAGTCCTATAAAATTGCTCACAAACAAAAGGACCTGACTGCAGCTGAGAGTGACATTTTGGAGACAGACACTGAAAGCAGACTTTTGCTGACACTTTGGGGATGCTAGCCCAGTGTTTGCTCCAGAGAAGCTAAGAGAGGACAAAATGCCCCAAGAGCAACATTTTGATGAAAGCACAGGAGCTGAGAGAGGAGCTGGAACACAACCAGGGATCAGCAGATGCTGGCCACATGCCTTCCCAACTAACAGAGGTTTTCCGGACACCATTGGCCTTCCTTCAGTGAAGGTATACTCATGTTGATTTCTTAATTTGGACATTTTCATGGCCTTCAGACAGTAAATCTGTAACCAAATAAACCCCCTTTATAAAAGCCAATCCATTTCTGGTATTTTGCATAATGGCAGCATTAGCAAACTGAAACAGTGTGTTCCTTTTTCCACAATTTTTTGAAAGAGTTTGAGCAGGATTGATGTCACTTCTTTTTGGAAAGTTTGGTATAAGTCTCCTATGAAGCCATCTGGCCCTGGGCTTTTATGTGTAGGAAGCTTTATGATGACCGAGTGGCTCTCTTATGATTGGTTGTTTGAGGTCTGCTATTTTTTCTCACGTCAGTCTAGGCTGTTCATGTGTTCCCACAAAATTATCCATTTCCTCTAAATTGTCTGGTTTGTTGGCATACAGTTGTTCATAGTATCCTCTTATGATTTTTAAAATTTCTTTGGGATCCACAGTAATGTCGCCCCTCCCATTTCTGATTTTGTTTATTTGGGTCATCTTTCTTTTTTTGACTTTGTCAGTCTAGCTAAGAGGTTGTCAATCTTGTTGATCTTCTCAAAGAATCAACTTTTGGTCTTATTTTTTCTCTATTTTGTTTTGTTGTTGTTGTTCTCCGTATCATTTATTTCTGCTTAAATCCTTATTTCTTTTCTTTTACTAGCTTTAGGGTTAGTTTGCTGATCATTCTCCAGCTTGTTCAGTTACAATTAGGTCTTCTTTTACTTAGCAACATGCATTTAAGGTTTCTCCATGTATTTCTGTAGCTTGATAGTTCATTTATTTTTATCACTGAATAATATACCATTGTATGGATGTACCACAATTTGTTTACCCATTCACCTATTGAAAGACATCTTGGTTCCAATTTTTGGCAATTATAAGAAAATCTGTCATAAACATTCACTAGCAGGTTTTTGTGTGGACATAAATTTTCAATTAATTTGGGTAAATACCAAGGAGAGCGATTGTTGGATTATATACTAAGCCTAGGTTTCACTTTATAAGTAACTGTCAAAGTGTCCTCTAAAGTGGTGGTATTATTTTGCATTCCCACAAGCAGTGAATGAAAATTCCTGCTGCTCCACATCCTAACCAAATTGGTAATTTTGGTTTTAGTCATTCTAATTTCTATACAGTAGTCATTTATGATTTTTAGAAGACTTGTTTTAAGTTTAGAAAAGATTTCTATATCCTTAATTCAGATAAATATCCATTTATATCCATTTGTCACCTATTTTTTATATTTGAATATAAAAACCACCTAACATTTAAAATCTATTTCATTACATAATGTTAGGTATAGTTCAGTTTTTTTTTTCCTAATTAATTAGCCAAATTTTCCAGCATTGTTTCTCCTATAATCCCTGATTACTATGCTGTTTTTAACATACACTTGATTTTATTTCTATATCCTTATCTGTTTCATAGATGTATTTGTGATACACCCTTTTAATTTTGTTATAGCTTCATTACTCATATTAACATTTGTTGGTACAAATATAATATGAAACCTCTTACTCTTTCTAGATGAATGTTTCTTTCATTGTTTTTCCAGCTGTTTATATGTAACTTTAAAATCATTTTATCAGATACAGTGAAAAATGCATTGTTTGCATTACATAATTTATGATAAATTCAAGAAACTCTGACATCTTGAAAATCTTCATTCTTTCTATCTAACAACAGAGTAAATCTACCTTTCCAATTATTTGATGTTCCTTTTAAGACCCTCAGTAAAAAAGCTTTACAGATTTTTTTTTAGGTAGATCTTCCAGATTTTATTTTAAATTTAAATTTACATAGCTATTCTGAATGGAATTTTTCCTTCTATATTTCCCAAATGGTTACTGATGATCTATAAGAACTATGAGAATTTATGAATATTCATTTTGTGAGAAGCCTCCCTACTGAACTCTGTTTCTATTATTAGTCCTAAGAGCTTTAGAGTCAATTCTTTTAGGTTTTCTAGGTAAACAATCACGCCATGCAAAAATAATTATATTTCCAAAATTTTTAGTTTCTTTTTTCTTGTATTATGTTATTGGCTAGAAATTCCAAGGTATAACTAAACAGCAATATTGATAATGCTTTGTTGGATCATTAATGGGCATATAATATTTGTCACAGGTTTGTCAACTCTCCACTACCTCCAGCCCAACATGTCCAAGGCCAGGCTGAAACCTAAAAATCTTAAAATGGAAACTATTCCCTTTTCGTCTTGCTAGGTTTCCAGTGGTCCTCTTGGGCTCACCAGCATTCTGGGGTGTATCATAGAAGCATCTTCCCTGGATCACTGGATCAGACGGCACATGAAATTTTAAAGAACCAAAATGGCATAAAACTACTTCAAACCATACTTAAATGACTATGGAGCAAGGTCTCAGGGTACAGGCAACATGACTTGGATTCTCAGAAAGTGTGTCTCAAGGGACTCACCACAGATGGCCTGGCAGGTAAGCCAGACAGATTTGTTTTTTTGGGCTTTCTCACAGCAGCCAATATAATAGTTATTTTCCTCCAGTCCATTGGAATCAACATTGACAAGCTCATGGATTCACTCTGGGGCCACTCAGTACTGGAGCTTGGGCAAGTGAACCTCTAGGTCCAAGGTTCCATCTCCTTAACTTCAGGCCTCTGGATTCTTATTCCCCTAAATCTGATATCACACTCTTTTCTGGACTGTCTAGTTGCAGTCCTTTCCTTTTAAATTGCCTTAAGTGTCTATACATTCACCAATCAAAATGAAATTACCCTTAATATTTTAAAGATAAAGAGTGGAAATAACACAATAAATGCATATTTAATTTGTATTATTTCATGTTAGGAACTATTAGGCTATTGACGACCATTACAGGACATAATTTTCTTCACAACCCTATAAAGAAGATTCTATTATTTTAATATCTCCATTCACAGAGGAGGAATTTGAGACTAAAAGAGAGAAAATATTACACTATACTTCCTTTAGTTTTTCACATTTAGTTCAAATATTTGCTTAGAATATGTCAGATAAATATGTCTTGCTAAATATACAAACTTCCATTTTCTCTTAACTAAAAGTTCTCTTAATGCATTCAAGTTGAATTTTCTCAGATGCCTTCTTAGCAGTTTAGGAGATCACATAATTTTCTACTTTTTTTGACCTCTTGATATGATGAAGTGTTTAAATAAATTTTCTACATTTAAAATGTATTTGCATGTCTGTGATAAAACCAATATGTTCATAGTATATTATTATTTTAATATAATACTACATTGAGTTATTATTTATTTAGGGCTTTTGAATCTTTATTCTTAAGTGAGCTAGCTATTTTTGCAAATTTATAAAATGAACTGGGGATCAATCCATCTTTTTCTAAATTTAATAAAATGTTTACAGTGTGTTATTATTTTAGTACAGTCTGTATTTGAGTTGCTATTATTCATTTAAGGCTTTGAATCTTTATTCTTAAGTGAACTGGCTATATTTTGCAATTCATAAAATTAATTGGGGAATCAATCCATCCTTCTCTAAGCTCAATAACATTTCAAATAATATGGGAATTGCTTTTATCTTGTAGGTTTGGGGAAAATCACCCTTAAAATATTCTGAGTCTGGTAACCTCTTTAGAGTTAATCCTTTACGAGTCTTCTCAATTTATTCCATAAATACTCAGATTTTCTATTTCCTTGTGAGTTATTTTTAGAAATTCATAGTTTCCTTGTAAATTGTCCATTTCATTATGCTTATCAGAGTAATTAGCATAAAAAGTTGTTCACGATAGTCACTTATAGCATTTTCTCTCCCATGTATCTAGCATTAGAACCGTTTCTTAACCACTATCTCCACTACTGACCATCTGTTTTGTGCCTGGCACTGCTCGGAACCCTGGGTTATTATTAATGAAGAAAAGATATATGGTTCTTGGCCCTTTAGGATCTTACAGTCTAGTGGGAAAGAACAGAAAACAAGTAAGCAAACAAGTAATTATAAATTGTGATAGGTGGTATGAAGGTAACAAAATACAGTCTTAGAGAATAATTAGGGTGGGGCTCCAGGGTTAGGGGGAGTTCAATGTTTGCTAAAGGGTTCTGTAAAGACCTCACTGTGGGAGTGGCATTAAAATCCAGCCCTGGTAGATTAGGAGGAACCAGCACTGTGAAGAAAATAATTCCAAAATATTCCAGGGCAGGAAAGAGCTCACTGTGCTTGAGGAACTGAAAGGACAAAGTGGCTGAAACTCAGCTGGGTGATGCGGAGAGGGGCTTGAGAAGATATTGAAGAGTTGAGCCAGTAGCAAAGCATGCAAGTCTCTCAGTGGCTGTCCAAGAATTTCTGTAAAGGAGGAGATGCTGTACTGGCAGTTGAGTCAAAAGGGGAAAGTGAAGCTGAGTTTGTAAAGGTCCTTATGCAAAATGGGGAAAAGTTCAGTCATCCATATCCAAAAATGAGATGTTTAATAATGAGCATTTTTATGGATTACAGTTAAAGTCTTAGACGTTATTTTGCATGCCCTGGCAATCCACTGAAGAGTTTAGAATATTTGTTTATTAAACAGATGACTGTTGCTGCTGTGTGGAGGGTAGTGTGGAGGGTAGTGTGGAGAGTGCACAAGTGGAAGTGAGACGTTAACTGGTAGGGAAGCTGTTGCAGTGATCCAGACAAGGACAGTCACAGCTGGGATCAGGGGTGGGGCACAGGAGATGAGAGAAGAGAACTCAGTGTGTTGTATTAAATGGAAGTGGACTCAATAGGGCTTGCTTGAAAAGCGAAGCTCAATAAAGACTGAGGTTTCTGGCCTGTGAAACTAGGAGATAGTACTGCCATTTATTGAGATAGGGAAGAAATGTTGAGGAACATGTTTGAAAAAAAGGAACAATCAAAAGTTCAATTTCGTACCTATTAAAGGTGAAATACCTGTTGGACCTCCAGGAAGAAATACAAAATAGAGAAATGAATACACAAATTTCAAGGGACAGATTTGGGGTAGAAATATAAAGTTGGAAATTATAGATATGTAAATGTCATTTAAATAAAGGGGAGAAGAGGAGGGCTAAGGATCAACTCTGGGGATCTCCAATATTTTAAGTCTCACAGGGGAAAGCAGCCTTCAAAGGGGAGTCCAGGGAGCTAGAAGGAAATCCAGTGGCATGGAGCATCATCAAAGCCATATGAAGAATGTTCTGAAGGAGGAAAATTCAGCCATCAGTTGCATCTTATTCCCAATTCTGTGTCTTTGGGCGGTTTTATTTCCTCATTTGTACTTAATATGCTAGTTCGAGGCCATCAATTATTTTCTTAAAAAATCAGTTCTTGAACTTATCTCCAGGTTTTTCTTTTACAGTCATTAATTTTTAAATGTATCCTTAGTAATTCCTTTCTTTCTGCTTTTGTTTTATTTATGTTTATCTAATTTGTGCATTGAATTTTTAAATCTGTGGCCTTTATTTTAATATAATATTTTAAACAAATAATTTACTTCTGAATTATAATCTTTGCCATTTCCAGAAAGCATTATAAAAGCTTCTCTCATTGTCATTATTTTCTAATTACTCTGTATTTTCATTTTTTACTTACTTCTTGACCAGGGTGTGTTTAAGAGAATATCTTCATGGCTAAATTTCCTCTTTTCTGTTTATATTCTTTGTTGAGATTGTTAATGTTCATATTGCATTTTGGCCAGGTAATATAATCTTAAAAATTTATGATTTAGGGAGGAGCTAAGACGGCGGCATAGAGAGGAGTGGAAGACTGTTAGTTCCCCCTGGAACAATCCATAAATAACCAAAAAACTAGTAAATAACCTGGAATAACTGCGGGGAAACAAACGTGACTGTCCACTCATCATCCACCGACCTGAATTGGGAGGAATGCCTGACATTGCAATATAATGTCTATAAGTAAAACCGCGGACCCGTGCTGAGAGCCAAGAGCTGAGAGCCCCTCCCTCACGGAAGCCTCAGGGTGCTAGAAAGCAGCACTCTCTCAGCCCAGCTCCAACTGGGGTTTTAATGTTAACTGCTCAATACAGTGAATCCTCAACAAGCAGACAGAGACTTTTTGTGACAACTGACCTTGGGAGAGTCGGGGGACATATCTGTCTCAGGACGGGGAGCCCAGAGGATTGGGTGCTATCTCTGGCTGACGGGTGAACCTGGGAGCTTTTCTGTCCCTTTCTCTCTCTGTGGATAAAACCTCAGCCATTTTCAGCCTGCAGCGCTTTGCAGTAAAGACAGCCTCAGCCATTTTAAAATCAAAACACTTTGATCAGCAGAGTCAGAGAAACAAAGAACTTATTGATATGCAGATAACCTCTCTGGAGGGGGCATAGCTTCCCAAGAGGAAAGGGAGAGGCCTAGCTCTACTGTCTGCCTTTCCGAAACCAGACCCCAAAGCCTGGGGGAGGAGAGCCGCAGGCCACACCCTCTAATACCAGCCGGTGACAGGGTGATAGATGCACCTGCCAGGCAGAAAAGCACAGGTGTATCAATCCTCTAAGAAAAATCATTAAGGAAACCAGATACTGAATATTTCCTTCTTTTGTGACCTCAGCCTATTTTTGTCTGGGAAAACCTGACTGGGGTGACTTAGGAGGTCAGATACCCAGACAACAGAAAACTACAACCTACACTAAGAAAAACGAAGCTATGGCCCAGTCAAAGGAACAAACGTACACTTCAACTGAGATACAGGAATTTAAACAAGTAATGCTAAATCAATTCAAAAAGTTTAGAGAAGATTTCGCAAAAGAGATAGAGGCTGTAAAGAAAACACTGGGCATACATAAGGCAGAAATCGAAAGTTCAAAAAAAGAACTAGTAGAATCAATGGAAATGAAAGGCACAACACAAGAGACGAAAGACACAACAGAAACATACAACAGCAGATCTCAAGAGGCAGAAGAAAACACTCAAGGACTGGAGAACAAAACACCTGAAAGCCTACACACAAAGGAGCAGATGGAGAAAAGAATGAAAAAATATGAACAACATCTCCGGGAACTTAAGGATGAAACAAAGTACAAGAATGTATGTATCATTGGTGTCTCAGAAGGAGAAGAGAAGGGTAAAGGGGCAGAGGCAATAATAGAGGAAATAATCAATGAAAATTTCCCATCTCTCATGAAAGACATAAAATTACAGATTCAAGAAGCGCAGCATACTCCAAACAGAATAGATCTGAATAGGCCTACGCCAAGATACTTAATAATCAGATTATCAAATGTCAAAGACAAAGAGAGAATCCTGAAAGCAGCAAGAGAAAAGCAATCCATCACATACAAAGGAAGCTTAATAAGACTATGTGCGGATCTCTCAGCAGAAACCATGGAGGCAAGAAGGAAGTGGTGTGATGTATTTAAGATACTGAAAGAGAAAAACCGCCAACCAAGAATCCTATATCCAGCAAAGCTGTCCTTCAAATATGAGGGAGAGCTCAAAATATTTTCTGACAAAAAGACAATGAGAGACTCTGTGAACAAGACACCTGCCCTACAGGAAATACTAAAGGGAGCACAACAGAGTGATAGAAGACAGGAGTGCGTGGTTTGGAACACAATTTTGGGAGATGGTAGTACAGCAATGCAAGTACACTGAACAAAGATAACCATGAATACGGTTGAGAGAGGGAGGTTGGGAGCATGTGAGACACCAGAAGAAAGGAGGAAAGATAAAGAATGGGACTGTGTAACTTGGTGAAATCTAGAGTGTTCAGCAGTTGTGATAAAATGTACAAATACGCTCTTTTACGAGGACAACAAGCAAATGTCAACCTTGCAAGGTGTTAACAATGGGGAGGCATTGAGGGAGGGATGCAATCAATGTAAACTAGAGACTGTAACTAATAGAATCATTGTATTATGCTTCCTTTAAAATGACAAAAGCGATATACCAAGGTAAATGCAGATAAGTCGGGGGGATAGGGGAGGCATGTTAGACACTTGACATTGGTGGCATTGTCTGACTCTTTACTTTGATTTAAGGTTACTTTTCCTTTTGCCGCTTCCTAGCTGTCATTTTTTCCTCCTTCTTTTCCCTCTCTACCTTTTTTGACGCTCCCTCCTGCCTTGTGGAAGAAATGTAGATGCTCTTATATAGATAGTGGTGAAGGTGATGAACACATAAATATGTGACCATACAGAGAACCATTGATTGTTTACTTAGGATGGAATGTATGGTGTGTGAACAAAACCATCTTAAAAAAAAGTGGGTTGATGACAAAACCTCAAGGGCAATATACTGAGTGAAATAAGCCAGACACATAAGGACAAATATTGCAGGGTCTCACTGATAAGAACTAATTACAATATGTAAACTTATAGACATGAAATATAAGGTACCAAGATACAGGATGAGGCTTAAGAATGGATAGCGGTTGCTTAGTATGAGCAGAATGTTCAACTAGGATGAACTTAAATGTTTGGAAGTGAACAGAGGTGTCTGTAGCAAGATGTGAGAATAACTAACAGTGCCGAATGATGCGTGAATGAAGTGGAAAGGGGAGGCTCAGAGTCATATATGTCACCAGAAGGAAAGTTGGAGGTCAAAAGATGGGAATCTACAAAACTGAATCCTATGGTGGGCAATGTCCATGATCAACTGTACAAATATTAGAAACTCTTCCATGAACCAGAACAAATCTATAACAATATAACTAGAAGTTAATAATAGAGGGGCATATAGGGAAGAAATATATACCTATTGCAAACTATATGCTATAGTTAGTAGTATTCCAACATTCTTTCATAAACAGTAACAAATGTACTATACCATTCTTGTCTGGAATAATGAAAAGTTTCTAAAAATTGTACAAAAATTAAGCGTGGTGATGGATGCACAGCTGTATGAGGGTACCAGGGGCAAATGATTGTACACTTTGGATCTTTGGATAATTGTATGGTATTTGAACAATCTCAATAAAAATTAAAAAGATGAAGAAAGAAAAAAAATTTATGATTTAGGAATTTATTTCTGTTAAAGGGGTATTTTTGTTTTATTGTTCATTCTTTATTTTTTTAGTTATGTATTTCCTATTTAATCTGTCAAGAACTAAAAGTAATGTTAATATTTGTGTTCACATCCTGATTATGTCAACATTTCCTTGTATTTCTAAAAATTTTTGTTTACAATTTAAGCTATATATTGTTCATCAAAGTTCATAATTTCCATAAGTCAATGACAATTATACCATTTTTTAAATGTACAATAATAATTCTTAATGGGGTACTTTTGCCTTGCATTTATACTCATTTAATAAAATCATGCCTTGAAATCTGCTTTTTGTTGATATCAATTTATTATCAACTTTTTTTCTTTTGCATTTTCTATTAACTTTGCACAGCTATAACCCTTTTAGTTTGTCTGTAATTTTATTTTAGGAAAAGTTTTAACATAAAGCATAGAGCTGATTGTTTTTCAATCCCAGCTATTTTTTAGTAGAGAAATTTTGCCTAGTTTCATCTATTTTTTGAATAATAAATAAATGTTATTTTGTTTTATGCTATCTGTTTCTTATGCTTTCTTAACATGTATTACATTTCTAGAATCTTTTTCTTTAATGACTTAATAAGTCGTCCATCCTTTTTAAAGTTCAAGTTTTTACTAAGCATAGCTGAACCATTATTATCTAATTATCAGTATCCAGTGACTCCTTTATTTGAAATGAGAAAATTAATACTTATTATTTTTTATGCATTTTCTGTTTCAGTTTACGTAACAGAGACTTTACACCAATTTTTTTTCACATTTTATATCTTCTCTTTCAATAATTATTTATGATATTCTTATTCTTATCTGTGATTACATTTACAACAAACAATTTTATTTAACACTAACTTTACTGGTTTTAAACTACTGCTGGTCTTCTTCAAACAGTGACCTTCCCATATGTTAGTTGTTTACAATCTATCTCCAGTTGACTGCTATAAGTCTTTGGTTAATTTTTATCTCATGAAATATTCTTGCCCTTGCCTTTCTAATATTTTTTGTTTGTGTCCCTCATGCACAACAATTTGACTGGTGTGTAAATATTGAATTAGAATCTTTTCTGATGAAACCTATAGTATTTCATGGTCTTCTAGCAGTGATGCTGTTGTAGAGGAAATGTCTGAAAAACACTTCATTTCTCTTTTTTATTATTTCTGATTAAACGTTTGTAGGACCTGTCATACTTAAATATAATCACTTCTTCAGAATATGACTAAAAGTTTCTCTCATTTTTCTGATTTATATTGTTTTAGGTGGAAGCTTTCATTGATCAAAGCCATTTTCATCTATTACAGATATTATATTTTCTGTTACATTTATTCTGGTCACCCTGTCTATCACCATCTCTATAGATACTTTTTACATTTTAAACCTTTTCCTCTGTATTCTAATTAAGCTTCTCAACTTTGTTCTGCAAACTGCTTATTTTATTTTCTGCAGATATTAATTCCAGTGTTATATTTTATTTTCTGACTTTTAAAATTTAATATTGCTTAGCTCCCTATTTAATTCTCCCTCTATCACAGGCAATTCTTCACCCCAATCTGTCATTCTCTCTAATCTTTAACCTTTCCTTTCATTATCTATTCTTTCTTAAATTTCATTTCAATAACAAAGCAAATGTCTACAATTATGTCTCTAGACAATATTTTTTAATTGTGTTCTCTTCCTTTGCATTCAGGATGTCATGTTTTACTTCTCCTAGGCTGCAAAATCTTTCCATAACCACTTTTCCCTAGTTTCCAGATGGAGATTATTTTTCTCTGGTCAATTTAGTGGGTGTTTGGATGATGAGACAGACAGAGATGGGAGTAATATCCTACTGAAAATTTTAAAGCCAGCAAAAAAAGGCAGTAAAAATGGAAATAATTGTATCTAAAAAATTAACTAATTAACTAAAAATTAACTAAATTTTAAAATTAAAAATTAAAAATTAACTAAAAAAAAACTAATATGCTGTTACGCTACATTTCTATATTTTCAATGGGTAAAGAGGTACAGAACTGATTTTCTTTGAGAAGCTTAGACTGTATTATATAAAATCCCTGAAATTTTTTAAATTTGTATGTACAGACTTTCCCACGATTTGGGGATATTGACATTGTCATACATAATCAACATGTTTAAACTCACACACAACATTAGGACATCAAGAGATGATTCCACTCAAACTATTTCACAGATGGATAGAGTTGCTCAAGATAACATCATCAGTCAAGAGAGAAGCCAGGTTTTGAATCACATAGTTTAACAATGCTCATGTTTAAAAACAAAAATCAGTAAAGGTATTTAGTAATTTAAAAATTAAAACACCAAGGTGCTATCTTTGAGAATTTAAAGCAAAACATTGATTCATAACTTTTTTTTTATACCCCTGTCAAATAACAAGATTGATAGTTTTCTTAGCAACAACACATTCCAAAATGGTTAATGCTGTACTGAGTCAAAAAATCCAATTAAAAAATCACATGTTAATTCTGTGAATTTGTTCGAAATAATAATGCTTTTGAGCATCACACATCACATAAAATCAGACTGTTTCTAAAGCGTGACATGTGCAAGGAAGTCCCCTCAGAGTTCACTAATGAACAAAGTAGAATGTAGTAACAGTAATTCTAGCAATAAATGGAGTAATTAGAATGTGCTTGGTAATAGCTGACATGTAATTACGGCAATCACATCAAAACTACAAGAAAATAAATGGAAGGAGAATAGAAGACTGATCCTCATATTAAAAAGAAATAAAATAATGAGTTAAATCTCATGCAGAAGGAAACTCTCCTTATTCGAAATGCACATAGGCAGCTCAAACCTGCCCAGCCACAGCTGTTTGTGGCTAGTAACCACCTGACTGTCCTGGGTGGGAAATCTTTTGTTTCCCTGCTCTGGGGAGACACAAGTCTTGGGGGACAGGCTTGACTGGTTGTCTTCCTGTTTATTAACAGACCTTTCTTGCTGTAAGGCACCTGTTCTGTCCATGCCAATTTAGAATAAATTGCTTCCACAGGTGATCAGCTTTTCTCATCTCCTCTGAGATCAGAGAAAGAAAGAACAGCTTAAACTTCAACATGTGGGATCTAAAGGGATTAACAGAATCACTCTAACAGAGAGCTGCCTGATCACAGGAAAGGGTTACTAAATTAGATTGTGACACTTGAGAGATAGTAACTGAACTGAACTGAACTTCATGAGGAAGTCCCAGTATATTCAGAAATTTTCTTAATTTAATACTGCTTGCCAAAGGAAAGCAGGTCTAATAATATGCAGCTCAAAGAAGGAAGGTGTTACACCAATGGGCATTACATAAATAATAAATAATTATGCCAAGAGAAAGAAAAAAGAGACCCAGAGCTTTAAAACTTGCAATGGTAAGAAATGACCCTTGTATTTTAACACTTGCTACTCAAAGTGTAGACTGTGGACTAGTGGCATCATCATCCCTACCTCAGACCTGCTGAGTCAGAATCTGCATTTTAACAAGATTCCTGAGAGATGTATAAGACACTAAAGATTAAAGTTTGAGACGCACTGCTTTACCAGATTCATAGGACACTGATCAGGAAGAGATATTAGAAAAGCTCTTACTCAAGCTCCTCATTTCAAATCTGAAAACTCACCAAAGTTGCATGGCTAAGAAGGGACAAATGTCAAATGCCCGATTAATGTTAGACTCATATCCCAATCCCCAGGCCAGAGTTTTCTTTCCACAGTCTGTGCTATCATCCAAGAATTTTCAATATGCAATAAAGTGAAAAAACCTGCTCAATTAGCCCATTTCCTTCCCCGTCCCGTATCATTTTATATTAGTATTCTAGTACTGGATTTAATTAAAAAAAAAAAAAACTTTCTCATCAATGAATCCCCTGTCAAAGAAGCAACCTGTTAACAGGACAGATTTACTGAATGCCAAGGTTATGTATTTAAAAGGTCTTCTCTCTTCCAGTCATTACTGATGCAATCAAAGGTACTGTGAGAGATTGCTGGAAATGATTAAATGCTTTTTACTTTAGATTGATAACTCTGGTGGACGGGGAGAGGATACGGGAGGAGGAGGAAGACAAGAAAAAATGGGGAAGATGGGAGCGGAAGAAATGAGTTGAGTGGAAGGCACCGCTATGGCTTGCCTGTCTGACATCACTGGCTTAACATTTGTATTTCAGTCCATCGCCTGACTAATAACACCATGTAGTGAAATAAAGCACCCATTCTAGAGGTAATTGTTATGTGGTGGAATATAAACAAGACCCATTCTGCAGTATATTTACCACAGTGCATATTTACGAGTTGGGTTTAATTAAAAGTCGGGAACACTAGAGCTATTTTTTAACTAGATGCCTATTATCTAGTGTCAAATGCTTGGTTTTAATCACGCATTTTATATCATCGTGACCTAGATCACTGCCTGTGACATATGAGATAGTGTGTTGTCTTTCCTGAGAAGATGTAGCAGGGCTTGATGGATGTTTTCTCATTCCTAACCTCATTACTACCAGCTTCCCATCCATCTAATAAAATGCTATGATAGAGAGTGGGAAGGTGCTATAAATCATAATATTCCAGCCGCTTCGAGGAGATTCATTAGAAATGCTGACTATATATCTCACACACAGAAAGTCAACACACAAAGTGGGTTGCTGCTTCTCGTAGGATCAAAGTGCCCTGTTCCCTGCCTCTCCCTCTCCCAGTGGAACAAAGGTTCCTTCTGAACGGCAAAAAGTGCCACTTAATGTACTACTGGGTAGCCTTCTGTCCTAACATGATTTATCCAATAGTTTAGTTTCTGTCTTATTAAACACAATGTTATCATTCCCCTGATTGGAAGAGATGTCAACTTCTAAGCATTAAGGAAATGGGTCCAGTTAAAATAGTTTAGGTTTTGGAACTTTTGTCATTACTGTTTGGACCTTTAAAAAGTCTCCTGTGTCTTTGTAAGGTTAGGGTGGACATTGGTTAGGAAATGAAGGGGACTTCTGACATTACCACTCTTTCAGGTAATTAGACCTGAAATCTTGGTGGCATCCTCAGCACTTCCCTGTCTTTCAGTCATTCACTTGTTTGTTTATTCGCCAAGTATTTCATGAAGATTGACCATGTGTTAGGCACCATGCTAGGTGCTCGGTGACAGTGGTATATAAGACCCAGCCTTCCCTCAAGGAGCTTGCAGAGAAATAAACTCTATGATAATGCCGCATTATCAGATGTAAAAACAGGGTACAATGGGAACGCATATGAGGAAGTCCTAATCCTGGGTCAGGGTGGCGGTGACCAAGGAGGACTTCTCTGAGGTATAAAATGTGAGATAACCAAAGAAGAGGGAAGGGAAACTGAGTTTCAGACAGAAAGGATGGAGCAAGGCAAAGATTCAGGGTTGCCAAAAGATGGAACCCAAATTTTGAACAGCTGAGACCAAGAGGTGCAGGGAGTGGCTAGAGGGCAAAGAGACTAGAACAATAGAGGACAGACCACAGAAGACCCTGCAAGCTTGATAAATGTCAGTTTTTCGGAGGGAAATAGGGACCCAGTAAACATTTTTAAGCATAACAGTGACGTGGTGGGTTCTGCATTCTAGAATGATCACTCTTGAAACAGCAGAGATGAAGAAGAAGGGGATAAGGATTAAGTCAGGGAAACCAATGAGAGCGCAGGGGCAGGAAGCTAGGCCTGAGATGCGAGAACGGTGAAAGCCGGAAGTAGCTGAGAAGATTTATGGAGGTGGGGATGACAGGACTAGTGATTGATTCAGTCGCTCTAACCTACCTGGTCACCAAGTCTATTTGTTCCTTTTTCAAATTAAACCTTATTCGGCTGTTCCTACCTGTCCGCACAGTCTCTCTAGGCTCCCACCAAGATGACGAGAACTGTGCTGTGCCTTAACTGACGTCCACATGTGGGCTGATCTCTCTCGTCTCCAGTCCAGGTTCTGCCATCTAATAAATCCAGACAGGTCTCTTCTCTGTTCTGAGATCTCCTGTGTCTGCTGCATGTCTGATTCCCACTGTCTACAGCAACATTTCTCAAACTTCAGTGAACATCTGAAGCACTGGGATGGGGTGGGGGTGGGGAGTTAAAAAAATGCAGAACCACAGCCCCTATCAAGACAGAATTTCTGGTTTAAATATGCCATGGTATCCGGGAGTAAGTCCCTTAACAAACATTTAAGACATAGGCATACTTCATTTTATTGTGCTTCTCTTTATTCCGCTTCAAAGATTCTGTGATTTTTACAAATTGAAGGTTTGTGATAACCCTGCGGAGAGCAAGTCTATCAGTGCCATTTTTTCCAACAACATGCACTCACTTCGAGTCCTTGTGCCACATTTTAATTCAGGTATGTATGTTGTTTTTTAGGCATAAAGCTACAGCACACTTCCTAGACTACAGTACAATGTAAACATAACTTTTATATGCACTGGGAAACCAAAAAATTCGTGTGACTTGCTTTATTGTGATATTTGCTTTACGGCGATATTTGCTTTATCACAGTCATCTGGAACTGAACCCACAAGATCTCCGACGCATGCCTGTATGAAGACAGAGGGTATGCTTTGAGATAAAAGTTCAGAGTTGCAGCCTGGACTTCATCAACCTTCACGGTTTCTGTGCCTCCCATTGTCCTGTAACTTACTTCTCTCCCCAAATCATTTCCTGTTGTAATATGGCTTGGTTTCTTACTGTAATAATGACTATGTTATAATCATTCCCACCTCCATGCCTTTAATTATGTTGTTCTGTCTCTATCCTCTGCTGATCTGAATTCAGTTTTCACATCTCTCAAGGGCAGGAGATGGACCAAATGGTGTTTGTTACATTACAACTTTATCATTCTCTGACTCATTTTAAATCCTCCCTCTTCATGAGACCATCCTTAATCATTCCACCTTTCGCTGAATGCCTCTTTTTTTAACTCAGTCAGCCCTATTTTTTTTTGTATTAACTATTTAATAACTTACCGAAGGCAGTATAGAATGGAGTTTAAGAAGATGAGCAGTGGAATCAAACAGACTTGGATTAAGGTCCTGGCATGAGCATTTACTAGCTGTATGACATTGGGTAAGTTGCTACTTTCTAAACCTCATCTTCCTTATCTTTAAAATGGGATAATAAAAGTTTCCACCTTGTAGAATTGTTGTAAAGATTAAATGAGATAATCCATTTAAAGCACTTAGTACAGTGCCTGGCACTTACTAAGGCTTTCTATAAAATTTAATCATAAAACTGGGACAGCCTTGCCTCAGCTTACAACTCAGTTGTAAGCACATTGAAGGCACACCTAGAGGCTTCTTTGATCTCCATGACCACCTCCCCCATCCAGCACCGGACATAGGATAGCATCACCTATGAGATGTTTGTGGACTGATATTTATGGTACTCTAAAATAAAAAGAAGGAGCACAGCAGAAATGAATCTTAGTATACCAACTCAGGTTTTCCAAAATTATCACATGTCCACATTTTCTTTAATGCATCTTAAATCTGACTGCAGCTTCATCCTATTGTACTGAAGGAAATTCAGGGTCAATCATTATAACCCCTCCCACGAGGGAAGGACCAAGAGTTTTGCATAGCACAAGAGCATCAGGGAATTCTCACACTGTTCCAAATCAGTCTTGATTGAGTTGAGCAGTGAGCCAGCTCACATGGCTCCTTTCAGACCCAGGTAGCTTAGTAGCTTCTCTGCCTTGCATAGAATGTAGGAATCTGGACCAGGCAGGGCACAACTGAACTGAGTGAAGTTCTCAGTGTTTTGCTTGGCCACCACTTCTGAGCTTTTCTCAAGTCTCCAGGACTTTGCCGGGAGTAGGATATGGGCCCCACTCCAGAAGGACCCATCATTCCGTTTTCTACCTCAGGCAAAGGGATTACCTTCCATGAACTCCCTGCCTTGGAAGGCAATGTTGTCTCTTACCCTACTTTCTAAGGGAGAGGATTATGAAGGTCTATCTATGTGAAATGAGGAAAGGAAAAAAATGAAACTATAGCAAGCACATGCATAAATCAATATGTCAATACACTATCCTGCCAATAAGTCAAGAGGCATCAGATTTGCCCCAACACAGAAAGATCAAAGCAAAGAATAAAGGAATGCTGAAATGTTGACAGCCATATTCCATTCTTCAGTCAGACAAGACTTTTCTCTCTATACTTTTGGCATTAGGAAAAAGAATGGGCCTTTAGTCAAAGTTAGGAATCACTCTGCCTCTATTCCAAATTTTAGGAAATTTTAGATTGTTACAGTAAGAGTGACATCTAGGCAGGCAAAGCACATCTTGCCTCTAGAAAGAACAAAAGATCAGAGAGGCCATAAAAATTGCTCATAAGTCTTCTTCGACATCAAAGGACTCTTAGCAACAACATGCAGATGACTTAGTGAAAGTAAATCAGAAACATATGGATTAAAATTCTCTTGAACTACACATGGGTTAGAAACTAGGTGACAAGGGAATTGCTTAGGGCCAAATGCATTCTGGATTTTCTAAACACATGCGTGCAGCTATCACCACCAACACCATCCCCCACACTCCTCCAACACACAAAAAGATTTTCCGAGGTCTAGATTCCTAGAAAGTGGTAAATCTCCTGGAGACCACACACCATGGGAGGTTCATAGCTATTTACCTAAGGTGAGATTAATTCAATAGGTGGTTTCTCTAATGTTTTCAGAGAAAGAGCAGGAAAAGTCAGTGGGTAATTCAAGAAAACCAGTAAAAGATTTTTGATTTTGGTTTCTGATTTCAAAATCAGAAGATGCAAGACCCAAATGATTCTTCACCTTACACCTGGGAAAACTGCTTCTGAAGTATTGCTGTAGACCAAATTTCATAGCATAAGTATCCTAATTTACTTGAAATAATCTTCCCTATCACCTTGACTAACCAGGCCAACTCATCTTCTCCCACTGTATATATAGCCACTGTACATCATACTTTCCAACCATTACAATGAAGCTGGTAAGATCTGAGAGGGGAGGAATTGTGACTATCTTGGCCTCAATTGTATTTTCAGAGCCTAGGACAGGGCCTAAAATAAATAATAAATATTTGTTGAATATACAAATAAATAAATGAACTATATTTCAAAGCTCTATTACTTAAATCAGTACTGAATGACTTCAGCTGATGCTCCAAACAATCCAGCCATCTCTGTCCTCCTAGTTTACAAACATCATAGTTAACCTTCACTGTTGGCCCTTTTAGGATCTTCAAAGGGGATTTCAAGACATTTATTTGCTCCTCTCCATGTCTGATTTCAGAACAGCATTAATTCCATTTCACAGATGACAAGTCTGAGGCAAAAACTTCTATATCTGGTCCCAAAAAACAAATGCAGTCACAGAATAATAAGGGTGAAGGTGATTACTCAGGAAATACTGACTTTCACTTCCATTTGTAATACCGACAAGGAAGAGATATTAAAATTGTTTCCTGTAGAATCCAAGGACTTCGTAAACATGCCTTTGTAGATATGCCTTGGTAGACATGCAAACAAAATTAAAATCTGACAATGAAAATGCACTTAGAGACTAGAGAGTTATTCAAAGTAAGAAACCACATTGCACAAGTAAAAGCACTCACCATCGTGATGATCGAGGAGTTGTTTATTAAAGCTGGTTCTGTTGGCCTTCCAATTCGTGTTATGTCAGGAGCAGAGGGCTGAATAATGAAGTTAGTATCTTTCTGTGAAAAACACAATCCAGTTAAGAATCCAAAAATGTACATGAAGAATCCATTTGAAGTCTTCATTAATGTGATTTCCTTACAAATCAATTGGTCAAGAATAAAGATATTGTGGAGCTCTCCTTGCTCGTTTTTTTTTTAATTCATTTTATTGAGATATATTCACATACCATGCAGTCATACAAAACAAAGCGTACATTCAATTGTTCACAGTACCATTACACAATTGTGCATTCATCACCAAAATCAATCCCTGACACCTTCATTACCACACACACAAAAATAACAATAATAATAATTAAAGTGAAAAAGTCCTTGCCCGTTTTTGTATAGAGGTTCACAAATGAGAATATAAGATAGACTTTTTTACTTGGCTAAAAATACTACATACAAATACAGACACAATAGGAAAAGATAAATTTAAGCATTTATTCCCATTTCTCACGGAGCATCAATCTGAAAAATGATACGACATCTTTACCAACAGAGCAAAAGGAATAGCAAGATCAAAAAACTACAGCAGGTATAAAGCTCCTATTAAAATGGTTGCTAGAACATGTTCAAGTCATCATACGTGTTGTGGAGATGAGCCCCTGAAGCTGAAAAGTTGCCGGAGTATTTCAAAGCAGAGTTGGACAATCCACACAAATTAGTATGCGAACTTTACATTTCCTAGTTTAGGAATTATTTGTGATGATAGTGGCTAAAACCTTTAAACATAACATGCTAAACAAAATAAATTTATAAATACACTTTGTAAATTATACTGGTTGAAAAATTGTGAATTGCTGACAGACACTATCTAAAATATATCAAATTTTAAACATCTCATAATGATATAAAGAATACTGGGAAAGTATTTCCCTCTTTTGAAAAGTGAATATTTAAACTGGCCTAGGCACATCCACATGAACTTCCTCTTAATTGGACACAAACGATGGTGTGTGAGCAGTTTTTACACATCAGCATTGATTTAACTCGGATGCTTAACAGTTCCTACCACACCTCTTTCAAGGTTTTGGTTCAGTTTAATTGACAATATTTCTGATGTTGCAAAGCAAACCATTCAAACACTGTTACTACTTGTAACTCTTCCATCCTGTGATTCCAAGACTGGAGAACGAAAAGAATACAGAAATAAGTTGAATGACAAGCCTGATAAAATGTTCAATTGCCAGGCAAAAACCTTGATTTTCAAATTTAGGTATTAATCCAAAGAGTCAAGTTTTCTTCATTGATTGTCTTTATAACAAGTTGTTATTATAAATTGTCTGTATGAAGTAATGTTGTACGTGAGAAATGAATTTTTTAATGCAATTTTATTGAGATATATTCACACATAATATAATCAATCCAAAGTATACAAGCAATGGCTCACAGTATCGTTATACAGTTGTACATTCATCACCACAAACAATTTTGGAACATTTTCATTACTCCAAAATAAACAAAAAAATAAAAATAAAAAAGAATACCCAAAACATCTCATACCTCGTATACCCCCTATTATTTACATTTATTTTTTGTCTTTCTTACGCATCTGTCCATATACGTAATGAAGGGAATGTCAGTCACAAGGTTTTTACAATCACATGGTCACATGATAAAAGCTATATAGTTATACAATCATCATCAAGAATCAAGTCTACTGGATTACAGTTCAACAGATTCAGGTGTTTCTTTCCGGCTATTCTAATATACTAAAAACTAAAAAGGAATTTCTATATAATGCATAACAATACACTCCCTAATGACCTATCGACTCTATTTGAAATCTCTTGGCCACTGAAACATTATTTTGTTTCATTTCTTTTCCCCCTTTTGGTCAAGAAGGCAGAGAAATGACTTTTATAATTTGCAATTCACCTAATTTCAGTCTTTGAAAAGTTTAGCTTTGCATTGTTAAAAATGATTGAAAACCACTGACCCACTCCAAACTTCCCCACTGACAAACTCAGTAAGGTCAGTTAGCCTTTCTGGGCTCCTAAAAGTCTTCAATATGCAATATGCAAAAACAGCTGTGAATTTCCACAAGGGATGCTATACTCTCCTCTTAGTTTGGGATCCCCCAGAGGCAGACTATAAGAAGATTTCAATGATGGTAGTATTTTCAGGAGGTGCAAAAAACACAGATAGGAGGTAGAAAAGTGAGAAAGGAAAGGGAAGGCAGCCTATCAAGGGTGTATGATCAAGTCAGCTGCCATTGGGGGCAACTGGAGTGCAATTCCCCAGGAAAACACTGGAATACGGCACGAAACATAAACCTTAGATCTAACACTCCTGAGGGGCAGGAAAGCTATGATATTTATACACCCACTGCTGTCAGTCATTGGAAGAGGTTTCCTCCAGGAGGGTGTGAATTCCCAGCTTCCAGCCTGCCTGGGCTGAGCTATCTTCCAGCGCCAGAGAAAATCCACAGGCACAGAGCCGCAGACATAAGCAGGCAGTGGGAAATGAGCCCCAGCAGGGAAGTGGGAGAGAAGGCCTGAAGGATATGCACAGGGCACCAAGAATAGCTGCCACAGTTTGTGGTGTTTCCCAAACTGATTTGACCACAGAACTTTTTCTAAAATAACTTCCATTAGAGCTTTATTGTTTGGGGAAACACTACACTCATATAGTACTGTAAGGAAGATTATAATACAGTGCTTTCACATACATTATCTAATTTATATCTCAAAAACCTGTGTAGTATTATCTCCTTTTTACACATAGGAAAAACTGAGGCTAGACATGTTAAATAATTACTGGGAGACCCAGGAAGCACACTTGAGTTTCTGATCTTTTTTTTTTTTTTAACATCTATTTTCCTTTAATCAACCCTTTATTTTCAATGAAATGGACAAAGTAGCAAAGCAAAAGCTAAGCTAAAAGTAAATAAAAGTCTATGCAGAATACATTGAGATGAAGTCTGTTTTCAACAGTAATTTCTTTTTGTAGTTCAACACGGAAAGTTACTCTTCATTTATCATTTTTTTATTGTGGAATATAACATATATACACAGAAGTGATAACTTAACAAGTACAATTTAACAGTGGTTAGAGGGCAACTTTCAAAGAATGTTATGGATTACTATTCCACAGTTTCAGTTATTTCCTTATTGTGAAATATAACCTATATACGAAAAGGTGATAAGTTCCAAATTAAAGTTTAACAAAATGCTGTAGAACAAATTTCAAAGGATGCTATGGGTTACAGTTTCACCATTTCAGTTATTCCCTTCTAACTATTCTAATACCCTGGCAACTAAAAAAAAGAAAAATTATATAGAGATTCAGTAGTCATAAGCCTTTATTAAATTCCATTTTGTCTGTTGCTACCCCTTCCTCTAGTTTAATCACTTTCCTGATCTTCAGGGATGTCTAGGCAGTGACCACCCTAACTTGTTCATGTTGAAAAGGGGTGTCAAAACTATGGGAAATGGGGGACACAACTGGCTGATGTTCTTGAAGAGGCTATTGCCTCTGGGTTTTGGGACTTAGCTGGCATAGGAGCTCTCTGGAGGATTTAAGCTTCTGAAGAATAAACTTGGTAAGTGAAACTTTTATAGAGTCTCAGATAGGGATCCAGGTATTCTTTAGGGTTTGGGGGATTACTGTTGACTGGGGCTTATCATACTGTGGCCATTTGGCATATCTAGTTGAAGCTTACATAGGAATAACCTCCAGGACAGCCTCTCGACTCTATTTGAAATCTCTTAGCCACTGAAACCTTATTTTGTTGACTTTCTTTTCCCTGCTTTTGGTCAAAAAGGCATTCTCAACCCCTTGATGCCAGGGTCTGGCTCACTGCAAAATCAATGTCCCATGTCGCCCGCCAGGGGAGACTCATTCACCTGGGGAGTCCTGTCCCACTACAGGGGGAGGGTAACAAATTTATTTGCAGTTAGGCTTAGAGAGAGAAAGTCCACATTTGAGCAACAAAAGAGGTTCTCTGGAGGTGACTCCTAGACATAATTATAAATGGACTTAGCTTCCCCTTTACAATTATAAATTTCACAAGAGCAAGCCTCAAGATCAAGGGCTTGACTTATGAAGTAGGGTGTTCCTAAGTTCTCATAGCATATGTTCTGTTGACAATAATCTGTCTCTTACATTATCATCACTTAGTTGTACAATCTTCATCACTCTCTATTTTAAACAATTCTCATGATCCAAAACACCCTATAGCTCTTTTCAGCCTTTAATTATTTGTCCCTAGTATTTGTGTGGTACTAGTAAGGTATTCTTTAGTATGCAATAAGTAGATTTTTCCCATATACCACTCTGTTGTCAACTCTCTGTACCAGTGTCATACCTTAAAAGTGTATCATGCAAGCACCTTTCTATATTTGTAGTGCTGATCTGTGGGATAATATGCCTTTAAACAATCCCTTTCAGAATCCTTAAGCTTCTGATCTTAAGACTCAAATTCTTAGGTACATCACATTGCTTCTTTAGGAAAATGCATTTTCACCTAATACATAAAAATTTAGTATCTAAAGTAATGTTTTGTCTTTTTATCCACTGAAGTTCTTATAAAGAACTTTTGTTCTATTAAAATGAACCCCTCCCTACCACCAGATGTATACAGTTCTAAGGAAACCAGATATAAATTTTTTTTTCAGACAACCTAGAATTCCATGGTTACTACAGAGACAGTGAAGCTTGCTGTCACTTTAATGTACTACACTGTCTATAGTATTACTGATAGGTACCTGAGATAGTCTTATAAATTTTAAGCTTTTACGTGCCCTCTATATTTTACAGTATAGGATCACAACTTATAAAGATATAAGCTAGCAAAGTCTAAATATATTTTAAAGATTTGCAGTTACTAACTGTACTGTAGGAAAAACAAAAAGTCTTCAAAAGCATATAGATCTATGATTTGGATTTTTTTAAAGCTATTATTTATTGAGTACTTAATATGTGCCCAGCATTGCTCTAAGTAATTTATTGGTACTAACTCAGTCCTCAGAACAATCCTATGGAAGATGTATTGTCATCATCTATTATACTGATTTGTCAAATATCACCTATTTGACAAATGAGAAAACTGAGGCACAAAGATGTTAAGCAACTTGCCCGATTCATGCAGCTTAGAAGTGGCAGTGCCAAGATTTGAACCCAGGAAATCTGGCTTCAGAGGTCATGCTCATAAACACTAGGCCCTACCAGACTTACCATAAGAGTTGTTCAGTGTATTGGTCCATTGAAGATTATTGTGGTTTTAGTTCATATTATCAGGATAAAGAAAAGTACTTCCAAAACATATAAACAAACATTGTCAGATAAAAGATCATTTAAACTTCTACCTACATTTGGCAGAATTACTTCCAACAGCCCTGACCCAAACTATCTTAGGTAGCACTTTAATTTTCTGAGTTCTCCCTGACATTTTATTCTCAAGGGCTTTTAAAAATTTTCATATACTGAAATAAAATGCTGATGTGCATAATTAGAGGTTGTGTATGAAAAACAAGAGAGGTAGATTAGATTTCCAGTCTGAACTAGAAAGTGTTAAAAAGTTAGGAAGCCATTTTCCTGCTAAACTAAAGCCATGAACACTATTCCGAACAGAGGTATATCTTGATTTGCTTAACAGATGTTCTCATGAAAAAGCTATGTGTCGATTTGAGATATGTGAAACCACATATTAACAGACATCACTTTTTTTAAAAAACTGTTTTCCCATTGACCTTACCTTCAAAGACACTTTCCCTCCTTTCTGAATGATTGAGCAAGTAGCCGGCAAACCAGTAAACCTAGAAGTGTGGTAGTAAAGCTTCCTTGTAAATCGAAGTATCCTTTAAGAATAATGTCAATGTCTTTAGTGAGGCAAGCAGAAACTAAGCAGAAATGGCAGTTACTGGTTGAAAATCCTAGCGCTTTACAACACTGCATGCGAGAGGAAGGAGGCTGCTAATGGAGATATTTGGGGAAAATAAAGTCTTTCAAGAATATGGAAGGAAACTCTGAATGGAAGTCTCCAGACACTAGTGCTTGGAAGGCCCATGACTCTAAAACCTCTCAAATTGATCTACATTAACACTGAGGTTAAAATGCATGATCAATAAAGAGGAACAATGTGGGAGCCAGGGTGGTGAGGTCAGCACCTGCGCAGTGACATCATCACGCCAGTAAATGTTAACAATAGCATCAGTGATAGAACTGGTGTCCTACCACCCGGCTATATTCCATCCTACAATTGTCTAATGAATTACTCACCACAATAGAAAACAAGAAAGAGACGGTTTGGGTTATCATCTGCCTCTGAGAGGGAGGGATGAAAGAGGGATGAAAATGTCTACTTATGCAGTTGATTTCCACTTGGCTTCTCTTAAGAAAATAAAAGCAAAAAAAAAAAAACATCCAAATAGTCAAATAGTATTCTAAATATGTAGATGATGTAAAGCAATTACTAATAAGAACATGCAATTGTGTGTGTGTGTGTGTGCGCGCGCACTTACTGTGAGATTTTAAGCCTAAAAAAAAAAAGAACCAACACTCTGCATGTGTGCACTTGGATATCTGTCTTTTTGTCATGTGTTCACAGATGGGTGTTCTTTTAGTTCTGAAAGCTAAATTAAATCCTCAAACCAGTATCAAGAGGAACTGAGTCATTCTCTGGCAGGACTTTTAACTCCCTACCAATTGTCTATTCAAAAGAAAGCAATTTATATTCACTAATATAAATGCAAATGCTTGTGGCCACATGGATGTGTTTGAGAAGCCACACTTTAGCTGCCACCATATATTTTTTAAATCACTATAGTATTTTAAATATCAACTGACCTAAAGTCAAATTGACCAAATGTTGAGTCAGACAAATACCTGAAAGAAAAGCCATATATAATGATTTACTGAAACTAATAACCAAAAGGCATCCTTTGGTTGAGGTCCCCATGTCTGACGTTACTCATGGAAAGAAAATTAAACAACTGCTCCCATTTTATGATATTGGCAGACAGGACTTATATATAAATAAATAACTCATGGCTCCTGAACTCAAGATGAGAATCTGTGAATGGTAAATTTTAACAAGCTTTTCAGATTTTTAGTTTTGAGATTTTAAACATTTTTTGTTTTTGGTGGTAATAGTGGTTATGTTTTTTAAGGGAGGGTAGTTGAAAACTTATTTATTTTTCCTTATTCTTGAATGGCAGTTTATCAGATCTATTTCTAAGTTGACATTTAGAACACATCATTCCATTGTCTTCTGGCCTTTAATATAGTTGTGACACAGACTTCACTCTATTGTTTTCTTTTCTTTTTTTTTTTTTGTAGATAATCCATTTTTTTCTCTATAGTATGTATTAAACATTTTTCTTTGTATTTGGTGTGATATAGTTTTTCCATGGCAAGTCCAGGAATGGATTTATTTACATTGCCAGAACTCATGCTTCATTAAAATGACATTGATATCTTTCATCAATTCTGGAAAATTCTAAACCAATACTCTGAAAAATAGTTTCTCTTCTTCTAAAATTCCTTATGGACATATGTTGAACCTTTTTATTCTGTCCTAGATGTTTATTAACCCTTTTTCATATTTTCATAGCTTTTTCATCTGAAATGCAATCTACTTAATTTCTTTAAATTATTCTTCCATTACATTAATTCTCTCTTTAGTTATGTCTAATCTGCTATTTAATGTCTATCCAGTTTTTTTAATTATTATTTCAATTTCAAGACTATGTTTTTATATTTTTAAAAGTTCTATTTTCACTCTTTTACAGATCTGTTTCTTTTTGTCTTGCTCTTTTCTTACATTTGGGTCACTGATAATTTAAAATATTTTCATTTTATAGTCTCTAACTAATAAGGGCTAATCTCTAATATTCTGGAGGTTGAAGCCTGATGTATATTATTTCTGCTGATTCTCAATCGTAGTTGTAACCTCATGTGTGTTAGTATTTTTTTTTTTTTTTTTTTTTTTTTTTAGTTCATCTTTAGCCTGGGATTTCTGCAGGAATTCTACATAGCCTGGTTGGAAAATGTTCTTTCAAGGTGACTCTATGTTTGCCTATGCCAGATGATCTGGGACTAATATAGCCTATAGTAGATTGAATTGTGTACCCAGATAAACACATGTTCTTAATCCACATTCCTGTGGGTATGAACCCATTGTGAACAGCATCTCTTAAAATGTTGTTTTAGTTTCTCAGCTCCTAAAACAAATACCATGCAATGGATTGGCTTAACAATGGGAATTTATTGTCTCATGGTTTTAGAAGCTTGAAGGCTTGCTTCTTCCTGGAGTTAGTATCTTCTCGATCTTCTGGCTGGCTGGCAATCTTTGGGGTTCCTTGGATTTTCCGTCACATGGCAATGCACACGAAACTCTTCCAGGTTCTATTTACTTCCACCTTCTGGAAACTCCCCATGGCTTCTCCTTCTATGTCCAATACCCTTTGCTTATAAGGACTTCAGCCATTAGGGATTAAGGCTCACCTTCATTCAGTTTTGGCACACCTTAACTAATAACGTCTTCAAAGGTCCTATTTACAAATGGGTTCACACCCACAGGACCAGGGGCTGGAACCTGACATGCCTTTTGTGGGGATAATGATTCAATCCCCAACTGATGTTATTTTTAGTTAAGGTGTGGCCCAACTGAATGAGGCTGGGTCTTAATTTGGTTTCCAGAGTCCTTTATAAGCAGAAAAAAGTCAGTAACAGAAAGAGAAAACCATGTGGAGGAGCAGAAGTAGGAAGTCAATGGAATCCAGAGAGAAAGGAAAATATACCACATGTGCACTGCCATGGGATGGAAAAGCCAAGGATTCAAGAACCCACAGTCTTCAGGAAGAAAGCATTGCCTTGCTGCCTCTCTACCTTCAAAACTGTGAGACAACAAATTCCCACTATTTAAGCCAATACATTGTTTGGCACTTATTTCAGCATCTGGGAAACTAAGATGTAACCTACACCAGTTTTTATATTCACTTTTCAACCGCAGTTCCCTTACCACATTGATAATATAAAAAAGACTCTAAATCCATTAGAAGTATAGGCCTAGGGATTTATTGTTTGGGGAAAAACTTTTTTATATTTAAATCCCATGCTAAGGCAAGTTTCTTTGTTGTTTCTCTGTGTCTTTGAGCAAAAGTTTAAAACCCTAGTTCCTTCCCATTACCAGACACAATAATATCTGCCCTTCATCATCCTCCAATCCAGAGCTGTTGTGGCATTGGTTCATGTAGTTAATGCCTTTTTTTCTGGCACCTGGCAATTCTCCTTTCTTGTATGCTAGTTCCACCATGAATTTTTTAAGATATTGTTATATTTTGCCCACTGTGTCTCAGAGTTTGAAATGGCAGTGATTATACTGGCTTAGATCATATCCTTTTAGAACTACAGCACTAAAATACTTTTTAACTCAAATATCAAAATGAACTTTAGTTCTCTGCCATATGCAAAGAAGAACAAACTTTGAAAAGCATAGGGAATATATATCTGTGGCTCTGTTTTTCTGTCTCCTTATAAATATAGTACAGACACAAGAAGCACACATACTCCCACTTCTTTCCCTCATAGGGTATATCTGGATTAAAGATGAAATAGATGCAGAGCAGGATGACAGCCAGAACTGTCAAGTATAAAGGGAAAATGTTTTACTCTACATTAACAATCCAAAGCATAAGGATTGAGACCAAATTCACAATGGTTTATCCACATACAAATAAGTGGAGTAGACAGGCCTGGCACCTGACAAACTGGCAAAAGTGGGAATTGTGCTCCCTCGGCTAGAGGCTGGGACTGGATCAGGATCTGGGAACAGGTAGGCAGTTACTCCAGAAATAACAAAAGCTGCTGGTAAAAGGAGTGAACCAAGCCAGAATCCATTAGAAAAAGGAAAGCCCTAAATCGCAGAAATCCCAAATACAAAACACAAATGTTTCTCCAAGTCTTGGTTTCCTCATCTCTAAAATGGAAATCACAGTAATTCCTGCCTTCTTAGAGTTATGTTCAGGAGTAAAATGAAAAACACCAGGTAACCAGTAGAACACAGGCACCAGCCAATCAGAACCAGAGGTAAAAAATCAGTGCAGCCATACCATTACCTATGGGTAAACACCCCAGTAGTAATATATATTAAACAAGAGAGTACAAGCAAAGCACTGCCCACTGTGCCTGTCACATATTAAACACCCAGTAAACGAAAACTATTATTATTCCATTGTGAAAGCAGAAACTGAATTTGGAAACACAGAGGCAAGAATTTGGACCTACAGTTCAATAAGATCAAATACAAAGAAGCTGGGGGCAAAAAAGGACAGATGGAGTCCTGAATGAACGTCTCCAAACACATGACTAATTTTCTCAGATCACTTTTATTAACTGGCAGGTACATGAAACAAGGTGTCATATTGGCCAGAAAACAAAACTCAGGACAGTAATGCCCAGAAAGGATCACCGACTTGCCCAGTGTCACACAGCAATCCTGGAGAATAGCTGGAAATAGAACTCAAGTTTTCTAATTCCTGTTCTAACACACCAAAATACCTCCATCATATAATAATTGTTTATATTTATATGGATTTTTATTTAGCAATATCAAAAATATTTTGACCTGCATTACCTCATTTTCAGAGATAATGAATAAACAAACAAACAAAAATTAGCCTTCAGAGGAAAAAAAAAAAAACAACACAGCAATACAGCTGATTTTCAAATCCACTTTAGGGTGATCCAAATTTAAAGACTGTGTTGTTTTAAATGCCATAATTCAAGAACTAGGCAAATTCAATATATACCAATGCAAATCGGTTAGATGCAGTGCAGATAGTTGCCATGGTAATCTCCGTATGATGGATGGATGGTTAGATTAAATTTTGTTTTTAGGTTCTGAAAACAAAAATACTACACAAAGCAAATATTGCTTGAAATCATATCCCACTTAAGACTCTTTTTCCTAGTAATGTTAAGGATACATTAAAGAAGAGATTTACATAGCCATGAATTGGTCAATTAAAACTTTGACTTGGTTTTCTCCTTTCATGAAATGGTAAATGTAAATCAGAAAATAAAATATTAAAAGCCTAGATTCTCTGGAGCTGCTGGAACCAGACTGCTGTGTTTGAATCCTCTCCTTGCTGTGGGCCCTCAGGCAACTTGTATGATCTCTCTATGCCTCAGTTTTATTTACAAAATGGGTACATGCAGCACATACTTCCTGAGGTTGATGTGAGATTGCATGAGTTGATGCATGTAAAAGTCTTAGAATGTTCTCAATAAATGCTAGCTTTATTATTGTATTCCTCACTGCCTCTTGTCACTGCTCTATGTGACTTTAAAGATGATTTTAAATTTTGTTTAATACTGGGGCTATAGCATGAGCTTTTTAGAATGGATGCCATAATTAAGAATGTGGTCATCAGTAAGTAACAAAATGTTACTTGTGGTGACTTAAAAAAATAAAGGATTAGTCTTCTCACATAAGCAGAAATCCTGCAGTAGGTAATAACTGGCAATGATTCACAGCTCAGTGAGGTCAGGGTCTGTATCTGAGCATCTCTTGGCCATTTCTTGGAGCTGCTTTAGTACCAGATGTCCAAGGCAGGAAGAAGGCAGAAAGGAGAAGGGTGGCTCCTGCAACATCTGTCCCTTTTATTAGGCAAACAAAAACCTTCCCCCCAAGCCCCAACAGTCCTCAACTCATGATTCATTGGCCAGAACTCTGTCACTTGGCCACCCCTGGCTACAAGGATGGCTGAGGAAACTAGTATTTAGCCAGTCATTTTGCATCCTGTTCAAAATTTGTATTCTGTTGGCAACGAAGGTGGAAAGGATAGCGTTTGCCACAGGTGCATGGGGGATCTCACAGAATCTGATAAAAAGGATTCTTTAGGTAACACTCCCTGGAACACTTTGAGAATAAAATGAGCTGTGTGATGTCTAGATAGTTTCAGCTCCCAGGTAAAGCACTTATTCCTTCTTTTCCTTTCTGAATTTATTCACTCTGTACTAGGTACTCGCATTCTACCAACAATCAAAATTTAGGAATTACCATATGGGGGTTAATGTCTCCACATTGTCATGGAAGGCCATGACTGCCTTGGCTGCTATGTACCTCTGCAGATGTGTGTAAAGGATCAGGAACAAGAATCTGAAATTCTCACAGTCTCCCACTGCTTTGCTCCAGGATCCACACACCTGCTCTGTCTCTGCAATGTTCATAATCAGAAGAGTGCAGGTGCTCAGCCTGATTGAATTGAGCCCCCTTACCTCAAGACTACTGCAATTATTCAGGGGAGTCGTCCAGCAGATGTGATGGAAGAGACCTCTCCCTAATTACGGAGATTTGTTGTTGGTGTTGGAGGTTGTTTTCTGTGTTATTTACACTACTCTGTCTGGCGGTAATATTTCTGTCTGCCAGTGACAATTACTTTGCTCTTGACTGGCGCAGATCAGCAGTTTGTGATAGCTCTGAAAAGCTGGTGTGCAGCACATGTCACTGGCAGACATATTAATGTTGGCGATGAGAAGAGCATGTGATGTAACACAATTAGATGGCGCTAAGATAAAGGACCATCTCAAAGCCCATGAATAACCAAAAAGCAGCAGGGTGACAACTATCAATTATTTATTGCCCTTGTCCAGTGTGTTATTAACAGCTCCAGGAAAGCACAGTCTTCCTTGCTTGCTGTCTCTCCCTCATGTTAATGCTCAGCTCCTCAGCTTATGGGAGGTTACATCCTATGGGAGACATTTTGCTCTCAGCTACCATTAGACAATTCAGAGAAAAAAGGGAAATGACCTCAAGGCAGACTACATTCAACTTCCCCTGCGACCAGAGAAGATGCATTGCTCTCTGCTCTGTGCAAGTTGTTCCTTTTATCACCTTCTCATTCAGTGCCTTCTCTTTCCTCTTATTCCCTCAAGCCAGGGTGGACTGCTGCTTTAACAGTGTTTCACACTTCGAGTGGAGAAAGTGATGTTCCATGATTAAATCTCATGCAGAGACCTGTAAGTTAGGCCCCTTTTCCTAGGGAGGTGGTTATAGTTTTGATTCTGAATTCACTGCTAGGTCAGGAAAAGACCATTTTATATCTTAGTTTATAATATGCATAGAAAAGTTATTAATAGGTGCCAGTTAGGCTGCTTTCAGCTGCAAATAATAGGCAATCTGTCCCAAACTGATTGCAAACAATAAAATGATATCATCTACATAGACACTCGATAATGTCATAAAGTATGCAGGAACCTTTCACCTTGCTGCACTGCCATCCCTGGTGCTGGTTCTCTGCAGGGTTCTAAGATCAAACAAGGCCCTTTCCTAACTTATTTCTATCCAGCAAGTAAGAAAGGGTTCTGAGAATCTCTCTTCAACCAAGGAGAAGAAAGATCCACCTTCTGCCTGACTGAGCTCACTTGGGGCACGTGCTCAATACTAATAGTCCCTGAAGAACACGATATGCTGATTGGCTCGGTTTCCAGGACCAAGCCATGGCAAAGGGGGGTTAGAATATATTGGGTAGTTTAGATTCATCTGGATCTACTCCTGGAACTGGAGATGACATTAGCGACCCCTGAATGACATGAGCTAACAGGGAGTGGATACTTCAATGAATTACAAATTACATGGCAGAGGAAAGGACTAATCAACCTCCACTATGGTAGGTGAGATAAAGGTTGATCAAGTACTTTAGAGTTCTTCACAGTTGAGCAGATGTATAAGGAGATACCTTTATTTTCATAAAACATATGTCCTAATCCAAAGAATTTATTCATTCTAGAGATTTTATTGAAGACAAAGTTGCTATCCATGGCCCCAAATTCCTATTATCATATAATTAAAGCACAGGCTTATCACTTGTCTTAAGTTTAATGTTAAAACTGCTACCATAATGATAACATGTGGAGGTTTTACATAAAATAGAATCATGGAAACCTTGAAAGGTCACTTGAACCCTGTCCTCATGTAAACTTTATCTTCATTATTGCTTGAGTAGTTGATCATATATTTACTCACTTGCTCATTCACCACATTTATAAAGTGCCTAGAACATACATGGCACTGCATTAGGGCTCATTTTCAAATAGAATTCAATGAAGTACTATTTATTCTTCTTTTACAAGCACTATTATGTGCTAGACACTAATGACATTGCCATGGCCTTTGAGGAGCTTATAGTCTTGGAAAGAAGATCTACAAGTAAACAGTGTTCTATGGAGAAGGAGAGAAGACTTACACCCTACTGGCAGTAGGAAGATTATACCTGCATCTTCCTGGATGAGATGAGTCTCAAGTGAGTCTCAAAGAATTAGCCAGGTATAAAAGCAAGAAGAATGGAAACATGAAGACAGAAATTACTGGTACTTCCTCGTATGAAAATGAGACAGAGAAGCAGAATTCCGGGCCAGAGTAGAAGAGAGGAACTCATGCATCCTAAGGCCTGCAGAGGAACTTTGACTGCCCCAACTGGTAAGAAGCCACTGAAATACAGAGGCCGCTGCTCTGGCAATCTGAGTAGACTATTCTGGCAGTTGTGTGAAGGATGGTAGTAGAAGGGAGAATTTTATGAAGATTTTTAAAGAGTATTCACTGTGAGGAAATTGAAATGATGGCCATAAAATGTGAGACACTGTGCTGAATGCAAAATTTTACATAATAATCTTTTAACCCTTTTATTTATGAAAAATAGTTCAGTTTTTATTTTCTTTTAATAGGAAGAAACCATGGCTTTAGGGGGGAAGGTGAAGGAAGGAACACAACTTTCCCAGGATTACAGAGCTAGTGAATGCAATCACTATATCGAATACTCAGAAACAGTTATGAAAGCTAGGGTCAATTTTGAAGAACAAAGGCAAAACCTGGATTTGAAATGTGGTGTGCCTGGATTCTCAGTTCAGTTTAAGATTCCTCTATACAGCATATACATTTAAACATCATCATCATCATCATCATCATCATAGTAATAGTAATGAGACAGAGAGAGCACAAAGTTTTTTCATTTTTGCATCTTCATTTTTAGTTAATCTCCTTTATTTATAAAACAAATAATAAAAGAGTGCATGCCATGTGCCAGGCTAAAAGCTAAGAGAATACACATATTTATTTGGTACCTACATCAACTATTTATCTATTTATGGAAGGTGTTATTCTTATTTCTCTGTTACATACAGACGAACACATGAAAGTCAGGGAGGTTTGGTAAGTTGTTTGCCAAAGATCAAAGATCGTATAGACATTCAGTTGCAAAAGTGAGATATAAACCTCAGCTATCTGACTTGAAGAATCAGAACCTTAGCAATTTCACTGTGCCAGTTTCAGGCATTTTTTTTTTTTGAGAATCTGCTCTGGGTCCAACTCACACTAAGTTTGCTTGTAGTTATAAAGAAAGAATAATCTCAAACTACTGTTGCTTGCAAGATATGACTGACACATGGAAATAATTTTTTAAATGGCACTACGCAGAGTATAATATAGTACCGAACAATGTAGTATCAATTACAATAGCTTTAGGAGTTCAAAGAAGGACAAGATCAAAGTGACCTGATGTAGTCAAAGAACGTTTGGACAGGATATGAGCCTTGAAACCAACTCTTTGAAGAATGGGTAGGATTTCTCTACATAAGTAATGACAAGGGGGAAAAAAAGGCATTGTGTGATGAGAAAAAAGCAAGAAAAACAGAGTTTTACCCTATGAGGCCATTATCCCTCAAAAATTTGTAAGAAAATACTATCTGATTCTTGCCAAATTCTTCTTTAAGCCACCATGTCTATCCCCCCACAGCACCCACAATACAGGATGAATGGGGAGACCCACAAAAGTCAACATCCACCACATTGGTTCTGTGCCTATGCTCCATCTTGCTTATAATTCTCCCTGATACCCAGGGGATGTTTTGTTCCTCCTTTTTAATCCTCACTTCATCTTTCTGACTTGACTGTTCATCTTGTTTCTTTGGATTTATAGAGTATGTATATAGATATCTGTGTGTACATATAACAAACTCAACAAATACATACATGTATGAATACAGTAGCATTCAATATCTCCAACATGAACCTACAAGACTGAAGTCCATTGCAAATTAAATAATAATAACAGCAGAAAACTCTTACTATGTGCCAGGCACTCTTCTAAGCACTTTTCAGAGGTTAATGAACTGAATCCTGACAATACTGACAATCAAATCACAGAGCACTCCATCCCAAACTTTAAATATGTTAACCATTAAATTCTCAAGGTTAATAAAATAGTCACAGATTGGAAGTCACATTTAAAGTATGTGTTTTCTGCTGTTCTGCTTTATGTTGACCTTTGCTTATTAAACAGTATCTTGGGCTAATGTTGATATAGCTGGTACATACACAATGTCAAGCAAATTTGAGTTGCCCTAGACTCCAAGCTTGGGAGAAATGAGGATGAACCAAAGAAATTAAAAGCAACATTCTACAGAGAATTAATAAAATGTAAAGAATTCCTTTTCTCATTGACTGCCATCAGAAGTGTATTTGTAATGATGGTTGTTAAGTATGAAGAGAAGTTAGGGAAATATTTAAGACCTGGTAACATGTTATGATTATATTATTATATCATACCATAATATTTTATATTATACCACACTGTTCTATATGCTAGTGTGTATTATATATTATTTATACTATATTAAATTATTCAATATTATACTTGCTAAATGTACATGTAAAATTATTTCCTCTGCATATGTAATATCTCCAACTGGAACCAAAAACACACAAAACAATGAAAATCTAGTTATCTGTATGCCACATACATGTCTCATACATGTCTTGTGCACTAGCTCCCCAGTCTCGTAATGAAGAGTAGAGGGAGATTTTTTAGCACTGTCTACTGGCTCCTATTACACCTGTGTGAGTTGGTGAGCGCTAGAAAACTCTTCAAAATAGTGAGGGGGGAGAAATGATTGATTTTCTCTTGAATTAACTTGCTGTGCTAGTCTTTAAGATTAAACAAAACAAAACAAAACAAACAAACAAAACACACAGGGAAAGGATTAGTTCTGTCTTTTTTTTCCAAATACTCTGCAGCCTATCTTGACAGTATCTTTTTATACATTCTTCATTAGAAAGGAGAGGACCATTGTTTCAGAGACTGGTTGGCAATACAACCATTCCCATCCTGATTGTCATTCCCCAAAACACACTTCAATTTTAACCTATGTCTGGGACAAAGTACTCAGTTAAAATCCTGTTGTTTTACAGTTTAGAGAACAGAAAAGGTCAATATTCTGTGAAGGGCCAGAGAGTAAATATTTTAGGCTTTGTGAGTCATTCAGTGTCTGTAGGAATTACTTATTACTCCCACTGTAGAACAAAAGTACCCATGGACAATATATAAATGAACAGGCATGGCTGTGTTTCAATAAAGTTTATTTACAAAAACAGGTGGTAGGTCAGATTCGTCCCACAGGCTATAGATTGCCCACACCTAATCTGATCAAATATTCATTTTCTAAAAGAAAAAAGGGTTCTATGGATCTTTAAGCTAATAATTATGGTTGACTGTTACAGTAATGGCCCCCAATGACTCACTCCTCTCCTTTGTAAATATAGTTCTCGCAAAGCCCCCTCCCACACTGACTCTGTGCTGTCATGTGACTCGTTTGGCCAGTGAGGTATCAGCAAACATAATGCAAGGAGAAACTGGGTAAAGGCCTGCATATTAGGGCTTATCCTTTCTTGCTGCTGGAACTCTTACACCACTATGTGAAAAAGGCTGGGTTAGCCTCCAGAGGACGGAGGACGTGAAAGCATGCAGAGCAGAGCCACAGAGAGCAGCCTGAGCTGCCCCAGCCATGGCTCAAATGTTAAGAGGCAGCCTCTGGTGTTGATCTGGTGGTGCAGAGCCAAGCCATCCCACGTGAGCGCAGCCCTAACTGCCAACCCACAGAATCATGAATACAGAAATGGTGGTTGTTTTAAGCTATTATATTTTGGACTGGATTGGTAGACAGCCATAGGTAACCGATATAGTAATCAAGGAGTGCAAAAATCCAAAACCCTCACTCTCAAACATATTTGCTCTGAGTATAACCAAAGCAACAAATGAAAGAGCTATGTAGTTAACTTGTGAATATTTGAACTTCTTAACAGTCAGCTCAGATGATTCTGTTTTTAGATTGTCCAAACAGCCAAACTGGACTATTCTTATATTTCTCTAAATAACAAGAAAATTCTTATAATTCTCTTAATACTTAGAATTGCTATGAGAAATGGCTTTGATTTGCTGAGTAATTAATTCAAACCTCTACTTTCCTGGATTAAATATGCTCCATAATGATGATATTTTAGTTAAAAACTAATAGAAATAGCTAGTTTGTGCAGGGACTGCCCTGACTGGGCTTCCTACAAACTACTTTCCCTTGGCTCCCAAATACCAAATCCAAGTATAGCTTTATTTAACAATCTAATTGTCATGCTAAGTGCTTAATGCATGAGTCATCAGATTAATATATATATCATGACTCAAGCTTATGAAAGTCCTGGTTTCCAGGTGTTTTGATGCCATTCTCAAGATTGCATTATTCTCCTAACAAGCTCAGCATTGCCAATGTATCTTTCTTAAAAGACGACAACAAAAAAAAAAACAATTTCATGACTATTGATCACATAATTTTATAAACTTTCTTAATAATAAGTCTGGGAATATATACAGCCAAGAAAACCAAGGAGCACATGTGTTTCACACATAAAGTTTCATTAAAAGAGATTCAGAGGGCAAATTAAATTCTCCTCAGCTTGTAAACACAAGCAAAGACTCGTACACGGAAAACTGATTTTCCATAACTGACTGATGAGGGTCCATTACAACAAGACTAAAATTTACTGGCCAGAATTAGTGGACTATATCCATTAATGAATTTAGGTTTCCAAGTAGTGAAGCCTCTGCATTTGGGTTGAATTTTCTGATATCGTGTTTTTATAGATGTGTTAGCAGGCTATGGATCATGCTGCACATGGAAGATGGAGAATGTTGTTACAGGTCTTAAATGCTGTCATCTGTAGAATATGTGGTTCATTCATAATCCTACAACATGTGATGGGTATTCTTCACTAATTAAAAAATACTGAACATCTCTAAAGTATTCTGTATGGGGACGGATCCCTAAAACCTGGGGAAAGAGACATACCAGGACTTCCCAAGAAACAAAGAAATTCAAAGACAGTGAAGTTTCAGAAAGGATGCTGGGAGAAGTTGATAGACAAAGAGCAGAGAGATTAAGAAATTACAGGCAGTTATAGGAGTCTAGGAAGGCCACAGAACTGTACCCGGAAACCCGAACTGGCGTCATTTCTGAAATGGAGAACGTGGGCCCTGTTATGGGAAAAGGAACTCGCCACTCAAGGTGCCAGAACACCCCTGGGAGGACTGTGTCCTGTCACACAGGGATTTTGCCACACTGACCTGGAATTTTAAACCACTGGCAATCCTGTGTTAGAGAAGGAATGAAACAGCCAACAGAATATCCTCTCTCAACCGCTAAGACAAAAATCCCAGCTCTTAGACTTACTAATTGTGTTTCTGCTTGAGCATATAGACCCTATATGGATAAATACCCTAAAGGATTTCTGTGAGGAATAAATTAATTCATTTTTGTGAAAAATCCTAGTAAGAGATCTGACATTTTGGAGACTCTCAACAATGCTCATTTTTCTTTCCCTGTCTTTTTTTGTCCTCCCTCTGGCATAAAGCGGCCATGCTCTCTGACTTTTGGCAAAGTCAATTAATCTCCTTGTGCCTCAGCTTCCTTTTCTACAAAATGGATGGAATCATTTAGTAAATCTTTAAGGTTTCTTCCATTTATAAATCCATGAGCTGTGGAAGGATCCCAAGTGCTCAAAATAACTATCAGGTTTACTTAAAGGATGAATGCAAGGTATAAACATACTCATTGTGATTCTAATATAATGTGTTAACTGCTCTATTAAATTTCAGAAATTAATTGGACAGAAACCTGCAAATTACTTTTGAGGTTGATGAGGTCTGGTGATCACATTCTCACTGAACTTATATGTAGCATTTTGAATATTATATAGGTCTTTCCCCTCTTCAAGGTGCTTTGCCAGCTTATTAATTCTCTCTGTAAGAAGTAGATTAAGTATTATTAACCTCCTAATCATTTCAGCTAGGAGTAACTGAGCTGAGCATTTGCCCCAAGTTCCAGAAAAGGGTGATGTCAGAGCTAGGTTTAGCATAGAGGAGGCCCCAGTTCCCAAGCCTGTGCTCACTCCATACCTCTTAACCAAAGCCAGAATTGTTTCTGGTGCCAAATTACACACAGCAGTGCTTTCATTTTTTATTATTTCAAGATTTCAGGGATGTGAGGAATGATTAAATATTGAGTTGTGAAGAATGATTAAATATTGAGTTCTAAGAGATATAAAGGGATATAGAAAAGACTCAGGGGACTTCAGTCAAAAATATATGCTACCATTATTCAAGTTTCTATTCTTATTGCAGAGAAGAATACATGGCTAAATTCGAGAGTAATAATACTGTGAAACTGAAGTACGACTATTGAATAACAAAAGGACTGTATAAATTGGGGACCATTTCTACCAGGAGATGCACTTATCTTACTATTTGTGAAACCCCATGCTCTCGATGGGCAATTCGCTTACCAGGGGTTGAGCCTATGATTTAATTCTTGTCCGCTTTCCTAATTACTTCATGGATTTCAGACTGTGTAAAAATAACCACTTAGTGCCTGTTAGGGGATTGATTTTGGCCAATCTCACATCCATTTGCAGTTACATATACAGGCTAGAAACTTCTCCACGGTCTGTGCCCACAAAGAAGCAGAGAAAGTCTGAGATACTGGAAAGCATTAGAAAATATAAACCCGCCCAGAAAGTCATGCCTCTTTTTTTTTTTTCATTGTCTGGTTTCTTCCTCTGTTCAGTGGGCATGATTCGTCCTGGCAGCCAGCGTTACCCTACCCACATAAGGCCTCAGCCGGAAAGGAGACAGTTCAATATTGAACTATCAATATTGAAGTTTGTGAAGGCAGAACCCTATAATCAAGGCTAAGTTTGAGATTTTCTAGAAAAGTTTCTGACCACGAGCAACTTGAGAAGCTAAACCAAATGTCTTAAAGACACTACCCTTGCTATTCAAACTGTAGTCTGAGAACCAGTAGCATCGATATTACCTGGGAGCTGTCGGAAATGCAGAAATCTTAGACCCCACCCAGGACCTACTAAACCCACATCTATATTTGAACAACAGTCCCAGGGATCTGCACATTCATCAAAGTTTAAGAAGCATTGTCTTAAAGAATTTCAGCGTCAATCATACATTGTCTTTCAGGAGGACACACCTAAACACATAACACATTTCAGGGTATGGGGGGCAATGGGTTTTAGTGAGGTGTGGCAAAGAATCACAATCCTAGAAGGAAATAGATTTTGCTCTGTTATTAAGGGCAAGTCATTCATCTATAAAATGAGGAGGTTTTTTTTTTTGGGGGGGGGGTCTTTTAGGGAACAGTTATAGTTTTTTCCCTTTCAAGTATTCCTTTCCCTTACCACCTATTTATAATAACAGAACTCCTCTCCCTTCTTTCCTTTCACTCCTTTCATGTGGTTGAGAATTACCTGACCCCACCCTTGGTCACAGAAGTCAACATATATCTCAAGCCTGGCCAATCACAATACCCTATTCACATGTATTCCTTGAATGGGCACTAGTCAAGCCAGGCCATTAGAGTTCTCCCTAGGAAAGACCCTTTTTTCTTCTTCTGAGACAGTGAGCATGAACGATAATGCAAGTTTAAAGCTACCAATTGTCTTCTTTCCTGCTTGAGTGAAAATTAAATAAACATGGAAGAAGCAGGGTCAAGAGATAAAGTAAGATAATTTTGACAATATTGTATGAGCTCCTAAATCCAGCCATGCCTGAAGACTACTTGTGCTTCATGGTTCTGTGCAACAATAGAATCACTTTTTTGCTTAAGCTTGTTTGAATTGAGGCTGTGTTTATCTCAAGTTTAAAAATCCTGATAAATATTGTAGCCCATTGATTTTATTTTCCCAGAGGCTCTATTCACTGACACCTTAAGGTCACCAGAAATCTGAGGAAAAACTCCAACATGTCAGTGAGATAAAATGAAAACAGAAAGAGAGGAACACTTTTAAAACTTTTCAAAGTAATTAAAGGAGGCAGGGCAAGATGGTGGCATAGAGAGGTGTAGAATTTAGTTAGTCCTCTAGAGCAACTAGTAAATAGCCAGGAACAATTAGTAAATAGTCTGGAACAATGGCTGGGGGACAACTGTGACTGCCCACACATCATACACCAGCCTGGAATGAGTGGAATAGCTGAGTATGTGTCATAAAAGCTGTAACTAAAAACTGCAGAACCACGCCAGGAGCCCCCTCCTCCCACGGCAGGCTAAGCTGCAAAACTTCACTGTGGGAGAAAGAAGCAGCCCCTGCTGGGAACAAGTGAATATAGTTCAACCAAACTCCAAATGGAGTTTTAATGAACAAATGTGGACTGATGAATACAAGCTACAAACACAGACAAACCCCTAACACGCAGCAAAATACCCTGAGGTTGCTCCCACGGCAGAGGAAGTAGGGCTGATGGAAAAATATATAGATATACAGAGACAGCTGAGCTTAGAATACTGAAAAATGGCTGCGTCCCAAGAATAGGACCACAGAGGACCAGGTACTATCTCTGGCTCACAGCCGAAACTGGGGGGTGGGGATTGGCTCTGAAAAGGGGATTTCTCTCCCCTTTTTTCTCTTTCAGTCTGAGTGGCTCAGTGGAGAAAGCCTCAGGCATTTTCATTTCTCAGAGTGCTGACCCAGGGAGGGGTGGAGTTAACAGAGTCAGAGAGACAAAGGAGTAATTCAAGTGCAGAAGATAACTCCTTAGGGGGTATATCTTCCCTAAGAGGAGGGGGTGGGGCCCAGCTCATGTGGCTGCCTTCCCTTCAGAACTCAGATGCCAGGGCCTGGGGGAAAACAATCAAACCAGAAACAACTTAAGCTGAGAATTAAAGGGACCACATCTCTTTATACCTGTGGGGACCTACAGGTTGACAAGTGCCACCTGCTAGGCAGAACAAGAAAAACACTGAGTCTAGAGGCATCATGGGAAAGTCTATCAATCTTCTAGGACACAACCTCAGGGAAATCTGATACTGAATATATCCCCGTCCTGAGACCTGAGCCCATTTTGGACGGGGGAAATCTGATTGGTGTAATCAAGGAAACCAGATGCCTAGACAACAGAAAATTACAAATCACACTAGGAAAAACAAAGATATGGCCCAGTCAAAAGAACAAACTTACACTCAATTGAGATACAGGAATTGAAACAACTAATTACAGATCTTCAAATAAATATGCTAAATCAATTAAAAAAACCAATTCAATTTGTTGAAGGAAGATAAGATATGGCAAAAGAAATGAAGGATATAAAGAAAACACTGTTTGAACATAAGGAAGAACTCAAAAGTTTGAAAAAACAACTGGCAGAACCTACAGAAATGAAAGTCACAACACAAGACATGAAAAACACAATGGAGATATACAACAGCAGATTTCAAGAGGCAGAAGAAAACATTCAGGAACTGGAGAACAAGACACCTGAAATCCTACACACAAAAGAACAGATAGGGAAAAGAATGGAAAAATATGAGCAGCATCTCAGGGAACTGAATGACATGAATGTACATGTCATGGGTGTCCCAGAAGGAGAAGAGAAGGGAAAAGGGGCAGAAGCAATAATGGAGGAAATAATCAATGAAAATTTCCCATCTCTTATGAAAGACATAAAATTAGAGCTCCAAGAAGTGCAGCATGCCCCAAACAGAACAGATCTGAATAGACCTATACCAAGACACTTAATAATCAGATTATCAAACATCAAAGACAAAGAGAGAAACCTGAAAGCAGCAAGAGAAAAGCAAACCATCACTTACAAGGGAAGCTCAATAAGACTAGTTGTGGATTTCTCAGTGGAAACCATGGAGGCAAGAAGGCAGTAGTGTGATATATTTAAGATACTAAAAGAGAAAAACTGCCAGCCAAGAATTTTATATCCAGAAAAACTGTCCTTCAAATACGAGGGAGAGTTTAAAATATTCTCTGACAAACAGGCAATGAGAGAGTTTGTGAACAAGATTCCTGCTCTAAGGAAATACTAAATGGAACACTACAGACAGATAGGAAAAGACAAGAGCGAGAGGTTTGGAGCACAATTTTGGTGATGGTAGCACAATAATGTAAGTATACTGAACAAAGATAACTGTGAGTATGGTTGAAAGAGGAAGGTTAGAGGCATGTGGGATACCAGAAGGAAAGAGATAAGATAAAGACTGGGACTGTATAACTTAGTGAAATCTAGAGTGGTCAATGATTGTGATAAAATGTACAAATATTTTTTTACACAAAGGAGAACAAATGAATGTCAAACTTGCAAGATGTTAAAAATGGGGTGGTATTGGGGGAAAAACACAATCAATGCAAATTAGAGTCTGTAGTTAACAGAAGCATTGTATTATGCTTCCTTTAATGTAACAAAGGCAATATACCAAAGCTAAATGCCTATAAGAGGGGAATGTAAGGGAGGGGTATGGGATTCTTGGCATTGATGATGTTGTCTGACTTTTTTTATTGTACTTTATTTTATCTTTTCTTTTGTTGCTTTTTAGCTGTCTTTTTTTTTCTTTTTTGTTTTCTTTTGTCTTTCTACCTTTTTTTGACTCTTCCGCCTTCTTTATGGAAGAAATGGAAATGTCCTTATATAGATAGTGGTGGTGGTGGTGAATGCATAACTACCTGATTATGCAGGGAACCACTGATTGTTTACTTAGGATAGAATGTATGGCGTGTGAGCAAAACCATCTTAAAAATAACAGGTTGATGGATGAACCTTGAAGACATTATCTTAAATGAAATAAGTCAGACACAAAAGGACAAATATTGTATGATCTCCTGATATAAACTAATTATAATAGGTAAACTCATAGACATGAAACATAGGTTACCAGGATATAGAATGAGGCTAAAGATTGGGGAGCGGTTGCTTAATATGTGCAGAATGTTTAATTAGGTTGAACTTAAACATATGGAAATTGACAGAAGTGATGGTAGCACGTTATTGTGAGAATAACGAACAGTGCTGAAAGGTGTATGAATGTGGTGAAAAGGGGAAGCTCAGAGTCATGTATGTCACCAGAAGGAAAGCTGGAGGTTAAAACATGGGAATATATAACACAGTGAATCTTGTGGTGGACAATGTCTGTGATTAACTGTACAAATATTAGAAATTTCTTTCATGAACTAGAACAAATATGTGACACTATAACTAGAAGTTAATAATAGAAGGGTATATGGGGGAAAATGTACCCACAGCAAACTATGTACTACAGTTAGTAAAATTTTAATGTTCTTTCATTAACAGTAACAAATGTACTATACCAATACTGGAAGTCAATAATGGAAGGGGGGGTGGTTAGGGGTCTGGGAGGATTTGAGTTTCCTTTTTCATTTTTATTTCTTTCCTGGAGTAATGAAAATGTTCTAAAATTGAAAAAAAATAATAATTGTGACGAAAAAGAGTAATTAAAGGAAATGTTATGTCCATAAAACAATAACCACACATTATATAAAACAGAAATACTGAAAGAACAAGAAAGAGTTCTTATAAATTAAAAATATGCTAATCAAAATAAACATGTTAATGTGGTTAGTGTTAGAAGACAAAGTTGAGAAAATCTCTCAGATAGTAAAATAAAAAATAAAGCTAGAAAAAGTGAGAAAAATAACAGAAATTAGAGAATTAATTCAGGAGCTGTACCCTCTTATTAAGAGTAGTTCCAAAAAGAGAGAAAAGGAAGAGAAGAAGACAGGGCTGAAAAACTATCAAAATAATATAAGAAAAGCTCGTAGTACTAAAAGACATGAATTTCAGATCACAGAGGTCAGTTGAAAGCCCAGCACAATGAATGAAAAAGGATCAAAGTACATCATCCGGGACTTCCAGAACATCATGGATCAAGAGAAGATCATAAAAGGTTTCATACAGAAAAACTGAGGCCAGAGTCACATGAGGCCTCTCAGTAATAACAATAGAATCTGGAAGACGATGAAACTATGATTTCAGAATTCTAAGGGAAAATTATTTTCAACCTAGAATTCTGCACCCAGCCATCTTATCAGTCAACATTTTCAAACACGCAGGGAACAGCAATAACGATGACGATGACGACGATGACAACGAACCTGCACCTTTCCCTAGAAAGCTCCTGAAGGATACCCTAGGCAAAATGGGAGTTATTGATATGAAATCCAGGAGAGGGTGACTGCAACACAGGAGGGTGGTAAAAGGATGTTTCAGAATGACAGCCATCATTCTGACAGAAGGACAAAGCAAAAGACAAGTTTGGAGCAAACTGGAGGGATGTCAAAGGATGGCCCCTAGGAAAAAAAACAACCAATATATTATTCGATTTTTTTGGTATGTGGAAATGTTAGCATTGTAATGGAACTTTTGGATGACTTGAAAAAAATAACAGTAAATTCACAGAAAACAACATAAATTAACATTTCAGGAAATTTTTAACTACAGAAAAAATGTACTGAAAAATAAAATAAGTCACAGAATGTGACTTGGCTTTGCAATATGCAATCTTTACAAGGTACTAATATTATAAATACTGACAACTAATTTAACTATTATGATAGGACTATAACAGGATAATGGGAGCAAGGAAAGTAGGAAAATGATGAAGAGGGATAAATGTTCAATTCTTATATCCAAAAATTAATAGATAATACCTAAAAGTTGATAATACTGGAAATAACAGTGAACATCTATTATTTAGAAATATCTATCTAATAACAATTTATTTAAAATAGCAATCACTGAGGGGATAAGGAGGAATGGAAATAAGGACTGCTTATTCTCTTCCTAAGTCTTTACATGCATTAAAAACATGTGCTCTTTACTTTAATAAAAAATTAAAATTATTCAATATATTCTTTCAAGCCAGGCAACTTGGAGGGGGACAAGAGAGAGAAGCGCCTTTTCAAAGTGGCAAGGCAGGAGAACTGTTGTCTGAGGTTAGGAATGGGAGAGACTTAAGCCTTCTGTAAGCAGCATGGTCTGATTCAGTCCACAGCAGAATCCTGAAAGATATATCCTTTTTCAGAGCGGAAGCTCCATAGATGTGACAGAGGGGGGAGCTACCCTCGTGGTACAAAAGCAAAATGCCACTCGAGCTTGAGAAACCTCAGTAGACTAGAGCAATGAGGTTTTCAGAAAAGATGAAAACAAAAAGCAAAGCATTATGACCAACCTCTGTGCAGAAAACATGGAAGCCAAACAACTGTGGAGATACGTAAGTGACAGTAGAAAGAATCTGTATGAAGAGAGAAGCAGAAGAAGTATTAAATAGAAATGTGATCCTTGGCAAGACGGCGGACTGGTGAGCTGTATGTTTTAGTTATTCCTCCAGGAAAGTAGGTAGAAAGCCAGGAACTGAGTGGACTGGACACCACAAAGCAATCTGACTTTGGGCATACTTCATACAACACTCATGAAAATGTGGAACTACTGAGATCAGCGAAATCTGTGAGTTTTTGTGGCCAGGGGACCCGCGCCCCTCCCTGCCAGGCTCAGTCCCGTGGGAGGAGGGGCTGTCAGCTCCGGGAAGGAGAAGGGAGAACTGCAGTGGCAGCCCTTATCGGAAACTCATTCTACTGATCCAAACTCCAACCATAGATAGACTGAGACCAGACACCAGAGAATCTGAGAGCAGCCAGCCCAGCAGAGAGGAGACAGGCATAGAAAAAAACAACATGTAAAACTCCAAAATAAAAGCGGAGGATTTTTGGAGTTCTGGTGAACATAGAAAGGGGAAGGGCAGAGCTCAGGCCCTGAGGCTCATATGCAAATCCCGAAGAAAAGCTGATCTTTCTGACCTGGGGACCTTTCCTTAATGGCCCTAATTGCTTTGTCTCTTAGCATTTCAATAACCCATTAGGTCTCTGAGGAGGGCCCTTTTTTTTTTTTTTTAATCCTTTTTTCTTTTTCTAAAACAATTACTCTAAGAAGCCCAATACAGAAAGCTTCAAAGACTTGCAATTTGGGCAGGTCAAGACACGAGCAGAACTAAGAGAGCTCTGAGACAAAAGGCAATAATCCAGTGGCTGAGAAAATTCACTAAACACCACAACTTCCCAAGAAAAGGGGGGTGTCTGCTCACAGCCATCATCCTGGTGGACAGGAAACACTCCTGCCCATCGCCAGCCCCATAGCCCAGAGCTGCCCCAGACAACCCAGTGTGACGGAAGTGCTTCAAATAACAGGCACACACCACAAAACTGGGCGTGGACATTGGCCTTCCCTGCAACCTCAGCTTATTGTCCCAGAGTTGGGAAGGTAGGGCAGTGTGAATTAACAAAGTCCCATTCAGCCATCATTTCAGCAGACTGGGAGCCTCCCTACACAGCCCAGCAGCCCAGAACTGCCCTGGGGGGACGGCACTCACCTGTGACATAGCACAGTATTCCCTCAACAGAGGACTAGGGGGTGCACAGCTTGGAAGAGGGGCCCACTTGCAAGTCTCAGGAGGCATACGCCAATACCAAGGACTTGTGGGTCAGTGGCAGAGACAAACTGTGGCAGGACTGAACTGAAGGATCAGACTATTGCAGCAGCTTTAAAACTCTAGGATCACCAGGGAGATTTGATTGTTAGAGCCATCCCCCCACCCTGACCGCCCAGACACACGCCCCATATACAGGGTGGGCAACACCAACTACACACGCAAGCTTGGTACACCAACTGGACCCCACAAGACTCACTCCCCCACTCACCACAAAGGCTAAGCAGGGGAGAACTGGCTTGTGGAGAACAGGTGGCTCGTGGACGCCACCTGCTGGTTAGTTAGAGAAAGTGTACTCCATGAAGCTGTAGATCTGATAAATTAGAGATAAGGACTTCAATTTGTCTACAAATCCTAAAAGAACCCTATCAAGTACAGCAAATGCCAAGAGGCCAAAAACAACAGAAAATTATAAAGCATATGAAAAAAACAGACGATATGGACAACCCAAGCCCAAGAACCCAAATCAAAATATCGGAAGAGACACAGCACCTAGAGCAGCTACTCAAAGAACTAAAGATGAACAATGAGACCATAGTATGGGATACAAAGGATATCAAGAAGACCCTAGAAGAGCATAAAGAAGACATTGCAAGACTAAATAAAAAAATAGATGATCTTATGGAAATTAAAGAAACCGTTGACCAAATTAAAAAGATTCTCGACACTCATAGTACAAGACTAGAGGACGTTGAACAACGAATCAGTGACCTGGAAGATGACAGAATGGAAAATGAAGGCATAAAAGAAAGAATGGGGAAAAAAATTGAAAAAATCGAAACGGACCTCAGGGATATGATAGATAATATAAAATGTCCGAATATAAGACTCATTGGTGTTCCAGAAGGAGAAGAAAAGGGTAAAGGTCTAGGAAGAGTATTCAAAGAAATTGTTGGGGAAAACTTCCCAAATCTTCTAAACAACATAAATACACAAATCATAAATGCTCAGCAAACTCCAAATAGAAGAAATCCAAATAAACCTACTCCGAGATATATTCTGATCACACTGTCAAACATGGAAGAGAAGGAGCAAGTTCTGAAAGCAGCAAGAGAAAAGCAATTCACCACATACAAAGGAAAGAGCATAAGATTAAGTAGTGACTACTCAGCAGCCACCATGGAGGCGAGAAGGCAGTGGCACGATATATTTAAAATTCTGAGTGAGAAAAATTTCCAACCAAGAATACTTTATCCAGCAAAGCTCTCCTTCAAATTTGAGGGAGAGCTTAAATTTTTCACAGACAAACAAATGCTGAGAGAATTTGCTAACAAGAGACCTGCCCTACTGGAGATACTAAAGGGAGCCCTACAGACAGAGAAACAAAGAAAGGACAGAGAGACTTGGAGAAGGGTTCAGTACTAAAGAGATTCGGTATGGGTACAATTAAGGATAATAATAGAGAGAGGGGAAAAATATGACAAACATAAAACAAAGGATAAGATGGCTGATTCAAGAAATGCCTTCACGGTTATAACGTTGAATGTAAATGGATTAAACTCCCCAATTAAAAGATATAGATTCGCAGAATGGATCAAAAAAAATGAACCATCAATATGCTGCATACAAGAGACTCATCTTAGACACAGGGACACAAAGAAATTGAAAGTGAAAGGATGGAAAGAAATATTTCATGCAAGCTACAGCCAAAAGAAAGCAGGTGTAGCAATACTAATCTCAGATAAAATAGACTTTAAATGCAGGGATTTTCTGAGAGACAAAGAAGGCCACTACATAGTAATAAAAGGGGAAATTCAACAAGAAGAAATAACAATCATAAATGTCTATGCACCCAATCAAGGTGCCACAAAATACATGAGAGAAACACTGGCAAAACTAAAGGAAGCAATTGATGTTTCCACAATAATTGTGGGAGACTTCAACACATCACTCTCTCCTATAGATAGATCAACCAGACAGAAGACCAATAAGGAAATTGAAAACCTAAACAATCTGATAAATGAATTAGATTTAACAGACATATACAGGACAGTACATCCCAAATCACCAGGATACACATACTTCCCTAGTGCTCACGGAACTTTCTCCAGAATAGATCATATGCTGGGACATAAAACAAGCCTCAATAAATTTAAAAAGATTGAAATTATTCAAAGCACATTCTCTGACCACAATGGAATACAATTAGAAGTCAATAACCATCAGAGACTTAGAAAATTCACAAATACCTGGAAGTTAAACAACGCACTCCTAAACAATCAGTGGGTTAAAGAAGAAGTACAAGAGAAATTGCTAAATATATAGAGATGAATGAAAATGAGAACACAACATACCAAAACCTATGGGATGCAGCAAAAGCAGTGCTAAGGGGGAAATTTATAGCACTAAACGCATATATTAAAAAGGAAGAAAGAGCCAAAATCAAAGAACTAATGGATCAACTGAAGAAGCTAGAAAATGAACAGCAAACCAATCCTAAACCAAGTAGAAGAAAAGAAATAGCAAGGGTTAAAGCAGAAATAAATGCCATAGAGAACAAAAAAAGAATAGAGAGGATAAATATCACCAAAAGTTGGTTCTTTGAGAAGATCAACAAGATTGACAAGCCCCTAGCTAGACTGACAAAATCAAAAAGAGAGAAGACCCATATAAACAAAATAATGAATGAAAAAGTTGACATAACTGCAGATCCTGAAGAAATTAAAAAAATTATAAGAGGATACTATGAACAACTGTATGGCAACAAACTGGATAATGTAGAGGAAATGGACAATTTCCTGGAAACATATGAACAACCTAGACTGACCAGAGAAGAAATAGAAGACCTCAACCAACCCATCACAAGCAAAGAGATCCAATCAGTCATCAAAAATCTTCCCACAAATAAATGCCCAGGGCCAGATGGCTTCACAGGGGAATTCTACCAAACTTTCCAGAAAGAACTGACACCAATCTTACTCAAACTCTTTCAAAACATTGAAGAAAATGGAACAGTACCTAACTCATGTTCTGAAGCTAACATCAATCTAATACCAAAACCAGGCAAAGATGCTACAAAAAAGGAAAACTACCGGCTAATCTCCCTAATGAATATAGATGCAAAAATCCTCAACAAAATACTTGCAAATCAAATCCAAAGACACATTAAAAAAATCATACACCATGACCAAGTGGGGTTCATTCCAGGCATGCAAGGATGGTTCAACATAAGAAAATCAATCAATGTATTACAACACATTAAAAACCCGAAAGGGAAAAATCAAATGATCATCTCAATAGATGCTGAAAAAGCATTTGACAAAATCCAACATCCCTTTTTGATAAAAACACTTCAAAAGGTAGGAATTGAAGGAAACTTCCTCAATATGATAAAGAGCATATATGAAAAACCCACAGCCAGCATAGTACTCAATGGTGAGAGACTGAAAGCCTTCCCTCTAAGATCAGGAGCAAGACAAGGATGCCCGCTGTCACCACTGTTATTCAACATTGTGCTGGAAGTGCTAGCCAGGGCAATCCGGCAAGACAAAGAAATAAAGGCATCCAAATTGGAAAAGAAGAAGTAAAACTGTCATTGTTTGCAGATGATATGATCTTATATCTAGAAAACCCTGAGAAATCGACGATACAGCTACTAGAGCTAATCAACAAATTTAGCAAAGTAGCGGGATACAAGATTAATGCACATAAGTCAGTAATGTTTCTATATGCTAGAAATGAACAAAGTGAAGAAACACTCAAGAAAAAGATACCATTTTCAATAGCAACTAAAAAAATCAAGTACCTAGGAATAAACTTAACCAAAGATGTAAAAGACCTATACAAAGAAAACTACATAACTCTACTAAAAGAAATAGAAAGGGAGTTTAAAAGATGGAAAAATATTCCATGTTCATGGATAGGAAGGCTAAATGTCATTAAGATGTCAATTCTGCCCAAACTCATCTACAGATTCAATGCAATCCCAATCAAAATTCCAACAACCTACTTTGCAGACTTGGAAAAGCTAGTTATCAAATTTATTTGGAAAGGGAAGATGCCTTGAATTGCTAAAGACACTCTAAAAAAGAAAAACGAAGTGGGAGGACTTACACTCCCTGACTTTGAAGCTTATTATAAAGCCAGAGTTGTCAAAACAGCATGGTACTGGCACACAGATAGACATATAGATCAACGGAATCGAATTGAGAATTCAGAGATAGACCCTCAGATCTATGGCCAACTGATCTTTGATAAGGCCCCCAAAGTCACTGAACTGAGTCACAATGGTCTTTTCAACAAATGGGGCTGGGAGAGTTGGATATCCATATCCGAAAGAATGAAAGAGGACCCCTACCTCACCCCCTACACAAAAATTAACTCAAAATGGACCAAAGATCTCAATATAAAAGAAAGTACCATAAAACTCCTAGAAGATAATGTAGGAAAACATCTTCAAGACCTTGTATTAGGCGGCCACTTCCTAGACTTTACACCCAAAGCACAAGCAACAAAAGAAAAAATAGATAAATGGGAACTCCTCAAGCTTAGAAGTTTCTGCACCTCAAAGGAATTTCTCAAAAAGGTAAAGAGGCAGCCAACTCAATGGGAAAAAATTTTTGGAAACCATGTATCTGACAAAAGACTGATATCTTGCATATATAAAGAAATCCTACAACTCAATGACAATAGTACAGTCGGCCCAATTATAAAATGGGCAAAAGATATGAAAAGACAGTTCTCTGAAGAGGAAATACAAATGGCCAAGAAACACATGAAAAAATGTTCAGCTTCACTAGCTATTAGAGAGATGCAAATTAAGACCACAATGAGATACCATCTAACACCTATTAGAATGGCTGCCATTAAACAAACAGGAAACTACAAATGCTGGAGGGGATGTGGAGAAATTGGAACTCTTATTCATTGTTGGTGGGACTGTATAATGGTTCAGTCACCCTGGAAGTCAGTCTGGCAGTTCCTTAGAAAACTAGATATAGAGCTACCATTCGATCCAGCTATTGCACTTCTCAGTATATACCCGGAAGATCGGAAAGCAGTGACACGAACAGATATCTGCACGCCAATGTTCATAGCAGCATTATTCACAATTGCCAAGAGACGGAAACAACCCAAATGTCCTTCAACAGATGAGTGGATAAATAAAATGTGGTATATACACACGATGGAATACTACGCGGCAGTAAGAAGGAACGATCTCGTGAAACATATGACAACATGGATGAACCCTGAAGAGATAATGCTGAGCAAAATAAGCCAGGCACAAAAAGAGAAATATTATATGCTACCACTAATGTGAACTTTGAAAAATGTAAAACAAATGGTTTATAATGTAGAATGTAGGGGAACTAGCAATAGAGAGCAATTAAGGAAGGGGGAACAATAATCTGAGAAGAACAGATAAGGTATTTAACGTTCTGGGGATGCCCAGGAATGACTATGGTCTGTTAATTTCTGATGGATATAGTAGGAACAAGTTCACAGAATTGTTGCTATATTAGGTAACTTTCTTGGGGTAAAGTAGGAACAGGTTGGAAGTAAAGCAGTTATCTTAGGTTAGTTGTCTTTTTCTTACTCCCTTGTTATGGTCTCTTTGAAATGTTCTTTTATTGTATGTTTTTTTTTTTTTTAATTTTTTTTCATACAGTTGATTTAAAAAAGAAAGGAAAGTTAGAAAAAAAAAAAGAAAAACAAGGAAAAAAAGATGTAGTGCCCCCTTGAGGAACCTGTGGAGAATGCAGGGGTATTGGCCTACCCCACCTCGATGGTTGCTAACATGACCACAGACATAGGGGACTGGTGGTTTGATGGGTTGAGCCCTCTACCATAGGTTTTACCCTTGGGAAGATGGTTGCTGCAAACGAGAGGCTAGGCCTCCCTATAATTGTGCCTAAGAGCCTCCTCCCGAATGCCTCTTTGTTGCTCAGATGTGGCCCTCTCTCTCTAGCTAAGACAACTTGAAAGGTGAAATCACTGCCCTCCCCCCTACGTGGGATCAGACACCCAGGGGAGTGAATCTCCCTGGCAACGTGGAATATGACTCCCGGGGAGGAATGTAGACCTGGCATCGTGGGACGGAGAACATCTTCTTGACCAAAAGGGGGATGTGAAAGGAAATGAAATAAGCTTCAGTGGCAGAGAGATTCCAAAAGGAGCCGAGAGGTCACTCTGGTGGGCACTCTCATGCACAATTTAGACAACCCTTTTTAGGTTCTGAAGAGTTGGGGTAGCTGGTGGTGGATACCTGAAACTATCAAACTACAACCCAGAACCCATGAATCTCGAAGACAATTGTATAAAAATGTAGCTTATGAGGGGTGACAATGGGATTGGGAAAGCCATAAGGACCACACTCCACTTTGTGTAGTTTATGGATGGATGAGTAGAAAAATAGGGGAAGGAAACAAACAAACAGACAAAGGTATCCAGTGTTCTTTTTTACTTCAATTGCTCTTTTTCACTTTAATTATTATTATTGTTATTTTTGTGTGTGTGCTAATGAAGGTGTTAGGGATTGATTTAGGTGATGAATGTACAACTATGTAATGGTACTGTGAACAATCGAATGTATGATTTGTTTTGTATGACTGCGTGGTATGTGAATATATCTCAATAAAATGAAGATTAAAAAAAAAGAAGAAGAAATGTGATCCTTGTTTTGAACATGGCAGGAAACTGAGAATTCAAAGAAAGTGGACAAGAAAGAAAGGCAAAGAACAACAGAGAAACCAAGAGGTTATATTGCTCCTTGAAAATTGTGAAGATCTAGATCACAGGTGAGTTAGCATTCCAGGTGAGTCAGTACCGTGTATGAAGAATTAAGGCCCAGGATGTCATTTACTGTGTGATTCTGAGCAATTCAATTAACATGTTAGGTCTCAGTTTCCATATCTATAAAATGAAAATAATAGCCACCTCACAGCATTGATACGAGTGCAACACTGTGATTATTTTAATAGATGAGAGTGCTTAGGAAATGGCAAATTTCCATGGCAAAACAAATTTCAACGTGAAAGAGAAATTTCCCCACGAGAATCCAAAAAAAGAAGAAATGCTTCGTGAGGTGAGAGTAGAGGCAAAGAGAGAGCTCACGGTTTTACTATCTGCCTTCTCTAGAAAGAATATGTCAAGGTCGTCATTTGTCTGAACATCCCAAGTTTGATCCAAGCCTGGTTTCTGGCATTTGAGATTAACAAGAACAATGCTGTTTTACAGTACCTAGAAATTAAGGAAATTTTCTTCTCGAGTTTTAAAATTATTCGCAATGGCACAATAATTTAAGCAAAGGTTAGTATTTACATAATGGAAACATCTAGAAACAAAATAGCAGTAATAGGAACTAGAGAAAATAGTAAAAAGATGTCAGAAAGGCCTTTAAGTGGTTTATGGTAAAGGTTTCTTTTTTCCTGTCACAATTTTTTTTATTGTTTTGAAACAACTTGGTTTTCCTCACTCTTTCACTTGAACCTTCTGATTTTCTGCTTTCTTGGCTCCTTCATTAAATTCCATTAGGATGTGAAAATAATAAGAAATAAATATTCAACACAGTACTGCAACACTTTGCCATCTAACTTCGTCTAGTATAAAGGGGATCAAGAAGAGTAATCCCTGTACACTTTGATAGATATTTTTACATAGTTTGAACAAAATGGCTATCAAAAGCTTCCTTAGTTTAGAAAAAAAATTTTTACAGGATCATAAATTGAATTCATTTGAAGTAATTTTTCAGAGAAAACCTCAAATTTTCCTTTTTATTTATTTATTTTTTCATTTTTTATCAACCCATAAAGCACCGTTGGGATTTCACTCCTCCACAAATCCTTCAATTCCTTTTATGGTCTTGCAGCTTCACAATGCACTAGTAAAATTAGGTGAGTTGGATCTAAGCTGTTAACTAAAACTTTCATTTGGTGAAAAAAATAAAATGATAAGCTGAAAGAAACTACAATGCGACAATTTGGATATTTAAATTGCATTTGCAACCACATTTTTTTTTTTCTTTCCTTTGGGAATTTTTTTATTATTATTATTCTAAGGAAAAGAAAAAACCCAGCATTATCTCAGGGGCTTTGTAGGCTGCAATGAATGGACTGCATTTAGGGAAACTGGTGTTTGTAGTCTTGAATTTCCCATGAACTACAGAGATTCCTAACTAGAAATCACCCCTTGATGCTACCCCTATTTATTTGTTCAGCCTAGGGTTTCAAGTTTATTTTCAGTATGAAATCCTAGCCTAATCCTTCCCTTAGTTTTACATTTACAAATGAAATTCAACTAACACATTGATTTTTAAAAAAATGGCTGATGAAACTAACAATAAGTGGATCCTACACTACTTCTCAAATTGAATAAAACCTAAGATCTGGAGACAGCTAATAAATGCAATAAAAACAAACATCTAAAGCTTAGTTTGAACAAAATGGTCCTATATATCAAATTTACCATTAAGACAGTCTATCCTATGACTGTTAGGTAACATGTGATTTGCATAACACTGAATCTGAGTGATAACTTGTAGTGGATTTTGTTCTTTTAAAGAAAAACAGAAAAAAACAATCATTCAAGTTCCCACCATAAAAATAATTGCTTTTTGGTAGAGGGATAAACAGATAATCTTTTCAATTAAGCAGCTGACTTAGCAAACCAGGACTAAGTTCCATTCCGACGCTACCTGTGCTCCCTCCAGAAACTTGTCCATTAAGTACCTGGTGACTCTACTGAAGGGCTGTTGAGGAAAACTCAAAATTCTCTAAGGTAGTGATTGAAATAAAGCCAAACACAACTATGTTTCCACAGTCTGTACTATGACAAACCTCTAACAAAATGCAGATCATTATTTAAGCAACTCAAATTAAGCTTTTTGTGATTTTCCACATCTTGCTATGCTTTCAAAAGGAAAATTGTAAAACAGGTAGGGGCAACATTTGATTTTGGTGTACTGATCTTGCCTTCTACAAACATCCTGTCTTAGTTTGTGATGCTGCTATAACAGGCTGAACTTAAACAACAGGAATTTCAGTCTCACAGTTTGGGAGGATAGAAGTTCGAAATCAAGGTGTCAAGAGAATCATGCTTTCTCAGAAGTCTGTAGCATTCTGGTGGTGGCTTGCTGGCCATCCATTACTCAATCTCTGTGCCTGTCATATGGCCCTCCATCTCCTCCCCCCCACTGTGGCCAAATTTCCTCCGTTTACAAGTACTCCTGTCACAGGAGATTGAGGCCCATTTTGATTGTCAGTTTGGCTTCACCTGATCCTAGGATAGGATCTTCAAAGATCCTATATGCAAAAGGGTTAATGTTCACAAGACCAGGAGTTGGGACTTGAACATGTCTTTATGGGGGATGGTATTCCTGTGCTCATTTATTATTTCTAATAAGTTTTTGTTGATTTCTTAGGATTTTATACATAACACGATCATGTCATCTGTGAATAAGAGATAGAGATAGCTTTACTTTTTCCTTTCCAATCTGAATGATTTATTTATTTTTTTACCTTACTGCCCTGGCTAGAAACCAGTAAGATGTTCAATGAAAATGGAAAAGTGCACATCCTTGCCTTGTTCCTGATCTTAGGGGAAATGGTTTCAGTCTTTCACTATTAAGCATGATGTTAGCTGTGGGGTTTTTAAAATGCCCATCATTAGGTTGAGGAACTTCCCATCCATTCTTAATGAGTGGTTTTATCATGAAATGGTTTTGAATTTTGTCAAACCACTTTTTTTGGCATCCATTGTGATGATCGTACAGATTTCATCCTTTAGTCTATTAATATATTGCACTACATAGACTGATTTTTGTAACTTGAACCAACTTTGCTTTTCTGGGATAAATCTCACTTAACAATGGAGCCCATTGTTTTTTATATCTTGCTGTGTTAAGTTGGCTAGAATTTTTTTGAGGATTTTTGTGTCTATATTCGTAAATGATATGGAGCTGTATTTTGATTTTTTGGCATCTGTGGCTGTTTGAAGCTGTATGTACTCCAGTAAAACATGTTCTTAAAGTTTATCCATTCCTGTGGGATGAACCCACTGTAAGTAGGACCTTTTGATGAGGCTACTTCAGTTAAGGTGTGATCCGTTCAATCAGAATAGGTCATAATCCTATTTCTGGAGTCCTTTATAAGACAGTGAAATTCACACAGTAAAAGAGAGAAATTCACAGGAATCAAGAAGCTAAAAACAAAACCCAGGAAATATCACCATGAGCCTTGCCATGTGACAGAGGAGCCAACAACTGCCAACAGCCAGTCTTTAAGAAAAAAGCATCACCTTAATGATGCCTTGACTTAGAAAGAGATGAACTGAGAACTGAATTTCTAGGCACAAAGAAACCAGAAAATGTTGTTTGGAAAATTCTGAGTTTCCAGAAAGCAAGTCTCCAGAGGATACTGCCCTATGTGAGGGTTTAACTGAATATGGATCCAGTCAGCCATTTCAGTGCAAGTCAGGATTGGAGGTCCAGTTATCCAGGAAGGATGTGTGGAAAGTCCTACCAGCTGACGGTTTGGGCCCCTATGTACTATGTGGAAAACTGATGGTTTCTTCCACAATTTGTACGAAGGGAACCACTGCCAACTTGAACTAAAGAAAGACAAAGAAGGGACAAATTGAAGGAAAAATCACTTTAAGGGCAGAACCATGGAAGCTGGGGTCTGGATTGAAGGCATCTTCTCAGGCCAAGAGAGTGGGCCCACCCATGTGTGCAGAATTGGTGACTCTGCCCCAGTGCTTGGGGAGGGTGGGCCTTCTGCCCCATTGTTAGGAAGAGTGCTGCCACCCCAGTGTTCTGAGAGGGTGAAGCCTGGGTTCCAGAGATTGCAGGGAGTCTGGCCACCACTCCAGAATTCTGAGTTGAGCATGTGCCCAGGGGATTGCAGAGTCTGGCCATCACCACAAGGCTTGGAGGGGATGGAGCCTTCACCTCAGTGTTCAGGGAGAGCCTCGCTGTTGTGCAAGTGCATGGAAGGGGTGGGGTTTCCACTTCATCCGATCCAGAGGACAAAACATCATTGCATAGATGACTCTCAGATCTTGAAATCTAATGGAGGAAGCCCTGCTGGGTTTCAGAATTGTTTGGGACCCACGGCCCCCTTTTTTCCAATTTCTCCCCATGGGAATGGAAATGTTTATCCTATGTCTGTCCTTTCATTGTATATCAGAGCAGATAACTTGCTCTCTAGGTTTCACAAGCCCACAGATGGAGGAGAATCATGCCCAAGGACAGACCACACCCATAACCAATTTTGATAAGATGTTATATTATGCATTGTTTCTGAAATGACTTAAGGCTTTTGGAATATTGTGATGGAATGAATGTATTTTGTATACAGACAGAATATGTCTTTAGGGTCCAGAGGGTGGAGTGTGGTGGATTGAAGCTGTATGTACCCCAGAAAAACATGTTCTTAAAGTTAATCCATTCCTGTGGGAATGAACTCATTGTAAGTAGGATATTTTGATAAGGCTACTTCAGTTAAGGTGTCACCCACCTTAATCAAGATGGGTCTTAATCCTATTATTGGAGTCAATTATAAGAAGATGAAATTCATATATAGAGAAAAAAAGCCAAGGAAGTAAGAAGCTGAAATCAATGAAACCCAGAAGAGAAGGGAGAGACCAGCAGATCCTGCCATCTGCCTTGCCATATGAAAAAGGAGCCAAGGACTGTGGGCAGCTGGTCTTTGAGAAGAAAGCATCATCCTGATGATGCCTTGATTTGGACATTTTTCCAACCTCAAAACCATAAGTGAAGAAATTCCCATTGTTTAAGCCAACCCATTTCATGGTATCTGCTTGGGCAGCCTAGGAAACTAAAACAGCATGTCTGTCTGGTTTTGGAATACAGCTAATACTAGCCTCATAAAATGAGTTGAGAACAGTTTCCCCCTCTTTTGTTTTCTGGAAGAGTTTGTAAGGAGTGGTGTTAATTATTTAAGCATTTGGTATAATTCACCAGTGAAATCATCTAGGCCTGGGCTTTCCTTTGTGAAAAGTCTTTTTATTAGTGTGTTGGTTAGGTTCATGTGTCAATTTGGCCAGGTGATAGCATCCAGGTGTCTGGTCAAGCAAGCACTGGCCTAACCATTACTGCAAAGACATTTGTGGCTAGTAAATAAACCAGAAGTCTGGTTTATTAAATCATCAGTTAGCTGCAGCTGTGACTGATTACATCAACGAAAGGGTGTCTTCCACAATGAGAGAATGCATTCAGCTGGATTTAATCCAATCAGTTGAAGACTTTTAAGCAAGACAGATAGTTGCATGAGACACTTATAAAATCTTATATTTAGATATCTCTTGTTGATTCTGTTTCCCTAGAGAACCCTAACTAATACAACTTGGTACTGGGAGTGGTTCTTGAGAAACAGAATCTTAAAATGGGCTTTTATAATTGGTTTTCTACTCTGATTAGATTCAAAGGCACTAATGACTCCATTTCCAATAATCAAGATGGCACTGACAGCCCATGGCATGAGTTGGCAATGGAGATATGAAAATATCACCATTTGATTCTCCTAATCATACTCTTGTATGAAGCAAGGCTCAGGTGACAGTGTGCTGTATGACAGATGTGAAGGTTTTTATGTGTGCCGTGAAAGAAAATCTTATTTCCTGTGGCCACAGACTTGAGATTTCTGAAAATCAGACCCAGAGACTCACTGTGAGACTAGCAGATTTACAACATAAACTAAAATCTCAACCTTGCAGGGTGTCTGCTATTAAAGTAAAGGCATTGATTGGAAAACAATGGGATCCTGAAACTGGGGATGGAGACGTATGGATTGATAATAATGGCAGTGAGGACACTGGAACCCTGGATTCTGCTGAGTCTTTGTTAGATATACCTGTAGCGGTCTGTCCTGAGGAAACAGCCACCCCACCTACAGTCTGCCATGAGGAGACAGCTACCAACCTCCAGCCTGCTTTAAGGAAACAGCTTTCTGACCTCCAGTCTGCCCTGAGGAGCCTGTCATCCAACCTCTGCCTAAAGAGATTAACCCTTCAGTGCCTGCTAAATCTGTGATCACCTCCCCTCAAGAAGCAGCCTTCACTCCTCCGTCTGGGGAGATTAATCTTATTACATGAGATGAAACTGCCACGGAATGTCCTGAGGTAAATGGCTTGAGGGATAATTCTAATTCTTTTCATGACACACCCTCATCACCAGTCTTTGCTTCAAGACCTATAACTAGAGTGAAGTCCCAATAGGCCCCAAAGGGTGAGGTACAAAGTGCAACCCATGAGGAAGTAAGCTATTCTCCAAAAGAACTGTATGAGTTTTTCAATTTATACAGATAGAAATCAGGGGATTATGAGTGGGAATGGACATTAAGGGTGTGAGATAATGGTAAAAGGAATATAAAGTTGGATCAGGCTGAATTTATTGATATGGGCCCACTAAGCAGAGAGTCTGCATTCAATGTTGTAACTCAAGGGGTTAGAAAGGGTGTTAATAGTTTGTTTGGGTCATTGGCTGAAACATGGATCAAAAGGTGGCCAACATTACCTGAGGTCAAAATGCCAGAACTGCCCTGGTATAATGTAGAGGAGGGACTCAAAGGCTTAGAGAGATTGAAATGTTAGAGTGGATTTATCATGGAAGACCCGCTCACACAACCCTGGAATGTCCAGAAGACACACCTTTTACAGGACTGTGAATAATAAATTTGTGAGATTAGCTCCATCATCCCTGAAGAGCCCTGTAGTCGCCCTTCTCTGTAGGTCAGATATTACTGTGGGAACTGCTGTCACTAAGCTGGAATCCTTAAACACAATGGGGATAATCAGATCCTGAGTTGGCAGAAGCCCCGTGGCAGCAGTTAATCATCAAAGACAAGGTGGGTGTGGCTACTATAATGGAAAACAGGCTCAAGGCAGCAGTCAAAATAATCTGACTCACAGAGACTTATAGCCTTGGCTAGCAGACCATGGAGTAGCAATAAAATAGAAGGGCAGTCTACTAAATTCTTGTTTGAGCTGTATAAGCAGAAGAATTCTAGGTAAAATGAACAAAAGTCTACCTTGAGTTACAAAAACAGAGAGTCATGGTTCCTTAATCAATTCCCAGACTCGAGAAAGTTTACAGACCCATAGCCCCTTGAATGAGGAGAAGGCCGGGTACCCTTGGGAAAGGGCCCTGTTACACTGACAAAAATTTATACTGTTAATCTTCCTCCCAGCCTTCCCTAGGGGGACCTGCATCCTTTTACCAGGGTAACTGCATTGGGGAAAAGGAACATGATTGGAAAATTGGTGACAAAGAAGTCTGGGGAAGAGGTATGTGGATAGACCTTTCTGAGTGGGCAAAAAAACACGAAGATTTTTGTGTCCCATGTGAATGCTCACCAGAGGGTGACTTCAGCAGAAGAAGATTTTAATAATCAAGTGGATAAGATGACCCGTTTGGTGGATACAAATCAGCCTCTTTCCCCAGCCACTCCTCATTGCCCAATGGGCTCATGAACAAAGTGGTCATGATGGTAGGGATGGAGGTAATGCATTGGCTCAGCAACAGGGACTTCCACTCACCAAGGCTGACTTGGCCACAGCCACTGCTGACTGCCCAATCTGCCTGCAGCAGAGACCCACACTCAGTCCCCAATATGGCACCATTCCCTGAGGTGATCGGCCTGCTACCTGGTGGCAGGTTGATTACATTGGACCACTTCCATCATGGAGTGGGCAGCGACTTGTTCTTACTGGAATAGACACATACTCTGGATATGGGTTTGTCTTCCCTGCACGACATGCTTCTGCCAAAACTATCATCCATGGACTTACAGAATGCCTTATCCACTGTCATGGTATTCCACACAGCATTGCATCTGACTAAGGAACACAGTTCACAGCAAATGAAGTGAGGGAATGGGCACATACTCATGGAATTCTCTGGTCTTACCATGTTCCCCATCATCCAGAGGCAGCTGGATTGATAAAACGGTGGAATGGCCTGTTGAATACTCAACTACAGTGCCAAGTAGGTGGCAATACCTTGCAGGGCTGGGGCAGTGTTCTCCAGGAGGCTGTGTATGCTCTGAATCAGCATCCACTCTATGGTGTTGTTTCTTCCATAGCCAGGATCCACAGGTCCAGGAATCAAGGGGTGGAAACAGGAGTGGCACCACTCACTGTCACTCCTAGTGATTCACTAGGAAAACTTTTGCTTCCTGTCCCTGCAAGCTTAAGCTCTGCTGGTCTACAAGTCTTTGTTCCAAAAGGAGGAGTGCTTCCATCAGGAAACACAACAATAATTCCATTGAGCTGTAAACTAAGACTGCCACCTGGCCACTTCGGGCTTCTTATGCCTCTGAATCAACAGGCAAGGAAGGGGATTACTGTACTGGCTGGGGTGAATGATCCTGACTATCAAGGGGAAATAGCACTGCAACTATATAATAGAGGTAAAGAAGAGTTTTCCTGGCATACAGGAGATCCCCTAGGGCATCTCGTAGTACTACCATGCGCTGTGATTAAAGTCAATGGAAAACTGCAACAACCCAATCCAGGCAGGACTACCAATGGCCAAGAAACTACAGGAATGAAGGTTTGGGTCACCCCACCAGGCAAAGAACCACGGCCAGCTTAAGTGCTTGCTGAGGGTAAATGGAACATGGACTGGGTAGTGGAAGAAGGTAGTGATAAATATGAACTATGACCACGTGACTAGTTACAGAAATGAGGACTATGATGGCATGAATACTTCCTCCTTGTTTTAAGTATGTTTGTAATTGTCTGTAAAGCAAATAGCTTTGCTTTCTTCTGTATCTTATGCCCTTACATATGACATAAGCTGTATTGTTCATTTTGCACTTTTTAAGTTAAAGGAAATCAATTTTAAGAGTTAATGTCACCCAAGTACTTGTGCCCTATTCTGGAGAGATTTAGTGCATTTCTAGTTGTATGCAGAGCAACAGAGTATTGTTAGGTGAAATACATATCTGTTACTGTTCTTTACATAGAGATAAAGTATAGTTTAACATGATGTGTATAATTGCAAAGTTGACAAGGGGGGGACTGTGATGGTGATGTTCATGTGTCAACTTGGCCAGGTGATAGTATCCAACTGTCTGGTCAAGCAAGCACTGGCCTAACCATTACTGCAAGGACATTTGTGGCTGGTAAATAAACTAGAAGACTGGTTTATTAAATCATCAGTCAATCAGCTGCAGCTGTGACTGATTACATCAACAAAAGAGTGTCTTCCACAATGACAGAATGCATTCAGCTGGATTTAATCCAATCAGTTGAAGACTTTTAAGCAAGACAGATAGAGGACTTTCACTTCTTCTTCAGCTAGCCAGTGAAGCATTTCCTGAGGAGTGCATCAACAACTTCTTCAGAGTTGCCAGTTCCCTGCCTGAGGAGTTCATTGAACACCTTCATTGGAGTTGCCAGTTTGCTGCCTGCCCTACGAAATTTGTACTCTTGCATCCCCACAGTTGTGTGAGACACTTCTAAAATCTTATATTTAAATATCTCTTGATGATTCTGTTTCTCTAGAGAACCCTAACTAATACAATTAGTAAGTCAATCTCTTCATTTGTGACAGATCTATTCATATTTTTGATTTCTTCTTCAATCAGTTTCAGGAGAGTGTGCTTTTCTAGGAATTTGTCCATTTTGTCAAAGGTATCTAATTTATTGTCATACAATTGGTTATAGTATTCCCATATAATCTTTTTACTTCTGTAAACTCAGTAGTAAAGTCCATTTCTCATTCCTGATTTACTGAGGCTTTTCTCTTTTTCTCTCGGTCAGTCTACCTCAAGGTTTGTGTGGTGGTTTGAAGCTGTATGTACCCTAAAAGAACATGTTCTTAAATTCAGTCCAGTCCTGTGGATGTGAACCATCATAAATAGCATCTTTTCATAAGGTTACTTCCAGTTAAGGTATGGCCCAGCCCAATCAGGATGAGAATTAATCCTATCACTGGAGTCCTTTATAAGCAAAATGAAACTCAGAAAGAGAGAGAGAGAAAGCCCCAGGAAGCAAGAGGCTGGACACTGATGGAACCTGGAAGGGAAAGGAGAGACGAGAAGACGCCACCATGTACCTTGCCATGTGACAGAGGATGGAGGATTGCTGGCAGCCAGCCTCAGAATGACACAATTTTCAGGGAGAAAGCATCACCTGGATGATACCTTGATTTGGACTGTTAGCCCCCAAACCATAAGCAAATAGATTCCCATTGTTTAACCCAGCCCATTTCATGGGTATTTGCTTGAGCAGCCTTGGAAACTAAAACAGTTTGTCTTTTTTTTTTTTTTTTTTTTTTTAAATTCTGTTCAAAGAACCAACTTTTAGACATGTTGATTTTCTCCTACTGCTTTCCTGTATTCTATTTACTTTAGCTCTAATCTTTATTATTTCCTTCTTTCATCTTCTTTTGGGTTTAATTTGCCATTCTTTTTCTAATTTCTTAAGGTGGAAGACAGAATATTGACTCGAGACATTTTTTAATGTTGGTATTCACAACTATAAATTTCCCTCCAAGGACTATTTTCCTTGTATCCCATGTTTTATTATGCTTCTTTTTCACCTTCATTAATCTCAAAGTATTTTCTAATTTGCCTTGTGAGATCTTCTTTGAGCCATTTGTTATTTAGGAGGGTGTTGTTTAATTTCCACACATTTGTGAATTTCACAAATTTCCATCTCTTACTTTGGTTGTAGAACATGCTATGTAAGGTTTCTATGCTTTCAAGTTTATTGAGAACTTGTTTTACAATCTAACATGTAGTCTTCTGCAAGAATGTTCCATACGTACTTGAAAAGAATGTGGATTTTTCTATTGTTAGATGAATACTCTGTAGATGTCTGTTAGCTGTAGTTGGTTTATAGTTTTATTCAAGTCCTCTAGCACTTTGCTGGTCTTTTCTTTAATTGTTCTATCCATTATTGAAAGTGGTGTATTCAAGTCTTCAACCATTATTGCTGAATACCTTTTTCTACCTTCAGTTTCATCAGTTTTTCTTTCATTTATTTCGGGACTCTTGAGGGATTGGCCCTTTTATCAATGTGAAATAGCCATCTTGGTCTCTAGTAACAATTTTTGTCTTAAAGTCTATTTTGTCTGATATTTGTATAGCCACTTCAGCTCTCTTTTGGTTACTGTTTTCATGGTATATCTTTTTCCATCCTTTTACTCAATCTCTTTTTGTCTTTTAATCTAAAGTGTGCCTCTTGTAGACAGCATATAGTTGCATGTGTGTGTGCATATACTTGTAATATTTTATTTTTATATATTTAGTTATTTTCTTAGTGGTTGCTCTGGGGATTAATATCAACTTAATTTCAATAGTTTACTAAAACTGTTCCTATATAGCTCTATTCCTGATCCTGTTCTTTTTGCTATTATTGTTGTAGGTATTATATCTTTATACACCATGTGCCCATCGACAGATTTATAACTGTTTTATATAACTGTTCTTTTTAAATCAGATTGGAGAAGAAAAGAGTTACAAACAAAAAATACATTTATACTGCTTTTTATATTTACCTCTGTAGTTATATTTTCTGCTGTTCTTTATTTCTTTATGTGAATTGAGTTACTGTGTGGTGTCCTTTCATTTCAGGAAGAAGGATTACCTTTAGTACTTCATGTAAGGCAGGTCTGCTAGCAACTAATTTTCTCAGTTTTTGCTTATCCAGGAATGTCTAGTTTCTTTTTCATTTTGAAGAATGGTTTTGCAAGATAGAGAATTCTTGGTTGACAATCTTTTTCTTTCAGCACTTTGAATATGTCATCCAACTGTATCCTGACATCCATGGTTTCTGTTTAGAAATCAGCTGTCAATCATGGTGAGTTGCTTCTGTCTTGCTGCTTTCAAAATTCTCTGTTTGTCTTTGGCTTTCAACAGTTATGATGTGTTTAGGTGTGGCTTTCTTTAGGCTTATCCTACCTGAGATTTTTCAAACTTCCTGGATGTGTATATTATCTTCTTCATCAATATTCTTTCTACTCCTTTTTCTTTCTCTCTTCTCCTTCTGTGATTCCCATAGGTATATGCTGGTACACTTGATAGTGTCTCATAGGTCTCTAAGGTTCTGTTCATTTTCCTTCATTCTTTTTTCTATATGCTCCTCAAATATAATTGATATTCTATACATGGGGAGAATTCATTCTCATACTTTATTTGGATTTTTGTACATGGTTTACTTTAGATTGTATTTGCAATGTGGGGCCACTAAAGTATCTGATCAATAAGCTGAGTGGTGAGCTGATGACTGGATAGAGATGTCCTTAAATTCCTGAAACTAGCAAGTCTCCCAGCCTTTGCTGTGTAGCTCTGTGTGCATGTTGAGCATGCCTTCAATGCTCAGACAGGCAGTTTACAACTCCACCTTAGCCTTTGTGTACTGTTTGTTCAGAGCCTCAAGGTCAGCTAGAAATGACAGCTCAGGCCTTCTCACGTCTTTCCTTGGGATGCACATAGTCCTAGGCATATGTGCAGTCATGTGAATGCACGTGGCCTTCTAGATTCCTGGGAATATGTAAAACTTTTCAGAGCCCACTACAGACATCTCATTCTCCAGCTTTTCCAAGTTTTTGTAATCAGTTTGTTATCAGCTGTTACATTAAATAATTGCTACTGATTGGTTTTGATAAATGCCCATGGGGAAAGTCTACTTGCAATGGCCAGAGCCTTGGGTCAGTCAAATAAAGACAAACAAAACAAATGGGATTTTCCAGGGAACTTCGAGACAGGTCAAACAATGACCATTATATCAAAATTGGACTTTGGAAGAGCTCCAACCTATTCTGCCTACTCTGGAGGATTCTAGGCTGCTGGTTTTCATCATTATGGAGTTGGCGGAAGGGGACTGAAAAATGGGCAAATTTAAATGCCACAAGGCTCACTGTTCTGAGACTCAGCCAATTTTCTTGTATAAACACTCCCCATATTGTTGCAAATGTCTGATTAATTTCCAGAGCTCTGATTGTGATAATTTTTATAAAGACAGAATTTTCATTTAAATGAACAAGAACTGGGAAAGAACATGGGAAAAAAATTTTACATTTTTTTTAGAGATATAGGATGCTGAGAGATTTTTAGTTTTTCTTTTCATTTTTAGACATAATTTATATACAGTAAAGGATATAAATCTTAGTGTACAGCATGATGAATTTTTATGTATACAGTTATATAACCAAAACCCAAATCAAGATATATAACATTTTCATTACTCCAAAAGGTTCCTTTTGCCCCTTCCTGTTCAACACTCTTCCCCCAGAGGTAATCATGATTGTAAGTTTATCACAATTATCATCATATATTAGTTTTGTCTATTCTCACACTTCATATAAATGGAATTCTATAGTATCTACTCTTTGGTTTCTGGCTTCTTTTACTCTATATAATGTTTTTAAGAGATCCATGTTGCTGACCATACAAGTGTTCATTCTTTCTTATTGCTATTAGTATTCCATTGTATAACATATAACACTGTATGTTTATTCATTCTACCAATGAACATTTGGGGTGTCTCCTTTTGGGGACTATTATGACTAAAGATGCTATGAACATTCTTGTACTGCCTTTTGGTAGAAGTGTGCATTCATTCATTCCTCTTGAGTATATACCTAGAAGTTGAATTGCTAGATCATTGCATAGACATAAGTTTAACTTTAATATGTACTTCCAAACAGTTGTCCCAAGTGGCTAAACAAATTTATACTCTCACCAGAAGTGAATGAAAGTACCAGTTGCTCAACATCCTACCTAAAACTTGGTAAAGTCACTCCTTCTAATTTTAGCCAGTCTGTGGTAGGTGTGTAGTGGTATCTCATTGTGGTTTGAATTTGCATTTCCCTAATGAGTAATGATATTTAGCACTTTTTCATATGCTTATTGGATATTCCAGTTTCTGCTTTGTTTTGTGTTCTTGAGAACCCATTATCTACCAGAAATTGGGAATATAGAGATAAAATACTCTGCCTTGACAGAACTCACAATCTAGAAGAAAAGATACAAAATAAATAAATAAATGGTTAAAATCTAAGGCAATAAGTGCAATGATAGACATAAGCAGATGAGAAGAATGTAATCCAATTGTGTGGATTAAGAAACGCTTCTTAAAGGAAATAACTGAAACTTAAAAGATAGATAGTAGTTATTCAAATGGACAAATTAAGGGAGAACAGGGAAGGAAAAGGATAAGAGAACCAAAAACAGAGAGGAAAGTCTTCCTGCCTTTGGATCACTTGGGTTCCTTTAACAGAAAAATAATAAACAGTTTTGGTGCAGGTCCCCAAAATGAGGGCATGGAAACTGAGTCTCACTGGAATATTCATTAACGTCAGAAACTTAATTAAAAAGCACCAGTTTGGAAGTTGATTATGGTCCAGTGCAATCAAATCCCAAGGTCAACTCTATCATGGATAATTATGGTGGAACTATCCTAGCTTTATAAAGGATTCCAGTTTACTAGAGTTCTTTCTGCAGGGTTAGAAAATGGATAAAGCAATTCTATAAGCTTAAAAAAAAAGAACAATCTGTTCACCTAATAATTTCAATAAGCATATATATTACTATTATTATAATTTCTGTTGTTATTCTTATTGCAGCAGTTATAAATATGTGTTTACCATGTGCCAGGCACTGTTCATAGTGTGTGTGTATAAAGTATATGTTCTAGTTTGCTAATGCTGCCAGAATGCAAAACACCAGAAATGGATTGGCTTTTATAAAGGGGGTTTATCTGGGTACACAGTTACAGTCTTACGGCCATAAAGACTCCGAGATAACACATCAGCAATCGAGTACCTTCACTGGAGGATGGCCAATGGTGTCCGGAAAACCTCTGTTAGCCGGGAAGGCATGTGGCTGGCATCTGCTCCAAAGTTCTGGTTTCAAAATGGCTTTCTCCCAGGACGTTCCTCTCTAGGCTGCAGTTCCTCAAAAATGTCACTCTTAGTTGCATTTGGGATATTTGTCCTCTCTCAGCTTCTCCGGAGCAAGAGTCTGCTTTCAACGGCCATCTTCAAACTGTCTCTCATCTGCAGCTCCTGTGCTTTCTTCAAAGTGTCCCTCTTGGCTATAGCTCCTCTTCAAAATGTCACTCACAGTTGCAGCAGCACTGAGTTCCTTCTGTTTGTCCGCTCATTTATATGGCTCCACTAATCAAGGTCCACCCTGAATGGGTGGGGCCACACCTCCATGGGAATATCTCATCAGTTATCACCTACAGTTGGGTGGGTCACATCTCCATGGAAACATCCAATCAAAAGGTCACACCCTAATCAAAAAGACCAATCAATCTGCCCCACAAGATTGCATCAAAGATAATGGTGTTTTGGGGGACATAACACATTCAAACCAGCACAGTATATATACTATCTTGTTTAATCTTTATATGAGCCTTATGAAGTAGGTACTGTTTTTATCCCCATTTCATAGATTATGAAACTGAAGTCAAAAGGAAATTTAGTTCAATGTCATACAACTAGAAAAGAGAGATGGAATTTGAACCCTTAATGTGAAAATCTTCAGAATTACAACTGGATGCCCTTTAGTAGAAGAACATTGTTTTTCTCATCCCAGTTTGCTGAACCCTTAAACAAGAAAGCTATTTATATGTTTGTGGTAAAGACTTTCCATTTCTAAATCATTTGTTTACTATATCTATGTCATACCTGCAATCTGATTGTGGGGCACATCACCTTACAAATACCACATAAATGATGTCTTTACCTGGTCTAATATAAATTTCTCCTTCCAGCTTTTAGCTGATGTGATTATTTTATTCTTCAGTAAGGAGGTATTATGAGTAACTAACCTGATCTCCTATTTTGGTGGCTTATATTTCTTTTGACATTTTAATAGCCTAGGCAAATTCTAAAGGAAGTATTTGGTATAAGTGTAGTATATACAACACTTTTAGTTTATAAAAATAAATAAGTAGAATAATAGGATATTAAGCTTATAGTTCTCAGCCCTAAGTCCTAGCTCCTCCCTGACAAAAACAAAAGAAAATGAAAGTAAACAAATAAAGCCTGGTCTCTCAGCTATATTTAGATAAATATGGGTATCTTCATGCCAGAATTTCTATCTGCAAAGTCAAATTTTCCAATTAGGTTGTTATTTCCACACCTATTATAAAGAAGAGGAAGAGGGAGAGAAACCCTGAATTTAGATGAGCTTAACTCCTCTAACATAAAAAAAAAATTTATCAGGAATTTGGGAAAAGTTCACCTTATCCTGAAACCTTAAAATAAGAATGTTCAGGGGACATGTGAGGCCTTTAAATGAATTTTAATTTAATTCCTTTAGATGTTAATGGCTTTTGTGGGCAACACTGTTTTCTAAATGTCAGGGAATATGGGTTTCTGAAAGCACTAGTACTAAGGAAAAAACATATTAAATTTGGCTCTTAAGGTGAGCTTGGATGAGAACAAACAGGAAGTTTAAGGTCACAAATCGTGTTTAGATAAACGACACAGCACAGTGACTAATCTAACCTTAATATGTATTAGAAGGAAATGTCACCGAGTGCACATTCTCAGTGAGTATAAACTTAACATGCTTACACCTCAATTCTCTTAGCATTTATTACTTTTAAAAGGTAACATATGAACACAGCTTACTTCCGCCATTTTTCTTCATTAGGTCACATTATTATTACACACTATTTTTCACATGATAAATATTGCACTTAAAGATTTTCATTAGAAATAACCTCTAAAGGCTGATGCAACAAAAGTGTGCAAAATACTAAAAATGGAGGTGGTAGAAGAGAAAAATGGATAATGGTGAGTAGAAAAAAGAATTATTTCATAAATATCAGAACTGAGTGTATGGAGTAGATTAATAATTTCCCCTAAATCGTGGCATCCAGGTTTTTTAGCAAATATATGTAAGTTAATATGACTTTTATTACATGGTTACCTTTTATATATATGGAAAGAAAAAAAAATCACCTTCCCTACCTTGAAGAAACCAGCATATATTCATTTAAATTCCATTTAGTTTGAGAGTTTGAGGTATTAAATAAAAACGTACTGGAGATATTGGGAATTGGTTTCTTTCAACAAAAAGGAAAACCTAGATTAAAAAAAATAATCTAGGATAGGGCACAGTCAGAAAGAAGAGAGGAAACAGATTATCTCGGCCAAGTGTGAAAGCCAGGTAGTCAGAGCAGAAGTGGGGTAACTGCTAGCAGGCCAGGAACTGCCCAGGTTGGAAAACATGGTCAGTGGTTTTCTTTAGTAAGGAAGGTGCTCAGAGTGATTAGTCCTCAAGAAAAATAGGAATGTTAAATAGGCAAATAGCAACTTTAGATAATTAGCATTTCAGTTAAATGCTTGGGCTCTAGAACCAAACTCCTTGGATTCAAACCCCAGTTCCCACCATATTAGCAGTGTGAACACCAGCCCCTCCCTGCCTTGATTTTCCTTATCTGTAAAACAGGGATATATTAATAATATCTCTCTTATAGGATTCTGGTGGAGATAAATGGGTATGTGCTGAGCATACAGTAAGTGCTATCTATGTGTCTGCTCTCATCATTATTATTTTAAACAAAAGATCTGGAGGCATTGGCTGGGGAGGGGAGAGAGAAGAAAAACAGAACTAAATACAAGTTAATTTTTACCTCAGTTGAGCTGATTAACAGTTAAATAGTGATAAAAGCACATAACTGAATCCTAAATTTTTGCTGTTGTTGTTGTTGCTTTCCAATTTGGGCATGATATTACAAAGGTGAAATTAAGGAAATTTGTATTGTAAGAGCACAAAAGAAAATCTTTGTCCAGAAGCTTGAGTGAGCAGGCTGTGACACATTTGAGTTCATGGCTAATGACAATGCAGCAGTCATGGCCCTGATGTTTGGGTAGGATTAGGTGGGAGACCTCCCCCAGAATCTGTCTTGTGCCCACTGATTAGCAATACCAGAAAAATTACTTGACTTCAGAGCACAGTTGCAATTCAGAGCAATGAAGATGTGTGTCAGCACTATCTACACGTGTCTGCAGGAAACCTAAAGAAAGCCAAATTTCAATCAAGTACGATGAGGCCCCTGAGCGAGAGAGAATTCACGTTGAAGGCAGAAAAATCAGAGCGCACCCAAGTGGCCACATGGTACAAGTGATTAGTGGATTCAAGTGAAGTACTCCAGCTTTCCTGGAAATCTTTCCTGTTGTGCCCACACCCTGGTGACTTACAGAAGGAAGAGTGCTATGCTCATCAAAGAAAAAAAATCCACTTCACTAAATTCTGTTACAACTTTGGGGCCCAAGCATAGCCTAGAGGAAGTCCTTTTATTTCAAGAAACCATCATGCCGTCAAGTGGATCTGCAGCAGTGTTGCCAGTAGAACTTTCTACAGTGATGGAACTGTCCTCATCTGTGCTGTCCAAGTGGTAGCCACCGGCCACATATGGCTAATGAGCACTTGATAAGTGGCTCGTGTGACTGAGGAAATGAACTTTTAATATTTTAAATTTTATCTAATTTTAATCAACTTAAATTTAGATAGTCACATGGGCTAGTGGCTACTATACTGGACAGAGCATGACTGTATTGTTCAGAGCTTGACTAGTCAGCAGCAAAGTGCCTTTGAAGCTTCATTGTTATCAAGATGAAGGGTATGGTTGTTAAGAATGTGTTGCCTGGAGTCAAACTCTGGTTTGTATGCTGGTTCAGCCTCTTATTATCAAGGTAAAGACTGACCTTGGGAAGCACGGAACTTCTGGCTTCTGCTTGGGATGTGAGAAGCTAGAAAGAAGCAGCTCCCACGCTTACTAAAAGAAAACAAAAACACTGGAGAATCTGGAAACTCATAACTTGTCTTGAACACATCAGAAGCTATTGCAAGGCAACCATGCCACCCAAAATGTAAGGAAAGACAGGCACCTTCAAGGAGAGTCAGATACCAGTGCTTACTTACCTCAGGACATGAAGCCAGACACTGTAAGAAGAGGTCAATGAAAAGTTTCAGTGGATTGGCAAAGGTCAAGTGCACGCTAACAAGAAAAACAGACACCGTGGGGGCTGCAGGTATAAGGGGATTTAGTACCCATTTAGAGGCCTGTGCCAGTTTGGATATATTATGTCCCCCAAGAAAAAGCCATGATCTTTTAATACCAAATCTCCTGGGATATTAGGATTAGGTTGTTTCCATGGAGATGTGACCCACCCAACTGTGAGTGACACCTTTGGTTAGGGTGTGACCTCTGAATGAATGTTTCCATGGAGGAAATGGGCCGTGCCCATCCAGCCTGGGTCTTAATTAAATCACTGGAGCCCTACAAGTACTCAAACAGAAGGAGCTCGGTGCTGCAGCCGAGACACATTTTGAAGACGGCTGTTGGAAGCTGACACCGACATTTTGGAGAACACCATTTTGAAATGCAACCTGGGAGCAAGCAGATGCCAGCTATGTGCCTTCCAAGCTAACAGAGGTTTTCAGAGGCCATCAGCCATCCTTCAGTGAAAGTACCCTATTGTTGATGCCTTACCTTGGACACTTAATGGCCTTAAGACTGTAACTGTGTAACCAAATTAACCCCCTTTATAAAACCCAATCCATTTCTGGTATTTTGCAAATGGCAGCATTAGCAAACCGGAACAAGGCCATTTGCCACAGACCTCACTAAAACACTGGGGAGAATCTGGAGAAAGATGCACTTGTGGTGTAGACCTGGGGGGAGAGGGCCAGCAGTTTCCCAGATTCTTTTCTCCAGTCTTCCCTATAGAACCAAAGTTTTAAACTGCTGGGGAAAGGGCAATAGACACTGTCATCCTTAGGACCCTGGTAAAAACCCAGTGCAGCTGGAAGAAGAAAACCAAATAAAAGACACCCAGCCTCTAGGCAAGGAGCAGGAATACATGCTGAGGATGGAGCAGGAACCCCAAGAAGGCCACACTCCTGAGACCCAGGGACAAAGTCCCTGCCTAAGACTGAGGCTTAACAGAGCAACAGACAATTCCTCTCCCTCCTCCCACCACCAGGCTAACCAGTGTTGAATAACAAATAACCCTGGCATTCTGCTGGAAAAAGGCCAAGAGAGTGAAGAGAGCATTTCTCTGAAACATAGTATGAAGGGAACACTTAAAGCTAAGGATGAAGCAAATACTGAAGAAAATCTCTGGAAAACTAGCTGCCACCTTAAATACAAGGTAATGCCATCACAGCAACTACAAATCCCAAACCTGACTAACTTCTGCCCAGACTGACTCAAATTCCCACACTAAAGGCCGAGCCGAAGAAAATGTATGCCCAACTACCAAACATAAAAACCACTGATCTCAGTTACCACTGTCCTACACAAGATGCCTGGCTCTCAACAACAACAAAATTATAAGGCACACAAAAAAGAAAGAATAAAAACAACACTCTATTAAGAGACAAAGCAATTAACAAACCCCAAAAACAGATTTGAAACAGATGTTGAAACTAGCAGACAAGGAATTAAAAACTTACCATGTTAAAGGCTCTAATGCAACAGTGGGCCCAAGTTTGGATAGGTAATTTCAACAGAGAAATGAAAACTGTAAGAATCAAATAGAAATGCTAGTAACACAGTAACAAAGATGAAGAATGCCTGTTTCAACAGATTTGACACAGGCAAGAAAAAAAAAAATCAGTGAACTAGAAAATAACTGGATAGAAATTACACAAAATGGAACACAAAAAGGAAGCAGAGTGGGGGTGAGGGGTGGGAAACAAGCAGAGGATTCAAGAGGTGGGAAAGTGCAATTAGAATCCCAAAACGGAAAGAGAGAGGACAAAGCAAAAGAAACATTTCAAGAAATAATAGTTGAGGATCTTCCAAAAGTAATGACAGACACCAAAACATGGATCCAAGAAGCTCAGGGAACACCAAGCAGAATAAACACACACAAACAAGCAATAAACAAATCAACAAACAAATCAATAACTTGTCCTACCTTAGGCAAGTTATTGCAATTCTGGGGGCCTCAACATACTAATTTGTAAATTGGAGATAATAACATTGTTTGTTAGGAGGATTACATGAGAAAATTCATGCAAAACACTTGGAGCAGTACCTGATAGATAGAAAATACTCAATAAATGGTACTATGCAAAGGCACAGCTCCAAGAAGCAGTAGCAGAGTTTAATCCTGGTGGTCTGGGAGCCTGTGCTTGGCTGAACAAAACAGCAACAAGACTATTAGTGAGTGAGCACATAGTAAGACTCTATCCTAGGGATTCCCAGAAACACTTGGGCAATAGAACTCTGCAAGTTGCTGAATGTTCTACATGGATGGGAGCTTGGAGTTAGCAAGAAAGTGATATTAATGTTAATAAAACTCCATCTTACAATATGCCAAGCAGTGTGCTATACCCTTTACATATTTCATTTCTTATCTTTCCAACAGCAATGCCCTAGGATAGATACTAGCATTATCCCCACTTTACAAATGAGGTCCACATAGGTTAGGTGACTTCCCCAAGGCCACACAGCTAATGAGTGGTGGTGGCAAGGTTTGGACCCAGATCTATCTATCTCTAAAGTCCAAATTTTGTCCCAAACATAATTCTGCATCCTTCCTACTTGCTTTTATCAGTGCTAAAATTCACTCAATCCCTGGACCTACTTTAAACCACATAGGGTCACCACTTGACTTAAGTGCTGTGATTCATTGTCACATCCATGCAATCATAAAATTCTAAGTAACACAGAAAGTCTCATTTTCCACCCCAGCATTTACTGAGTAGAATTATGCTCCAACCACTGTACTAGGTACTTTACACAGATTATTCCTTAACCTAGAAATTACCTTGCAAGGAATTTATCAGTAAATACATTTCACAGATTAAAAAATTGATCAGAGATATTACACATGGTGAACAGATGCTGTTGGTGTCCCTGCAATGTCCCATCAGGCACTCACCATTCTCCCATACACCAGCCTGAATGCTCCCAGCTGCAAGCACCCGTGACTCTGCCAGGGAGCAGCCTCAACCACTGACTGATGGAAGTCGTAGATAAATACCCCAGTTTCACACCTCTGGCAGTAGGAGAGGTGGGCTGAGTATAGTAACACGGTAACAAAGATGAGGAATGCCAGTTTCATCAGTAAATTCAACACAGGAAAGAAAAAAAAATCAATGAACTAGATGATAACCAGATAGAAATGACACAAAGTGAAGCACAGAAAGAAACAGAGAGTGTTCTATACTCTCTCCAAAAGTTCCCTACTACAGGGATAATCTGCTCCACTACTGCATCTTGAATTGACTTACTTTCCTTCCCTGTCTTGTGTTCCCATCTCCTATCAATGTGTCCTGGGATCATCAACAAGTAAATTACCTGTACTTAAATCTTTGTGACAGGGTCTGCTTCTGGAGGAATTCAAACTTAGCCACACAGCTATTAAGTGTCTGAGCAAATTTTAAACCTGAAAACAGAATTTTCAACCCTGGCTCCACATTATAATCTTCTGGAGAACTTTTTAAATCCTGATGCTTGGGCCTCAACTGCAAAGACTATGATTCAATGGCCTGGAGTGGGGCCATATGTCAGTATATTTTTTAAGCTCCCTCGGTAGCCAGGGATGAGAACTCTTGCATTAAAGTGTGTTTCCACTTCAGTAATGTGATGATGCATGGCTCACTCTTCCAGTGGGCCATGGCTACCTTAAAGGTAGGAACTCTGTCTTATGTATTCTTTAAGTACCTGTTGAATCAAAAGAATTCACTCAAGTAATGCTATTTGGGGAAGAGCGTTTGTGGTGGTGGTAAACTATTATCCACATATTCATGGTGGAGTCACAATGAGGAGCTGAAGCCTCCTGCCAACATCCATGTGAGTGACCTTGGAAATGAACCCTCAGGCCCAGTCAAGTCTTCAGAGACCACTTGACCACAACCTCACAAAAGGCCTTGAGCCAGAACCACCTAGGTAAGCATCTCTCAGATTCCTGAGCACCAGAAACTGTGTGAGATAAAAAATGTTTCTGGTTCTAAGCTGCTACATTTTTAGGTAATTTGCTGTGCAGAATAGATCACATAAGAGAGCTCTTCACTAGGACATTCCAAGCCATGATTTGTTGGGCCATGGCCATTCAGGTTCCATTTAGGAACAAGATAACACAACCACAATCCAAAAATCTTTCCAGAAAAAAATGTTGAGTGCCTACTATTTAAAGTGTTAGTGAAAATGAAAGGCTTCTTTCAACAGAAAGTTTTTAAGATTTAAATTGCCTTGGGTGGCAGACCGTCTTTCTACACGTAAGTAAATGGTCTAAGAAACTGCCTTAGATCAAGTCTCCTAGAAGCAGATCCTGAGCCTGCAGTTGATTCCTTAAGGCAATGCTCCCAGTAGAAACCGGTAAGGGAATGGGAGAAGCAGGAGAGAGAAAAGGAACAATCTGAGTAAGGAAAGGGTTTCAGATGAAGACCCAGGCTCAGACTAATGGGGGCGGGGGGTAGCTACAGAGTGCAAATTTTACCCCAGAGTTTGTCCATATGGGCAAGGAGGCTCAGCACCCAAGGGCGACCCTCTGAAAGTCCAAGGTGCTGGCAGTTAGTAGCAAAATCTGCAGAAACTGGGCTTGGGTGCACAGAGGGAATCAAGAGGATCTGGAAGGGGCCACAACAGTGTTTTCTATAGAAATGAACTGTGGACACCAGGCAACATTTCCCTTTATATGTAAGATTGCCCGATTTGGCCTATAGAAACATGGGACACCCAGCTAAATTTGAATTTCAGTCCAACAATGAATCAGTTTTACTGAACATCCTGTATTTTATTTAGCAAGCCAATTTCTAGGTTTTGGGGGTTCTTTTGCTAAATGAAAAACACTTCAGTAATCATGAGGGTTGCTTCTTTGGTCTGCAGGCACCCAATATTAGCAAGTAAACAGTTTCAAAGCAGACTCTTGTTGTGCTTCTACAATGCCAAATATCAGGATTAAAAAAAAAGAGAGATTCAAATATTCCATTCATTATTCATTCACTCATCCATCCTATCAGTATTTATTGAGTGTTAAATATGTACCAGGCTCAGTGCTATATGCTGGCAATAAATAGAGGCAAAATAAGACTCTATATCTGCCCTAATTGAGCATATGATTTTCAAATATCTAGATAAATGACCACATTTTAAATTTTCATAAAGATGTCTGAATTCTATAAACATATTGTGGATCTAAAGGAAATACTGCTTATGTAATCTACATTATTTTTCTTGAAATGCTTACTTGTATTCATTTGAATGTGATCAGTAGAGAAGGATATCGCTGTTTATGGTTATCATTGATTCTATGTTCCATTTGACCTACATGATTCAATTTTATCAGTTAAAGAAGTAGATGTTAAGTTCCCATATGAGTGCTAGGCAGGACTGTCTATGTGTAACTTGTTTGCTTGTTTTGGAATAGGCTCCTTTAGAGCATGTTACAAAGCATAATTTATTTTAATAATACAAAAACTACCTTGCTCAGAGAACAACAGCTTGTCAAAGACACAGTTCAACTAAAATAGTTAAGAAAATATGCAAGAGAAGAGGCAGAGCTAACGTCTGCATGGTGGAATAACCTAGAGAAAAGGCAGAAATGACCAGGACAGTGGTTCCAGGGTATGAGTGGCCAGGGAGGGATATCTATGTTATAAAGGGAGGACCTGGATGAAAAGGGGAGAAAATACGACTGAGTTTATGGAATTGTGCCTGCACCTGGGACTGGCTGCTACATGTGGACTGGAGGGCCGTGGGACGAGTGGTACACTCCCACACTCCCATCTCTCCAGAGTCACCTCTCAGTCTCATAGCCAGGAGCTCCTGCATGGGAACCCGGGAGTCTGCAGACTTGTTTTGTTCACATACAGAGACCTTTCAGCAGTGCCCAGTGCCTACCCACAACACTGAGGCAGGCTGCTGCGGGTGCCTGGTTTTGGGGGAGACTGGGGAGCACCCCCTAAGGAGAAAAGAGGATGAAGAACAGAGCCAATCTGACAATTAGCCAGTGAGAGAGACATTCTGGGTTCCGCTGCCAATATCCTTTCTCCACAAAGGCCCAGGATGCTCACGGTATGCACAGACAAAGAGGTGGGGACAAGGGAGAAAGCCACACCACAGCACCAGGAGCACCTTCCACCCCCACAGAGGCCCGTGGGTACAAGCTGGCCTGGATCTAGAAGGCTGACATAAAGCAGGGCACCCCCAGGCTGCCTGTGGGCTGGGGAAGGAGAGCCTCTCAGTCCCACAGCCTGAGGTCAGTCCATGTGGGAGACTGGGAATCCCCAGATCCATCAAACCCAGAATGAGATTTTCTGCAAGGTGCACAGTGCCCATCCTTAACCCCAGGGCTGATGGTTTTCAGCACGCATGGAGATCTGCTGCATTGACCGGACTTTCACCTGGTCTGCACACTATCCAGTGGGCTGCTGCAGGTGGGGAGAGGTGGGCTCAAGGGGAAGAGTGCCATCTACTCTTGGGAAAAGTGCACTCTGGCAAATTGCTTTTCTGCCTAGTCTTCAACATATTTCCAAATAGACATGTATCTCCCATGTGAGGCCTCGGCCTTGGTTTGGCCCAGAATTACTAACAAACCAAGCGCTAAAGGAGATCTTCAATGCAAACCCAAGCAACTATAAAATCTTAGGCAAGTGAGGGAAGTCAACTTTCAAAATAACCTTATCAAAATATTCAAATACCAATAAATCAACAAAAAATCACAATGCACATGAAGATGCAAGAAGATATGGCCAAGCCAAATAATCAAATTAAAAAGCCAGAGGAGACACAGAATTTGGAACAACTAATCAAAGATGTACATACAGATCTCCTAAATCTCAATGGGTTGGCTAAAGACATAAAGGATATCAAGAAGTCACTTAGAAGAGCATAAAGAAGAATTTGAAAAAATAAATAGAAAATTAGCAGATCTTACAGAAATGAAAGATATTCTAGATCAAATTAAAAATATATGAGAGATACACAACAGCATATTTGAAGAGGCAGAAGAAAGAATAAGTGAACTAGAGGCCAGGGAAACTGAATTTGAACACACAAAAGAAGAATGGTGAAAAATAAAAATTGAATTGGTGTTCAGAGAAATGACTGACAACATGAAGCACACAAATACAAGAATCATTGGTGTCCCAGAAGAGTAAAGGGCTAAGAAGAATATTTGAGGAGATAAATGGAGAAAACTTCCCAACCATTATAAAAGGCATAAATATACAAATCAAAGAAGTTAAATGAACTCCAAATAGACCCACTCCAAGACACATACCAATCAGACTGTCAAATGGTGAAGAGAAGGAGAGAGTCCTGAAAGCAGCAAGAGAAAAGCAACTCACTACATACAAGGGAAGCCACATTAGACTAAGCACTGACTCCTCAACAGGCCCCATGGAGGTGAGAAGGTAGTGGTAAGACATAATTAAGATTCTGAAAGAGAAAAACTGCCAGCCAAGAATTCTTCATCCAGCAAAGCTCTCCTGCAAAAGTAAAGGAGAGTTTAAAATGTTCACAGACAAATGCTGAGCAAATTTGTAAACAAGAGACCTGACCTGCAAGAGATACTAAAGGGAATTCTGTTGGCTGAAAACAAAAGATAGGACAGAGAAGCCTAAGTAAGGCACAAAACTGAAGTAAGGACAAATTAAAGGATAAAAAGAAAGAGGAAAAAATATAGATCTGGCAAATAAAAACCAAAGGATAAGATGGTTGAATAAAGAACTGCCTTTACAGTAATAACTTTGAATGTTAACAGATTAAACTCCCCAATTAAATGATAGAGATTGGCAGAATGGATTAAAAAACATAATCCATCTATATGCTGTTTACAAGAGACTCATCTTAGACCCAAGGATACAAACAAGCTGAAAGTGAAAGAATGGAAAAAGATATTTCACACAAGTTTTAACCAAAAGAAAGCAGAGGTAGCTATACTAATATTAGACAAAATGGACTTTAAATGCAAAGGTGTCACAAGAGACAAGGAAGAACACTAGATATTAATAAAAGGGACAATTCGCCAAAAATAACAATCATAAATGTTTATGCAACCAGTCAAGGAGCTCCAAAGTACATGAGGCAAACACTGGCAAAACTGAAGGAGCAATAGATGCCTCTACAATAATAGTGGGAGAGACAGAACCTAAGATGGCAGCTAGGTGAAACAGGGCAAAAACACACCTCAGTGAAAAATACTAGATAAAAGCCAGAAAGGGACCCAGAACACCAGTTCCAGCAATACACCAGCTGGACAAGCTCTGCTAAATCCACAGGGACACTGCACTTGGTGAAACGGGGAGTCTGCATTCTGAAACAAGTGAGTGAGCCATCTGAAAGTCCCACGGCTGCACTGTGGTGTGGGGAAACTGTGGGTTGGCATTTGGAGATGGACTGGTTCTTTGTAACAAAAAAAAAAAAAAAAACGCGGGAGCAACTGCAGATAACGGCAGCGAGAACCATGCAGTGAAATGTGGCAGGAGCAGGCCTTGCAAAGGCCTCAATATCTGGCATGGAAGATAGCCCTCCCTGCATGAAATGCTAATTGTCTCAGAGCCAGGAGGGCAGAGGGGAGCCTAAAGGAGAAAGAAACCATGCCCCTTGCAGCCATCTTCCCAACAGGCTGGGGCACTCCTGTCCAGGGCTGGAGCCACAGCCCAGTGCTGCGCCAAGGGTCCCAGTGTGACAGGGAGAGTTTCCTGCAACACATGCACATGCCACAATGTTGGCCATGGACAGTGGCCTTTAGTGCACCCACAGCTAATTGTCCTGGAGTTTGGAAGGTGGAGCAGTGCAAAAAGGAGGAAATTAACATGCCCCATTCAGCCATCTCTACAGCAGGCTGGGAACGCCCCTGCACAGCCCGGCAGCCAGGGCTTCCCTTGAGGACCAGAGCACACTTGTGACGTGGCACAGCCTTCTTTCAGCAGAGGTCCTGGGAGAGCACAACTGGGAAGGGGGACCCACTCTGAAATCCCAGGGATCCTACGCCAATACCAAGGACTTGTGGGTCAGTGGCAGAAACAATCTGTGGCGAGACTGAAATGAAGGTTTAAACTCTTACAGCAGCCTTAAATCTCCAGGAATACCTGGGAGGTTTGATTATTAAAGCTGCCCTGCCTTCCTAATCACTCAGACACATGTACCACATTTAGGGCACACAGCACCAACAACACACCCAAACCTGGTGCACCAATTGAACCCCACAAGAATCAGACCCCACACACCAAAAAGACAAAGTTGGGGAGAACTGACTTGAGGGGAATAGGTGACTTGTGGACACCATCTGTTGGTTACTTAGAGAAAGTGTACGCCACCAAGCTGTAGATCTGACAAATTAGAGATTGGTGTCTTTTGTATCTTGAAAGAACTCTACCAAGTAAAGCAAATGCCAAGAGGCCAAAAACAACAGAAAATTTTAAAGCATATGATAAAACCAGACAATACAGAGAACCCAAAACCAAACACCCAAATCAGAAGATCAGAGGAGACACGGTACTTGGAGTAATAAATCAAAGAATCAAAGACAAACAACAAGAGCATGGCACAGTATATAAAGGATATAAAGAAGAGCATGGCACAGGATATAAAGGACATGAAGAAGACCCTAGAAAAGCATAAAGAAGAAATTGCAAGAGTAAATTAAAAATAGATGATCTTATGGAAATAAAAGAAACTGTTGACCAAATTTAAAAGATTCTGGATGCCCGTAGTACAAGACTAGAGGAAGCTGAGCAATGACTCCACCTTTGAGTACCACAGAACAGAAAATGAAAGAACAAAAGAAAGAATGGAGAAAAAAATTGAAAAAATACAAATGGATCTCAAGGATATGATAGATAAAATAAAACGTCCAAATTTAAGACTCATTGGTGTACCAGAAGGGGAAGAGAAGGGTAAAGGTCTAGAAAGACTATTCAAAGAAATTGTTGGGGAAAACTTCCCAAACCTTCTAGACAACATAAACACATAAAGCATAAATGCCCAGTGAACTCCAAATAGAATAAATCCAAATAAACCCACTCCACGACATATTCTGATCAGACTCTCAAATACTGAAGAGAAGGAGCAAGTTCTGAAAGCAGCAAGAGAAAAGAAACTCACCACATACAAAGGAAACAACATAAGACTAAGCGGTGACTACTCAGTGGCCACCATGAGGCGAGAAGGCAGTGGCATGACATATTTAAAATTCTGAGAGAGAAAAATTTCCAACCAAGAATACTTCACCCAGCAAAACTCTCCTTCAAATTTGAGGGAGAGCTTAAATTTTTCACAGACAAACAAATGCTGAGAGATTTTGCTAATAAAAGACCTGCCCTACTTCAGATAGTAAAGGAAGTCCTACCAACAGAGAAACAAAGAAAGGAGAGAGAGATATGGAGAAATTTAACAGACAGATATAGAACATTACATCCCAAATCACCAAGACACACATTCTTCTCTAGTGATCACGGAATAGATGATATGCTGGGATATAAAACAAGCCTCAATAAATTTAAAAAAATTGAATTTATTCAAAGCACATTCTCTGACCACAATGGAATATAAATAGAAGTCAATAACCATCAGAGACTTAGAAAATTCACAAACACCTGGAGGGTAAAAAATGAGGGGAAGAGAAAAACATTCCCAGATAATCAAAAGCTGAGGGACTTCATCACCAGTAGCTCAGTCCTATAAGAAATGCTAAAGGGAGTTGAGCAGGCTGAAAGGAAGGGACACTAAACAATTGACTGAAACGACATGAAGAAGTAAAGATCACATGGTAAATATAAATACCAATACTACTGTATTCTTGATTTCTAACTCCACTATTTACTTCCTACAGGATCTAAAATACATAAACTGTAATGAAAAATCAGTGGTTTGGAGGAGAGGAGGCTCAAAGGGACACAGCTGGGACATAAAGAAAAAAAAAGGAAACATAGAATGTAAGCTATGTATCAATGTTGAATTTCTTGAACTTCTTAGCTGCACTTAATGTGATTACATAGAATGTTCTTGTTCATGGGAAATGCATATGTGAATTATATTGTTTGTTCAAGGATGTGTGCAGCTTACTCTCATATGTTCAGAAGACAGAGCAATAGATGATGGATGATAGTCGGGGGGGAAGGGAAAGAGAGAAATGTGGTGTGACGGGAAGTTAAAGTTGGTGGACTGGGGTATCGGGCGAGGGGGATCGAGGTATGCTGGAGTTCTGTGTATGGGATTTCTATTGTTTTTGCAACTGTTCCTATAAGTTTGAATTTATTTCAAAATAAAATTAAAAATAATAATAATAATCATAATAATAATAGTGGGAGACTTCAACACACCACTCTGTTATATAAATGCAACAACCAGACAGACTCAATAAGGAAATAGAGAATCTAAATAATATGATGAATAAATTAGACCTAACAGATATATATATACAGATTGTTGTATCCCCAAACACCAGGATTTACATTCTTCTCAAGTGCTCATGTACTGTTCTCCAGGGTAGATCATATGCTGGAGCACAAAACAAGTCTGAATAAACTTAAAAAGACTGAAATCATTCAAAACACATTATCTGACCATAATGGAATGAAGCTGGAAGTCAATAACCACTAAAAAACTTGAACTTTCACAAATAAATGGAGGTTAAACAGCACACTCTTAAACAATCAGTGGGTCAAAAAAGAAATTGCATGAGAAATCAGTAAATATCTGGACATGAAAGAAAATGAGAATACAACATACCAGAACCTATGGAATGCAGCAAAGGCAGTACAGAGAAGGAAATTTATAGCTCTAAATGCCTACATTTAAAAGGAAGAAAGAGCTGAAACCAAAGACCAAACTGAACAACCAGAAGCTAGAGAAAGAACAGCAAACTAACTCTAAAGCAAGTAGAAGAAAAGAAATAACAACGATTAAAGCATAAGTAAATGAAATGGAAAACAATAAAACAACAGAGAAAATCAATAAAACCAAAAGTTGGTTCTTTGAGATCAACAAGACTGACAAACCCCTAGCTAGACTGACAAAGTCAAAAAGAGAGAAGACACAAATAAACAAAATCAGAAAAAACATAATCAAAGCAAACTGGAGTCTATGGTCAACAGTAACATTGTAATATACCTCCATTAAATGTAACAAAGGCAATACGCCAATGCTAAATGTATATGAGAAGGGGATATAGATAGGGGAGTAATATGGGATTCTTGGTAGTGGTGTTATTTGCTGTCCTTAGTAGTATATTGTATTGTATGATGTTATTTTTCTTTTTATCATTTTTTCTTATTGCTAAAAAAAAAAAAAAAACAATTTTTCTTGTAGTAATCAGTATGTTCAAATGCTGATTGTGGTGATAAATGTACAACTTTATGATGATACCATGAACAACTGATTGTACACTGTGGATAAATGTATGGTATGGGAATATAACTCTATAAAATTGCAGGAAAATATATATATATATAGGAGTAAAAGTGTTGGAGAAAACATGGTGAGAGGGATGATGCCTCACCAATATGGACTAACTACAATGTGTAAACTCAAAATTGAATCTTAGAACATAGCCTAACATGGACACAATAATTGTAATAGTCCCTAGATTGTAAGCTCTTACAGCAGTTAACTCTATCCCTGAATTGTAAGGCCTATCTCTAAACTTTGAGATGCTGATCCCCTAGCGTATGTTGTCACAAACATTGGGACTGGCGGTTTGATGTGCTGAGCCCTCGAGCATGGGACTTGCACTTATGAAGCTCATTACCACAAAGGAGAGTCTAAAGTTGTATGTAATGGTGCCTAAGAGTCTCCCCGAGTACCTCTTTGTTGCTCAGATGTGGCCCTCTCTCTCTCTAACTGAGCCATCTCGACAGGTGAACTCGCTGCCCTCTCCCCTACATGGGACCCGACTCCCAGGGGTGTAAATCTCCCTGGCAACACAGAGTATGACTCCCGGGGATGCATGTGGACCCGGCATCGTGGGACTGAGAGTATCTTCTTGACCAAAAGGGGGATGCAAAATGAGACAAAATAGTTTCAGTGGCTGAGGGATTCCAAATGGAGTCGAGAAGTCACTCTGGTGGACATTCTTATGCACTATATAGATAACACCTCTTAGGCTTTAATGTATTGGAATAGCTAGAAGTAAATACCTGAAACTACCAAACTCCAACCCAGCAGTCTGGACTCCTGAAGACAATTATATAATAATGTAGATTACAAGGGGTGACAGTGTGATTTTGAAGACCTTGTGGATCACACCCCCTTTATCTAGTGTATGGATGAGTGGAGGAATGGGGATAAAAACTTAAGGACAAATGGGGTGGGATGGGGGGATGATTTGGGTGTTTTTTTTTTCACTTTTATTTTTTATTCTTGTTCTGGTTCTTTCTGATGTAAGGAAAATGTTCAGAGATAGATTGTGGTGATGAACGCATAACTATGTTATCATACTGTGGACAGTGGATTGTATATCATGGATGATTGCATGGTGTGTGAATGTATTTCAATAAAACTGAATTTAATAATAAAAAAAAATCAGAAATGAGAGGGGGTCATTACCATGGAACCTGAAGAAATAAAAAAAAATCTTGAGGATACTATGAACAACTGTACACCAACAAACTACACAACTTAGATGAAATGTACAATTTCCTAGAAACACACAAACAACTTATACTGACTAGAGAAGAAACAGAAGACCTCAACAAACCAATCGCAAGTAAAGAGATTCAATCAGTCATCAAAAACCTTCCAAAAGGAGACAGAAGAAGATGGTGGCATAGAGAGGAATAGAAGCTAGTTTGTCCCCCCGGAACAACTAGTAAATAATCTGGAATAACTGCAGGGGGACAAACCTGACTTTCCACTCATCACGTACCAACCTGAATTAGGAGGAAGGCCTGAGATCACAGCATAAAATCTGTAAGTAAAAACCGTGGATCCAAGCCGGGAGCCCCCCACCGCACTGCCCAAAATGTAAAGCCTCACGGTGCTAGAGAGCATCACTCCCTGAGCAAGCAAATATAGCTCAGCTGAGCTCCAGCTGGGGTTTTAATTAAGAAACATGGACTGCTCAATAGAAGCTACAAATCCCCAACAAGCAGACACAGGCTTTTGGTGATGACTGACATTGGAGAGCCAGAGGGTGGCTGCAGACTGGCCCAGAAGGGGGCTTTCTGAACTTTTTTTGGCTCAGTGGAGAAAGCCTCAGCCATTTTCAGTTCCCAGTGCTCTGACCCAGTTAAGAGTAGATATAGCACAGGCAGAGAGATGATTCAAATGTAAATGAACTCTCCCTAGGGGGTGTATCTTCCCTAAGAGGAAAGAGGTAGTGCCAAGCTCTACTGCCTGCCTTCCATTCAGAACCAGACCCAAGAGCCTGGGGGAAAACAGCCAAGGGCCACACCTCCTTACACCAGTCTGGAATTTCAGGCTGACAGGTGCCACCTGCTGGGCAGAAAATCACAGTGACTTGAGCCTCACAGGGTGTATCAATCTCCAAGACACCCTCAGGGAAACCAGCTGCTATTGCCTCCTTCCAAGACCTGAGCCCGTTCTGGTCTGGGAAAACCTGATTGGGGTAACCAAGGAAACCAGATGCACAGACAGCAGAAAACTAAAACCTACAATAAGAAAAACAAAGTTATGGCCCAGTCAAAGGAACAAACTTACACTTAAACTGAGATACAGTAATTTAAACAACTAATGCTAAACCAATTCAAAAAGTTTAGGGACGATATGGCAAAAGAGATGAAGCATATAATGAAAACACTGGGCGTACATGAGGTAGAAATTGAAAGTTCGAAAAAACAACTGGTAGAATCTATGGAAATGAAAGGCACAACACAAGAGATGAAAGACACAATGGAAACATACAACAGCAGATTTCAAGAGGCAGAAGAAAACACTCAAGAACTGGAGAACAAGACACCTTAAAGCCTACACACAAAAGAACAGATAGAGAAAGGAATGGAAAAATATGAGCAGCATCTCCGGGAATTGAAGGACAACACAAAATGCAGGAATGTATATGTCATTGGTGTCCCAGAAGGAGAAGAGAAGGGAAAAGGGGCAGAGGCAGTAACAGAGGATATAATCAATGAAAATATCCCATCTCTTATGAAAGACATAAAATTATGGATCCAAGAAGCAAAGCATACCCAAAACAGAACAGATCTGAATAGGCCTAAGCCAAGACCCTTAATAATCAGATTATCAAATATCAAACATGAAGAGAGAATCCCGAAAGCAGCAAGAGAAAAGAGATTCATCACATACAAAGGAAACTTGATAAGACTATGTGTGGATTTCTCAATAGAAACCATGGGGGCAAGAAGGAAGTGGGGTGATATATTTAACATACTGAGAGAGAAAAACCACCCACCAACAATCCTATATCCAGCAAAACTGTCCTTCAAATATGAGGGAGAGCTTAAAATGTTCTCTAACAAACAGACAGTGACAGAGTTTGTCAACAAGCTACCTTCTCTACAGGAAACACTAAAGGAAGCACTGCAGACAGAAAGGAAAAGATAGGAGTGAGAGGTTTGGAACACAATTTTGGAAAACAGTAGCACAGCAATGTAAGTACACTGAACAAAGATGACTGTGAGTATGGTTGAAAGAGGAAGGTTAGGACCATGTGAGACACCAGAAGGAAAGAGGAAAGATAAAGACTGGGACTATGTAACTCAGTGAAACCTAGGGTGCTCAACGATTGTGATAAAAGGTACAAACATGTTTTTACATGAGGGAGAACAAATGAATGTCAATGTTGCAAGGTGTTAAAAATATGGTGGGATTGGGGGGGAATACAATCAATGCAAACTGGAGACTATAATTAACAGAAACATTGTATTATGCTTCCTTTAATATAACAAAGGCAATATACCAAAGCTAAATGCATATGGGGTGGGGGGATTAGGGGTAGGGTATGGGACTCCTGGCATTGATGATGTTGTCTGACTCTTTATTCTACTTTAGTTTAATTCTGTCTTTCCTTTTGTTGTTTCTAGCTTTCAAGTTGTTTTTTTCTCTCTCTCTATTTCTTTTCTCTTTTCCTTTTGTCTCTCCACCTTCTTTGGCTCTTCCTCCTTCTTTCTGGAAGAAATGGAGATGTCCTTATATAGATAGTGGCGATGGTGCTGAATACATAAATACATGACTGTACAGGGAACCAATGACTGTTTACTTAGGATGGAATGTATGGTGTGTGAACAAAACCATCTTTAAAAAAAATGGGTTGATGAAACCTTGAGGGCACTATATTGAGTGAAATAAGACAGACACATCAGGACAAAGATTACAGGGTCTCACTGATAGGAGCTACTTATAATATGTAAAATCATAGACAAGAAATTTAAGTTACCAGGATATAGAACGAGGCTAAAGAATGGGGAGCAGTTGCTTATTATGAGCAGAATGTTCAACATTTGGAAACAGACAGAGGTGATGGTAGCACGTTGTGCGAATAACTAACAGTCCTAATTGGTGTATCAAGGTGGTGGAAAGGGTAAGCTCAGAGTCATGTATGTCACCAGAAGGAAAGTTGGAGGTTAAAAGATGGGAATGTATTAAACAGTGACTCTTGTGGTGGACAATGTCCGTGATTAACTGTACAAATATTAGAAATCCCTCATGAACTAGAACAAATGTATGACACTATAACTAGAAGTTAATAAGAGAGGGCATATAGGAAAAAATATACATACCTATTGCATACTATATACTACAGTTACTAGTATTTTAACATCCTTTCACCAACAGTAACAAATGTACTATACCAAAACTATGAATCAATAATGGAGGCGGGGGGTGGTTAGGGGTATGGGAGGATTTGAGTTTCCTTTTTTTGTTTTGATTTCTTTTCTGGAGTAATGATATTGTTCTAAAAATTGGAAAAAAATTAATTATGGTGATGGATGCACAGCTGTATGGTGGTACCATGGGCAACTGACTGTACACTTTGGATCTTTGGATAGTTGTATGGTATGTGAACAATCTCAATTAAAAAAATGTATGTGTGTGTGTGTATATATATATGAAAGAAAGCCCAGGGTCAGATGGCTTTACAGGGGAATTTTCCCCAAAATTACAAAAAGTGCTAACACCATTTCTGCTCAAACTCTTCCAGGACATTGAAGAAACAGGAACACTACCTAACTCATTCTATACAGCTAACATCACTCTAATACAAAACCTGATAAAGATAATACAGGAAAGGAAAACTACAGAACAATCTCCCTAATGAATATAGATGCAAAAATTCTCAAGAAAATATTGGCAAATTGAATCTAATGGCACCATGACCAAGTGGGGTTTTTTCCAAGCATGCAAGGATGGCTCAATGTAAGAAAATTAATCAATGTAATACAACACATTAACAAATCAATGGGAAAAATCACATGATCTTCTCAATTGATGCTGAAAAGACATTCAACACAATTCAGCATCCTTTTTAAAGAAAAACACTTCCAAAGGTAGGAATAGAAGGAAACTTACTCAATATGATAAAGGGCATATATGAAAAACCCACACACAGCATCATACTTAATGGTGAGAAACTGAAAGCCTTCCTGCTAAGATTGGGAATGGGACAAGAATGCATAGTGTCACCACTGCTATTCAACATTGTGGCATAAGTTCCAGCTAGAGCATTTTGGCAATAAAAAATAAATAAAAGGCATCCAAATTTGAAAGGAAGAAGTAAAACACATACTATTTGCAGATGACATGATCTTACATTTGGAAAATATCAACAAATATATGACAAAGCTACTTGAGCTAATAAACAAATTCAGCAAAGTAGCAAGATATAAGATTAACATGCAAAAATCAGTAACGTTTCTTTACAATAGTAATGACCTAACTGAGGAGGCAATTAGGAAAAAATTTCAATTCACAATAGCAACTAAAAGAAATAACTATATAAGAATAAACTTAAACAAGAATGTAAAAGACCTTGTGCTGGTTTCAATCTGTTATTTACCCCATAAAAAGACTATATTCTTTTAATTGACTCTTGTGGGGGCAGACTTATTGTGGGTGGGATCTTTTGATTAGGTTGTTTCCATGGAGATGTAACTCACCAATTGTGGGTGGGACATTTTGATTGGAGTATTTCCATGGAGACGTGACCCCACCCATTCAAGGTGGGTCTTCATTAGTTTACTGGTGTCCTCTATGAGAGGATAAAAAGTCAGCGACTTTTGAAGAGAGCTGAGAGACACTTAGAGAGAAAACACCCAGAGACATTTTGGAGAAGGTCATTGAAACCAGAACCAGGAGAGAAGCTAAGAGATGAAGCTCAGAGTTCGCCCCAGAGAAGCTAAGAGAGGACCCTCAGACCCTTAGAGAGAAATGCCCTGGGAGAAGCAAGCAAGGATGCACAAGACCTGTGAGAAAGAAGCCAAGACAAAAGCCCAGAGACATTTTGGAGAAAGCAACAGAAACCAGAAGCTAATCCCGGGAGAGGCCCAGCAGACTCTGGCCATGTGCCTTCCCATGTGACAGAGGCACCCTAGATGCCATTGGCCTTTCTTCAGAGACGGTATCTACTTCTTGACACCTTAATTTGGACATTTTTATGGCCTTATATCTGTAAATTTGTGAACTAATAAACCCCACTGTAAAAGCCAATCAATTTCTGGTACTTTGCATTCTGGCAGCTTTAGCAAACTGGAACAGACCTGTACACTGAAAATTACAAAACATTGCTAAAAGCCATCAAAGAAGACCTAAATAGGTGGAAAGACATTCTATATTCATGGATAGAAAGGCTAAATGTCATCAAGATGTCAATTCTACCCAAATTGATCTGCAGATTCAACACAATACCAATCAAAATTCCAACAACCTACTTTGCAGACTCAGAAAAGTTAGTTATCAAATGTATTTGGAAGGGAAAGGGGCCTCGAACAGCCAAAAACATCCTAAAATGAAGAACAGTGTGAGGACTTAACACTTCTCAACTTTAAAGCTTATTATAAAGCCACAATGGTCAAAACAACATGGTATTGGCACAAAGATAGACATACTGACCAATGGAATCAAACTGAGAGCTCAGAAATAGACCCTCATATCTATGGTCAATTGATTTTTGATAAGGCCCCCAAATCCACTATACTGCGACAGAACAATCTCTTTAATAATTGGGGCTGGGAAAACTGTATATCCATAGCCAAAGCAATGAAAGAGGGCCCCTACTCCACACCCTATAGAAAAATTAACTCAAAGTGGATCAAAGTACCATAAAACTCCTAGAAGAAAATATAGGGAAACATCTTCAAGATCTAGTGATAGAAGATAGCTTCTTGGACCTTACACACAAAACAAGTAACAAAAGAAAAAATAGATAAATGGGAACTCCTCAAGACTGAACACTTTCATGCTTCAAAAGATTTTGTCTAAAAGGTGAAGAGGCAGCCAATTCAATAGGAGAGAATATTTGGAAACTATGTATCTAATAAGTGTTTGATACCCAGTATATACAAAGACATTCTACAACTAGACAACAAAAGCACAAACCCAATTATAAAATGGGCAGAAGACATTTTTCTAAAGAGGAAATATAAATGGCTACAAATCACATGAAAAGATGTTCATCTTCATTAGCTGTTAGGGAAATGCAAATCAAAACCACACTGAGACTATCATCTCACACCTGTAAGAATGGCCACTATAAAACAAACAGGAAACTACAAAAGTTGGAAAAGATGTGGAGAAACTGGAACACTTATTCACTGCTGGTGGGAATGTAAAATAATACAGCCACTGTGGAAGACAGTTTAGTGGTCCCTCAGAAAACTAAATATCAAGTTGCCCTATGACCCAGCAATTCTACTACTCAGTATATACCTAGAAGATCGGAAAGCAGTGACACAAACAGACATTTGCACACTGATGCTCACAGCGGAATTACTTACAATTGCCAAAAATGGAAACAATTCAAGTGTCCATCAACAGATGAATGGATAAACAAAATGTGGTCTATACATACGACGGAATATTATGCAGCAGTAAGAAGGAATGAGGTCCTGAAGCATGTGACAACATGGATGAACCTTGGGGACTTAATGCCGAGTGAAATAAGCCAGGCACAAAAGGATAGCTATTGTATGATTTCACTAATATGAAACACCTAGAAAATATAAACTCAGAATCTAACAATGTAGAATTTAGGCAACCTAGAGATAGACAAAAGTTAGAGAAGGGGGAGTGGTTACCTAATATATACAGAATTGGTAACAACATTGAACTTAAATGTTTGGGAATGGATAGAGGTGATGGCACTTAATCATTGGGATTATAAGTAATAGTTCCATATTGGAGGTGAATTTGATTGAAAGAGGTTGTTTAAAGTTATGTATCTTACCAGTTAACACTATAGATATAAATAAGTTCATGCATGAACTACTACAAATGAATAACACTTATGCAAAGAGTTAATAATAGAGTGGTATATGGGGTAAAATTACCTATTACATGCTATGGACTACATCAACAGCAATACATTACTAGTACCACACTAATACTAGGGGTAGATAATTAGAGGGGATAAGGGATATGGGGTGTTTGGGTTTTCCTTTTCTGTGTGTGAGTGTCTGTTATTTTTCTCTTTGGAGCACTAAAAAATTGTCTAAAATTGAGAGTGAAGATGACTGCACAACTAAGTAAGGATACTGTGAGACAATGATTGTATATTTTGGATAGAATATATAGTATGTGAATATACCTCAATATAATCTGCAGATTCAAAAAATATATAAATAGAAAGATACAAGTGCTGGAGAAGACATGGAGAGAGAGGTATATCTACTCAATGTTGGTAGGGAAATAGAAAGGTACAGCCTCTCTGGAGGGCAGTGTGGCGGATCCACAGGAGGCTAAATATAGGATCACCATATGATCATGCAATCCTGTTACTACAAATACACTCAGGAGAACTGAAAGCAGTGACACGATTTGACATTTGTACACTGATGATTATGGTGGCATTATTCATGATTGCCATTGGATGGAAGTGGCCAAAGGTTCCACTGACTGCTGAGCAGAAGGGTGAACTATGGTGTATACATATGATGGAATATGGTGCAGTTACAGAAAGGAATGAAGTCATGAGGCATGCAACAAGATGAATGAAATAGAGGACATTATATTGAGCGAAATAAGCTGGGAACAAAAGACAAATACTCTATGGTCTCATTTAGAAAATGCTTATAAGAAAAATAGGGCCTGGATTTTAAGCTCTTACAGCAGTCACATTTATTCCCGAGTTCTAATCGTTATTTCTAAATTCTGAGATGTTGTGCTCTATGTGTATAACCTGGTATTTCCTTCAAACTTTGGGTAACTGTGTGATACCTAAGACTAAGAGTTTGAGTCTTGCAGCTCTGAAAGTCAGCATTACTCCACACAGCAACTGTTAAAGAAGCTGAAAAAGAGATCAGACTTCAATCAGAGATGCTTTCTGATTACTCTCTGCTGGAGTAATGAAAATGTTCTAAAATTGAGATATGGATGAAGTTGATCTGGTTAGGACTAATGTAAAGCAGAATACAGGGTAAATGGTGATATTGTCTTATTTTAAATCTTGAAATACTGTAAGAGACCAAAGGAAAGATGTTTATTTAATCAAACATTTAAATTTACTGTAGCACACTATCTAACTTAACCTGTCTGGTCAAGTTATTTAAATATCCTAAATACATAGAGCCTAAAATAGGGAATGAGATCTTGCTATTATGGCAAAGCTAAACTTTCCTATAATTTTGCCTAAGAGTCACAACCAGAGAACTTCTTTTGTTGCTCAGATGTGGCCACTCTCTCTCTAAACCAAACTCTGCAAATAAACTTACTTCCTCTCCCCTATGTGGGACATACTTCCAGGAATGTAAGTCTCCTTGGCAACATGGGACATGGCTCCCACCGATGGAGCCTGACCCTGGCACCATGGGATTGACAAGGCCTTTCTTGACAAAAAGGGGGGAAAGAAATGAAACAAAATAAGGTTTCAGTGGCTAAGAGATTTCAAATAGAGTCAAGAGGTCACTCTGGGGGTTACTCATGCAAGCTTCAGCCAGAATATTGCAAATTGTCACAGTATGCCAATTCCCAACTAATAATATTCTTGAAAACCCTAAATACCTGGGGTTTTTTTAGAACTTAAAATCTCCAGATTGTACCGATACCATATAAACCCTGAAACCCAGAGGTACCAGTCTCTCCAAGAACCTTAACCAGTTGCACTCCTCTATCCCATAATGTCAACACCCTTTTTCAGCAAGAAGAAGTTAGAATGGTCATTATCCAAAAATCTCTGAAGATGGAGAGACTGATCAAATGAGAGGGAGTAGTTGTAACACAGAAGCTAGAGTTTAACAAATGACTATTGCTACCAAATCATTATAAAGACATTTATTTTTAGTTTCTAGGGTACCAGAATGGGCAGAAGAAAATACTTGAAATTGCTGAACTGCAACCTGGTATCACTGAGTTTTGATAATGATTGTATAATTATATAGCTCTCATCTTGTGACTGTGTGATTGTAAAAACCTTGTGACTAATACACCCTTTATCCAGTTTATGATTAGATGAGTAATATAATGAGGACATGCATGGGGGAAAAAATGTAGAATATAGGGTACCTAGAAATAGACAGAAGCTAGAGAAGGGGAAGCAGTTATCTAATATGTACAGAATTGTTAATGAGGTTAAACTTAAATGTTTTGGAATGGATAGACATGATGGTAGCTCATTCTTGGGATTAAAAGAAATAGTAACGTACTATAGGTGAATTTGATTGAAAGCAGTCATTTAAAGTCATGTATGTAAAAAATTCTTGCATGAATCACTACAAATGTAAAAAAAAAATAATAAGGGGTATATGGAAAACACATAGCTATTGCAACTATGGACTATAGGTAACAGTAATATTTTAATATTCTTTCATCAACAGTAACAAATGTATCACACCAATACTATGGGTCAACAAGTAGATGATAAAGGGTAGGGGAGATTTGGAGTTTATTATTTTATTCTTATTTCTGTGATGGAGTAATGAAAATGTTCTAAAATCGATCATAGGGATGTATGCACAACTATGTGATGATACTGCAAGCCAGTGATAATATACTTTGGATGGTTTGTGTGGTATGTTTATATATCTCAAAAAAATTTGGTAAAAATAGTTAAGAAAGGATCATAGGAGTTTTCAAAAATATGATACTCTATTATTTTATATCATGAATAAATCTGTACCACCATCACCACCACCACCTCAATGGCTTTTGAAGCTGTTCTGCTGTCAATGAGTGTACTATTTTTACATTTAGTTAAAATCAATAATGCACATTTCCTCAGAGACTTTGTTATGTTGCCAATTCAAGTCAATTACCTAATTTCATTCAAAAGTGCAATATTGTTTAATCTGCTGTTGTAGATGAACTCTGCATCCACTGTAGACCAACTTAGCAACAACTGGGAAAGATATTATTTCTAAGCACCTATGCAAACCAAGCATAAAATACAGATTAACCTGATTGTGTCCCTCTATATTAATGAATCTGAAAACTACTTCAGTGTCCCTTAGCATCTTTTCCAGGATTTAAAAGAAAAAAAAAAATCAAAGAAACAAACAATTGAGTGAACTTAACAGAGGAATAATCACAAATATCTACATTAGAAAACCAAAGGAGAACTTTAAAGTTTAGTTCTCCTGTTTCTGCATGGTATTTCAAAACCTCATTTTGCCCCTCAGAATATTTAAGGAGACAAAGTCTGATCAAGAACAAAGTCACCCCAAAGAATTAGCAATGCTGCAGTGCAATACAGATTCTGACAAAAGCTTAGCAAAAGTGTTTCAATAAAATATTTGTCAAATTCTAAGCAAAACTTAAAATGTCAGTCAGCTAGGTTCCTGATTACTGCCATAATTCCCTTCAAGAAGCAAACCAGAGCCTCCAGTGTCCCATTACACCGGCTGGCCATAGTCTAATGGGAGCAGCCTGTAAGGAAACCTGTTCTTTCTAAAAATAAAACAAATATCCTTGAGCAACCAGAAAACAATTCCAAGGTACTATGCATGATTTTCCAAAGTATATTCCAGAGGGTACTAGTTTCAAGGACTCAAACAGGTGTTAAGTGAGAAAAATAAAGATCCCAAGGTCAAATATTTGAAACATCTGAAGAAAAATAAATTAGAACCTCCAAAGACTGTGGGAAGATGGAGGAGTAGGAAGCTCCAGAAATCATTCTTTCCACCAAAACAACCATTGAACTGGCAGGAACTGCCTGAATCAAACATCTCAAAACTCTGGAGTCTAGAGAACACTGCAGCCTAAAAGACGAGCAGGAGGGAAAAACTGGTAAACTGAGGTAAATACCAGTGATTTCCATCCTCCCTGCAACATGTGATCCCCTATCCCCAGCCTTGTGGCAGCAGTGGGGACTGCAGCTCAGGCTTTGGCACAGTACTGGTGCCAGCATGGGACAAAAAGACGTAGTCCTCTAAACACCAAGGACGTGTGGTCTGATCACTGATCACTGCTTTTGATAAGTTACTTCACATCCCCGGAGGCCAGCTCTGAGGGTGGTCACTGTTCCAATCCCCTGAGGCAAAGGCAGAAGATAAACTTTCCTCAAAAAGTTAAAGTGCTGAATTAACTGGGCAGTTGTTGAATCAAGAAAACAGAGCTTCAAGGGCCAAGGAGAGAGGTCAGCAGGGGCCACACTGTCCAGAGCCTCAGGGTACAGGGTGGTGTCATGGGAAATCACTAGAGTAACAAGAGGTGACACATGACTTTGGCTTGGGAGTGTGGCAAGTGTGGAAGCAGGGAGACCAGTTAAGAGGGGGCTCAGGCAAGAACTGACAGTGCCTCTAATGGAAAGGTAGGGCTGGCTATAGGGATAGCCAGAGGGATTGGGGAAAGAGTTGGGTGGTAAAAGCCTTGGGATTTAGTGATGGATCGGATGTGGTTGGGGAGGAAAGAAAGGAAATGAGAGCAGCAACTCGGTTTGGGGTTGGAGCAAATGGTGGTGTCCATTTCTGGGATGGGGAAGAACAAGGAACAGGTTTGGGGGACAAGGAGTATCAAGTGTTCCACTGAGGGCACCTGAAGTCCAAGGTGGCACAAGGCAGCCAGGAGGGAAGGTCAGCCGGGCTCCAGGGAGATGTCAGCATGGGCAAAGGGAATGTGCCTGTCACCACTGGGCAGGTGGGGTGTGAAGCCCTGAGCCCCTTGGTGACGGAGGAAGGAGAGGACCCAGCATCGCTTGGATCAGGGGAAGGAGGCGGGGACAGCAAAGGCAGCGGGGGCTCCTGGGGGGCGGGCCAGCTTTGCTCACCATTGTCCACAGTCGCCCGTCTCAGGCTGTCAGCGCCTTGTGTGGAGATCACACCAAAACCACTCAAGAGCTGGGGTCTGGGAAGCCCCATCAGCGAGATACAGCCCAGCCCCGCCTACCCCTCCCCACGGCTGGCTCCCGGAGCCCTGTCTCTTCCAGCTCAGGAAGCCATTCTTCCCTGGAGCCTCAGGCAGCACCCTCCTGCTGTCCTGCTATGTGACTCTTGGCTGTAAGCCGGAGCCCTGTAGCCTGCAGAGTAGATGGAGGCAGAGAATGTATTTTATTCCTCTTTGCCTTCCCAGAACCCAGAGTAAAGCTTGGAACATGAGTCTCTGGATAAAGAGATTAAGGGATAATTTTAAATTTCTATACTCTGGCCATGTTTTTATATAATTATCAAAGATCACCAAAGCTGAAGGCATTTGTTCATGCAGGCCTTCAATGATGACTCTGGGGCACCAACGATGAGCCGGCCCCAGGCCTGTTGCTGGGAGGTGGAAGTCTGTAAGGAGAGAGGTGACCTCACTGCACCCAGAGCACCCAGTATCAGAGGTGCCCATGAACTGTGGGTGGCAGCGCAATAGGGCATGGGCACTTTGGAAAACAGCTTGGCAGTTCTCCAAAAGCTATCCATCCACTTACTGTGTGACCCAGGAATGAAATTCCTGGGTATTTTACCCATGAGACACAAATAAGTACGCCCACACAAAGACTGGTACCCAAATGTTCACAGCAGCTTTATTCATACTGGTTAAAGATGGAAACAACCCAAATGTCCATAAACAGATGAATCCTTAAGCAAACTGTGGCACATCCATACAGTGGGCACAACTCAGCAATAAAAAAGAACTACTGATAAATGCAGTAACATGAATGAATCCCCAAAGCATTATGCTAAGTAAAAGAAGCCAGACACAGAAGGATACATACTTTCTGTCTCCATTTATATGAAATGCTAGAAAAGGCAAAGCCAATTCATAGTGACAGAAAGCAGATCCTTGGTTGCCTGCCAGGGCTGGGGTTGGGAGACTGACTACAAAGGAGTGTGACAGAAACGTTCTCTATCTTGGTCGTGGTGGTAGATGCATGCATTGGTCAAAACTCATTAAACGGTACACTTAAAATGGCTACCTTTTGTTGTATGACATTATATCATGATGAAATGAATTAAATAAAAGAATAGGCACTGTCAGAAAAAGAAAAAAGAAAAAGAAAAAGAGAAAGAAAGAAAGAAAAGAAACAAGAGCTTCAAAAGCCATAGAAGCAGCTCCTGATCCCCTTGCTGTCCCCTCCCCAGCGCAGTGTGAAGCCAGGCTGTGCTTCCAATGTGGGTCCCTGGTCCTGTTCCAGAGGGGGCAAAGTGGCCCTTGTGCACATACTGTCGTGTGTGTAGGTCAGTGTCAATCAATCAGGTAGAAATCTAAGGAGCTTAGCCAAGGACCTTGGCTCAGGCTCACCACCCCCAAGCTACACTTCACCCCAGAGTTTGCCCTGAGGGCAGAGAAATCTCTTGTAGACAGCTGAGACAGTATGAAAAACAATTACATGAAGGCAGACTGGGGCAGACACTACCTGAATTAAGTCATACAAGAGAACACCCAGGAGGGGGTGAAAGTCTGTTTTAAAGGGAGTAAAGGGGGCATTCACTTAGACTCCTGTAAATTATAAATGGAGGAATTCCTAAGGCCAGAAGCAAGCACAAGACCAGGTAAAGAAGCATGCTCCATGGCTCCATGCAGGCTCAGATAAGAAAGAGAAGACTCCGCACTTCACATCTGCCATGGACTGATCTCTTGATTGGAGGGTTAAGCTCTGAAGGATAACACCAGCTGAAGTAGAGCCAATTTTCAAAGACAGTGGAAGGTGCATTTTGCTTTGGTTTGTTTGTTTTGATTAGCTCCTGTCATTCAAGAAATCTCTGACATATTAGTAAATGGATACAAACTTAAGGAACAGATAGCTCAGGGACTAAATCCAGAGTTAACACTTTAAATTAAAATGTGTAGTGTGCAACAAGACACACAAAGAAACAGAAGATGATGGCCCATCCAAGGAACAAGATAAAATTCCATAAACCATCAAAGAAGAGGACTTTGGACTTATTCGACAAAGACTTTTAAAAAAATGATCTTCATTATGCTCAAGGAGATAAAGGAAAACATAGAAAAAGAACTAAAAAATATGAAGAAAATGATGGAACAATATGGGAATATCTTTGAGATTCTCAATAGGAACCAAAGAGAAATACTGTAGTTGAACAAAATTACTGAAATGGAAAATTCCCTAGATGGTTTTAGCAGCCAAATGAAATTGGAAGAAGAAAGAATCAGTGATCTCAAAGACAAAACAATTGAAGTGATTCAGGATTAGAAGTAGAAAGAAAACAAAATAAAAAAGAGTGAACACCGCCTAAAAGATCTGGGGGACATCATCAAGCATACCAATATGTCCACCTTGGGAGTCCCAGAAGGAGAAGAAAGAGAGAAATGGGTAGAAGGAATATTCAAAGAAACAATGCCAGAAAACTTCTCAAATTTAACAAAAGATGTGAATGTGCATATTCAAGAAGCCCACTGACCTCCAAACAGGATAAACTTAAAGAGACCCAGGCTCAGATACATAGAATTCAAACTGTCAAATGTCAAGGTCAAGAAGAGAGTTCTGAAAGCTGCAAGAAAAAAAGCAGCATGTTATGTAAAAGGGAGTCCCAATAAGACTGAGTTCCCATATCTCATCAGAAACCATGGAGGCAAGAAATACTGGTATGAAATATTTAAAGTGCTAAAAGAAAACAAATACTAATGAAGAATTTTATATCTGGCAAGACTCTCTTTCAAAAATGAGGGAGAAATTAAGACATTCCCAGAAAAACAGAAACTGAGGGTTCTTCACCACTAGACCTGCCCTACAAGCAATGCTAAAGAGAATTCTTCAGAATTAATGAGAAAGACACTAGTCAGTGGTTCAAAGAGGCATAAAGAAATAAAAACCTCAGGTAAAGGTAACCATATGGGTAATTATAAATGCCAGGACTCACACATTTTTTGGAATATAACCCACTTTTTACATATTACAGGTACTAAAATTCAAATGCACAAAAAGTAATGATAAATCAATGGTTTTGGACATACAATGTACAAAGGCATAATTTGTAACAAGGGTAAATAAAAAGATGAGGAATGGACCAGTGTTAAGTATATGCTATGGAAGTTAAGTTACTATCAAATCAAGCATGATTGTTATGGATTTAAGATGTTAAATTTAAGCCCTATGGTAACTACAAAGAAAATATATGAAAAATATATACAGAAAGAAATAAGAAGGGGCTCAAAATGATACAATACAAAAAAGTCAAATAAAAATGGAAGTAGGCACTAACAGAAGAATTGAGGGGCAAAAAGTATAAAACTTACAAAGACACACTAGCAAAATGACAGAATAAAGTCCTGCATTATCAGTACAGTATTTGTCGTTAATTGGTTCCAGTAGGTGCGACAAGTACCGAAAATGATGAATACCAAACAAATTTTTCCTGTAAAGAATAATGTAAATAAATTTAATGTGTTCCCAAACCAAAGATAATGCACATTTTTAAGGCAATATGTAAAAAGACATGGTTGTATATCATTACTTTACATGATAAATAAACCTAAAAATTAATAAATACTTAGATTAAATAAAATAAAAACTTCACGTTACCTGCACTGAGAAGAGTCCATGGCCTAAAGGGACGGTGGGAGGAGAGTGGTGAGGAGGAGAGGTTACATGGAGTGTTGCTTGGAAGGAGAGGCCCCCTCCAGCAGAACATCGGGCACTTGCACTTCAGGTGTTATTTCTCTTTTCTGCCTTTTTCCAACTTGCACCACAGGCTCTGACACACTCTTTGTCACCTTCACTAAAAACTTATCCAATGAGGACTGCTTCTGTCTCCTTTTCAGAATTCCTGGAAAATGAGGAATTCCTTGGTCATTCAATAAATTCACATTCTGTTTGTCAGAGCTTTGTCCAGATGGTACCTCTCCACAAAGTTTTGAACTTCTGCCCATTTTGCACACATTTCTTTTATCAAGGAACTGGGGACATCCTCCATTATCTCCTCCACCTGAAGAAATCTCTTCAGCCACCTCTTGTTGTTGCTCCTTCTGTGGTTCCTGCAGCTCCTCAGTGCTGAGCTCTTCATGATGTTCCTCCACTAACTCCTTAACATCAGCCTTTTTTATTGCTTCTTTATTCTTGATGGTGGGTACCGTTGTTCTAGGCATACCATATTCCCTAGAAAGATCAATAATGTGAATATCACTATCATATTTGCCTATTATTTCTCTTTTTTTGCTCACTGGTGGTGCAAAGTAATTTTCTTTTCTGCTCAGCACTCTCTCTGCTCATTTTCTTAGGACCCATGAGGAGAAAAAAAAAAGTGCAAAAATACACAAAACGACCACAGAAGCTAAGATAAGACTGCAAGGGGATGTGCACAGGGGAAGAGCTACTATGTGACTAACACATGACCCTTCGTTTCAGCTGGAAAGGGTAGCAGGTCATGAGGCAACTGACACTTGCGTGTCGAGTACCAAACAAATGACACGTACCGGGACAAAATGTTCACATCAAAATGCAACGAGTACCAAAGTCGACAGGTTTCAAAGCAGCTGAGTACCCAAGTACCACTACAGTAATTTTAAACGTAAATGTATTTAACTCTCTGGTCAAAAAGCAGAGATTGGCAGAATAGATTAAAAATAGCATGACCCAACTATATGCTGTTTACAACAGACTCACTTTAAATTCAAAGACATAAGTGAATGGATGGAAAAAATATACCATGCAAATAGTAACCCAAAGAGAATTGGGTAGCTACACTAATATCAGATAAGATAGACTTAAGCCAAAATTTCATACAAGGGACAAAGATGGCCACTATATATGGATAAAGAGGTCAATTCAACAAGAAGAAATAATAATTATAAATACAAATGCATCTAATAGCAGAGCCCCAAAACAGATGAAGCAAATACTGATAGATCTGACGGGTGAAATAGATGGCTCTACATTAATAGTAGGAGACTTCAATAAACCACTTTCAACAATGGATAGAATATCTAGACAGAAGATCAATAAGGAAATAGAAGACTTGACCGATTCTCTAAACCAATTAGAGCTAACAGACATATTAGAACACTTCACCCAACAGCAGCAGTAAATTTTAAAAATTTAAAAATATTGAAATCATGCAATGTGTTATCTCTCACTGCAATGGAATGAAACTAGAAGTCTATATTGTAGGGAAAAATGGAAAATTCAAAATTTGTGGAAATTAGAAAATGTACTCTTAAACAACCAATTGGGTCAAAGAAGAAATCACAAGGGAAATTAGGAAATATCTTGGAGGTTAATGAAAATGAAAATGCAGCATACCAAAACTTATGGGATGCATCAAAGGCAGTACTGACAGGGAAACTGATAGCTCTAAAATCCTACATTAAAAAAGAAGAAACATCTCAGAGACCTAACCTCAAAACTGGAAGAATTAGAAAAAGAAGAGCAAAATGAAGAAAATAACAAAGATTAGAGTGGGGATGAAGGAAATAGAGAATAAAAAAACAAAGAGAAACAGCAAAAGTGATACTTGGTTCTTTGAAAAGATCAATAAAATTGAAAAACTTTTAGCTGGACTGACAAGGGAAAAAGAGAGAACACAAATAACTAAGATCAGAAATGGACAGGGGGACATCACTTCTGACCCCATATAAATGAAAAGGGCAGTAAGAGGCTACTGTGAACTGTATGTCAGCATATTAGATAACCTAGATAAAAAGGACAAATTCCTAGAAATACACAAACTACCTATACTTACTCAAGAAGAAATAGAAGATCTCAACAAACCAATAACTATGAAGTGATTGAATTAGGAATCAAAAACTTCCCAAGAAAGAAAAGCCCATGACCAGATGACTTCACAGGGGGAATTTCATCAAACATTCCAAGAAGAATTAATGCCAACCCTGCTCAAACTCTCCCAAATAATTGAAGAGGAAGGAACACTCCCTAACTCATTCCATGTGGCCAACATCACCCTCATACCAAAGCCAGATAAAGATACCACAAGGAAAGAAAATTCCAGACCAATATCTTTTACAAATATAAATGCAAAAACTCTCAAAAAATGCAAGCAAACTGAATCCAAGAGCACATTAAAAGAATTACACAACATGATAAAGTGAGATTTATGCCAGGTATGCAAGGGTAGGTCATAAGAAAATCAATCAATGCAATACACCACATTAATAGAATGAAGGGGGAAAAACATGATCATCTCAATATGATGCAACACATTGACAAAACCCAAAACCCTTTTGATAAAACACTTAGAAAACTAGGAATAGAAGTTTCCTCACATGATAAAGGGCATATATGGAAAACTCACAGCTAACATCATAATTAATTGTGAAATATTGAAAGCTTTCCCTCTAAGATCAGGAATAAGACAAGGATGTCCACTGTTACTACTAATATTCAACATGTGCTGGAAGTTCTAGGCAGAGAAATTAGGTAAGAAAAAGAAATAATAGGCATCACAGTTGTAAAGGAAGAAGTAAGACTTTCCTATTTGCAGACGGCATGATCCTGTATACAGAAAATCCAGAAAAATCCATAAGAAAGCACCTAGAGCTAATAAGTAAATTCAGCAAAGTGGCAGGATAGAAGATCAACACCTCACATCAGTAGTGTTTCTATATACTAGTAATGAACAATAGGAAGAAGGAATCCAGAAAAAAATTCCATTTACAATAGCAACCAAAAGAATCAAATATCTAGGAATAAATCCAATCAAGGATGTAAATGACTTGTACACAGCAAACTACAAAACATTGCTAAAAAGAATCAAAGAAGACCTAAATAAATAGTATGACATTCTCTGTTCATGGATCAGAAGACTAAATATTGTTAAGATGTCAATGCTATCCATAGCTATTTACAGATTCAACACAATCCCAAACAAAATTCCAACAACATTCTTTGCATAAATGAAAAAGCCAATCATAGAATTTATGTGGAAGGGTAAAGCGGCTTGGAATAGCCAAAGCCATCTTGAAAGAGAAGAACAGAGTTGGAAGATTCACACTTTCCAATCTTAAAACTTAAAACAAAACCACAGTAATCAAAACACCATGGTATTGGCACAAGGATAAACACATAAACCAATGGAATATAATAGAGAAATCAGAAATCAATGCTTACATTTATGGCCAATTGACTTATGACAAGGGTGCCAGGTGCACTCACAGTGCTGGGAAAACTGGATGTTCGTATGCAAAAGAATGAGGATGGACCCTTACCATGCATCATATACCAAACCCAACTCAAAACGGATCAAAGACCTAAATATAAGAACCAGAATTGCAAAACTCCTAGAAGAAAACATAGGGAAGCATCTTCAGGACCTTAGGCAACGGTTTCTTAGATTTACATCAAAAGCAGAAGCAACAAAAGAAAAAATAGATAAATGAGACCTCATCAAAATTAAAACTTTTGCAAATAAAGGACTTTATCATAAAAGAAAAAGACAACCTAAACAATGGGAGAAAATATTTGGAAATCACATATCCAAAAAGGGTTTAATAAATACAAATGGCAAAAAGCATGCAAAAACATTCTTAACATCATTAGCTATTAGGGAAATGCAATTCAAAACCACAATGAGATACTATTTCACAATCACTAGAATGGCTATTTTTTTTTTAAATGGAAAATTACAAGTGTTGAAGAGGATATGGAGAAATAGGAACACTCATTCATTGTCGTTGGGAATGTAAAATGGCACAGCTGCTGTGGAAGATAGTTTGGCAGTTCCTCAGAAAGTTAAGCACAGAATTATCATATGACCTGGAAATCCCACTTCTGGGTAAATACCCAAAAGAATTGAAAACAGTGAGTGGATAAACATTTGCACATTAATGTTCATAGCACAATATTCACAATTGCCAAAAGATGGATGCAACCCAAGTGTCCACCAATCGAATGGATAAGCAAAATGTAGTATATACACACAATGGACTATTAGTCAGCCCTATAAATTAATGAAGTTCAGATACATGCAGCAACATGGATGAACCTTAAGACATCATGTGGAATGAAATAAGCCAGACACAAAAGGATACATACTGTATGATCTCACCAACATAAAATAATTAGATTAAACAAACTGGTCGAGTCAGAATCTAGAATATAGGTTATCAGAGGATGAGGTGGGGGTAGGGAAGAGGGAGTTAAGACTTAAAATATACAGAATTTCTATTTGGGAGAATGGGAAAGCAATGGTAATGGATGGTGGTGATGGTAGCTCCTTGTGAATGTAATTAACAGCACTGAATTATATATTTGAATGTGGTTAAAAGGGGAAATCACAGGTTGTATATATGTTACTAGAACAAAAATAAAAATAAAAGCAAACCATAGGACTGTACAATACAAACAGTGAACCCTAATGTAAACGATGTACTATAGTTAACAATACATTTTAATAATATTCTTATAAATTGTAACAAATGTACCACACTACTGCAAGGTATTAATAATAGTGTGGTATATGGAAACTGTGTTTGTATGCATGATTTTTCTGTAAATGTACAACTTCTCTAATTAAAAAAATTTTTGATTAAAAAAATTAGAAGGATTTTCCCCCACTTAATATGGGTCTTTTCATATGCTAATATGTACTGTAATCCTCCAAATGTAGAGTCTGCTGTGTGGTTTCTCAAATATTTTTTAACCCCACAGCCCTCTTTCACAGAGCATTTTGAGTTAACCACTGTTGTTCAGAAAGCACTCATAGCTATACTCCCCCGCCCACCAAGGAAATTTGAATTTCAAAACAAAGGGTCAAAACCAAAAACCAAAGAATGAAGAAACTGAAAGTTAGATTTCACTCGGTAGACAAACAATAGATGGGGAAGAATATGAGGAGTTATTTTCCCTTGTCAGGGCTTCTGGTGTCACATTCGACACCAAAAATCAAGGACAACTCTGCTAGCAATGCAGAGAAAAAACAGCACTTCTTGGCCTGTGCTTTCAGAAATAAAAGCAGCTTTTCAGAGTTTCCTCTTATCTTCAAATTATACTTTTTCAAATTGTAAGGAACCACCTTTAATTTATTTTCTCCTAGGACTGAAACTTAATCTTCAAGGAACAAAAGGGAAAAGCTGTTAAACTATCATATGCAAATATACTCTTTAGAAAAAGACCAGCAATTGTGCTGTAACAGCCACTTGGTAAAATTCAAAATTTGGAAAGTGTTCATGGCACCAAAGTATATGCAAATGAATATTCCCATAAGGTCAAACCAGCCCATTTCCTTCTCCCAAAAATGTCCTATGGTATAGGTCACTTCATTTTAAAGGCTCAGTATAATACCTTGTTACATCATATTGCACAAATTTGCTACAGGGAATATGCCTTTCCAAGGAGTAAGCAGTTTCGTACACAGTTAAGTAACATCTTTTGGGTACATTCTCTTAATTTATCTTTTCATTATCAGATTAAGGTATAGGATATTTCACCAGCCCACAATTCTGAAATCCAAAAAGCTCTGAAAATTGAGTTTTTTTAATAATTCATTTGGCCTTGATGATTCCCTACATTTCACAGCAGAAACAGTCATGTATTTGGTTATGTGATATTGCCTGAAACCCTCTGTGGATATTACAAAATATATGGTATGTGTACCATATTTTCCTTTCTAAAATCTGAAAAATTCTTATCTCTAGTATAAAACTGGCCAAAGGATTTCAGAAAAGGAATGGCAACCCTGCTCATATATATTTATTGAATTGCAATTTGACCCACCCACCTTCACACATAAATGACTGCACACTGTCTCAACTCATACATTACAAGCAATACATTACAAATTTGGTAAAATTTGCAAAAAAATAATTTTTAAATGATTTAGGTGAGAAAATTTCTCAATACGTGTATTTGTTGTTTTCTCTCATTCCTTTCTTTTTAAGTTTAAGCTTATTAATCTGTCTCTGTGGTTTTTTTTATACTGAGGAGAGGAAAGAAGGTTGTCAATTTCATAACAGTCTGCCACTATCACATTAGAAGAGGATTTAATTATTCTGGCATAAAAAGCTAGGAAAACAAAATAAATACACTTAATACAGACAGACTCGCAGCTACCTTAATTGCTTATGCACTTTAAGGGCTTTCAAATAATAAGTCCTTAAATAATAAATTGATATGAGAAAGAATAATGATAACCAGGTGTGAAACCTTAATCTGAGAGCTGGGCTGCATACTCAATGGCATAATTGCCGCTATTTCCACATTCTGGTCTAACATAAGGGTTTGAGTCATGGAAACTGGATAGAAATGAAAGACAAACCATGTTCAAATCAGAGGATCATACAATAGAGATCAGGTATCTAAACAGCTACTTGAAATGTAAAAGCAAGCTTTGGTTTTATATGAGACATTCCACTTAAAACATGTGCCATGTTTGTCTAAACCACAAAAGCAAGGGCTTAGAAATTTCCCCATTAACAACTTCAGCGTTAGTAAAAAAAAATCCTCAAATAAGGAACTTTAATTTTCCCAGTAATACTTCAAACTACTCCTCCACAACTAGATTCTGTTTTTTTGTTTTTGTTTTTGTTTTGTTTTGTTTTAAATGGCCTTCCTCTGGACTACTCCAAGTCCTCTATGAAAGGGTTACTCAACGCAGGCTTCTAAATGCACCTATTTGTGTGTGTCTCTATTTTGTATATTCAGACAGTAATTTACGTGAATGGCTAATGTATGACCTATTCTAGATTAGTGATATTTCTGGACTTAGTCTTCCTAACTTCAAAACAGCACACTATTTGGGGTGGTTGTGGGGGTAGGGACTCAATCCTGCACTAACATCTTTTGGGTACATTCTCTTAATTTTTCTTTCCATTATCAGATTAAGGTATAGGATATTTCATCAGCCCACAATTCTGAAATCCAAAAAGCTTTGAAAATTGAAAGTTTTTTTAATAATTCATTTGGCCTTGATGATTCCCTACATTTCACTGCAGAAACAGTCATGTATTTGGTTATGTGATACTGCCTGAACCCCTCTGTGGATATTACAAAATATATGGTATGTGTACCATATTTTCCTTTCTAAAATCTGAAAAATTCTTATCTCTAGTATAAAACTGGCCAAAGGATTTCAGAAAAGGAATGGCAACCCTGCTCATATATATTTATCGAATTGCAATTTGACCCACCCACCTTCATGTATAAATGACTGCACACTGTCTCAACTCATACATCACAAGCAGAATTGCTAGAGTCTCTGCAACCAACCATCTCCTCTAATCTATACCACCTAATCAATATCTCATGGTTTGGGCCTCTCTGGATCACTGACGGATCATTTAGTCCAGCCTGCCACTCCATTTAAATTTAGTATTAACAAACATGAGCCTAATATTCTTCCATCGTGAAATTTGTATGATAAAAAAAAAATTAAGTCCTCTTATCAATTTCATTGTTGGGTACTTCTGATACATGAACTCTTAAGTGAATAATCATCTACTATGTATTTAAGTATATTTGCATTGAGCATAACTGTCTTAGTTTGCGAGGGTAAGTATAACAAAAATACCCTAAAATGGTTGGCTTAAATCACATGGGAATTTATTGGTTCACAGTTTGGAGACTAGAAGTACAAAAATCAAGGTACCATCAGGTCATGGCTTTTCCAAAGTCTATAGCATCTGGTGGTGGCTTGTTGGCAATCAATTTATGCCTCTGTCACATGGCAATCTGATTTTGACTCTTCCTGTGGCTTATGCTTCCATGTTCAAATTTCCTTTCCTTATAAGGACTCCAGTAATCCTGGATAAAGGTCCACTCTGACTCAATTTGGCCTCATCTTAATAGGTTCTTTGAAGATCCTGCTTACAAATGAGTTCACATCCAATGGCCTGGGAGTTAGGACTTGAAGATCTTATTTACAAATGTACCAGGACTTAGAATTTGAACATGTCTTTGTGCGGAACATGATTCAATCTACCACCGTCCATCCTTTAGACCCAAAAAGGACATGTTCTTTCCACATACAAAATACAGTCACCCCAGTGTGATTGTGAAGACCTTGTGGATCACACCCCCTTTATCTAGTGTATGGATGAGTGGAGGAATGGGGATAAAAACTAAAGGACAAATGGGGTGGGATGGGGGGATGATTTGGGTGTTCTTTTTTCACTTCTATTTTTTATTCTTGTTCTGGTTCTTTCTGATGTAAGGAAAATGTTCAGAGATAGATTGTGGTGATGAACGCATAACTATGTTACCATACTGTGGACAGTGGATTGTATATCATGGATGATTGTATGGTGTGTGAATGTATTTCAATAAAACTGAATTTAGTAATAAAAAAAAAAAAAGTCTTCCCTCCAAAAAAAAAAAAAATACAGTCACCCCATCCTAACATCCCAAAAGCCTTAAATCATTTCAGTAACAACTATAAGTAGAAAATTTCATCAAAAATCATTTATGGGTTCCCAGGGCAAAATTCCTCTCCATCTGAGGACCTGTGAATCCTAGAAACAAGTTATCTGCTTCTGAAACTATATTGGTGGGACAGGGATAGGACAGACATTCCCATTCCAGAAGGGAGAAATTGGAAAGAAAACAGGGAGTCGTGAGTCCAAAGCAAGTCTGACACCCAGCAGGGCAAATGACATTAGATTCCAAGTTCTGAGAGTCATCTGTGGATTGATGCTTTGTCCTCTGGGCCTGCTGGAGGGGCAGCCGCACCCTTTCCACTAGGGCAGGACCACACTCCCCCTAGATCAGTGCAGGCCCCACCCCCTCCAAGCACCAAGGTGGCAGCCATACACTCCCTGAAGGCTGGGGTGGGCTTGCCCTTTCCAAATGCTAGGGTGGTGGACCCACAGAAGTCTCTCAGTTCAGACCTCTGCATCCATGGTTCCACCCTTAGGATCATTCTTCCTCCATTTTGTCCTGCCTCTGTTCCTCTCAGTCCTGGCTGGCAGTATTTCTACAGATACAAAGTTTTCAAAAACTTTGTTGATTTTCCATGCAAATCAAGGAGGTCAAGCCATCAAACAAAAAGATCTTCCACAGATCCTTCCTGGATAATCTTAACTTCTTCTGAGACTGGATCCATGAGTCAGACCCTAATACACATAATCCCTTTAGCAAATGGTGTTTAGCTACACTCTCACATGGAGCCCCCCTTCACTGTGGACTCACCTTCCAGGAGCTCAGGAAGTACCATGTTAAGGCCACTTCTGGCCCTAGTCTCAGAGCACACTACCTGGATATTCTGGGAAGTTTGCATTTTACTACAGGCAGCAAGGAGAAACCAGGCCCCACCTTCCATACTTTACCTGGAAATCTCCTCAGCTAAATATCCAAGTTGATCGTTTGTATGTTCTGCCTTCCATCTGACATCAGCGCACAATTTTGCCAAATTCTTTGCTACTTTTCCTTTAGTTTCCAAAAACAAGGATCATTTTTCCTCCAGTTTCCAAAAACATAATCATTTCTTTATAAGGCTTTGCCAGAAGTACCTCCAATGTCCATATTCCTACCAACATTTTATTCATAAAATATGAATTCTCTAGGATGATAAGAAAATTTTCTCAATGGCTCTCTCCACTTTTCCTGAGCCCTCACCAGAATCAACTTTAAGGTCCATATCTCTACTAACTCTCCAAAGTAATCAGGCTTTTTCTATCAAGTGCCTCAAAATTCTTCTAGCCTCTACCTATTAACCAATTCTAAAGCCACTTCCATATTTTTAGGTAATTTCCACAGAAGCACCCCATACCTTCTATCAAAATCACACCAACAGGGTGTGTGTGTGAGTGTGTGTGTGTAAAGAGATTTATTATCAGGAATCAGCTCACACAAGTGTGGAGACTGACAAGTCTGATCTCCATAGAGGAGGCGCAAGCTGGAAATTCCTATAATGGTGACGCCAAAATCCTTAGTCCAACTTCACCGGGAGAAACTGGCCAGCTGGAAATTCTGACAAGAGCCAATGCTGAAGTTGAATCCAAATTCCTCTCTGACCTCTGAAATCCTTAGTTTTAGTTGTTAAGTCTGCTAACTGTTTGGATGAGGTAACTCAACATTGCTGAGGGCAATATCCTTTGTGGACTGTACAGGAAATCACCTGATTATAGATGCAAATCCCACCTCAAAAGACCCTCAACCAGCAGGCCCGTTTGGCCAAATATCCAGACACCATAACCTAGCCACATTGACACATGAAACTAACTATTACCATAAATAAAAACAAGAAATTCTGAACTGTTACCTTGGCCTAGAATCAGAATCTTTTTTATTTTTATCTTAAATTTATTGAATAGCTGGATTTTCTTTTACCTTGAAAATGCATAATTTTATAATTAAAAATACATCATAAAAATTTTATGTTACTGTATAATTTAATCTTCTTTTACTTTCTAGACATGCATAATATGCTCAGTTAACCGGGGGGACCTTTTCAGATATGTTTGATTAATAATGAAGCTTTCTTTTCCATTTCTCTTATTCTCACTACATTTGAAGTTCTTCTAGTATGAAATTTATATGATTTCCTTTGCAGCCTAAGCGAAGTGTGCAACAGACACCCTCCAGAGTCATAAAGAAAAGAAAATTGTCCTTCCCTACATTGCCCAAATTCTGTTTCAGTAATAACCAATACCATGATGGAGCGAACAAATGCTCAAATAGAGTTGAAGATCTCTATCATTGATGGTCAAAACAGATTCACAGCACATTTTCAGAGCCATTTCCAAATAAGCCAAAACTAGATACGAGATCCATCCTAACTGCCCTCCTCAGCACCCCAAAGTACAATTTGGCTGCAAATTATCTACATGAGGCATATCGATATTTACTACAGTGACACATAAGCATATGAGACGAGTTCCCTTCCTAACCTCAGCTTTAACAATAAAACCACAAAGATTCCCTCTCTAGGTAGATTTATGTCACTCTGGCCTGGAGAATACGGATTAATGTTCTGTACCTAGAGCAATCTTACATGTGTATTTTTCACAGATATATAGAACAAATACACATACAATTTTATTTTATTTTCACTACCCTTCATGTATTACAGTATAGTGATTAATGAATTCAGATTCTTGGAGTTAAATTTTACCTAAATTATATAGTTCCTAAATTATAGATGCCAGAAATATTGAGGTCTTTTTTAGACCATGCACTTTAAGGAACCATCTTGTATTCCCCAAAAACATGTTTATAAAGAATCCTATCCCCTTCTCAATATTGTATCAGACAATACTATTCCTCCTAGAATTTTTCTTTTGTTCAATCTAATCCTTCAGTGAGTACTTTGCGGTTAACTACTTTGGGACAAGACACCACTATATATGGATGTCTAAAACAAGGTTCTTGTCCACAAGGAGCTTAAAATCTAGTAGAGGTTATACTACAAATGGTGGTTAGATTCTCCCCAATCATTTAAACCTCAATGTGACCACAGCTTTGCACATGTGCAACAAAACTCAAGAAAATTACGCATGTCCGGACTAAAGCATGAGTTTGAAACATGGCTCACACTATGACACATTGTTCCTACTTGGAAATTTCAGGCTGGCTATTTTCATATTGTATACTAGCCCTTCATTTATTCTTGGATTCATTTTATTTATTGATCAAGTTTGCTCAGAATAAAAACCCCTCAAAAGACAAGGGGTGGGGGATTACAGAAAACCCTATCCTACCCATGACTAAGAGAAGGAATGTAAGCAAGAGAGAGAAGATGAACTCATTATCTGTGTTACCTCTCCCCAATCTGGTCCTTGTCCAGCCTTCCCCATCTCTACTGCCAACACCACCATTCATTCATTGCACCATTCACTGTGCAAGCCTGGAACGTGTTTATCATCTCCAATATCTTCCTCTCCCTCCATCACACCTCACCAATCCTTTGTAGATTTTACCTCCTAAATATCCCTCAACATTGCTCTCTGTCTCCACTTCTCAAGTCTAAACTTTATTTCATGTTTGAAATAAGAGTGTCCTAACAGATCTCCTTGAACTCACTTTCCAACTCATTCTCTTCAATGCTGCAAGATTGCATTTTAAAAATAATTACAAAGTAATACATGGGGTAATACATTAAGAGAAGAACTTCACACATCCAAAAGTACAGAAGAGCACAAGGTAAAAGATGAAAGTCTGCCTTCCCACTTCTCAACCCCACATCTCACACACCAGGAGTAATCACTGTTCACCATTTCTCATGAATCCAAAAAAACCTCATGTTCTAGTTTTCTAATGCTGCCAGAATGCAAAACACCAGAGACAGATAGGCTTTTATAAAAGGGGGTTTATTTGGTTACACTGTTACAGTCTTAAGGCCATAAATTGTCCAAGGTAACACATCAGCAATTGGGTACCTTCACTGGAGGATGGCCAATGGTGTCCAGAAAACCTTTGTTAGCTGGGAAGGCACGTGGCTGGCATTTGCTCCAAAGTTCTGGTTTCAAAATGGCTTTCTCCCAGGACGTTCCTCTCTAGGCTGCAGTTCCTCAAAAATGTCACTCTTAGTTGCACTTGGGATATTTGTCCTCTCTCAGCTTCTCCGGAACAAGAGTCTGCTTCCAACGGCTGTCATCAAACTGCAGTTCCTCTCTAAGCTTCTGGGCGTTCTTCAGAGTCCTTCTTGGCTGTAGCAGCTTGCTCCTTCTGTCTGATCTTATATAGTGCTCCAGTAATTTAATTCAGACCCACCCTGAATGGGTGGGCCAACAACTCCATGGAAATTATCCAATCAGAGTCATCACCCACAGTTGGGTGGGGTGCATCTCCATGGAAACATTCAAAGAATTACAATCTAATCAACACTGTTATCTCTGCCCACACAAGATTACATCAAAGATAATTTGCGGGACATAATACATTCAAACTGGCACACCTCAGTTTGCATACAAGCATTTTAATGTTGGCTGGGGACTCAGGTAGCCTAGGAAAGGAAGGATTCACATTCAAGAAAGCCATAAAAATAATCAAAGTAGTTATAATTTTATTTGCATCTCAGATGAATATGGAAGACTTCAATTCTTAAACAACTACAGCACTGTGTAAAATCTCCCTGCTTCTCTGCTCTCATTGTCCTATACCCCTGGCCTCCATGAAACCCACTTTCTAGATTCTCTCCCCCAACTCATCCTTCAGTTCTCAACTACAACATCCTGGGAGGACCACTAGCAGGTCAGGTCTACCACTATGCAAGCTCATAGCCTTCTGAGTTACATTTCGTGGTACCTATCACCATTGTTATCAACTAACTAATTCTGTAATTAGTTAGTTGGTGGATGGCTGACTACTCTAAGATTCCACAAAGCCAGCAACCATAACTCTTGCTCTCCTCTGCTTCACCAGTGACTAGCACAATGCCAACCACAAGGGAGGTCTCAAAATGGTTGAATGAATGAATGAAAGGTAATGATAATTTGACCAACAATAAAATAAATACCCCCAAATTACAGCATTGTTTTTATAGGAAAGGGAAAGTCTATGTTTCCAAAACAGATGCATTCACTTTTGAAAAGTAAGCTATTTGCAAGCCTCTATTTAATTTTAAGCTCAAAAAACTGTCTCCTCTCCCCTCAAAAAACTATGTCCCAATGGATTCTCAGACATGACACCAAAAGCACAAGTAGCAAAATTTAAAATAGATAAATTAGACTTCATAAAAATTAAAAACTTTTATGCATCAAAGGACATTATCAAGAAAGTAAAAAGACAACTCAGAGAATGAGAAAAAATATTTGGAAATTATATATATATAAAAATTTAATATACAAAATATTTAAAGAACCCCTACAAACCAATTTAAAAATGGACAAAAGACTTGAAAAGACATTTGTCAAGAAAAGATAACAAATGACCAATAAGCACATGAAAAGCTTCTCAACATAACTAGTAATTAGGGATATGCAAATCAAAACCACAATGAGCTAGCACTTCACACTCACTAGGATGGCTATTATATATAAATATACATATAGGTGAGCATGTGGAGAAATTGTTGGAACCTTTATGGATCGCTGGGGGGAATATAAAATGGTACAGTTACTTTGGAAAATGTAGGGTTGGTGGTTTCTCAAAAAGTTAAACACAGAATTACCACATGACCCACTAAATCCACTCCTAGCTATATTCCCAAAAGAACGAAAAGCTGGGACTCAAACAGATATTTCTGCACTGATGTTCATAGTAGCAGCATTCGCAATGGCCAAAAGGTGGAAACAACTCAAATGTCCAACAGATAAATGAATAAAAAATATATAGTAAATGAATTGTACATTCAAAATTGTTGAAGTGGCAAATTTTATGATATTTTATATATATATATATATATATATATATATATATATATATGTGAATGTGTGTGTGTATATATATATATATACAGGTCCACAATAAAAAAAAAACTATGCCAATTAAGTAGAACACGGTTTTACAAATTCCTATTCTTTGTACAAAGAAACCACAACCAAGAAAGGATTAAATGACATTTAAGATGAGAGAGCCCTCTGGTGAGAGAGCCAGGATTGGGAGGTGGGGCTCTAGTGACAGAGGGATTGGGAGAAAGGTCTCAGTGGAATGGAAGGGGGGAAAGGAAATCCTACTAATTCAGCAGAAACACACAACTTCTTTCTAGAGCCAATCCCACTAAAACTTAAACCTTACTGCATATTTATATAGATGACACCAGGGTAAATGGTAAATAAAGTCAGTGAAATACATATGGCCCAACTCCTCTAGATGTAATGATTTAAGAAATACAAGAACAGGCACACATATAATCATTTTCAGATGACTGTATTTGCTACAAACACTAAGCCAACGTTTCACTTACCTATTGCTGCATAATGAAGACCCCAAATGTTGATGGCTTAAAACAAAACCATTTGAATTGCTCACAATTTTGTGGGATGGCTGAGGCTCAACTGGGAGAGACTTCTGTTGGCCTTGCTTGGGGTCTTCCATGAAGTCACGGTCAGGCAGTAGCTAGGGCTGTAACATCCAGAGTGACTTCATCCACTTGTACAGTGCCTTGGCTGGGGCATCTTTACAGGGAGGCTGGATTCCCAGGGCAAGTGTTCCAAGAGGAGGAGCCTCAGTGTAGAAGTGTTTATCAAGCCTCTGCTTACATCACATTTGCTAGTGTTATTTTAGCCCAGTCCAGAGTCTATTTGGGGGAGGACTATACATGGTCTTGACTACCAGGAGGCACAGTTCATTGGGGGCCACCAGATTAACAATTAAATAAAAAGAAAAGACTATGTCCATTGTGCCAGAGGTTGCACAGAGATCATATACAAATTCACAGAGTTTGCTTGACTTCTGGGAGGTAACCCCTCTCCTGCTTTCCCTCCTCCTTCACAGGCCATTCCTTCTTGGTTTCTTTGTTAGCTCCTCCTCATCTACTTAACCTCAAAATGCTGGAGTGCCCCAGCCACTTATTGGAAAGCTTCTATTCTTTATCTACACATTCTTTAAGTGATCTCATTCACTTAAAATCATTCTATGATTTTACCCATCATCAATCCTCTGAACACATCCAAATATGCATCTCCACCACTGACCTCTTACCTGAACCTCAATGTGCCAGTTTGAATGTATTGTGTCCCCCAAACGCCATTATCTTTCATGTAATCTTGTGTGGGAAGACATTAACAGTTTTGATTAGATTTCTTTGAGTGTTTCTTCAGAATGCAGCTCACCCAGCTGTGGGTGATGACTCTGGATATTTCCATGGAGGTGTGGCCCCACCCATTTAGGGTGGGCCTTGATCAGTGGAGCCATATAAATGAGCTGACAGGCAGAGGGAACTCAGTGCAGCTGTGAGTGACGTTTTGAAGAGGAACAAGCTTGCTAGAGAGGAACGTCCTGGGAGAAAGCCATTTTGAAACCAGAACTTTGGAACAGATGCCAGCAACGTGCCTTCCCAACTATCAGAGGTCTTCTGGATGCCATTGGCCATCCTCCAGTGAAGGTGCCCAATTACTGATGTGTTACCTTGGACACTTTATGGCCTTAAGACTGTAACTGTGTAGCCAAATAAACCCCCTTTTTATAAAAGCCAATCCATCTCTGGTGTTTTGCATTCTGCAGCATTAGCAAACTAGAACACCCAGCTTCTATATCTGTGCCAGTTTGAATGTATTATGTCCCCCAAACGCCATTATCTTTGATGCAATCTTGTGGGGCAGACATTTTAGTGTTGATTAGATTGGAATTCTTTGAGTGTTTTCATGGAGATGTGCCCCACCCAACTGTAGGTGATAACTCTGATGAGATATTTCCATGGAGACGTGGCCCCACCCATTCAGGGTGGGCCTTGATCAGTGGAGCCATATAAATGAGCTGACAGGCAGAGGGAACTCAGTGCAGCTGTGATGTTTTGAAGAGGCACTACAGCTATGAGGGACACTTTGAAGAAAGCACAGGAGCTTCAGATGACAGACAGTTTGAAGACGGAGGTTGAAAGCAGACTCTGGCTCCAGAGAAGCTGAGAGAGGACAAATATCCCAAGTGCAACTAAGAGTGACATTTTTGAGGAACTGCAGCCTAGAGAGGAACACCCTGGGAGAAAGCCATTTTGAAACCAGAACTTTGGAGCAGGTGCCAGCCACGTGACTTCCCAGCTAACAGAGGTTTTCCGGACGCCATTGGCCATCCTCCAGTGAAGGTACCCAATTGCTGATGTGTTATTTTGGACACTTTATGGCCTTAAGACCATAACCGTGTAAACAAATAAACCCCTTTTATAAAAGCCAATAGATTTCTGGTGTTTTGCTGGCAGCATTAGCAAACTAGAACAATATCCCACTGCTTTCCAAATATCTCCACTTGGGGGGCTAACAGTCATCTCAAATTTAACATGTCAAAAACTGACTTTTTATTTTACCCATCTCAATAAATTCATCTACTTATTCATGCCAAATATTCTACAGTTATCCTGGATGTCTCTCTGTCTTGAACAATCCATACCTAAATTATTAGCTTTACCTTTAAAATGTGTCCCAAATCTAAAACTCCTCCTTTAGCATCTGGCTAAGCCACATCATGGGTCACCTGGATTATTACCATAGCCTCCTGACTGGTCCACTGCTTTTGCTCCTACTCCCCTGCATTCTAGTCTCATCATAGGAGCTGGAAGGCTACTTTAAAAAGTAAATCTGGTCATGTCACTGATATGCTCAAAATCCCTCAATGGCTTCTCACCTACCTAGTTGGGGGGCTGGGGGCGGAGATGGAGAATCTCTGAAGTCTTTACCTTAGATTCAAGGTCCAACATGGCCTTTACCCTTCCCCCATCTCCAGTCTCATCTCCTACCACTCTCCCTTTTGTTCATTCCACTACAGTCACATTGGTTTCTTTGCCATTCCTCAAACATACCAAATCTCAGGGCCTTTGCACCTGCTGTTCCTTCTGCCTTCCTCCACATATCTGCGTGGCTCATTCCCTCTCCTCGTTCAGGTGTCTAGTTGAATTAGAACAAACTTTATTACAAAGACTTTGCCTACCCCCCTTATCCAAAATAACAGCAGCATTCTGCAACATTATTTAGGTACTAGATCAAGTTCAATTGAACACCACTTTTGTAGTAGCCCTCCAGCATATCCATTACTCTGCATTGTTATATCCTGATTAATTTTTATTCATAAAAATTATTACTTCATAACACTATACTGCATATTAATTTTTTTGCTTGTTTTTTTTAATCTCCATTTTATTGAGATATATTCACATACCATGCAGTCATACAAAACAAATCGTACTTTTGATTGTTCACAGTACCATTACATAGTTGTACATTCATCACCTAAATCAATCACTGACACCTTCATTAGCACACACACAAAAATAACAAGAATAATAATTAAAATGAAAACAATTAAAGAAGAAAAGAACACTGGGTACCTTTGTCTGTTTGTTTGTTTCCTTCCCCTATTTCTCTACTCATCCATCCATAAACTAGACAAAGTGGAGTGTGGTCCTAATGGCTTTCCCAATCCCATTGTCACCCCTCATAAGCTACATTTTTATACAATTGTCTTCGAGATTCATGGGTTCTGGGTTGTAGTTTGATAGTTTCAGGTATCCACCACCAGCTACCCCAACTCTTCAGAACCTAAAAAAGGGTTGTCTACAGTGTGCTTAAGAGTGCCCACCAGAGTGACCTCTCGGCTCCTTTTGGAATCTCTCTGCCACTGAAGCTTATTTCATTTCCTTTCACATCCCCCTTTTGGTCAAGAAGATGTTCTCCGTCCCACGATGCCAGGTCAACATTCCTCCCCGGGAGTCATATTCCACGTTGCCAGGGAGATTCACTCCCCTGGGTGTCTGATCCCACGTAGGGGGGAGGGCAGTGATTTCACCTTTCAAGTTGTCTTAGCTAGAGAGAGAGGGCCACATCTGAGCAACAAAGAGGCATTCGGGAGGAGGCTCTTAGGCACAAATATAGGGAGGCCTAGCCTCTCCTTTACAGCAACCGTCTTCCCAAGGGTAAAACCTATGGTAGAGGGCTCAACCCATCAAACCACCAGTCCCCTATGTCTGTGGTCATGTTAGCAACCATCGAGGTGGGGTAGGCCAATACCCTTTCATTCTCCACAGGCTCCTCAATGGGGCACTACATATTTTTTTCCCCCTTTTTTTTTTTTAACTTTTTTTTCTTTTTTAAATCAACTGTATGAAAAAATATATATATATACAATAAAAGAACATTTCAAAGAGACCATAAAAAGGGAGTAAGGAAAAGACAACTAACCTAAGATAACTGCTTTACTTCCAACCTGTTCCTACTTTACCCCAAGAAAGTTACCTAATATAACAACATTTCTGTGAACTTGTTCCTAATATATCCATCAGAAATTAACAGACCATAGTCATTCCTGGGCATCCCCAGAACATTAAATAGCTTATCTATTCTTCTTGGATTATGGTTCCCCCTTCCTTAATTGCTCTCTATTGCTAGTTCCCCTACATTCTACATTATAAACCATTTGTTTTACATTTTTCAAAGTTCACATTAGTGGTAGCATATATTATTTCTCTTTCAGTGCCTGGCTTATTTCGCTCAGCATTATGTCTTCAAGGTTCATCCATGTTGTCATATGTTTCACGGGATCGTTCCTTCTTACTGCCGCGTAGTATTCCATCGTGTGTATATACCACATTTTATTTATCCACACATCTGTTGAAGGACATTTGGGTTGTTTCCATCTCTTGGCAATGGTGAATAATGCTGCTATGAACATTGGCGTGCAGATATCTGTTCATGTCACTGCTTTCCGATCTTCCGGGTATATACCGAGAAGTGCAATCGCTGGATCGAATGGTAACTCTATATCTAGTTTTCTAAGGAACTGCCAGACTGACTTCCAGAGTGGCTGAACCATTATACAGTCCCACCAACAATGAATAAGAGTTCCAATTTCTCCACATCCTCTCCAGCATTTGTAGTTTCCTGTTTGTTTAATCGCAGGCACTCTAATCGGTGTTAGATGGTATCTCACTGTGGTCTTAATTTGCATCTCTCTAATAGCTAGTGAAGCTGAACATTTTTTCATGTGTTTCTTGGCCATTTGTATTTCCTCTTCAGAGAACTGTCTTTTCATATCTTTTGCCCATTTTATAATTGGGCTGTCTGTACTACTGTCATTGAGTTGTAGGACTTCTTTATATATGCAAGATATCAGTCTTTTGTCAGATACATGGTTCATAAAAATTTTTTCCCATTGAGTTGGCTGCCTCTTGACCTTTTTGAGAAATTCCTTTGAGGTGCAGAAACTTCTAAGCTTGAGGAGTTCCCATTTATCTATTTTCTCTTTTGTTGCTTGTGCTTTGGGTGTAAAGTCTAGGAAGTGGCCGCCTAATACAAGGTCTTGAAGAAGTTTTCCTACATTATCTTCTAGGAGTTTTATGGTACTTTCTTTTATATTGAGATCTTTCGTCCATTTTGAGTTAATTTTTGTGTAGGGGGTGAGGTAGGGGTCCTCTTTCACTCTTTTGGATATGGATATCCAACTCTCCCAGCCCCATTTGTTGAAAAGACCATTATGACTCAGTTCAGTGACTTTGGGGGCCTTATCAAAGATCAGTTGGCCATAGATCTGAGGGTCTATCTCTGAATTCTCAATTCGATTCCATTGATCTATATGTCTATCTTTGTGCCAGTACCATGCTGTTTTGACAACTCTGGCTTTATAATAAGCTTCAAAGTCAGGGAGTATAAGTCCTCCCACTTCGTTTTTCTTTTTTAGAGTGTCTTTAGCAATTCGAGGCATCTTCCCTTTCCAAATAAATTTGATAACTAGCTTTTCCAAGTGTGCAAAGTAGGTAGTCGGAATTTTGATTGGGATTGTATTGAATCTGTAGATGAGTTTGGGTAGAATTGACATCTTAATGACATTTAGCCTTCCTATCCATGAACATGGAATATTTTTCCATCTTTTAAGGTCCCCTTCTATTTCTTTTAGTAGAGTTATGTAGTTTTCTTTGTATAGGTCTTTTACATCTTTGGTTAAGTTTATTCCTAGGTACTTGATTTTTTTAGTTGCTATTGAAAATGGTATCTTTTTCTTGAGTGTCTCTTCAGTTTGTTCATTTCTAGCATATAGAAACATTACTGACTTATGTGCATTAATCTTGTATCCCGCTACTTTGCTAAATTTGTTGATTAGCTCTAGTAGCTGTATCGTCGATTTCTCAGGGTTTTCTAGATATAAGATCATATCATCTGCAAACAATGACAGTTTTACTTCTTCTTTTCCAATTTGGATGCCTTTTATTTCTTTGTCTTGCCGGATTGCCCTGGCTAGCACTTCCAGCACAATGTTGAATAACAGTGGTGACAGCGGGCATCCTTGTCTTGCTCCTGATCTTAGAGGGAAGGCTTTCAGTCTCTCACCATTGAGTACTATGCTGGCTGTGGGTTTTTCATATATGCTCTTTATCATATTGAGGAAGTTTCCTTCAATTCCTACCTTTTGAAGTGTTTTTATCAAAAAGGGATGTTGGATTTTGTCAAATGCTTTTTCAGCATCTATTGAGATGATCATTTGATTTTTCCCTTTCGGGTTTTTAATGTGTTGTAATACATTGATTGATTTTCTTATGTTGAACCATCCTTGCATGCCTGGAATGAACCCCACTTGGTCATGGTGTATGATTTTTTTAATGTGTCTTTGGATTCGATTTGCAAGTATTTTGTTGAGGATTTTTGCATCTATATTCATTACGGAGATTAGCCGGTAGTTTTCCTTTTTTGTAGCATCTTTGCCTGGTTTTGGTATTAGATTGATGTTAGCTTCATAAAATGAGTTAGGTAGTGTTCCATTTTCTTCAATGTTTTGAAAGAGTTTGAGTAAGATTGGTGTCAGTTCTTTCTGGAAAGTTTGGTAGAATCCCCCTGTGAAGCCATCTGGCCCTGGGCATTTATTTGTGGGAAGATTTTTGATGACTGATTGGATCTCTTTGCTTGTGATGGGTTGATTAAGGTCTTCTATTTCTTCTCTGGTCAGTCTAGGTTGTTCATATGTTTCCAGGAAATTGTCCATTTCCTCTACATTATCCAGTTTGTTGCCATACAGTTGTTCATAGTATCCTCTTATAATTTTTTTAATTTCTTCAGGATCTGCAGTTATGTCAACTTCTTCATTCATTATTTTGTTTATATGGGTCTTCTCTCTTTTTGATTTTGTCAGTCTAGCTAGGGGCTTGTCAATCTTGTTGATCTTCTCAAAGAACCAACTTTTGGTGATATTTATCCTCTCTATTGTTTTTTTGTTCTCTATGTCATTTATTTCTGCTTTAATCTTTGTTATTTCTTTTCTTCTACTTGGTTTAGGATTGGTTTGCTGTTCATTTTCTAGCTTCTTCAGTTGATCCATTAGTTCTTTGATTTTGGCTCTTTCTTCCTTTTTAATATATGAGTTTAGTGCTATAAATTTCCCCCTCAGCACTGCTTTTGCTGCATCCCATAGGTTTTGGTATGTTGTGTTCTCATTTTCATTCGTCTCTATATATTTAGCAATTTCTCTTGCTATTTCTTCTTTAACCCACTGATTGTTTAGGAGAGTGTTGTTTAACCTCCAGGTATTTGTGAATTTTCTAAGGCTCTCATGATTATTGACTTCTAATTCTATTCCATTGTGGTCAGAGAATGTGCTTTGAATAATTTCAATCTTTTTAAATTTATTGAGGCTTGTTTTATGTCCCAGCATATGATCTATTCTGGAGAAAGTTCCGTGAGCACTAGAGAAGTATGTGTATCCTGGTGATTTGGGATGTAATGTTCTGTATATGTCTGTTAAATCTAATTCATTAATCAGATTGTTTAGGTTTTCAATTTCCTTATTGGTCTTCTGTCTGGTTGATCTATCTATAGGAGAGAGTAATGTGTTGAAGTGTCCCACAATTATTGTGGAAACATCAATTGATTCCTTTAGTTTTGCCAGTGTTTCTCTCATGTATTTTGTGGCACCTTGATTGGGTACATAGACATTTATGATTGTTATTTCTTCTTGTTGAATTGCCCCTTTTATTAGTATGTAGTGGCCTTCTTTGTCTCTCAAAACATCCCTGCATTTAAAGTCTATTTTATCTGAGATTAATATTGCTACACCTGCTTTCTTTTGCCTGCAGCTTGCATGAAATATTTTTTTTCCATCCTTTCACTTTCAATTTCTTTGTGTCCCTATGTCTAATATGAGTCTCTTGTATGCAACATATTGATGGTTCATTTTTTTTTGATCCATTCTGCGAATCTATATCTCTTAAATGGAGTTTAATCCATTTACATTCAACGTTATAACCGTGAAGGCATTTCTTGAATCAGCCATCTTATCCTTTGGTTTATGTTTGTCATATGTATTTTTCCCCTCTCTCTATTAATATCCTTTATTGTACCCATACCGAATCTCTTTAGTACTGAACCTTTCTCCAAGTCTCTCTGTCCTTTCTTTGTTTCTCTGTCTGTAGGGCTCCCTTTAGTATCTCCAGTAGGGCAGGTCTCTTGTTAGCAAATTCTCTCAGCATTTGTTTGTCTGTGAAAAATTTAAGCTCTCCCTCAAATTTGAAGGACAGCTTTGCTGGATAAAGAATTCTTGGTTGGAAATTTTTCTCTCTCAGAATTTTAAATATATCATGCCACTGCCTTCTCACCTCCATGGTGGCTGCTGAGTAGTCACTAGTCTTATGCTGTTTCCTTTGTATGTGGTGAACTGCTTTTCTCTTGCTGCTTTCAGAACTTGCTCCTTCTCTTCCGTGTTTGACAGTGTGATCAGAATATGTCTCAGGGTGGGTTTATTTGGATTCATTCTATTTGGAGTTCGCTGAGCATTTATGATTTGTGTATTTATGTTGTTTAGAAGATTTGGGACGTTTTCCCCAACAATTTCTTTGAATACTCTTTCTAGACCTTTACCCTTTTCTTCCCCTTCTGGGACACCAAAGAGTCTTATATTTGGACGTTTTATATTAACTATCATATCCCTGAGGTCCGTTTCGATTTTTTCAAATTTTTTCCCCATTCTTTCTTTTATGCTTTCATTTTCCATTCTGTCATCTTCGAGGTCACTGATTCGTTGTTCAACTTCCTCTAGTCTTGTACTATGAGCGTCCAGAATCTTTTTAATTCGGTCAACAGTTTCTTTAATTTCCATAAGATCATCCATTTTTTTATTTAGTCTTGCAATGTCTTCTTTATGCTCTTCTAGGGTCTTCTTGATATCCTTTGTATCCCGTACTATGGTCTCATTGTTCATCTTTAGTTCTTTGAGTAGCTGCTCTAGGTGCTGTGTCTCTTCTGGTCTTTTGATTTGGGTGCTTGGGCTTGGGTTATCCATATCGTCTGTTTTTTTCATATGCTTTATAATTTTCTGTTGTTTTTGGCCTCTTGGCATTTGCTGAACTTGATAGGGTTCTTTTAGGATTTGCAGACCAATTGAAGTCCTTATCTCTAATTTATCAGATCTACAGCTTCATGGAGTACACTTTCTCTAACTAACCAGCAGGTGGCGTCCACGAGCCACCTGTTCTCCACAAGCCAGTTCTCCCCTGCTTTGCCTTTGTGGTGAGTGGCGGAGTGAGTCTTGTGGGGTCCAACTGCTGTACCAAGCTTGCGTGTGTAGTTGGTGTTGCCCGCCCTGTATATGGGGCGTGTTTCTGGGCAGTCAGGGAGGGGGGTGGCTCTAACAATCAAATCTCCCTGGTGATCCTGGAGTTTTAAAGCTGCTGCAATAGTCTAATCCTTCAGTTCAGTCCTGCCACAGTTTGTCTGTGCCACTGACCCACAAGTCCTTGGTATTGGAGTATGGCTCCTGAGACTTGCAAGTGGGTCCCTCTTCCAGGCCATGCACCCCCTGGTCCTCTGTTGAGGGATGACTGTGCTGTGTCACAGGTGAGTGCCGTCCCCCCAGGGCAGTTCTGGCCTGCTGGGCTGTGTAGGGAGGCTCCCTGTCTGCTGAACTGATGGCTGAATGGGGCTTTGTTAATTCACACTGTTCCACCTTCCCAACTCTGGGACAATCAGCTGAGGTTGCAGGGAAGGCTAATGTCCACGCCCAGTTTTGTGGTGTGTGCCTGTTATTTGAAGCACTTCTGTCACACTGGGTTGTCTGGGGCAGCTCTGGGCTATGGGGCTGGTGATGGGCAGGAGTGTTTCCTGTCCACCAGGATGATGGCTGTGAGCGGACACCCCCCTTTTCTTGGGAAGTTGTGGTGTTTAGTGAATTTTCTCAGCCACTGGATTATTGCCTTTTGTCTCAGAGCTCTCTTAGTTCTGCTCTTGTCTTGACCTGCCCAAATTGCAAGTCTTTGAAGCTTTCTGTATTGGGCTTCTTAGAGTAATTGTTTTAGAAAAAGAAAAAAGGATTAAAAAAAAAAAAGGGCCCTCCTTACAGATCTAATGGGTTACTGAAATGCTAAGAGACAAAGCAATTAGGGCCATTAAAGAAAGGTCCACAGGGCAGAGAGATCAGCTTTTCTTCGGGATTTGCATATGAGCCTCAGGACCTGAGCTCTGCCCTTCCCCTTTCTATGTTCACCAGAACTCCAAAAATCCTCTGCTTTTATTTTGGAGTTTTTCGTGCTGTTTTTTCTCTATGTCTGTCTCCTCTCTGCTGGGCTGGCTGCTCTCAGATTCTCTGGTGTCTGGTCTCAGTCTATCTATGGTTGGAGTTTGGATCAGTAGAATGAGTTTCTGATAAGGGCTGCCACTGCAGTTCTCCCTTCTCCTTCCCGGAGCTGACAGCCCCTCCTCCCAGGGGACTGAGCCTGGCAGGGAGGGGCGCGGGTCCCCTGGCCACAAAATCTTACAGATTTCGCTGATCTCAGCAGTTCCACATTTTCATGAGTGTTGTATGAAGTATGCCCAAAGTGAGATTGCTCTGTGGTGTCCAGTCCACGCAGTTCCTGGCTTTCTACCTACTTTACTGGAGGAGTAACTAAAACATACAGGTCACCAGTCCACCATCTTGCCCAACCTCTTGCATATTAATTTGTATATTTATTCATTGTATCTCTCCCTGCCACCCCTTCTCCAGAATACTAGCTTCTTGAAGGTAAAAATGTATTATTTCTTTTGTTCATTGCTATAATACCAGAACCTGCAAGAGAGCCTTTTTGATAAATATTTGTTTAATGAAGAATTTAATAAATGTGCAGTCAAGATACTTATTTACCTCCATATTGTTGGAAATTACAGAACCCCAAGGGTGCAAGGCAGTAAGTAGACTCATCCTAACAGTCAACCTAAGTTTAAACAAAGAAGGAATGAAAATTCTTGGGAATTTAGGCAAAATGTGCATTACTTTAGTGGGAATTTATAAACTGTTGTTATTTGTAAAAGGCAATATAAGATAGAGAAAGAAAATTGGACTGTTATTTAGGAAACTTGTGTGAGCAGCCTGACCAAGATTTAAATATATTTTATGGCCCTGACGTAATAGGAAAGCCTCAGAAAAATCTCCTTTCATATAAAACCTGAGGCCGGCAATACTCCCACAAAATGATTTTCCTTCTTAAAGGAAGCAGATGGAATTCATAGATAACGACTATTGTTCTTAAGCGAAGGTTGCTAAGATCTCTGTGTCCTTTCCAAGGGAAAGGATGTCATAATGCCTACAAGTCTCCCATCAAACGGCAAACCACATTTCTTTACAAATCTTAGTTGCTTGCTTTATACGTTTCTATAAAAGGTTATGGAGAAATCTGTCCATCACTGAGCCAAATATGGTAAGCAGAAGGGAGGGGAAGAGAGGGGAGAGGAAAGTGAGTGAGGAAAGAGCAAGGAGGGGGTGGAGGAGGAAAAGGGAGTGGAGAAGGAGGAACGAAAAAGGGGGAAGGAGAAAGGGAAGAGGAGGAGGAGGAGGAGGAGTACACAACAATGAAGCAGCAGCGGATTATGAGTGGTCTTTAAATTTCTTCCCTGAACAAAAATATAAAACGGGTGGAAATACTCCTCTCTGATACCACCCTGAACAGTTATTGGGTGGCCCTGCAGGGGCTGGAAGGAAAGCCTTGGGCAGAACCTCTTGTTGCCTTCCCTGCTGTGAAGGGAGCTCACTCTACAGCAGCTCTGAGGCTCTGAGATAGTATGGTGAAGCATCCCATGTTCAGCTAGAGAGCATGATGACTACACCTGATGGGTAACAACAAGCTGTATCTCACGGTGCTGTACAACTTAGAAATCATGGCTATCCAGTAATCAAAGCATGGTCTTGAAAGGAGAAATACCCAGATTTGGCAAAACAAAGCAAGTCATTATTTTGGGCAAGTCACCATACTTTATAAAACTTAACTTTCCCATCTGTTAAGAAGAGGGAGAAATGGGGGCTGGATGTTCTTTCTAATCTCTTCTAGCTCCAAAATTATATTTTTCTACTTATATAAATTATCTATTTCTTATTGTTTACCCATTTAGTTTGTTAGCTACAGTATTATTTCTTAAATTGTAATTTGTGGAACAGTGTTTAGCAAGGTTTTAATAGGTTTTCTTCATAAAAAGCATTCCATGGTCAAAATAAGCACGGGGAACTGGAGTAATCATGATTAAACATGTTTATTTCTGGCAGGACTTCTTCTCCTGGCTAATATATTAATGTGCTTTATGAATCTCCAAAAGGAGAACTCTCCACAGCACATAGGGCTTCCAAATTTTATTCTACCATTAAGCATGACACCTGAAATGCTGTCATTATGGATAAAGATGATGGATATATGGCAGGTGCTGATTCCCTTCACCCCTCTGCAAGTTCATTTATATTATTGTAAAATAAAAACAAATTAAGAGAATAGAAGGGCCCATGGCTAATAAGATAACCAAAGCAGTTGCGGGCACAGGAGAAGAGGATAGGGGAAGCTACACACCGAACAACGTATGAATGGGGATCCAGTGAGAATTCTGTTTATCAATCCAGGAGCACCACAAAGAAGCCTGGAACTCAGAAATACACACACAGTGTTGCAGGGGAGGAGATGAGTGAGGGCAGAAGCGAGATATCAATACACATAATTGTCGCTATACAGAACAGTCACAATCCCCATCTTTCCCATTCTCACAATACAACACAAAGAGGAGTTCTAAAGACACCAATTGACTGAGACCTCCACATTCTCTCATGTAGAGTGGACCTATCTACTGTCAGACCATTCACTACAATGAAAAGTCCTCCACCCGATATTCTTCAATCAGCTGATAATATTTTCATTGCTTCACTCTTAAATATGAATTGACACCCAATGGTTCCTAAACATATAAGGAAAGCCTCCAGAAAGAGAGAGAGTCTGTGTGTGCCTGAGAGTCTGTCTGCCTTTCTAACAAATCTCCAAGTAACACTGAGGCTGTAGCCTATGAGCCTTCACTGAGTAGGGAAGTTCCAAAGAATTGAGCCCAGGGAGGGATGGGGCATAGGCCTAAATTCTTCCCTGTGCCACCTTTGCATTTTTGTATCTAGTAATATTATCCCTGCTTTTATCAATCTAGCAGCTCTAGAGGCTACTTGAGGGCAGATGCTGCATCACTTTCAATTATTCCAGTCTGGACAGAGACAATCATCTCGGGGAAAATTGGTCACACTGAACCTTTAAAAAGACACACTTGTGAAATGTGCCCATCTGGTACTTTTTTAAAGCTGATGGCCATAATATTAAAAAAAAAAAAAAAAAAAAAAGCAGGGGGTGGAGAAAGTAAACAAGTGAAGGGCTAACTAGTTGTACATCTGATGGAAGAAACAACTTATTATCATGTTGAAAAAATCTCATTCTGGTGAAAAAACATGTTGTGAGTTTAATCTATGGGTAGCTCCAGCCCCCAAGACATGTCTCCAACTGTTTTAAGAAAGAGTTGCTTAGGAAGCGTTTTTCTGTTATATTCTTAACACTTGCCATGTTAAGTCCACAAGTGACCTCTGTATGAAGCAAGCATCGTGTATATAATTATTATCTTCACTGTGTCTCTTACAAGCCCATCAGAGGAGAGAGCAGCACTGTATGCCTCAGGATCTACTTTCACCTCCATTACACCTGTGGGAAACTAATGTTTTAAGACTATGGCTAATTGCCCTTGCAAAAAGGATATGCAGAAAAAGGTACAGGAAAACCTGTGGAATCCATGGAATATCAATCATAATATAAAAATAATGAATCCCTCAAGATAAGTGACTTAGCAGGAAACAGCCCAGATTTTATTAAAGACCCTGTTGCATTCCCCAAAGAGTTTAAAAAGAGAAGTCTGTTGACATCAAACATGTAGCCCACATGGATTAAATTAGGTCACTCTTCATGTTACAGTTTAAGATTTCATAAAGTACAGCTTGTGGTTAAATCATGTGTTTCAGTTCTGAAGGACCAGTTGATGACTTCCCAATCTCTTCAATATTGTACCACCAGTGATATTTACCCAACTGCCTCCACAAAACTCTTCAATCTGGTCTTAATAATCCAGCCCCCAGTTTTGTAGCCTGCTCCACATTTTGATTTCCCATAAACAAATATTTGTGGTGTGTTCGTGTACTGTTTAACTGCTAGCATATTTGGCTCAGGACAGCATTCCATGAAGAAAGGGGACACAGCTCTGGCCCCTGGGCTAAATGTTGCTGGTAATGAGGTTTTATTGAAAGCACTGGGTCTTTTTTCTTTTTTGAAAGATTCAGTGACAGTTGATAGGACTAAACTGGGACAGCTGTTCAAGGGGGGGGCAAGTCTTCAAAAGTGTCTAATGAGGAATTCTTCTCCATCCTTTCCCCCTTTACTCCCAAATGCTAAAGTATTAATGGGTTTTCAGATAAGCAGGAAACAGAAAAAACAATGGAAGGGAGAGATTTCCTTTATACATATGCAAAGTCTCCAGATGCTTCAGTTTCTGAACTTCTTAGCGTGAATCTGGGCATGGACTAAACCACTTGGGAGCTCACTTTGGCAAGAGATGTTTATTCATCTCAATATCTTCCTGTTTCCAGGATTAGAGGCTGTCAAAAACAAAGACATCAGCAAGTCCATGCTGTCTGTCTCGTTTCACTTAATTCATTTTGTTTGCAGTCATAACAAGCATGTTATTTATTTAGTTGTAAGTACATACCAAAGTAAGGATGCATTCACTTTAATCCTTTAATTTAACAAGATCACATACTTTAGGAAGCCAAAGGCTTTACAGCAAGTTTAGAGTAAAGAGTTCTGTTTCCTCTCAGATTAAAATAGATATCCTGAATATTTGATTTGTGGTATATCATTATGTTTGATATTTGGGTGCTTTCTTGCTGAGGCCTAAATTAGTATGTTTATTAAATTCTCTCTAAGTGGCATTTTACCCACTGTGTTTACATTTAGAATCATCTTTCAAGATAAAGTCTGTCATAGAATGGGAAAATTGATGCACTGCCTACATTTCTTCAAAATTTGGTGGTTAAGCCCATTTCTCAACAGAAATGAAGCAGACACACACACACACACACACACACACACACACACACACACACAGAACTTTGTTACCCTGAAAGAGCTGTTGGCCCTTTAGCCTACTCCCCTTTTTAGATCAGTTTTTAGCAGGAGATGGTACCAAATCAGTTTGTTTTTCTTCTAATCCCTGCCAAAATTTCTCTTTATACCATTAGGAGGTCAGATTGGGTTTGCATTCAAAATCTTCTTTAGCCTGATAAAGTTGGGGCAGAAACCACCTTTTGAACAAGGAATTGTTTACTTGGCAAAGCACAAGTCAAGCATCTAGCCTTGAGGTAGATGGTAATAAATATGAAATAAGTAATCAGTTTGGCTTGAGAAAACCACCTCCCAAAATATGTTAATCCATGAATGGAAGTCTTAAATGCTTTAAATAACAAAAGACTATCTAAACTGTAAATTGGTGCCTATAAACTTTGAGGAGTGACCAGCTTTTACTCAGATGACTTGCTGTACTGGCAGACCTCTTGCAAGAGAAGTCCTAGAACAAACTGGGAGAGTTGAAAGGTAAGGAAAGGCCTGAGGCACAAAGATCTGTCTTCCAGAGTCTGCTGCAATGGCTGCATTTCCCCTATCGGTCTTCCCTTTGCATAAGAATGGAGAGCTAACTCCTTTCCCAGCTCTTGAATCCTCTCTTCAGTCCCCTCTACCAGTGACTGTCCAATCCTCACTTATAAATCACAGCCCATTCCAAGTTGGCACAGCAAAAAACCCACCAAATTATTAGGCTCATTAACACTTCAGCATACAGGGATTTATCAGGTTAACTAATCCAAATACCTGGTACTTCCAAGGAGCTAAAGTTTGGTGGGAGGGAAGGGAGAGAAAGATCTGAAGGATGGTCAAGTGTCATGAGGGCTACTGAGCGTTTTCTGAGAGAAGTACGCAGCGGTAAGGACACTGGACCTGGAGCCATGCAGGCCTGGTCCAAGCCCCTCCTATATGGGCCTTACATGTCAGCCTGTGTTCTAAATTCTACATATCATGTCTCACTTAATCCCAAGAAGATAAATTCTGTTAGTATTACCATATGCATTTACAGATGGGAAAACTGAGGTACAGGAAGTTCCCAGAGCTAGTAAGGGGTAAAGAGGCCTGGCTCAAGAGTCCTTGCCCTCTACATTCTTTATGCTAACTTTATGGTGTCCCACAAAGCAGGTGACTTAACCCCTGAGCCCCAAAGGCCTTTCAAAAAACTGAAGATAAAAATATTTACACCCAAATTGGGTTGTGAGAATTTAATTGGAACATTAAAAACGAATTTCCTTCTGAAAGGGTGAGATATTTGCAGGAAATATCTCACAGAGAGGGCATGAAAAAGGAGCTTCTCCTGACTCACAGTTTTGCTGACACATTCTTGGGTTCCCATACCCCTTGCAATCCCAGCCTGCTAAACTACGCACCCTATCAGCTGCTCTTTCAGCCCTTTCCAGAGATTAACAAAAAGATGTTTTAGTAGGAACACAAGGCACTTTCATCTCCGGCACAACAGAAAGGAGTAATCAAGCGGAGAATATTAATAAAAAGCCAAATCATCATCCTCTGGAACTGCAAAGGAAAACTTGGGTTATTTGTTTCAATATGTTTTCATTCTTACTACATGAGCAAAATTCCTTAGCGCTAACTTGGTAAGAATTCTGCCTGCTGAGAATTATTTCCATTTACCAGAAATGCCTTTTCCCCTTCATTTTACATTTCTCAAAGCAAGGCACTGTTTTGATGTTGTCACATCAACAAATACGTGTTCACTGCCCACAAAGGTTCTGAATGAGGCTCTAGCAGGGTGAGCAGAAAACTGCGTTCAATTGGAAATGGGAAGAAGAAGGGTCTACCCCTGGATCCCCCACTCTTCTGAGTGAATCCTGATTTAACTCCTCCATGTTTCCTGACCTTCCTCTATAGGACTTCCCAAGGCTGGCTCCGTCATCAGGTCTCAGCTCAAATGTCACCTCTTCCAAGAGGCCTTCCCTGACACCCCCACCGCAATCTAAAGTCACTATCAATATTATAATCATTTAAAATTTTCTTCATAAAAGTTGTCTCTAGCTGATTTTTAAAATTCAGTTTTGGTTCTCATTATTGTTTATTATCTGTATAACAGGATGCTAAATTGGAAGTTTCCATAAAGGTACCAAGATATTATATTAGATACCAACTGAGAAGTGAGGAAAATGCCAGCAGAAACTTAAAATAAGAAGCTAAGAAGAGAATAGGTCAATGCTTCCCAAACTTGAGTGTGCATACAAATCACCTGGGAATCTTGTTAAAAATGCAGATTCTAATTCAGCAGTTCTGGGGTTAGCAAGAGATTCTGCATTTCTAATAAGCTCCCGGGCAATACTGATACTGCTGGTCTGTGAACTACATTTTGAGTAGCAGGGGATTAGATGAATGATGTATAACCACTAAATAAAAGGATTGAAAGAATGGAGAGAGAGGATTTTTGTAAGGAGGATTGTGTTGTTGAGAGCTGAGCTGTGATACCTCCTTCCCCTTGACCCCCTAAGGAAGAGATACATATATGGGGGGATGCTCCTTCCCAAATCCAAGCCTGCTTCAAAAGCTCCCACTGGACCACCTGTAGTTTGCCATGTGACTCTTGGGTTTTGACCAAGCATGGACTGGGTCTGACTCCCATATGAGAATCTGCTGGCCACTCTGAGGACAGAACTAAGGACCATGTTAGGTTCAGGCTGAACTCCCAGAGTGTGTCGGGGAAAAGGATGTGTGAGAAATGGACCACATGCAGGAAAGAAGGTCAGGATTTTCTGACCCCATTTCCTCTCCCCCATCTTAATTCTCCAAAGTCCGAAGAGTCAAAATAGCAGCTAATGAGTGGAAGAGGTTAGCAATGAAAGAAGAAGTCAACCACATACTTTCTCAGGCTGCAGGCTCTCCCCCAGGAAAGGGGAGAAGCTGTAGCCAAATTGAAATTGTGTTCTCAACTTCTGATGACTTAAATGTTTTTATTACCTGAGAGTGACAAGAAAAGTCCTAAGACTGCCAGCATTTTTAAGCAGAAGTCAGGGGAAAGATGGCCTCCACTAAGTAGATTTAAAGGGACAGTGGAAGACAAAAATAAGGATGATTTTATGAATACACTCTACGAGCCCTATGAGTTCATTGTGTTGATAAAAACTATCTCTGCTTGGCAGACTGTAAGCCCCATGAGAGCAGAATCCTCGCCTATCTGATTCACTGCTGTTTCCACGGCTGCTGCATTTGCATGTGCAGATTTTGTACCACACAATGGCACCACATCCAAAGGGATGCAATTCCAATTGCAGATGTTATAGATTTCCTTGTATATTACTAAAATTAACTGGCAAAGACAGTATAACAGCTTTTCCCAATAAAATCAAGATTTATGAAAATTTTCCAACTGACAGAAGTAAAGTATCTTAAGGAAGCTAAGTCCTACAAAAATACCTCATGGGCTAACGATGGCCTTGGTAATCTACTGCCTTGAAGATTTCTGGCAAATAGTGGACACTCAATGAATATTTGGGAATGAACGAATCAGGATTTCCCGTCCTCCGATGAGACTATATTGCAGTGATAATTATTATTCTAAAGGAAGAGAATTTGCAAAATGACTGGCTATAGAATTAATATATAGAAATCAGTAGTCTACATTTATACAACCACAAAAAAAAGATATAAGTTACAATAGTAACAAAAAAGACACAATACCTAAAGATAAACTTTAACCATGTACAATCCATGTAAAGAAAATTTTGAAATGCCACTAAAAAGACTTGAACAAAAGAGAAGGAAAAAAGCAAGTAAACAATAATTCTTATTCTAGAGCATATCTGAGACCCTGGGGGCCCCATAATTGGAAGGGGGTACTTTGAAGAGTGCTTGAAATTCTGTATTAGGTAGTTGATAAAAGGGGTAAGCAAAATGTTTTATTTCTGTCAGTGTGCCCCCCCCCCCCATTTTAAATTGTGTGCTGGACTGATCTCGGGGATTATTGGTAATACTAACATTTCCCCTTCCTGCAGTGGGGTATTTGTCTAGGTTCATTCAAGAGTTATATAACATCCCCCACCAGACTCTCCAGTGAACTCCACTTTTGGAAAGTCCAAAAAAAATCATAAGTCAAAGAAGGCATAGCCACTATTCCCACAATAGCAAAATGGAATCCCAACAAAACTCACTTCCCTTGCGTTTCCCCCCGCCCCAGCACACTCATGAACAGCCATGGGTAATTTATGGCAAGAAAAGGCTGACCTTTGCCATGCTCTTCCTAGTGCCAAGAATTCTCTCCCCCTAGACAGCCACTTGTCTGGAACGTGATAATTCAGTTGCAGCTCACTATCACCTCCCCAGAGAAGTGAGCCCTAACTACTCCCATCTAATACACCACGCTCTACCCCCACCATTTTCTACTGCTTTGTGATTTTAAAATTTTTCTTTATAGGCTTACTCCTTCTGGAATTATCATATTTGTTGTCTGAACTTTCTGTCTCTTTCCAGAAGAATGAGAGCAGGACTTTGGATTCCCAGCATCTAGAATGGTTTCTGGAGCAGAGCTGATGCTAAATAAGTGTTTTAATTGATCTATACCTTCTCACCCATTTGAGAGGAATCATAGCTGTTATTTCCTCTAAGATCCTCTGTTTCAACGGCATATCCTCAGATTATTTAATATTTATTGAGCCCCTAGTATATTATCTGGCACTCTCCTAGTGCTTGAGACACAACAGAGGAAAAAAATTCTGCTTCCATGGAGTTTGTTTTAGTGCAGGTGATTGGATGACAATCAAATGAATAAATACAGACTATATCAGGTGATGAGTGCTATGGGGTGGGGGGTGGGGGGCATTAAGCAGGGTATGGGGGTAGAAAGTGATGGACTGGTAGGCATTAATGTTTGATGGGGGATCAGGGAACACCTTACTAAGGAACTGACCTGAAGGACTGAGGGAGAGAGCAATGCAGGTAACTGGGAGAAGAGCAACCCAGACCAAGGCCCAGTGGAGGAGGGTACCACTGTGTTCAAGAAACAAAGAAGCTGGTGTGGCAGGCAAAGAGGGAAAGAGGGGGGATTAGGAAGAAACAGGTAAGAACGGGACCAGATCACAGGGGGCCCTGCAGGCCATGATAATGACCTGGGCTTTCATTCTTAGCGAAATGAGCTGCATCTGGAGGGTTCTGAACAGCCACCTAGAAGGTTCTGAAGCAAAATGATCTGACTGGCTTTTTGAAAATAACCTGCCGCTGCTGTGTGGTAACAGTCTATGGTTTGATGGGGACCAGGTGTTGTAAGAATAAAAGGAAAGACTACACTTGGAGTCTGCTGCAATAGCCCAGGCAAGAAATGATGTTGGCTTAGACCAAGTGGTGAGAAAGTACTTTGGGACGTATTTTGAAAAAAGACCTGAAGGTATTTACTGAAGCATACTATGTGGGACATGAAGGCAAATGTTGACATACGGATTTCAGTTCTTTCCTCCAGCCTGTCTGCTTGTGTATTACCCCAATGCATTCCTCAGCATATCTCCTCAGCAACTGCTTTCTGTTTAAAAGTATCAACTGGTAGCTTCCGCCTGCTGTTGCCCACCCCTCCACAGAGCAGGTCCTGGTGTTCATCCTGGACCTGCTCATGCACATGCATCCTGCTGAAAATCTATGGCTCCATACACAATAATTATGAGGAATCCCTACCTGCTCCTCCTGCTTTATTGCACAAATCCTAATTCTCACCCTCCATTCAAATCAAAACATGTCACTTCTGAAGCATTCAAATCCCATCTGTTCTATAAAGCTCAGTCTAAAGTTATCTCTATGACCTTAAAATTTTATAGAAATTATACAATTTACCAAGCAAGCAATTCTGTTTTGCATAATGACATCTCCTCTTATTGTTAATTTAAATATAGTATTATTTAATATTTCATGTGATCTTATATCATTAACTAAGATATATATTCTTTATAGACAGAGAATTTATCTCATATTCTTTTATATTCTCTCATTACACAGTATCTACTAGCCCATAGTACCTTGCACTTAGTAGATGATGAATAAATCTGTACTTGATTATACTCTAGCTCTAGAAACTGCGCTCTCCAGAAGGCTTGGTGCAATTCCAGACAGACCAAGCACTACATTCACAATTGAATTTCACAGCCTCACATGCAATTGTTAAAAGCACAAAGCCAAAGCTGAACTCAGAAATAGCTAAGAGAATTGTTTTGCTGAATTGGATTAATATCAATGAGAAGCAACAGTGAATGAATCATAAAACACCAAAGGGGTGTAGATGAATTTAAAGAAGACTGAAAAAGAATACAAGTGTGATTTCTCCTGATTCTCAAGAAGTAAACTTACGGTCAAGAAAACCAAGAAGCAAAGTACCACCTTCAACCCAAGACAAACGGAAAACAGAAAAACAGAAATTATGGCAAAAGAGACGAAACCAACCATTACAAAAACAACTGAAGTTACAGTTTATGGGAGGAAGTTATATAGAAAATTGACACTGGAAAGTGCAAAGAGAGAGATACGCTAAGTGGGTTTCACGTGCTCGGAACTGACTGAGACTGACAATAGTGTATCTTGTGCTTTTCTCTAGGTATCTCTCTTTTGTAACTGCACGTCTAACAAATGGAGACACTGAAATTCCTAACTTGGAAACAAAATAAATTATGCATTTAAAGCATGTTTTAATATTACATCTATCGGATGTAATATTACTTATTACTTATACTTATTGTTTAGAAACTAATTTTTAAGAGAAACTACAGATGAAAATCATAGGCCAATTAGGGGGAGCTATCGCTTTAAATACTAGGAATATAAACATATTGAAAGGAGAAAGGTTAAGTGGAGATTAGTATTTCTTAATTCTATGTTCTATGATTTCATCCATGGGTATAATAACATATAATTACTTCAGATTAATATTTAGCTATTTGGTTGCCATAAACTCCTTAGATACCAGGAGAAAAAAATACAAGAGGAAGAAGAAAACAAAACAATTCCATGGAAATGACGTATTGCTTTAAATTTTAATGTTTGTTCCAGAAACACTAGCATTGCTTTTGGTTTACCTATCTGTATGTGTGTGTTTGTGTGTGTGTATGCACATGTGTGTGTGGTAGGTGAAGGGTGTTTTCACTACCTTGGTCATTGTGTACAACTGTATTGAAAATACTGATCATTCATAGATAATGAAGCAATGGGGATGCAAATAAATAGTGCATGATAACGATAAGCAATAGAATTATGACTGAATAAATTAAGGCATAGAAAACTAAACGGATAGAAATTAAATAATACATAAGGTGAAAACTTTGTGAGAACTACTGGGCAGTCTTGTGGAGACCGAACACTGGACAGCAATGAACAACTCCAAAGGGTGCCATTTCCAGCTTAGTCTATGTAAATTACTCCCCCTATAGTTCAGTGAACAAGCTGTGCAGCCTTAAATGGCCACCCTGCTTGGCATGCAAATGCCTATAAGATTTTTTTCTGTTAATAATGATTAGTCAGATGTCAACTCTGGTGTAAATAATGGCCAAAGTTTTAAAAGGTCAAGCACCTGGTCTCCATGACATACTCATGCACAAGTAGACTGGTATGAAATAATGATATTTTCTGAAATAATTTTAAGTGTATTTCCCCTCTCTAAGCATAGATTTTATTGGCACAGTCTCCCTCCAAACTAAAGCAAAGGACACAAAAGTGGAATCCACCAAACTTTAAAAGTTGAACCCAAAGAGTTGTTGTATTTAAAATTTGTTCTCAAGTAAAAGAAAATAAATGATTTTTATTTCTTTCCTCTTTCTCCAACTATACTGTGATCTTTAAACAGTGAAAAAAAAATTTAAGTCACTCTTTAATATTTGCTAAAGAAAGAGGTAAGGATTAGTTATAAAAGTTACTTTGAAATCATCAGCCATTTCAAGAGCCAAAAATTAGCTCTCGGATGGTTATAACATTGGTCATTATGAACTAGAGCTTGGCTTGAACTTGTGACCTAAACCTCAAAGCTTGTACAACAAGTACCTGTCAAAGTTATAGCTGCATGTGACCCTCTCACTGCTGCCAAATACCACTGGGGTTTTGAAGTATTCAAAATCTGCCACAAAATCTCATTTACATAAATGCCTTTAAATTCAAGCTAGCTATAAAAAGCACCGATAAATCTGAAGCTAATATATTCTTTTCAACATTTAGTATAGGCTATCTAATTTTTGATAATCAGATGCCACTCTTAAAGCAACCAAAATAAGTGTGAAATAATTAGCTAGAACTTAATAAATAAACAAAGCCTGCTTATCTAATTTAAATGTTAGATGAAACCTGTATAAAGCAATTTAATGGTTTGCTTTTTAGTTATTGAGTCAAAAATTTCAAAAGAAATGCTGCAATTAATTGTCCCAGTGTTACCAAATCTACTAAGGGAGCACTAACTATTATATTATTTTAAATAATGACCCTACTTTCTTAGCCCAGAATAAGTAGCTTGGATAAATGTTTAATAAAAGAGGCTCAAGAAGGGTCTCAGGAAAAGGCCATTTGGGAATTGCTTCACAGATTCAAATTGTTTTTCTAGGACAAGTTTAACATCCATGCCATTCATACCAAACAGATACTGAGTCAGTAATGTGGCAGGAGATCTTATTGCAGAGAACCAAAGAGTACCACATTTATTCTGCCTTTCAAAGGACTGTCACTGTAATTGCACTAACTATACCCAGGTATTGTGGTAGCACTTATGCCATAATTTAATTTAAAGAAAAGGCTCAATGTACCAAGAATTTCCACATACTCTCTCCCCTGCCTTCTGTAATTAGGAAATCTAGGCATTTTTTTCTGAGTTTAATGAAGCAAAGCCTGAGGCTGAGTGAAGCAGAATCAGAGCTGTTATATGCCCCAGTGAGTTAAATCCCAGACCACATGAAGCACCTCAACTCCGGATATTCCCGGATCTTGCCTCCAAACTATTTGTCTCCATCCCTAACGGTGACCATAGAAACAAACACTGAAATGTTACCTTTTGACTTAAAAAAAAAAAAAATGCCTCTGGTTTCTGTATCTCTGGAAGAAGGCTCAGGAAGGAAGAAATGTTGTCCATCTTGCTCCTTGCTGTGAACCTCGAACTATTTCTGGCAAAAACAAGGCCTCAATAAATATATATGCAGACTGATATATTACTAAAGTCACAGACAGTTCATCTCTGAGTTCAACCCCCATTACTGCTACAGAAGAGAGCCATCATTTTCAGAATCTGGCAAAACACCCTTTTAGTCTTGGAATTTTTATGTGCATGAACATTTTCAGAGGAGAGGCCTGAGAAACTGGTGCCTATATTTTTCAAATATGTAATGTAAAAAAAAATCTGTCCATGATATTTAAAACCCAAATCATTCTCCTTCCTGCCTCAAATCTCCTGTAGCTCCAATAATCCCTGTCTCATCTCATGACAACATACCTCCACAATCATTCAAGATACAAAACTTTTGACTCCTTCTAAATCTCCGCATCTATAATAAGTTACTATGCCATAGAAATTATTTTTCTTCAAACCCTTCTTTAATCTATTCCCCTGCCTCAGTACTGACTCTCACCTGGACCACATCGCAAAACGCCAGCTCTTTCCTCTTCTTCCAGCCTTTCCCCACTCCACCACTGGAAAGGACACCAGGAATTATCTTACTAAAGTTGCTCTGACCATGTCACTTCCAAAATCAGCACTTCTAGGATACAATATTTTATCTACAAAATAAAGCATACACTTTTTAACACGACATTTGAAAATTTTCACAACCTGAAGATCTCGACTCTTTGTCTCTGCAGCTGCAACTGTTAGGTGTAGAGCCTCATTACCCTAGCTGTAAGAGAATCTGGCAAATGACGTTCTTGCTTTCCATTCTCTGCAGTTCAGGGAGCTAATCTAGAAGGATGTTAGAATGAAATCAACACCAATCCACCATAGACACAGGCTGTTTAGGACTCTGTAAATGTTTGTGAAGCCCAATTGTCTTTTGCAATATAAATCTATGCTAAAATCAAGATAAATTTTAAAATAAAATCAGATGGATTACTTCCCTCTGAATTTTATGCATATATTTTCTATTGTAAAAGGAAATAAGGTGAGTCAGAGAGTTCATTTTGTATAAAGCTGGTGGGTTGCAGGATAGTATTTTCTTTTCAAATCATATTTTTTTTGTATTTTTCAACATATTTCTAGATTCAAAGGCTAAACTTAGCAGGAAATAAAACTATCTACTTTTCTGCATCCTTCAAGTTATCCATTTTCTGAATATTTTCTAAATTGCTTCTAAATTATGGAAGAGTTATTCTTGTAAACCCATCCCATAAAAGCTGAGTAGATATTGTGCACGTGTGTAAGTGTTTAAAGTTTATGAATTTATGATTTTCAGAAATCCTTTATAACAGCTCTATTATGATATAATTGACATATCATATTGAACACACATAAAGTATAAGGTTTGATAAGATTTTAAATATGTACACACATGTGAAACCTCATCAAAATCAGGATAATGAACATATCCATTATCCTCAAAAGTTTCCTCATATTCCTTTGTAATTCCTCCTTCTTGATGTCTACTGTCTTGAAAATTGATGTTTCATACATTTTGTCTATTTTGGGGTTTTTGTTTTGTTTGTTTTTTCCTGTGTTTGTTTATTTAATTTCATGTGACAGCATAAATCTTGTTCCTGCTTCTCTGTCTTCTGCAGAAGCAGAGAACCTCAGTTGTTTTTTCATTTCTTACTAAACATTTTTAGTCATTTTCGGTGTGGCTTATCTAGCCAATATTATAGATTAAGCCAATATGTGTCTTACCTTATCAAAATCAGCTTCAAACTAATATTAACTTAATTCTGGTAAAATGTAGAAACTCGGCTCCATTCTCTCTTTGTACTATTATTGTCATATATATTACATCCATAAATATTATATACACTCTAATGTTTTTTAAAAAATTTAAGAGAAGAAACATATTTACATAGTCTTTTATATTTATCCACATATTTAAACATTTCCACTGCTCTTTATATATTCTTATGGATTCCATTTACTACCTAGTGTCATTCCCTTACTAAAGGACTTCCTTTAGTATTTCTTATAATGCAGGTCTACTAGTACAAAGTCTCCCAGCCTTTATCTCAGTTTTCTCAGTTTTTTTTTTTTCTTTTTTGCACTTTTCCTTCTGAAGGATAGTTCTCCTAGATATAGATTTCTTGGTTGAAAGTTATTTTTTTCTTTCAGTATTTTAAATATGTCATTTCACTGTCTTCTGGCCTCCATTATTTTTTATGAGAAGTCGTTTGTTAATATTACTGAGGTTTCTTTTTACATGATGATTCTTTGCTCTTGCTGCTGTCAAAATTTTCTGTCTTGTCTTTCAACAGTTTGACTGATGTGTATAGGTGTAAATCTCTTTGTAGTCATTCTACTTGGGGGTTGTTGAGATTCTTGGATCTGTAGATCAATGTTTAACATCAAATTTTTGAAGTTTTCTGCTATTATTTCTACAAATTTTCTCTCCACCTTTTTCTCCCTCTCTTCTACTGTCTCGTTCTATACATGTTGGTAAACTTGCTGTTGACCCATAGGTGTCTGAGGCTCTGTTCATTTTTCTTCCATCTTTGATCTCTCTGCTCTTCAGATTGGGTAATTTATACCAATCAATTTGAAGCTTGCTGCTTCTTCTCAAACCTTCTGTTGAGCCCCTCTAGTGAATTTTTCATTTCAGTTATTGTACTTTTCAACTCCAGAATTTCCATGTAGTCCTTTTATATAGTTTGATTCTCTTTATTGAGACTTCCTAATTGCTGAGCCAGTTATCATACTTTCCTTTAATTGTTAAACATGCTTTCCTTTAGTTCTTTATACACATTTATAATCGATGCTTTGAAACCTTTCTCTGCTAAATTCAACATCTGGGCCCACTCAGACAGTTTCTATTGACTGCTTTACTTTCCTGAATATGGATTGCCCTTTCTTGTTTCTTCACATATCTCATTATTTTTTGTTGAAAACTGGACATTTTAGATAATATATTATAGCAACTCTGGATACTGACATTTTCTCTGGGAGTTGCTGTTATTACTGTTTTGTTTTGTTTTTTTTTTCTGTTTATTTGTTTTAGAAACTTACCTGTAACTCTGTGATTTGGTCTCCACTTCCATGTGTAGCTCCTTATGTCTCAGTTCAGTATTGTTTTTAATTCCTTATTTTAATTTTAAGCTTAGTTTCTATGAGGTCATCCCTGTGTCGACACAGATTGAGAGTCAGTCAATAATTTGTCAAGGGTTGTGCTCAAACATTTTGAGCCAATAAGCCTTCCACTGCTTATCGCTGGATCTGTATGTGGGTTCATTCAAAGTTTAGGCACTTTCAGTCCTACCCTAGTTGGTTGTGTTCAGTTGCTGTGTTCTCTTGCATGTCCTCTGTGCAAGTGTACAGTCTCCCAGTTAGCCAGGGATATGTGGATAGAATGGATTCTCTTTTGTCTCTCATGCAAATGCACAATGAAAAGCAGTCAGGGAAATGTTGAGATTTCATCCATCTGCTCAATGGCTCTCATCTCCAGAATCTCTCTAACTTCCAGTTTGCCCATTGGCCAACTGAGCTGCTGACCTTCCTATTTACTTGCTCCCAAGATCACTACTTGTCCTGAGAATGCTGTTGGGAATGGGTTTTTCACCTTCCACACCAAATCAAGTGAGCCCCCTCTAGTAGTAAAGCTGCTAGCTTTCATGGTCTTCACCACACACCAACAAAGATGTGGGAGATGAAAGCAGCTGCAGGCAACACCATAGGTTCCCAATGTTCTTGTCTTAAATTCAGTTGTTTTTCATAAATAAGTGTTTCTCAAATTGTTTGTTTGGGTAGGTGGTTTTGCCTTTGGCTATTTTCAGGAGTGATGAAATATTTGTTTTTGACAATATTGCCCAATTTTATAGTTGTCTGGTGGAGAAAGCATTTGCCTCTCCCCTCAATCAGTGATAGGGCTAAGTTAGGCTTCGCCATTGACTGATTTTTCTATACATTAGAGGTCTTATTTTCCTGCTTCTTTTCATGCTTGGTAATTTTTAATTGGATGTCAAACATCAAGAATTTTACCTTGTGAGGTGCTGAATATTTTTGTATCCCTATACATATTCTTGAGCTTTGATCTTAGACACAGTTAAGTTGCTTGGAAACAATTTGATCCTTTTGGTTATTGCTTTTAAGCCCTGTTAGGTGGGACCAGAGCAGTGTTTAATCTACAGCAACTTTTTCCACATACTGAGTTAAAACCCTTCTGAATACTCTACCTAATGACCCTGTATTAATACCTTTTCTACTTTAGCTGGTAGGAATAGAAACTATTCCTGCCCTGTGTGTGCTCTGGGAATTATTCCTTCTAATCTTTTCATATGGTTCCTTCCATAGCCTCAGGGAGTTTCCTCAGTCTCATGCACTCAACAGGATTCAGTTGAAGCCTCTAGGGAGACCTCTGCAGATCTCTGAAGTTTTCTCTTGCACAGCTCTCCCCTCTGATGTTCTGCCCTGTAAACTCCAGCTGCCTTGGTCTCCCCAGTTTGGGGAAACTACCTGGCTCTTCCTGAGTTCTCATTCACTGTGTGACAATCTGGAAACTCCAGGCAGTAACCAGGGGCAGTCATATAGGGCAATTAATATATTTTGTCCATTGCTTTTGTTTTCAGTTGTTTCAGGTGAGAAGGTAAATCTGATGCTTGTTAATCCATCTTGTCCAGAAGCAAAAGTCAGGAAGGCTTATTTTGATCAAAGGAATATATTTAATTTAGTCTGCCTGTTTTTCCTGCATTTGTTTTCCCATCATCTCCCCACAAATCACGCATGCTATCAGTCAAGACAGACCTGACCCAGTACTTTTTAATTTGTTTTTTTGTTTGTTTGTTTTTGATTTTCCCCTTTATTAAAGAACTTGTGGGTTTACATAACAATCATGCATAAAATACAGGATTCCCATACAGCAACCCTTCACCACCATCTTGCATTGGTGTGGAATATCTGTTACAATTGATAGTACATTTTTATAACTGTATTATTAAAGTCCATGGTTTAACTTGGGGTTCACTATTTGTGCAGTGTAATTCAATGAATTTATTTATTATTCAATTTAATTGACATATAGTCACATACCGTACAATCATCCAAAGTGCACAATCAATTGTTCACAGTATCATCATATAGTTATGCATTCATCACCCCAATCTATTTTTTTTAACGTTTTCCTTGTACCAAAAAAAGTGAAAATAAGAATAAAAAATAAAAGTAAAGACGAACACCCAAAACATCCCCCCTCCCACTCTATTTTTCATTTAGTTTTTTGTCCCCACTATTCTACTCATCCATCCATACACTGGATAAAGGGAGTGTGGCCCATAAGGCTTTCACAATCACACTGTCACCTCTTATAAGCTACAATGCTATACAATCGTCTTCAAGATTCAAGGCTACTGGGTTGGAGTTTGATAGTTTCAGGTATTTATTTCTAGCTATTCCAATCCATTAAAACCTAAAAAGGGCTATCTATATAATGTATAAGAATGCCCACCAGAGTGACCTCTTGTCTTCATTTGGAAACTCTCAGCCACTGAAACTTTATTTTGTTTCATTTCACATCCCCCTTTTAGTCAAGATGTTCTCAATCCTACAATGTCAGGTCCAGATTCACCCCTTGGAGTCATATCCCACGTTGCCAGGGAGATTTACACCTCTGGGAGTCAGATCCCATGCAACAGGGAGGGCAGTGAGTTCATCTGCCGAGTTTGCTTAGCTAGAGAGGGCCACATCTGAGCAACAAAGAGGTACTCAGGGGGAGACTCTTAGTCACAATTATAAGCAGGTTTAGCCTCTCCTTTGCAGTGACCAGCTTCATAAGAGCAAGTCCTGTGATAGAGGGCTCAGCACATCAAACTGCCAGTCCTCAATGTTTGTGAGAACATCAGCAACAATACAGGTGAGGAAGCCCAACACCTCTGCATTTTCCCCCAGCTCCTCAGGGAGGCCCTACATATATATTTTTATTCTCTGTCCAAATTGCTTTGGAATGTGTCCCTATTTCACACTAACCTATGCAAACCTACCAGGTCTTACTTCCTATTGAAAGTTCTACATAATGATGGTATTTGAACAAACTGTGCGAGTTAAACTGCTTAAGAAATATAGATCTTGCACCAACTAAACATCTCTTCCCTTGGTCTCACATGGATTTTGAAGTTTTAAAATGCAGTCTGTATTGTCCTTTACCCTTTGGCCCGATTTGCCCTAGTCCTAACCACATCTCCTTCATTCATATCTCTAGTTGAAGTCTGAATTCTTTTTCCACTTTTTTAACAGTTGCTGTATGTGCTAATACTAACATTCATATCTGCTGAGTTCTAGCTCTGAGTTTGAGGTGTCACACAGATACCCAAAGTTCCAGGGATCGATCAGGTTATACACAAAGGGATCAGCATTTCGGAATCTGGAGATAGCCATTACAATTCAGGAAAAGATGTGACTGCTGTAAGAGCTTATAAACTAGGGACCATTACAATAAGCACTCCCCTGATAAGCTATGCTCTAAGGTTCAGTTCTGAATTTATACATTGTAGTTAGTCCATATTGGTGAGGCATTATAGTGTTTGCCTTGGTTTCTGGCGTAGTTCACTCAAAATACTGTCTACAGGTTCCATTCACCTCATTGCCTGTCTCATAGCTTCACTTCTTTTCACAGCTCAATATTCCATTGTATGCACACACTGCAGTTCACCATTCTGTTCCTCAGTCAATGTACCCTTAGGCCACCTCCACCCATTGCAAATCATGTATGCTCTCTCCATAAACACCAGTGTGCAAATGTCCTCAATGGATTTATTTTTTAATTTCTATTTTGTTACCATACATACAATCTAACATTTCACCTTTTAATCATATTCAGATATATATTTCAATGCTGTTAATTATGCTCACAACGTTGTACTACCATCATCACCATCCATTACAAAAACATTTCTATCATTCCAAATAGTACCCCTGCACATTTTAAGCCTTAACTTCCTATTCTTTATCTCCCCACCTCCTCTTTCCCTGGTAACCTATATTCTAGATTCTGACACTATGAGTTTGCAGATTCTAATTGTTTCAAATCAGTAAGATCATACAACATTTGTCCTTTTCTGTCTGACTTATTTCACTCACCATGATGTCTTCACAGTCCAACCATATTGTTGCATGTATCAGGACTTTATTCCTTTTTATGGCTGAATAATATTGAATTGTATGTATATGCCACATTTTATTTATCCATTCATTGGCTGATGGATGCTTGGGTTGCTTCCCTCTTTTGGCAATTGTAAATAATGCTCTTATGAACATTGATGTACAAACATCTGTTCGAGTCCCTGCTTTGAATTCTTTTGGTTATATACCTAGTAGTAGGATTGCCTGGTCATACGGAAGTTCTATACTTAGCTTTCTGAGTAACTGCTAGACTGTCTTCCACAGTGGCTGCACCATTTTACATTGCCACTAGCAATGAATGAGTGTTCCTATTTTTCCTTATCCTCTCCAACACTTGCTATTTTCCGTTTTTTTAATAGCAGCCATTCTAATGGGTGTGAAATGGTATCTCACTATGGCTTGGGTTTGCATTTCCCTGAGGGCTGATTATGTTGAGTATCTTTTCATGTGCTTTTTGACCGTCTGTATATCTTCTTTGGAGGGATGTCTGTTCAAATCATTTGCCCATTTTTTAATTGGGTTGTTTGTCTTTTTGTTGTTAGTTGAAGGATTTCTTTAAATATTCTGGAAATTAATCACTTATCAGATATGTGGTTTCCAAATATTTACTTCCATTGCTTAGCTTGTCTTTTTACTTTAATGATAAAGTCCTATGAGGAACAATAGTTTTTGGTTTTGATGAGGCCCTACTTATCTTTCTTTACTTTTGTTTTGCTTGTGCTTTGGGTGTAAAGTCTAAGAGACCATTGACTAACACAAGGTCCTGAGATGTTTCCCTCATTTTCTTCTAGGAGTTTGATAGTTCTAGCTCTTATATTTAGGTTTTGCTCCATTTTAGTTTATTTTTGTATCTGGTGTGTATTTTGGTTTGCTAAAGTTGCCAAAATTCAATATACCAGAAATAGGTTGGCTTTTACAATGGGTTTTATTAATTTGCAAGTGTACAGTTCTTAGGCTGTGAAAACATCCAAATAAAGGTATGAAAAAGTGATGTTTTCCCCCCGAAGTCTGGCTACTAGAAATCACTGGCCCCATTGTCACAAGGCCACGCACACATGGTAATGTATGTTAGTCTCTCCCTTCCCTCCTGGATTTTGTTGCTTCCAGCTTCTGGCTTCAGTGGTTTCCTCTTTCAGCTTCTCTGGGACTTTTTTATGTGTGCTTTTCCATATGTTTTATCCTCTTATATAGGATTCCAGTAAGAGGATTAAAGCCTACCTGAGGCATACGTCAACTGAAATAATAACCCAATCAAAAGGTCCCACCCATAACAGGTCTATACCCACAGGAATGGATTAAAATAACATGACCATTTTGGGGTACATACAACTTCAAACTATCACAGTATGAGGTACGGGTCCTCCATTTTTTTGCAAATGCACATCCAGTTTTCCCAACACCATTTGCTGAAGAATCTATTCTTTCCCAGTTGAGTGGTCTTTGCCATCTTGTCAAAAATCAGTTGGCCTTAAATGTGAGGACTGATTTCTCAGCTCTCAGTACTATTCCATTGGTCTATATGTCTGTCCTTGTGCCAACACCAAGCAGTTTTGATTACCGTGGCTTGGTAATATGTTTTAAGAATAGAAAGTGTGAATCCTTCAACTACATCCTTTCTTTCAAGATGGTTTGAGCTATTCAGGGCCTCTTACCCTAACATATAAATTTGACAATTGGCTTTTCCATTTCTGCAAAGAGTGTTGTTGGAATTTTTATTGGGATTGTATTGAATCTAGTAATTGCTTTGGGTAGTATTGACATCTTAACAATACTTAGTCTTCCAATCCATGAACATGGATGTCCTTCCATTTATTTAATACTTCTTTTATTTCTTTTAGCAAAGTCTTGTAATTTTCTACGTACAAGTACTTTACATCCTGGTTAGATCTATTCCTAGACATATGATTCTTTTAGTTGCTACTGTGAATGGAATTTTTTTCTTGAATTTTTTGTTCTGATGGTTCATTGCTTGTGTATAGAAACATTACTGATTTGGGGTGTTGATCATGTACCCCACCACTTTGCTGAATTCATTTACTACCTTTAGAAGCTTTGTTGTGGATTTTTCAGGATGGTCTTTATACAGGATCCTATCACCTGAAAATAGGGGAAGTTTTATTTCTTCCTTTCCAATTTGAATGCCTTTCATTTCTTTTTCTTGTCTAATTGCTCCAGCAAGAATTTCCAGTACAATGTGGAATAACAGTGGTGCAGAACTGCATTCACTGCATCCCTCTCAGAACTGCATTCACTGCATCCCATAAATTTTGGCATGTTGTATTTTCATTTTCAATTGCTTCAAGATATTTCCTAATTTTGCTTCTGATTTCCTCTTTAACCCATTGGTTGTTAACAGTTTGTTGTTTAATTTCTATATATTTGTGAATTTTCCCTTTATCCCTCTGATACTGATTTCTAGCTTCATTCCATTGTGGTTAGAGAATATATGTTGTATAATTTCATTTTTTTTTTAATTTATTGATACTAGATCCAACACACAATCTATCCTGGAGAATGATCCATGTGCACTTGAGAAAAATTTGCATTCTCTTCTGATTGGGTGCAATGTTCTATATACGTCTGTTATGTCCAGTTGGTTTATAGTATCATTCAAGTCTTCTATTTCCTTATTGAACTTCTGTCTAGCTGTCCTATCCACCATTGAGAATGGTGTGTTAAAGTCTTCTACTATTAATATAGAATTGTCAGTTTCTCCCTTCAAAACTGTCAGTATTTGATTTCATATATTTTGGGGTTCTGCTGTTATGTGCATGTATATTTATAATTGTTATATTTTCCTGTTGAATTGTCCCCTTTATCAGTATATAGTGACCATCTTTTGTCCCTCGTAACTGTTTTTGACTTAAAGTCTCTGTTGTCCAATATTAGTATAGCCACACCAGCTCTCTTTTGTTTACTATTTGCATGGTACAGTTATCCCTTCCACATCACAACTTTCCCCATCACGTTTTCAGTATATCATGGGTTGGCATAAGAAATTAAATGGGAATATTTTGGAAGTTGTGTGGAAGTGGCAGATGACATGTGAAGGCCACCAGATAACACACAAAAGCTAGAAATGTGCAGGTTTGTTATTAAAACAACAACAACAACAACAAAAAGTTTTCCAGTAGACTCTGGCAACAAATGAGAAAAGGCTAAGAAAATGAATGTGAAGGGTCTACCCCTTTGGATTTTCAGGCCAGCAAAGGCTGGTTAGAAAATGCTTTTAAAAGGTTTAACTTACACAATATAAAAGTAACAGGAGATTAGCATGGTCACTGCTTTGACATCCCTGAAGATTGGGAATGTGATTAAACTAGAGGAAGGGGTAGCAACAGAAAAGATGGATTTTAACAAAGGATTATGAATATGGAATCTCTATATAATTTTGTTTTTCTTAGTTGCTAGGGTATTAGAATAGCTAGAAAGAAAGAACTGAAATGGTGGAACTGTAACCCATAGCATTCTCTAATTTGCTCTATGGCTACTTATTAAATTGTCATTTGAAAGTTATCACCTTTTTGTATATATGTTATATTTCACAATAAGGAAATAACTGAAACCATGGTGCTATAACTCACAACATTTTTGGAAATTTCCTATATAACTGCTTGTTAAATCTTACTTTGAAATTTATTACCTTTTTGCATATATGTTATATTCCACAATAAGGAAATAACTGAAACTGTGGAACTACAACCCATAACATTCTTTGAAATTTGCTCTTTAACTACTTATTATATTGTCCTTGGAAAGTTATCACTTCTATGTATATATGTTATTTTCCACAATAAAAAATACAATTAGAAAAATAAAAAGTAATGGGAAAAACAGTGTCTGCCAATCAAGAGACAGCTAGGGAGCTTCCTGAAACCCTGAAAAAAAAATATTAGGTTGATTTTCCAGATCATGGAGGCACTGTACTCCTAACCCCCATGATGTGGAAAGGATAATTATATCTATTTTTCCATCCTTTCAACCTCAACATACTTGTATCTTTGACTTTAAGGTGAGTCTCCTGCAGACAGAATATACTTGGGCCATGCTTTTTACCCATCTAGCCAATCTCTGCCTTTTTACTAGAGAGTTTAATCTATTTACATTTAAAGTGACTAATGATAATACAGGACTCTCTTCTACTATTTTGCTATTTAGCCTTTGCAATTCTTATGACTTTTTTTGTCCCTCACTTCCATTAAAGCCTATTTTTATATTTATTTACTTTTTTGTACCACATTGAGTGCCTTCTCATTTGTATCTGGATACATTTTTCATCCATTTTCCTTGTGGTTACCATGGGTTAAAACTTAACATCCTAAATATGTAACATTCGTATTTGGTTTGATATAAACTTAACCTCAATAGCATGTGCAAATACTTTTCCTATCATATCCCTCTGTCCCTCCAACATCTTTTTTTCTACTTGTTGCCACTTACAGTTAGTATGTCCAAAGCCATTGATGTATCATAACTTTTTCTACATTTGCATGTTAGCACCAGTAGGAGGTATGAAGTAGAGCTAGATACCAAACAATACAATACAATAATACTGGTATTTACAATTACCCAAACTATTACCTTTATCAGAGTTCTTTATTTCTTTATGTTGCTTTGATCCACTGTCTAGTGTCGCTTCCTTTCAGACTGAAGAACTTCCTTTGGCTTTGCTTGTAGGACAGGTCTAGTGGTGATGTACTCCCTGAGCTTTTGTTTATTTGGGCATTTCTTAGTCTCTCCCTCCTTTTTTATAAAATTTTTGATTCACAGTACTTTTCTTTCAGCACTTTAAGTATTTCAACACCATGCCTTCTTGCATCCATGGTTTCTGATGAGAAATCAGTACTCAATCTAATTGGGACACCTTTGTATGTTACATGTAACTTTTCTCTTAGAGCTTCCAGAACTCTCTTCTTGTCCTTTGCATTTAGTAATGTAGTCAAAATATAACTGGGTGTATTTTTCTTCATACATATCCTGTTTGGTGTTCCCTGAGCTTCTTGGATGTGCATATTCACATGTTTCGCTAAGTTTGGGAAGTTCTCTGTCATTATTTCTTTGACAATTCCTTCTGCCCTTTCTCTCTTTATTGTACTTTTGGGACTCCCATAATGTTATATCGGTGCATCTGATGGTGTCCCATAGCTGTCTTAGGCTATTTTTGCTTTTAATATTTTTTTTCTTTCTATTCCTCAGACTGACTCATTTCTAGTATCTTGTCTTCAAATTCACTGATTCTTTCTTTTGCCAGCTCTAATCTGCTCCTGAAACCCTCCTGGGAATTCTTCATTTCAGTTATTGTGGTCTTCAACTCAAAGAGTTCTGTCTGGTTCCTATTTAAAATTTCTATCTCTTTACTTAGACTCTCATATTGTTCATTCATTGTTTTACTCATATCTTTTAGTTCTTTCTCTGTACTTTCCTTCATCTCCTTGAACATTTTTAAGATCATTTTTTAAAGGCTGTGTTCAGTATGTCGACACTCTGGTCCTCTTCATTGGTGTTTTCTGGATTTGTATCCTCTTCCTTTTAATGGGCCCTCATTTCTTGTTTCTTTGTATGTCCTGTACTCTTTGTTTGCACACTGTACATTTTAATATTTTAAAATGATAAGTCTGCCATTTATTCCCTGGATGTCTGTCTCTTGGGTTTGTAACTAGCTGATGATAAAACAGACATTTTCTTAAGCTTCAGCACTCCTATCAGGAAGGTCTGCCCAAGGCAAATGCAGTGTGCAGGGTTTTTCCTGTCTTACTGTACCTCTGTCTTGTCCTCAGCTTTTGCTTGCTAGTTGTTTGGGAGTTCCCCTGTTTATAGGAGTCTGGTTGTCCCATCTGTTTCCTAAGGGAGAAACCTCCTTTTCCTGGGAGGGTGTCTGAAGCTGCCAGGCCTTTGCCCAGACTGTCAGCCTCTATTGTTTTCACACTCCTTTCATTGTCTCATGCTGTTTTCCTGGAGCACAAATCCTGGGAGAAGGATTACCCCAGGGAGAACCTTCCCAATTCTGCATTTCCCAGCCAAAACACGACCACAGACCCATGAAGGGGATATACACCAGCTCAGAAATAACCTGTAGAAGGGATCAGGAAGGGTGCCAAAAATTTCTACTATGCCTCCTCAAAGCTGAGCTTTTCTGGCCTGCCAAGAAAATGCAGTCTTTCAGCTAACTGTCCCCTGCCAGCCTGAGGAAACCCTGCATCTTTAAATCTTCACTGCCTCTGCCCTGTATTGGGAGGGTTGAAACAATGGCTGCCCTCTGAGCTGGGACCCAGCAATTCAAATTCACTAATCAAAAGCCATAACTAGTGAGCAACTCTGCACACCCCTGTTCTTGGAGAAGAGGATTTGTATGTCCCTTTCTATTAGCAGCAGCTAGTCCAGGGCAGGACCCCAAGGTGGCCTGCTGCGAGAATGGAAGATGGGTGCTGGTGGCCACCATGCAAAGGGAACATTTTATAGTTCTTTACTGTAATTTATCAGCCTCTGCCTCCTGCTCTTCCCTGAATGTTAATCAGCATTATTTTGGACTCTGGAGTTTCAAAATAGTTGTTAAGACAGTTTCTGCCTGTTTAGTAGTGTTTTGGTTGGAGGACTGAGTCCTGGGGCTACACGCTGCCATCTTTCCCGAAAGTCTTGACCTAGTCTTAATCATGCAACATATGTTTTTTGAGTACTTACAATAGCCAGCCACTGCCCTAAGTGCAAGGATATGAAGACAAATAAAATAGCAACCACGTAGTAGTCTGTGGCCAGAATCATCATCCTGGTTTCTCAGTGCTGGTCCCTCCAGATCAGAAAACTCTTTGTTCTTCCCTCATCCAGCTCCACATTTCTTTGCCCCACCTACTAAATCTATTTCTTCACATTGTGCATTTTATGTGCCTAATTCTTTTAGGTGAAGTGGATATTTTTATAGCCTCAAATGCCTTTTCCTTATGAGTCAGTTTTTCTCTTCATGCCATCCTTCTCTAATAAAGGGAAGATGTTTTCTTCTCTCTCAGACCTATATTTATTCTGCTTTTCTCTCATTACATTAATTTTGTTTAGGCAAAAGAACAACAATCATGTTTAAGCTTAGGATGGGAAACAACGCAGCAGGGTTCCATAAATAGAATTTAATTGCAGTAATTACTTACGTTAATTATATATCAACTGATTATTTTTAAGACATATTTATTGAGACCATCAGCTTTCAGAGGTACCCATCATTCTCCCACTATCTTTTTCAGATTCTCTATCCATGCTCAGAATAATCAACTGTCATTTGACAAATGTATAATAAGTACCTAATGAAATCCCAATTAAAATTGTATTTGAGACACTTAATTTTAGAGATAAATTAGGAATAATTACATGATTCAAGAATCCACATCAGACAAGAGAGACACAACTATATCTTGACTAACTGGAAAGGACAAGCACAGATGAAGCCTTTTAATGTGCTTTCCAAAACCTGTTACAAAACATTATTGTACCTTGGCAGATGGCACCAAGAGATGTCTTTTTATTTTTTTTAAATAGACAGTTCCCTTTCATAGGCTGATTTGAGTGATTTTAGTTCTCATTATTACTGTCATCTGCTAGAGACCAAAAAATAAATAAATAAAAAAGGAAAGCACATTATTTTCCATAAGGCAAGAACATCAGCATACTAGGTTTAATTTACAGAGAAGCAATCAGCAGGAGTATGCATGCACTGTCTTTAGCTGTTCATTTCAAACAAGTTATCTTCATTTGGAACTGAGACACGTGGTGCTTGCTTGCTGGGTGCAGAGTTCCCTCCCTCTCTTTCCTTCCTCTACCCCACCCCCAGCTAATTATTCTCCCTTAAGACTTAATGAATTCTGGAACCAATCAAAAGCAGGCTGTTAGGAGACACTAACCAGGTAAAAGCTTTAATACCATCCCTTTCAGAGTTCAAAAGATCACTTTTCTACACTACGATCTCAGAAATGTATTTATTCCCTTCTGAAAGAGCTATTTAGTCTCCAACGGGAAGCAGAAAACCGCCCCAATTAAGTCCACCAAGTCTTTGCTCAGAGCTTCCTTACCTCCCCTTGCAACATCTTTGTACAGAGGACACCAGACTCATTTACAACTCACTTGCAGAAACTGTTAACGGCACTTTTCTTATCTATGTAATTTGCTGCTAAAGAACACAATAGCGTCTAATAGAAAACAGCTGTTAAAAAATCCACTCTTTCTGGCTCCAAATGTAGAATTTTAATTTTATCTCCTGATTGATAACACCCCATTAGCCATATCCAGATTCCTAACTGCAAAATGACACATGGGCACTATTTTAAGCTCCCTCCCAGATGGATATCATTATGCCTGCTTGTCCTCTGAACAGAGTCCACAGTTTGGGCGTGGAGTATGACACAGGCACTTATTACTGCCCTGACACATGAAAAGGGAAGTAATGGTTACAGCTGATCTAGAGTGTTAAAAATGCACAGATAAGGAGGGGAAGAGATTTCAGCAGAAGAGGGAAAAAAGATAAATTGGTTCAATATTATAAAACTGTGGTCACAAACCAAAAGTAGCTGGCATTTCCTAAAACCAAGAAATATTTTTCTTTGATCTTTTGGGCTTTTAATTTTTACAGAAGAAACACAGGGAGTGCCCCTTTTCACAAGTTGCATAGGCTTTTATTCAGGAACAGCTAGATTCAGAGGGAAGATGTCTGTTTGGGAGACCAGGATTAATAATTATTGAATCTACTCTCCCCAAGTACACGGCAGAAGCTCAACAACAATTACTCTAAAGCAGGGGAGGGACATTTTGTTTATGGCAACCTTGCTACAATTGTACCTCAAATGGACAAAATATGGAAAGATACAGCAGTAAAATCTTCAAGAAAAAATAAGTTCATTAAAGTGACAGCAAGAAGAAGGGAAGGGAAGTCTATGCCCAAGTTTTTGAAATTCTCCTAAAATTGGTGACTGATTCATGATGCTTTTTGGAGTAACTTTAATTATACATCTAAAACCATCCATCACAATCGCGGGCATGATAGAAAGGCACAGAGCCATCTACCAGCCTTAATGGGATCTATTTAAAGCATCTCAACAATTATTTTGCAGTGGCATCAAATTCCCAAGTCAAGGTACATTTCTATAGGAAGCTCTAAGAGCACCTCAGGGCTGAACTGTTACGTTTATAAGAGCACACTGTAGTTCCTAAAAGGAGACGGGAGAAAATTATCAGGTTGTGTGAGATACCCAAGTTTCTAAAGTTTGTGCAGTGTTTTTTCAACATTTACAAACTTCTCTTGTTTCCTTAGAGTTAGAACCAGAACATTTTTAGAGAAACAACTACTCTCCACATTGTGCTGATTTTTGTCATGCCCCCACAACTGAATTTTTTCCCTCAACATAATTGGCCACACTCACTTTCAATTTTCATCTTTCACTGAGGTAACACTTTCTCTGAGAGACCTTCCGTATATTCATAACCTGTGTGCCGGTTTGAGTGTATTGTGTCCCCCAAATGCCATTATCTTTGTGGTTTTGTGTGGGGCAGGCGTTTTGGTGATGGTTGGATTTGCTTGGAATGTGCCCCACCCAGCTGTGGGCAATGATTCTGATAAGATGTTCTCATGGAGGCGTGGCCCCACCCATTCGGGGTGGGCCTTGATCGGTGGAGCTACATAAATGAGCTGACTCGGGGGGCGAGGAAGAGAGTGCAGCTGGGAGTGATGTTCTGAAGAGGAGCAAGCTTGCTAGAGAGGAACGTCCTGGGAGAAAGCCGTTTTGAGGCCAGAGCTTTGGAGCAGATGCCAGCTGCCTTCCTAGCTAACATAGGTTTTCCAGAGGCCATTGGCCATCCTCCGGTGAGGGTACCCGATTGCTGATGTGTTGCCTTGGACGCTTTGTGGCCTTAAGACTGTAACTGTGTAGCGAAATAAATCCCCATTTTATAAAAGCCAATCCATCTCTGGTGTTTTGCATTCTGCAGCATTAGCAAACTAGGACAACCTGGCAATGGGATTGGAAGTCCTGGAATGGGTTGTGTCTCCTATAGTGTGTTTATATGGCACCCTATACTTCTGCCATGAAAATCCTCATGACATTTAAAGTTTAATATCTGTCTAAAAGGAAGTAACCTTTTAGGTACCTATGAATCCATACTGTGGATAATGGACTGACTTCTGCCTAAACACCCCCATCCAATTCTACCTTGAGGGTCTCTTGGAATTTGGAGACCCCTCAAGTTAGGACCATTGATCTGGTCTAAATCCCTTAGTTTATGAATTAAGAAAAAGCACTATCTACAATAATGCATCCAAGTAGAGGCTCAAACTAGGACATAGACTAGGCTTAGACTAGGACTCAGGTTTCATGATTTAACACAAGGGGCTTCTTCTAAGCATTGGAATCATTTTTAACTGATTCCAAGAATCTGACCCAGGATCTTCCCTTTATCTTGGCTCCAGCCAATGCTCCCACCCTGCACTCAGTCTAGTTCAGATAGGCATTTATCAAACTGAAGGAGAGAGCCCCTGGATCTCTGCCATACACCTAAAATCTACTGCATCTTCTAAGTGCTCTGCCAAGCTCACGTCCCTCAGAACCCTCCCTGCCTCTGATTCCTCATCCTGCCCAGTACTCCCTACTCCCCCACTTTATCACACACTTCTCATTCTTGTTGCTCTTGCGAAGACCCCTCCCTCTGCTGAAACATCTTGTCTGAGATTATCCTGAAATAGCAGCCCCAGATCTCTTCTGGTGGCCTGAAAACTCCTTAGATACTGAACATAAATGCTAGAGTAGCCACTCACCCACCCCTTCCTATCAATGCCCCCCTCCCTGCTCTTCTTTTTAAATATCTATAAAGTGTTAGATAAAAGTAGCTCCCTACCCAGGGAGCATCCACAACCAGGCAGGTACCTCACCCCTCACCATTAAAGGGAAACAGAGGCAGATATTCCCTTTCCTCTGTCTATGGTGGTTCAGGCACTGGCTCATTATGTAAGCTCAGCCAACCTTGCCTCATACTTTGTATCCTGAGGGAAGAAGGTGTATATGAAAAGAAACTTAGAGAATATTCATAACCTGGCAATGGGATTGAAAGTCCAGAGACAGATGGAGAGGCAAGTATGCAGGTTAAGGTGACAGCTGCAGATATGATGATTATAACCTCTAGCCATATCTTCCTCCTTGTTTGGTCATGTTCATATTTATTCATTTGGACTAATTTTCTTTTTCTTTCTTCTCCTATTGTATATGGACTGTGTTGGGAGTAGTTTACTTGACCGTATATGCCTTGGGTTGTAGAAAATGGGAAGGGGTACAAGACAAACCTAAAGGAGGCACGGACATCTCCAAGAGATTCTGGGTTTAGAGTTGGAAGAAGCAACTGACAAGACCAAGGGTCATATTTTGAGGATGGGCTATACTGCCGATTCTACAAGGAGGAGTTGGATAGTCTTACATTAGGTGGGTACATTTGTCTTTTTAGAGTATAAGCACAGGAGGAAAAGTGTATGTGGAAATGGTGGGCATTTTTCATTTTTTCATCATCTACCACCTGAGGGAGAACCCCCCATTATGTGACTTTGGCTATGAGGATGACCAGATAATTTATCATAAGGAGGACACTGCTAATAATTATGCTGGGACAGCCAGCATAATCTAGGACTTTCCCAAGCAAAGCAGTACATATAGTCACTTGAGTCTTGGAAAAAAAAAAAAAAAACAGACCTTGACTTCCACAACAGAAGCCATCAAGAAGGGGACAGTCCCCTCTCCCTGCTCCCCAACAGCTAGGGCATGGGCACATACACCGGCTCAGCCAACCAGGTGCTTCTTGAAGGAATGATGTAAAAAATGCAGTGGCTGTTAAGAAAATATTTCTAGCAGCAGCAGTAACAGTGAGTGACCAGTGGCCAAAGGGCCAGCAGAAACCTCCTAGCCACACTGTTCTTTCGATTAGACCATGACTGGGTATGTAGCTAGTCTCCAAAGATGGCTCCCAATGAACCTCACCTGCAGGTGTTTACATCTTTGTATGGGTAGTCTCCTTCTGCAACAAATCTGAGCTGACTTACGACTTGCTTACAAGTCCAAAATCTGTAGGTGTTGGCAGAGTCATGCATACTCTGAAGTCTGTAGGGTTCTGATGGTGGCTTGTGGCATTACTCAATTTCTGCTTCTAGCCAGGAGGCTAGAGGCAGACCATCTAGAAAGTGGTTACATGGTCATCTTCCCTCTTTAACTATCTACGTCCAAATTTCCTCTTCTTATAAGGACACCAGTCATATTGGATTAGGGCCCAACCTTATTCAGTTTGGCCTTATCTTTTTTTTTTTTTTTTAATCATCATTTTATTGAGATATATTCACATACCACGCAGTCATACAAAACAAATTGTACTTTCGATTGTTTACAGTACCATTACATAGTTGTACATTCATCACCTAAATCAATCCCTGACACCTTCATTAGCACACACACAAAAATAACAAGAATAATAATTAGAGTGTAAAAGAGCAATTGAAGTAAAAAAGAACACTGGGTACCTTTGTCTGTTTGTTTCCTTCCCCTACTTTTCTACACATCCATCCATAAACTAGACAAAGGGGAGTGTGGTCCTTATGGCTTTCCCAATCCCATTGTCACCCCTCATAAGCTACATTTTTATACAACTGTCTTCGAGATTCATGGGTTCTGGGTTGTAGTTTAATAGTTTCAGGTATCCACCACCAGCTACCCCAATTCTTTAGAACCTAAAAAAGGTTGTCTAAAGTGTGCGTAAGAGTGCCCACCAGAGTGATCTCTCGGCTCGTTTTGGAATCTCTCTGCCACTGAAGCTTATTTCATTTCCTTTCACATCCCCCTTTTGGTCAAGAAGATGTTCTCCATCCCACGATGCCGGGTCTACATTCCTCCCCGGGAGTCATATACCACGTTGCCAGGGAGATTCACTTCCCTGGGTGTCTGATCCCACGTAGGGGGGAGGGCAGTGATTTCACCTTTCAAGTTGGCTTAGCCAGAGAGAGAGGGCCACATCTGAGCAACAAAGAGGCATTCAGGAGGAGACTCTTAGGCACAAATACAGGGAGGCCTAGCCTCTCCTTTGCAGCAACCGTCTTCCCAAGGGTAAAACTTATGGTAGAGGAGTTTGGCCTTATCTTAAATAATATCTTCAAAGATCCTATTTCCAAATAGAATCACATTCATGAGACCAGGGATTAGGTCTGGAACAAATCTTTTTGGGGACACAATTCAATCCATAATACCAGCCTCCCTTGGTTACTCCCATTTTATGAGCCTGGTTGTCTGATTTTTCTTTTTCAGTTCATTCATATTCACACAAACCACTTTTCTCCTTCCTAATTTCATTGATGGTTTTTCTAAACATAGTCATCTCCATTTTTTTTTTTCACTCTAGGGCAAGGGTTCCCAAACATTTCAAATATGAGATCTCTACTTTTACTTTAAAAATTCCATGTGATAGGTGTACTTTTAGTAACCATTGATTGGGAAGCATGAACTGGAAAAGAGCAATCAGAAATTCAACAACAGACTTAAGTCAATTTGCAATTTTTTCAGAATAACCATACACACTCACATACACATTTGAAAACAAAAAAACAAACATCCATGTGAGAGGCACATTTCTTATTCAGTATTTAGGAAATCTGCAAACATTTGGACTCTATTAAACTCCTCACCCTCAAGGACTATAACCCATAGTGTGGGAGCCACTATCTGGCACATATGTTTGTCCTTCAACATTCCCTTGAGATGAAGTGGTTCCCAAAATACACTATTTCCTGGGAAAGGAAAACAATCTGGAAAATACTGCAGCTCTGGATAGATGATATCACCGAGAAGTAGACAGAATGAATACAGCAATTAAAAAAAAAAAAAAAGATTTCCAAGAAAACAAACATCTTCAGAGGATATAAAGGAAAAAAAAATCCAACATTTTCGGTTCACCAATATAAAAGTTTTGCCAACAAAGCATCTGAATTACATGAAGTTATTATGTAATTAATGGCCAAGAACACATGCCTCTCAGTCTGGTCACTGTCTTTTCCCACATCCCTCCTCTAAACAGGAAGACACCTACAGAAAGAATTTTCCTCCTATCTGGCCAAGTTGCTAGCCAATGGAAAAAATGAGTTCTTCTTGGTTTGAGAGTATGACATAATTTAAGAGGTGGGTTTTTAAAAAAATATGGTTTTATATTGCATCCTATAAACATCTCCGACTGGGAGATGAAAATAATTAGGGTAGAGAGGGGGAATAATCGCCTTCTTGATAAGACACTCAATTCATTATTCCTTCTTATTAAAATAGAAAAATGTTATCCAAACAAAGTTAGGAACAATTTCTCCTCATTGCATTTTTAATATATACCCAGCAGTTGCTTCAAATAGGGTCATTTTTCAGTTGCACGGGTGTTTCTCTGGAGATAGCCCAGGAATATCTTATACATATTTGTATTTAAAAAACAGGGACATAACACATTAGAGGAATCCAAGGAGTACCTCTCAATGACAGATGGACAGTCCAAAGCTTAGCATAAGGGCTAAGAGCTTATAAGAGAAACATCCTAAATGTATTCAACAGCTTTACAGATCTCATTTTTAACCTTAACAGTAATATTAAATAATGACATTAGTGGGAAGTTAGACAAGTGGAAGAGGTTCAGATTTTGCTTTCTGGCCTAAAAATAATCAGCACAGCTGTTCCCCCTACAGATTGCAATACCCAAGTATTGAACTTCTACCACTTTTGTGGTCATCAGCTCTTGGAGAATTCCTGTGAAAATAAATCCATAAAACAACCTCTCTCCCAGGCCGTCCGTCTAGATTTACTGTCAGTATCCAATCAGCCAATTTCAAACAAATCCAAATTAATAATTGCAGGCATCCATCAGGATGTAATCATCATTTTCTTAATTAAAAAAAAAATTAATTCTCACCTTTTGAACATTGAAAATGGCCATGCTGTTTTTCTCTCTCAAATGAGGCTCTGGGCCTGGCTAGGAATCATTAGCCACTGAAATGGATATAAGAAATTCAAACATATTACAAAAATCTTTGAATAATTCAGTTAACAAGTCAGTCAGCCATAAGAGGCAAATGCCCAAGAAATCAGGCTTAATTAGCTAGCTGCTGGCTTCATATACAGTGGCTCTAAGGATTCTGAGTGCTAAAAAATATCCCATCCTCCCAGACCCCCCTGCCGGAGCACACTGTGAGCTTCTCTAAAAGCTGGAACATAGGGGAAAGTAGAGGGGGAAGCCAGAGAACAAGATGGGGCATGAATATTCATCAAGTGCCTACACAATTCCAGACCCCACCCCAGGCACACGTATATTATTTTATTTAACCTTTACAATATATCATGTTGGCTACTGTTTTCCCACTTACCCATTTTACAAATGAGATTCTTGAAACTGAGAATTGCCTAAGGTTATGCAGCTAATAAATCATGAAGAGTGAATTTGAACACAGGTCTGACTAACTCGACACCCATCCCCATCAGCTCTGTGTGGGCACAACCAGGAGTTCTATAGGGCAATGGTGGAAATGTGTTCTGAGACAGGTGTGTGGACCATTCTCTACCTTTGCTTGGCCATACATAACTGGCATTTAGTAACTTCCCAGGACCCAAAGACCCAAAAACCTTTGACACATGATTTGGAGAACTTTCGTTGTTTTCTAAAAACACTATTTTCTTAATTTCCAGCATTTTGCACTCTCCACTGTCTAATAAAAGAATAGATGCCTTCCACCTAAATAGAGAATCATTCACCACAGTTTTCCAATTGCTAAGTATGTACTATTGGTTATTAAAGACAATGTTTACTTTTGTCCAGGCTGGAGTTTTTCTCCTGGCTTGGATAATAAAAACAATTTAATATAGAAAAATAAATCGAGAGGCGGGGCAAGATGGCAGACTGGTGAGCTGTAAGTTTTAGTTACTCCTCCAGGAAAGTAGGTAAAAAGCCAGGAACTGCGTGGACTGGACACCACAGAGCAATCTGTCTTTGGGCATACTTCATACAACACTCATGAAAATGTTGAACAGCTGAGATCAGCGAAATCTGTAAGTTTTTGCGGCCAGGGGACCCGCGCCCCTCCCTGCCAGGCTCAGTCCCGTGGGAGGAGGGGCTGCCAGCTCCGGGAAGGAGAAGGGAGAACTGCAGCGGTAGCCCTTCTCGGAAACTCATTCTACTGATCCAGACTCCAACCATAGATAGACTGAGACCAGACACCAGAGAATCTGAGAGCTGCCAGCCCAGCAGAGAGGAGACAGGCATAGAAAAAAAAAAATAACACGAAAAACTCCAAAATAAAAGCAGAGGATTTTTGGAGTTCTGGTGAACACAGAAAGGGGAAGGGCGGAGCTCAGGCCTTGAGGCGCATATGCAAATCCCGAAGAAAAGCTGATCTCTCTGCCCTGTGGACCTTTCCTTAATGGCCCTGGTTGTTTTGTCTATTAGCATTTCAATAACCCATTAGATCTCTGAGGAGGGCCGCTTTTATTTTTTTTTTTTTTAATCCTTTTTTCCTTTTCTAAAACAATTACTCTAAGAAGCCCAATACAGAAAGCTTCAAAGAATTGCAATTTGGGCACCTCAAGTCAAGAGCAGAACTAAGAGAGCTCTGAGACAAAAGGCAATAATCCAGTGGCTGAGAAAATTCACTAAACACCACAACTTCCCAAGAAAAGGGGGGTGTCCGCTCACAGCCACCATCCTGGTGGACAGGAAACACTCCTGCCCATCGCCAGCCCCATAGCCCAGAGCTGCCCCAGACAACCCAGTGTGACGGAAGTGCTTCAAATAACAGGCACACACCACAAAACTGGGCGTGGACAGTAGCCTTCCCTGCAACCTCAGCTGATTGTCCCAGAGCTGGGAAGGTGGAGCAGTGTGAATTAGCAAAGCCCCATTCAGCCATCATTTGAGCAGACTGGGAGCCTCCGTACACAGCCCAGCAGCCTAGAACTGCCCTGGGGGGACGGCACTCACCTGTGACATAGCACAGTCATCCCTCAACAGAGGACCCGGGGTGCACAGCCTGGAAGAGGGGCCCACTTGCAAGTCTCAGGAACCATACGCCAATACCAAAGACTTGTGGGTCAGTGGCAGAGACAAACTGTGGCAGGACTGAACTGAAGGATTAAACTATTGCAGCAGCTTTAAAACTCTAGGATCATCAGGGAGATTTGATTGTTAGGGCCACCCCCCCTCCCCGACTGCCCAGAAACACGCCCCACATACAGGGCAGGCAACACCAACTACACACGCAAGCTTGGTACACCAATTGGGCCCCACAAGACTCACTCCCCCACTCACCAAAAAGGCTAAGCAGGGGAGAACTGGCTTGTGGAGAACAGGTGGCTCGTGGACGCCACCTGCTGGTTAGTTAGAGAAAGTGTACTCCACGAAGCTGTAGATCTGATAAATTAGAGATAAGGACTTCAATAGGTCTACAAACCCTAAAAGAACCCTATCAAGTTCAGCAAATGCCACGAGGCCAAAAACAACAGAAAATTATAAAGCATATGAAAAAAACAGACGATATGGATAACCCAAGCCCAAGCACCCAAATCAAAAGACCAGAAGAGACACAGCACCTAGAGCAGCTACTCAAAGAACTAAAGATGAACAATGAGACCATAGTACGGGATATGAAGGAAATCAAGAAGACTCTAGCAGAGCATAAAGAAGACATTGCAAGACTAAATAAAAAAATGGATGATCTTATGGAAATTAAAGAAACTGTTGACCAAATTAAAAAGATTCTGGACACTCATAGTACAAGACTAGAGGAAGTTGAACAACGAATCAGTGACCTGGAAGATGACAGAATGGAAAATGAAAGCATAAAAGAAAGAATGGGGAAAAAAATTGAAAAAATCAAATGGACCTCAGGGATATGATAGATAATATGAAACGTCCAAATATAAGACTCATTGGTGTCCCAGAAGGGGAAGACAAGGGTAAAGGTCTAGGAAGAGTATTCAAAGAAATTGTTGGGGAAAACTTCCCAAATCTTCTAAACAACATAAATACACAAATCATAAATGCTCAGCGAACTCCAAATAGAATAAATCCAAATAAATCCACTCCGAGACATATACTGATCACACTGTCAAACACAGAAGAGAAGGAGCAAGTTCTGAAAGCAGCAAGAGAAAAGCAATTCACCACATACAAAGGAAACAGCATAAGACTAAGTAGCGACTACTCAGCAGCCACCATGGAAGCAAGAAGGCAGTGGCACGATATATTTAAAATTCTAAGTGAGAAAAATTTCCAGCCAAGAATACTTTATCCAGCAAACCTCTCCTTCAAATTTGAGGGAGAGCTTAAATTTTTCACAGACAAACAAATGCTGAGAGAATTTGCTAACAAGAGACCTGCCCTAATGGAGATACTAAACGGAGCCCTACAGACAGAGAAACAAATACAAGACAGAGAGACTTGGAGAAAGGTTCAGTACTAAAGAGATTCGGTATGGGTACAATAAAGGATATTAATAGAGAGAGGGAAAAATACGGCAAACATAAACCAAAGGATAAGATGGCCGATTCAAGAAATGCCTTCACGGTTTTAACGTTGAATGTAAATGGATTAAACTCCCCAATTAAAAGATATAGATTCGCAGAATGGATCAAAAAAAATGAACCATCAATATGTTGCATACAAGAGACTCATCTTAGACACAGGGACACAAAGAAACTGAAAGTGAAAGGATGGAAAAAAATATTTCATGCAAGCTACAGCCAAAAGAAAGCAGGTGTAGCAATATTAATCTCAGATAAAATAGACTTCAAATGCAGGGATGTTTTGAGAGACAAAGAAGGCCACTACATACTAATAAAAGGAGCAATTCAGCAAGAAGAAATAACAATCGTAAATGTCTATGTACCCAATCAAGGTGCCACAAAATACATGAGAGAAACACTGGCAAAACTAAAGGAATCAATTGATGTTTCCACAATAATTGTGGGAGACTTCAACACATCACTCTCTCCTATAGATAGATCAACCAGACAGAAGACCAATAAGGAAATTGAAAACCTAAACAATCTGATAAATGAATTAGATTTAACAGACATATACAGGAAATTACATCCCAAATCACCAGGATACACATACTTCTCTAGTGCTCACGGAACTTTCTCCAGAATAGATCATATGCTGGGACATAAAACAAGCCTCAATAAATTTAAAAAGATTGAAATTATTCAAAGCACATTCTCTGACCACAATGGAATACAATTAGAAGTCAATAACCATCAGAGACTTAGAAAATTCACAAATACCTGGAGGTTAAACAACACACTCCTAAACAATCAGTGGGTTAAAGAAGAAATAGCAAGAGAAATTGCTAAATATATAGAGACAAATGAAAATGAGAACACAACATACCAAAACTTATGGGATGCAGCAAAAGCAGTGCTAAGGGGGAAATTTATAGCACTAAACGCATATATTAAAAAGGAAGAAAGAGCCAAAATCAAAGAACTAATGGATCAACTGAAGAAGCTAGAAAATGAACAGCAAACCAATCCTAAACCAAGTACAAGAAAAGAAATAACAAGGATTAAAGCAGAAATAAATGACATAGAGAACAAAAAAACAATAGAGAGGATAAATATCACCAAAAGTTGGTTCTTTGAGAAAATCTACAAGATTGACAAGCCCCTAGCTAGACTGACAAAATCAAAAAGAGAGAAGACCCATATAAACAAAATAATGAATGAAAAAGGTGACATAACTGCAGATCCTGAAGAAATTAAAAAAATTATAAGAGGATATTATGAACAACTGTATGGCAACAAACTGGATAATGTAGAAGAAATGGACAATTTCCTGGAAACATATGAACAACCTAGACTGACCAGAGAAGAAATAGAAGACCTCAACCAACCCATCACAAGCAAAGAGATCCAATCAGTCATCAAAAATCTTCCCACAAATAAATGCCCAGGGCCAGATGGCTTCACAGGGGAATTCTACCAAACTTTCCAGAAAGAACTGACACCAATCTTACTCAAACTCTTTCAAAACATTGAAGAAAAGGGAACACTACCTAACTCATTTTATGAAGCTAACATCAATCTAATACCAAAACCAGGCAAAGATGCTACAAAAAAGGAAAACTACCGGCCAATCTCCCTAATGAATATAGATGCAAAAATCCTCAACAAAATACTTGCAAATCAAATCCAAAGACACATTAAAAAAATCATACACCATGACCAAGTGGGGTTTATTCCAGGCATGCAAGGATGGTTCAACATAAGAAAAACAATCAATGTATTACAACACATTAACAAGTCAAAAGGGAAAAAATCAATTGATCATCTCAATAGATGCTGAAAAAGCATTTGACAAAATCCAACATCCCTTTTTGATAAAAACACTTCAAAAGGTAGGAATTGAAGGAAACTTCCTCAACATGATAAAGAGCATATATGAAAAACCCACAGCCAGCATAGTACTCAATGGTGAGAGACTGAAAGCCTTCCTTCTAAGATCAGGAACAAGACAAGGATGCCCGGTGTCACCACTGTTATTCAACATTGTGCTGGAAGTGCTAGCCAGGGCAATCCGGCAAGACAAAGAAATAAAAGGCATCCAAATTGGAAAAGAAGAAGTAAAACTGTCATTGTTTGCACATGATATGATCTTATATCTAGAAAACCCTGAGAAATCAACGATACACCTACTAGAGCTAATAAACAAATTTAGCAAAGTAGCGGGATACAAGATTAATGCACATAAGTCAGTAATGTTTCTATATGCTAGAAATGAACAAACTGAAGAGACACTCAAGAAAAAGATACCATTTTCAATAGCAACTAAAAAAATCAAGTACCTAGGAATAAACTTAACCAAAGATGTAAAAGACCTATACAAAGAAAAATACATAACTCTACTAAAAGAAATAGAAGGGGACCTTAAAAGATGGAAAAATATTCCATGTTCATGGATAGGAAGGCTAAATGTCATTAAGATGTCAATTCTACCCAAACTCATCTACAGATTCAATGCAATCCCAATCAAAATTCCAACAACCTACTTTGCAGACTTGGAAAAGCTAGTTATCAAATTTATTTGGAAAGGGAAGATGCCTCGAATTGCTAAAGACACTCTAAAAAAGAAAAACGAAGTGGGAGGACTTACACTCCCTGACTTTGAAGCTTATTATAAAGCCACAGTTGGCAAAACAGCATGGTACTGGCACAAAGATAGACATATAGATCAATGGAATCGAATTGAGAATTCAGACAGACCCTCAGATCTATGGCCGACTGATCTTTGATAAGGCCCCCAAAGTCACTGAACTGAGCCATAATGGTCTTTTGAACAAATGGGGCTGGGAGAGTTGGATATCCATATCCAAAAGAATGAAAGAGGACCCCTACCTCACCCCCTACACAAAAATTAACTCAAAATGGACCAAAGATCTCAATATAAAAGAAAGTACCATAAAACTCCTAGAAGATAATGTAGGAAAACATCTTCAAGACCTTGTATTAGGCGGCCACTTCCTAGACTTTACACCCAAAGCACAAGCAACAAAAGAGAAAATAGATAAATGGGAACTCCTCAAGCTTAGAAGTTTCTGCACCTCAAAGGAATTTCTCAAAAAGGTCAAGAGGCAGCCAACTCAATGGGAAAAAATTTTTGGAAACCATGTATCTGACAAAAGACTGATATCTTGCATATACAAAGAAATCCTACAACTCAATGACAATAGTACAGTCAGCCCAATTATAAAATGGGCAAAAGATATGAAAAGACAGTTCTCTGAAGAGGAAATACAAATGGCCAAGAAACACATGAAAAAATGTTCAGCTTCACTAGCTATTAGAGAGATGCAAATTAAGACCACAATGAGATACCATCTAACACCGGTTAGAATGGCTGCCATTAAACAAACAGGAAACTACAAATGCTGGAGGGGATGTGGAGAAATTGGAACTCTTATTCATTGTTGGTGGGAGTGTATAATGGTTCAGCCACTCTGGAAGTCAGTCTGGCAGTTCCTTAGAAAACTAGATATAGAGCTACCATTCGATCCAGCGATTGCACTTCTCGGTATATACCCAGAAGATCGGAAAGCAGTGACACGAACAGATATCTGCACGCCAATGTTCATAGCAGCATTATTCACAATTGCCAAGAGATGGAAACAACCCAAATGTCCTTCAACAGATGAGTGGATAAATAAAATGTGGTATATACACACGATGGAATACTACGCGGCAGTAAGAAGGAACGATCTTGTGAAACATATGACAACATGGATGAACCTTGAAGACATAATGCTGAGCGAAATAAGCCAGGCACAAAAAGAGAAATATTATATGCTACCACTAATGTGAACTTTGAAAAATGTAAAACAAATGGTTTATAATGTAGAATGTAGGGGAACTAGCAATAGAGAGCAATTAAGGAAGGGGGAACAATAATCCAAGAAGAACAGATAAGGTATTTAACGTTCTGGGGATGCCCAGAAATGACTATGGTCTGTTAATTTCTGATGGATATAGTAGGAACAAGTTCACAGAAATGTTGCTATATTATGTAACTTTCTTGGGGTAAAGTAGGAACATGTTGGAAGTTAAGCAGTTATCTTAGGTTAGTTGTCTTTTTCTTACCCCCTTGTTATGGTCTCTTTGAAATGTTCTTTTATTGTATGTTTGTTTTCTTTTTAACTTTTTTTTTTCATACAGTTGATTTAAAAAAGAAGGGAAAGTTAAAAAAAAAAAAAAAGAAAAAGAAAAACAAGGAAAAAAAAAAAGATGTAGTGCCCCCTTGAGGAGCCTGTGGAGAATGCAGGGGTATTCGCCTACCCCACTTCCATGGTTGCTAACATGACCACAGACATAGGGGACTGGTGGTTTGATGGGTTGAGCCCTCTACCATAAGTTTTACCCTTGGGAAGACGGTTGCTGCAAAGGAGAGGCTAGGCCTCCCTATATTTGTGCCTAAGAGTCTCCTCCTGAATGCCTCTTTGTTGCTCAGATGTGGCCCTCTCTCTCTGGCTAAGCCAACTTGAAAGGTGAAATCACTGCCCTCCCCCCTACGTGGGATCAGACACCCAGGGGAGTGAATCTCCCTGGCAACGTGGAATATGACTCCCGGGGAGGAATGTAGACCCGGCATCATGGGACGGAGAACATCTTCTTGACCAAAAGGGGGATGTGAAAGGAAATGAAATAAGCTTCAGTGGCAGAGAGATTCCAAAACGAGCCGAGAGATCACTCTGGTGGGCACTCTTACGCACACTTTAGACAACCTTTTTTAGGTTCTAAAGAATTGGGGTAGCTGGTGGTGGATACCTGAAACTATCAAACTACAACCCAGAACCCATGAATCTAGAAGACAGTTGTATAAAAATGTAGCTTATGAGGGGTGACAATGGGATTGGGAAAGCCATAAGGACCAAACTCCACTTTGTCTAGTTTATGGATGGATGTGTAGAAAAGTAGGGGAAGGAAACAAACAGACAAAGGTACCCAGTGTTCTTTTTTACTTCAATTGCTCTTTTTCACTCTAATTATTATTCTTGTTATTTTTGTGTGTGTGCTAATGAAGGTGTCAGGGATTGATTTAGGTGATGAATGTACAACTATGTAATGGTACTGTAAACAATCGAAAGTACAATTTGTTTTGTATGACTGCGTGGTATGTGAATATATCTCAATAAAATGATGATTAAAAAAAAAATCGAAAGCACTTGATTGGACATCCTCGATTTACACTGTCATCAAAGTCGATCATTCTAAAGAGCTTATTACCTCATTAATGCCCCATAAAAAGGTCCTTAACTTTGGCTATTAGTCGATAAATGTAAACTACATGGGAACAGATTTAGGAACAGATTGTGAGGCATATAATTAAAACCCTCTGTAGTCAGAAGTGAATTTTTTTGGTGTGTGAATCTTGTGCTTGGGGACCTTTGAATCAGGCAGAGAGGAAACCATTTGTCCTCTTCCTAAAGAAATAGGATGCTCCTTGGCAGTAACTGCGGGTTGTTGATAAGGCTTTCAAGACGCACTGTCAGGTGGAAGACTGCATTTTACAGGGGCTTTCTTCCCTGCTGGTGAGTGTCAGGGAAACTCTTCTGCCTTTAACACATTTCTAGATGGGGAATTGAAGACCTCATTCACAAATTCATCTAAGATTTGCAGAGCTGCTGCTTTCCCTAGCTGCATCTCAAATGGGAAAGATGGGAACAAACAGGGGTGGAAGGCAGGCTGCAGGAACCAGAGCTCCCACCAAGTGTTTTTGAATGGGAATTCCCTGCAGTATGAAATAGGAGTAGAAATACAAAGAGTTGATACAATGCCTACCAACAGGGGCTGTACAATAGCAGTTTAAGGGATTAATTATAGAAGTTTTGATACTATCATTTTTATATTTGAGGCTCATATCCCACCCCACCCCCCAAAAAAAATACTTTAAAGGAGTGAAGTATGTGCCTTACCTTTTCTAATGTTAGACAATTTATGGAGGGTTTATCAGTTCTCTATTGTTACAATTAGGCTGTGTTATAAACATGCAAAAGCTATATAAACAACAACATTCTATCTGTTTTGAGTCTACAGGTTGTCTGGATGGCTCTGCTGACTGGGGCCAGATTCGGGTGATTTTGTCTGGGCTCCCTGCTTGTGTATGCAGTCAGCTTGTGGGTGGGCTGGGGGCGGGCTTGTCTAAGACAGCCTTGGCTAAAATGATTTGGCTCTCTTGTAGCAATCCAGAAGACTAGCCCAAATGAATTCTCAAGAAAGCAAGCAGAAAATCTCAAGTGCTTTTCAAGACTCTGCTTGCATCCCATTTGCTAAAACAAATCACTGGCCAAAATAAATCACACATGATCAAGACCACTGTTAGAAGTGAGAAGGGGCTACAAAGTCACAGGACAAAGAGTGTGGATACATTAAATGGGGTCTTTTAGGAACTAGTTCTAAACAGACTCTACCACTGGTTAACTTATAGCTTCCTTGACCATCCTCTAGGTAAAAAATCTGCCATCATTAGATGATAAATGGGAACAGTACAATTGGGGTTATTTAATCTTACCTTTATAGATATGCTCTCATTAGATTCTACCAAGTTTATTATACATTGGGAAGGCTATAGAGCTGAAAAGAACTGTGGCTAATAATTAATTTAATCTACCAGTGTTATGGACCTATTTTTGCATTTCTGAAAGTGATATTCAAAATCAGCAACCAAGTCAGGAAAGCTAAAGCCAGAGGACTGCACAGCAAAGTTTCTCATGGTATTTGTAATTGCAAATTAGGCTACCAAAGCTTAAAAATGGCTAAGTTAATGTTCCCCTAAGGACTTTCAGTTCCACAGTTCCTGACCTTAGTGGTTTTAAATTTGTAACCTATCACTGCACTTAAGTAGCTTTTGCATTTAATTATTTTGGGGGAGAAAGTAAAAGAGAGGAACAGAGGGAGAGAGGAAAGAAGGGAGAAAGGGAGAGGGAAAGAGAATGAGAATATCTCTCACCACTCACTTTCTCACAACTGATGTTGTCTGCTCTAATCCCTATTCACAACTCCTTGAAGAAAGCAGGTGGGACCCAGGCTCCAGCTTTCCAACTGAAAAAAAAAACATTTAGAGAAGATTATGATAGTTCCATGCTCTGGACTGATACATCAAGAGGACTTTTCACCCCCCAAGCAGACAGCCACATCCTGCTGTCTTTCAAGTCCAGCTGTGAACTATTCTACAACATGCATCTGGAGATCCAGCTCCCAACTGAGCATGCCTAAATTCTTATCTAAAAGGTTGTTTGCACAGAAAATGTAATATACAATACAGCCTTGAACCGTGGCCTCATAGGTCGCATCCTTGATTTTCCCTTCCTCCCTTCTTCTTGTCTTCCCCAGCCAAAAGACCAAGGCCAAAGCCGGAAAAGACCTATTTGAGACATTCCCCTACTCCAAGAATTGTTCAATGTCCTAAGAGAGCAGCAGATGGAAAATGTGAATGACATTGTTTCCTGACAAATTGTTTCTTTCTGGGACCCCAACTTCCCTCGACTTCTTGTAATGCCAAGAATTGAAGAAATTTGGAGTAATTTTTAGAAGATTGCAGAAAAAAAAATTGAGGAAACTGATTTTAACTTAAAGTCTCATCCTACTCAGAACACGTGGTATGAACTGGATGATTTTCTAGCTTCTGTGGTTAGAGACATGACTAAACACAGACCTAGGCTTGAGGAGTTCACTGTCAAATGACAATTCTGAGTTTTTTAAAGGTGACTAGTGCATCACTGTAGGTGTTGCTTACTAAGTGCTTAGCAAAGGCCCTGAGGGAGAGAAAAGATCAAAGAGGATCCACCATCCCTGCTGGATCCTAGCTGAACAGGAAGAGGGGTAGGCAAAGCTCCTTCCCCAAATGCGATGGCTAGCTAGCTGGGTACCCTCGGAATACAACTGTGGCAAGTTACGGCACCTCTGAAATCTTACTTTCCTTGTAGGTAAAATAGGAATAATGGGAGACTTGATTGTGGTGGTTTGAAGCTGTATATATCCCAGAAAAAAATACGTCCTTAAAGTTAACCCACTCCTGTGCTGTGAACCCACTGCAAGTAGGACCTTTTGATGAGGCTACTTCAGTTGCAGTGTAGCCCACCTCAATCAGGATGCTGGGTCTTAATCCTATTACTGGAGTCCTATATAAGAGAATGAAATTCAGATAGAGAAAAAAAGCCACAGGAAGCAAGAAGCTAAGATGGAACCTGGAATAGAAGAAAGAGACCAGGAGATGCCACCATATGCCTTGCCATGTGACGGAGGTCCCAAAGATCTCCGGCAGCCAATCCCAGAACACAAGTCTTTGGGAAGAAAGCATCACCTTGGCAACACCTTGATTTGGACTTTCTTTTAGCTCCAAAACCGTAAGTTAATAATTTCCCATTGTTTAACCCAACCCATTTCATGGTATTTGCTTAAGCAGCCTTGATAACTAAAACAACAGCTTACCAGGGTTTTTGTAAAGATTAAACGAGTTGATCTATGTAAAGTGCCTGGCACAGTGCCTATCACAAAGTAATCACTTAGTAAACATTAAGTATTATTTTTTATTGTTGTTGCTAAAACTTGTTAGTATTTAGTGTTCCTGGGTATTGTCCTAGCACCTCACAAGCAATATCTCCTTTAATCCTCAAAGCAACCTTGAAATTCATACTATTAATATCCCCATTTATTAGATAAGGATGCTGCAACACACAGAAGTTAGACTTGAACCCCAGCCTGACTCTGAGCTGCTCCCCCTGCACTTAAGTGTAAGGCAGTGGTTAACAGTTTCATAACTACTATTACTTTAGACATAGGTCTCTCTCCCCAACTCATGCCAGTTTACAATCAGCAAGCAAGTTGAAAGTTGAGGGACTGGGAGAGGACATGCGCAATGAAGCAGTATGAAGTACTGGTTAACAAATTGTTAGTAAGAAAAAAAATTATGAAATCAGGCATAGGAATTGGAAATTAACAGCAGTCTGGAACCATTTAGTATTAGGTTTTTTTATAAACTGCATAATTCAATGGCATTTAAAGTTAATACAATCTAAGAGGACAGCATGATAAGGAATTGTATATTGATGATCCTATGACATCAAGAGAAAGTCAAATTACATTCAGCTTATTCTATTTAAAAAATAATGTAAATGTGCGATAACTTAGGGAAATTCTATCAAAAAAATAGGGAAATTTCTGAAACTTAACATAATTAAAGGAATAAATTCAACTTATATTTGAAAAATATTATTCCTAGATGGTGATACGTGGCATCATAGCAATCAAATTACAGGGCTGGCAACTTCTTCATAAATCCTCTGGTCTTACTCCTACATTTTGCAGGTAAGGAAATGGAGACCCAGAAAGGTTAAATGACTTGCCCAGTGTCACATAGTTAATAAGTACCAGGGCTGGTATTTGAGCTTTGATTTATTACTGAAAATGCTGATTGGCTGGTATTGATTGAGCTCAATAGTGATAGAGTTCAATTTGAATCTCAATTTTGGCTGCAACTGCAATATCATGGGGAGCTTTAAAAATCTCAATGCATTAGGCACACCAGGTTTTAGTATTTTTTAAAGCTCCCCAGATAATTCTGATGAGCAGCCAATGTTGAGAACCACTGATTTAGATCAACAATAATTTGTGGTGCATCTACTAAGGGCCATATAATGTCCTACGCATTGGGGATATAGAAAAGAATAGCACAGCTCTTTCCCTCTGGATGCTTTCAGAGACAAGTATACGAACTAACCATTGTAAATCAGTGTGATGGATGCTAAAATGAAGTTATACATAGTATCTTATGAGAGCCCAAAGGTACATATCCTTTAGTTCAAAGTTCTCAACCACAGCTACACACTGGAATCACTTGGAGACCTTTTAAAATAATTGGAATCTCTAGGGGAAGGGCCTGAGCAGTAGGTATTTTTAAAAGCTTCCCAAGACTACCAATTTAGTAGGCCGAGCCCTTGATCTTGGGGCTTGCCCTTATGAAGCCTGTAACTGCAAAGGAGAGGCTAAGTCTACTTATAATTGTGCCTAAGACTCACCCCCATAGAACCTCTGTCGCTCAGATGTGGCCTCTCTCTCTAAGCCAACTCTTCAGGTGAACTCACTGCCCTCCCTGCTACATGGGACATGACTCCCAGGGGTGTAAATCTACTTGGCAATATGGGACATGACTCCTGGGGATAAGTCTGGACCCAGCATTGTGGGATTGAGAAAGCCTTCTTGACCAAAAGGGGGAAGAGAAATGAAACAAAGTTTCAGGGGCTGAGAGATTTCAAATAGAGTCAAGAGGTCAATCTGGAGGTTCTTCTTATGCACTTATAGATACCTCTTTTTAGTGTATTAGAATAGCTAGAAGGAAATATCTGAAACTGTTGAACTGCAACCCAGTAGCCTTGATTCTTGAAGATGATTGCATAACTATATAGCTTATACGGCATGACCATGTGATTGTGAAAACCTTGTGGCTCACACTCCCTTTATCCAGTGTATGAGGAGATGAGTAGAAAAATGGGGACAAAAAAGTAAATGAATAATAGGGGGGATAGGGGGATGGGTTCTTTTGGGTGTTCTTCTTTATGTTTATTTTTATTCATATTATTTTTTGGAGTAATGAAAACGTTCAAGAATTGACTGTCATGATAAATACACAACAATATAATGATACTGTGAACAGCCCCCTGAGCTGAGGGTCTTGAGAGACAACCTGCATTTGGACAGGTAAAGAACAAGAAACAAATGTTCAGGCAGACAGAAAAAGCATAAGCGTAGGGACATGGGATAGTATGGAGTATGTGGGAAACTCAAAGTATTTCAGGACATTTGGGGAATCTAGGGAGATGAAGGAGAGGACAGATAATGAAGATGGCTGGAGCTAGCAGCAAGGCACAGTGGCTGGGCATGCCCTATGGAGGAGCCTGAGACTTAGCCTGTGGGCTAGCTTTTCATTGTACCTCTCACCAGCTTATAAAAATTATATATACACATATAATTTGTATTTATTATATACATCTACTACTATCATTAGCTAATATCTACAGCATAGACTATACAGAGTCAGAGGTTCTTTGTTAACAATTAAAATAATCTTGAAAACTTCAACTTCTTTTTGCTATTTGTTAGATCATATGTGGCTATAAAGAACCTGTACCAAGAAGAGGGAAAGCTCCAGCTCTGCCATTGTCTTCTTATTTCTTTGTGAGGCACTTGTCCATTTTCTGGGTACATAACACAATCTGTAAATCAGTTACATAGGCTCACACAGGTCTCTCTGTCTACCGCTCCTTGTTGTGGCTCTTCCTCCCTTCTCCTTAGTTACCTCAACTCCACATACAACACAGGGCCTTTTAACAGGTGGATAGAGTATGGGTGCCAGTGTCTCTCCCTATGTTAAATGATAATACAGCTTAATTTATTTCTTAATTCTTTGGAACTGTGTGTGTGCATGCACATGCACATGCGTTAATGTTTTACCCTGTAACCCATCAGGCCATCGTGCACACTCTTCAGAGAACACTGCTATGGGGAATGGATGGTGCACCATGGAAGAGTTTTAAGATCAGATTCAAAAGGTAAAAAGATCACCAATGGCAACTACAAAATAGGACCTCCAATACTGGAGGCAGAAAACCCAGCTAGGTAGCTACATCCAAGGTCAAGGTGAGGAGAACGTAAGATGGCAGCTAGGAGAGACAGGGCAAAAAAACACCTCCATGAAAAATACTAGATAAAATCCAGACAGTGACCCAGAACACCAGTTCCAGCAATGTACCAGCTGGACAAGGTCTGCTAAATCCACAGGGACTGTGCACTTGGTGAAACTGGGAGTCAGCATTCTGAAATGAGTGAGTAAGTCTGCTGAATATCCAGCAGCCATGCTGCAGTGTGGGGAAACTGTGGATTGGTGTTTGGAGATGGACTAGTACTTTTTTTAAAAAACCCCAAAGCAGCTGCAGATATGGCAGAGAGAATCACACATGAAGTGTGGCAGGAACAGGCTTTGTGAACGCCTCAATATCTGGCATGGAAGATAGCCTTTCGCACAACTGCTGCTAACCCTCTCGGAGCGAGGAAGGCAGAGGTGAGCCAAAAGGGGAAAATAACAACACTCCTTGCAGCCGTCTTCCCGGCAGACTGGAAGCACTCCTGCCCAGTGCAGGTGCCACAGCCCAGAGCCACAGCAAAAAACCTGGTGTGACAGAAGTGTTTCCAGCATCACGGCACATGCCACAATATTGAGCGTAGACAATAGCCTTTCGTGTACCCACAGCTAATTGTCCCAGAGCTGGGAAGGTGGAGCTGTGCGAAAAGGGGGAAATTAACACACCCTATTCAGCCATACTTACAGCAGGCTAGGAACACACCTACATGGCCCAGCAGCTCAGAACTTCCCTTGAGGGACAGTGCACACTTGTGACGTAGCACAACCTTCTCTCAGCAGAGGCCCTAGAAGGGCACAGCTTGGAAGAGGGGCCCACTCAGAAATCCCAGGGACCATACACCAATACCCAGGACTTGTGGGTCAGCGGCAGAGACAATCTGTGGCGAGACTGAAATGAAGGTTTAGACTCTTGCAACAGCCTTAAATCTCCAGGAACACCTGGGAGGTTTGATTGTTAAAGCTGCCCTCCCTCCCTAACAGCTCAGACACACACCCCACATTCAGGGCAGACAGCATCAACAACACACCTAAACTTGGTGCAACAGTTGGACCCCACAAGAATCAGACCCCCACACGCTACAAAGACAAAGCTGGGGAGAACTGACTTGAGGGGACTAGGTGAATAGTGGATGCACCTGCTGGTTAGTTAGAGAAAGTGTACGCCACCAAGCTGTAGATCTGACAAATTAGAAATTATGTTTGAATAATCCTTCATATCCTAAAAGAACCCTATCAAGTAAAGCAAATGCCAAGAGGCCAAAAACAACAGAAAATTTTAAAGCATATGAAAAAACCAGACGATATGGATAACCCAAACCCAAACACCCAAATCAGAAGATCACAGAAGACACAGTACTTGGAGCAATTAATCAAAGAACTAAAGACAAACAACAAGAGCATGGCACAGGACATAAAGGACATGAAGAAGAGCAAGGCACAGGATATAAAGGACATGAAGAAGACCCTAGAAGAGCATAAAGAATAAATTGCAAGAGTAAATAAAAAAACAGAAGATCTTACGGAAATTAAAGAAACCGTTGACCAAATTAAAAAGATTCTGGATACTCATAGTACAAGACTAGAGGAAGCTGAACAACAAATCAGCCACCTCGAGGAGCAAAGAATGGAAAATGAAAGAACAAAAGAAAGAATGGGGAAAAAAATCGAAAAAATTGAAATGGACCTCAGGGATATTATAGATAGAATAAAACATCCAAATATAAGACTCATTGGTGTCCCACAAGGGGAAGAGAAGGTAAAGGTCTAGAAAGACTATTCAAAGAAATTGTTGGGGAAAACTTCCCAAACCTTCTACACAATATAAATACACAAAGCATAAATGCCCAGGGAACTCCAAATAGAATAAATCCAAATAAACCCACTCCAAGCCATATTCTGATCAGACTCTCAAATACTGAAGAGAAGGAGCAAGTTCTGAAAGCAGCAAGAGAAAGGCAATTCACCACATACAAAGGAAACAACATAAGACTAAGTAGTGACTACTCAGTGGCCACCATGGAGGCAAGAAGGCAGTGGCACGACATCTTTAAAATTCTGAGAGAGAAAAATTTCCAACCAAGAATACTTTATCCAGCAAAACTCTCCTTCAGATTTGAGGGAGAGCTTACATTTTTCACAGACAAACAAATGCTGAGAGATTTTGCTAATAAAACACCTTTCCTACTTCAGATACCAAAGGGAGCCCTGCCGACAGAGAAACAAAGAAAGGAGAGAGAGATATAGAGAAAGGTTCAGTACTAAAGAGATTCAGTATTGGTTCATTAAAGGACAATAAGAAATAGAGGGGAAAAAATATATCTAACAAACATAAACCAAAGGATAGGATGGCTGATTCAAGAAATGCCTTCACAGTAACAATGCTGAATATAAATGGATTAAACTCCCCAATTAAAAGATACAGATTTAAAAATATATATATAGATAGATTGGCAGAATAGATCAAAAAATATGAACCATCAATATGCTGCATGCAAGAGACTCATCGTAGACACAGGAACACAAAAAAATTGAAAGTGAAAGGATGGAAAAAATATTTCCTGCAAGCTACAGCCAAAAGAAAGCAGGAGTAGCAATATTAATCTCAGGTAAATAGACTTTAAATGCAAGGGTGCTATGAGAGACAAAGAATAAAAGGAGCAATTCAACAAGAAGAAATAACAATCATAAATGTTTATGCACTCAATCATGGTGCCACAAAATACATGTGACAAACACTGGCAAAACTAAAGGAAGCAATGGATGTTTCTGCAATAATTGTGGGAGACTTCAACACATCACTCTCTCCTACAGATAGCTCAACCAGACAGAAGACCAATAAGGAAATTGAAAACCTAAACAATCTGATAAATGAATTGGATTTAACAGACATATATAGAACATTACATCCCAAATCACCAGGATACGCATTCTTCTCTGGTGATCACGGAACCTTCTCCAGAAGAGACCATAGGCTGGGACATAAAACAAGCCTCAATAAATTTAAAAAAAACTGAAATTACTCAAAGCACATTCTCTGACCACAATGGGAATACAATTAGAAGTCAATAACCATCAGAGACTTAGAAAATTCACAAACACCTGGAGGGTAAAAATGAGGGGGAGATAAAAACATTCCCGAATAATCAAAAGCTGAGGGACTTCATCACCATTACATCAGTCCTATAAGAAATGCTAAAGGGAATTGTGCAGGCTGAAAGGAAGGGACACTAAACAATTGACTGAAACCACATGAAGAAATAAAGATTTCCAGTAAAGATCACATGGTAAATATAAATACCAATACTACTGTATTTTTGATTTGTAACTCCACTATTTACTTCCTACAGGATCTAAAATATGTAAAGTGTAATGATAAATCAGTGGTTTTGGACTCAATGTAAAATATGTAATTTTTGACAAGAACTACATAAAGGTGGGGGAGTGGAGGAGTATAGGAACATAGTTTATGTGTCCTATTGAAGTTAAGTTGGTATCAAAGAAAACAAGATTGTTACAGATTTAGGATGTTAAATTTAAGCCCCACGGTAAACACAAAGAAAGTATCAGAGAATATGATCATAGAGATGAAAAGTAGAGTATGGGTTACAAGAAGTGGGGGGAAGAGCAAAGAGGAGTTAATAAGAAACAAGTGTAGGGTTTCTGTTTGGGGTAAGGGAAATTTCTAGTAATGGATGGTGGGAAGATGATGGCATTGCAACATTATGAATGTGATTAATCCCAATAAATGGAATGCTTGGGAGGGGTTGAAATGGGAAGATTTATGCTGTATATGTTTCCACAAATGAAAAAAAAAGACAGTCTAAATAGATAAGGACAATTAAATGCCATAGATGATCCTGGATGAGATCTAAGAATTGAGGAGAAAAGGCTCAAAAGGACACAACTGGGACATAAGAAAAAATGAAATATAGAATGTAAGCTTTATATCGATGTTAAATTTCTTGAACTTCTTAACTACACTTAATGTGATCACATAAATGAATATTCTTGTTCATAGGAAATGTGTATGTGAATTATATTATTTGTTCAAGGATGTGTACAACTTGCTCTCATATGTTCAGAAGACAGAGCAATAGATGATGGATGATAGATAGGGAGGGAAAGAAAGAAATGGTAAAGCGATAAAATATTAAAGTTGGTAGATCTGGGTATCATGGAGGAGGGTGGGGTATGCTGGAGTTCTGTAAGTTTGAATTTATTTCAAAATAAAAAGTAAAAAAAAAAAAAAGGTCAAGGTGAGAGAGGATTTGGCTAAGGACAATTAAGGCAGTGAGATCAAGAACGAAGAGAAGAGGGAGCATTCTAGAAACTTTGCAAAGGGGAAACTGGCAGGTCCAAAGGATTTGGGTGTGAGAGAAAACAGAAGAATCAACAGTGGGTCTAACTTTTCTTCCATAGAGGATCAAGTTACCAAATAAACAGTAAAAGAAACACTGGCAAAAGTAGCTGCAACCAGCTGTGTGTTAGCACAGCAACTTTCCAGGCTTCAAGGCTTTTACATGTTCATTCCCTCCCCTTTTGAGAATTCATCCATTTATTACCTCTGATAATGCAAACTCAGAGAAGCTTATTCCTTACATTTACATGAGAAGCAGACCAAAACCCCCTCATTGCACCATCAATCAGGACAAAGTAGCTGGCTTCACAACCGCCCCACCCTTGAGAGAGATTTAAACCATGAGACACAATCAAATGAACAGATGAGCCTCTCAATCAGTATCAGTATCTTAACCACCACAGACACAACCAGCCACAGCGATGCATTGTACATCTTGCACGTTGTGTGTGTCTCCTTGGTTTGTCAGAACTCAAATTTCTTTAGCAGTTAAACTGCTGTCACCTCAATAATGTTACTCATTGTTAGCAATGACTCCCTGTGCTGTATCACAAACACGGGACATGATGCATACAGTTCCAGGAAGGAATTGGCAGGATAATATCTTCCTCTATCCTGTGAGCAATTAGCTACTTTCCCTTTATTTCTTTTTGTTTCTTTCCCCATGACATACCATGTGCAGAGTTAACATACAGTTGTGCTGAGTTATGACACTTCAGATATTTTCATCTTAAGGATGTTAAGCACTGACACCAAACCTTATAAATCCAGTTCTGCTATCTCAAAGTGAGATGAGAAATAGGAAGCAGTATCTTTCTTTAGGTATATTACATTACAGTATAGTATAGTACAGTATATAGTATTTTATTATGTTTTAATAAGAATATAATTAAATTAATTGCTAAATGGAAATGAGATGTGAAGCTTCTCATTGTAGAAGAAGGATAAAACTCCTAAGAAGACTGGCACTGCCCCAGACAGGAGCTCCCCTGACAAAAGGGAAACAACCCTTTTCTACCACTCCAATCATTTCTGCAACCATGTAAAAAATTCACTCTCTTAAAAATATTGGGAAGCAGTCTTTTTGCCCCTTCACCCTTAGCAGTGAGGTCAAGTGGGTGCTTCATCTAATTAGTGAGATGGCATGAAAGTGACATCTGCTGGCACACATGTATCTACTGGGCAGAGTTAATGAGTTAAGATTTGCATACACATGTGACCTCCTGCCTTAGTTTGCCAGGCTGCTATAACAAAGTGTTGGTCGGCTAAAACAGCAGGAATTTATTTTCTCAAAGTTTTAGAGACTAGGAGTCCAAAATCAAGGTGCCGGCAAGATCATGCTTTTCACTGACGTTTGTAGTGTTTGGTGTTGGCTGGCCAGCAATCCACAATTCAGTCTCTACTTCTGCCACATGGCCATCTGTCTCCTTCTGTCTTCTCCTCACTCCTACTCCCTGTGTCCAAATTTCCTCTTTTTATAAGGATTCCAGTTATATTGGATTCAGTTGCCCTCATCTTAACTAATGGGATTTTTGAAGATCCTATTTATAAATAAGCTCAACTCCACAGGACCAGGGGTTAGGACTTCAACATGTGTTTGTGGGAGACATGATTTGATCCGTAACACTTCCTATTCCGATGTTTCTATGTTTTCCAAGCTTGACATGGAACCTCAGGGCACCAGCCGGAGTAGTGCTATTATCAAGTGTTCCACATATGCTGATCTCAAAGTCCAGACTCAGGGTGGGGTACAAGTATCAGGAAGTCTACATCCTCAAACCCTCCATAGCAGGGTCAACTAATGAATGAATGGCGGCAATTCAGCAAAGCAAGAGAAGGCAAGATAACAGAGGGGTGAGACTCCAGGAACACCATGGCAAACATTGGATCCTTGCCAGTGTATCTCAAACTTTAGTGAGCATAGGAATCCCTTGGAGAGCTTGTCATAATGCAGATTCTGGGCCCCTCCCAGAGTTTCTGATTCACTATGTCTGAGGTTGGGCCAAAGAATGTGCTCCAATAAGCTTCTGGGTGTTGCTGATTTTGCCAGCACTTGAACCACACTTTGACTAACAATGATATATGCAATCCTAGATAAGTGGTTAGCAAGAAAAATGGGTCCCAGGGAAGACAAGTAAATTTTCCATTCCCCAACGAACAGATATCCAATGTAGAAAATCTCTTCCTGAGACCAGCCAGTATAAATGTGTGTGGAAGACAATAGTGCAGATTCACCTTTCTAAGGAGGATGGTGTCTAGTAGATTGCATTAGTGGCTGCAATTCTTTAGCACTCCCTGTATCCAACTCCTTTACCAGATGTGATTTTGCAATTCCTCCTACTAAAGAGGCAGAGTGTATTTCTCTGTCCTCTGGCTTTCGGTTTGTTTTAGCCAACAGAATGTTGGCGAGCATGTAGTGACCAAAGGCTTGAAAAGCCCTTGTGTGAATGGCCATCTCTCTTGCACCTCTGCCAACACATGCCCCGACTAGACCACAGCAGAAGGATGAGAAACTCAGGGAGCAGAGCCTAACTGCTCCATCTGAGCCCAGCTTACAATCAACCAGTCCCCAACTGACCCCCAGAGTGAGCTAAGTCAAAATCAACAGAGCCACCCAGCCAACCCTCAGCCTTTATCAGCCAGCCCTCAATTGGCCTGCAGAGCTCTCATAATAAATATTGGTATTTATAGCCACTGAGTATGGCATGGTTTTCATGCAGCATATTTTGTGACAATAGCAAATGGATATAGTGTCCATTTGGTTGCATCAGATAGCTAGGTTTGGAGAATGGCAGGAGGCATCTACAGAAGAGACTTTGAACAGGCCTGGTTTTTGGAATCACACATCAAGAGAATTTAGCAAGTGAAAATCAATCTTAGAGTGGTCCTAGACCACTACGATTTTTTAGATGGGAAAACTAAGGCTCAAAGAAAATGAGTATCTGATCTATGATAACACGGTGTCAATATCAGGCTGGAACAAGGTTCCCAACTCTGAGGCCTGAGTTTCACTTTCAGACTTTGAAGCTTTTCCTTTGCAGCCTGCATGAAAATCTAAACCTTTAAAATAACTACCAAGATAGTGGTTCATTACTGCATGTTCCCACTCCCTTTCATTCCCTCAAATCTATGAAACATAGTCACTAATAACATAGTCGCTAAATATGCGCTGAGGCCCATATTTTTGGTTACTGAATTGTACTCACAGCTGATAATAAATATAACCAACAAGAATGACAATAACAACAATAATTTTCAGCAAAAAAAACTGAACAAACTATAACATCAAATTAGCAGTATTTGTTTATAAGGGATGGAACTACATGCAAAATGTTTTCTTAATTTCTTCTTTATTTCTACTGTTTTTCCAAGAACATTTAAAATAAACTATATTATTTTTATAAGAAAAACTTTTCTATAAAACTGGGCTTTGTTTGTTTTTGTTTTCCCTGAAAAGCGTAGAACGGAGGGTTCCAGTTCTTTTAGAATGGAACCTATGCCCCATTTGCACTCCACTCAGTAGCATGCTAGTGCAGCCCTCTCAGCAGGTCCTGAAATGACACAGGGTCTATTTAGCCCCAATTTTACACTTTTTAGAGAAACTGATCTCAACATGTTAAACTAATGGAGGTCATCAAAAAGTCTCAGCTACCAAGAAACGCAGAGTACAATAGAAAGATCAGGGCTATAGAATCAGAAGGCCTGAAGCCTACTTATAATAATAAAATAATAATTACAGCTATCATTTTTATGAATTTACTCCATGGAAGACAGTCTGCAAGTCACTTTCATATATTATATAATTTAATACTTAAAATATTTGTGTAAGTATCGTAATCCCTTTTGTACAAATGCAGAAAATGCAATTAAATAATTTTCCCAAAATCACAGAGTGAATAAATGGCAGAGCCAGGATTCAAACCCTGGTCTTTTTGACTCCTAAGGCTACATTCTTAACTACCAGGCCATGATTTTGCCTGGGATAATTCTGCATGGTTCAGACAAGAATACTTTGTCTCTCAGAAATTGTTTCCTCACCTGTAAGCTCTAGACAACAACAGAACCCATCTCAGGATTTTTGAGAGGCTCATATACGTGGAAGTACCTTTCAAACTACAGAGTTTTATACCATGCAGGGCTGGAGAGTCAAGATTCTCGCGTGGTCTGTTTTCTTCTGTAGTGGGGCAGAGAGAGGAGGGTCAATGCCCCCATAAAGCCCTTTACTAGGCTGGCAGAAAAACCTGGGGACAACTGTTCAAAAGATGATGTCTAAAGTAGACCTCTTGGTATCTTGATCCATTTTCACAGAATTATAATATGGTCGAGCTCGGAGGAAACTTCATGACCATAGGCTAACCTAACCCTACCCCACCTTCCTCTCTTCCTGGATTTCACAAAGGAGGCCTCAGAGGCCCTGAAATTTACATGACCCACATCAGTTCAGAAAACTAAATAGCAGGAGAACTGGAAGCACGCCCAGGTCTCCAGATGCTAGTACACTTTCCATGACACAAGTCTGTCTCTCAACTCACTTCCATGCCATTCTTGTCCAGTGACCATAAAGAACTCAGAAGGTTCCATGTCCTGCTCTAATTCCATGGGAAAACCAGTAACACAGAAAGAAGAGGCACGACCAATGAGCAATTTAATCTTCAAGAACCTCCTAGAATTTCCAAACTGAATTAAATTGGAAGAATACACTTTAACAAGAAATAAAATTTGCTTTCTCTTTACATCTGTTTCTGTAGAGAAGACAGAAGACAGAAATCGGCTTTCTATGCACTATCTGAATATGGTGCTTGGTAACTTTTTTTTTTTTCAATCAGTAACACTTCTGGCTATTTCAAATCAATCCTGGTGGTAATACTGGAAAACCAGGAAGAGAGTAGTACTTTAGGAGAAAACATGAAAAGTCTCAGGCAATTGCCATTTTCTAATGTTCAGAGGCCAATATCATCTAAGTACCTGTACCTTCTTGGCTGTTAGCTGTGTACAGTCCTAACATTCAGTTCAATTTATACCTTGCCAAAAATCTTTGGCACATCTGTGCTGAGAATGAGATCCAAAACTTTCAGACAGTATGCTTGCTTGAGCTCCATCATATCCCATTTTATTTTTATTTTGTTTATAAATGGACAAGCGATTTATGGCTCAGTGTTAAATTCAAAAAAGGGGCTGTGCACTTTGCATTTACATCAGGTCAGGCAGCAGCATACCACAATAAACAATAATGCAAACAGGAATCAAAGGGTCAGGGTTGTGTGGAGATTCACTCCCATCTCTATTATATACAGGATTAATAATAAACTCGGGGGGGACCTCCCATAAAGTATGCCCTGTTCAAAGTCAGCATGACCTGATAGTAATCTGCCCACCCTCAACTGTGGGAGGAACAGACCGTTAACAATAGATTTTAAATAAGGGAGTTTAATATAGTGAGGGATTTTAAAGTATAACCTTTTCCTTCTTAGTTGAAGTTTGTTTTTGGTTTTTTCTTCCCCCTTAGTTTCTTCTCCTGACATCTACCCATAGCCATATGTGAGTTAAAAATAAATGGAGTGATTAGCAGATCCAAGGATTCCTAGAGCTCTACTGAGAAAAATGTTATGCCCCAATGTGGCTTAGAAGGAAACACAGGACCTGGCACCAGTCCCTGGTGAGGCTACCCTTCTCAGTGAATCTGGACTAAAGGCTGACATTATTCTTTTTGGATCTGAAGCAGTCACATCTTTTTTTGGAAGGATGTTGTACAGCCAAATCATTACAGACAGGTAGCTTAACTTTCCTTAACCACAGTTTACTCATCAATAAAATGGGGTCAATAATAGTACCCACCTTAAAGGGGTTTTGTGAGGAATAAAGTAGTCATGCATATAAATGTTGGCTGGTGATTGTAGAAGGAGCAGTTACAGCAGTTAGTCCTTTGAAGCTTAAAAGAAAGTGACAAAATCACTTGAGAAAAATCTGTCCCACTTTTAAAAATCCTGTACTCAACTTTCAGGTCAAGTACCTGTCTCCTACTCTACATGATGACCTCCTTGGGGTTAGGGACCATGTCTGGTTTGCTCCATCTTCCTAGCGTCTAGAATGATGTCTGGCTGAATAGTAAGCACTTAAAAAGTGAACTGACATTCACTTGATTTCTGACCTTAAAGAATCCACCACAACCCACTGGACTCCAATTTCTGATGAAGGGGTGCATTACATGTCCTCCAAGGTCCCTACCTTCATTTTTTCAATGACTGAATCCATCCCACAACCCAAATTGCACATGGGAGATGCCTTTAAGGGATATTAACTTTCTGTGGCAGCCCAGACTGTAATTTGTAAGTTACTCATTCCATATTTTGAAAAAGGACTTCAAAAACTGGACCAATACTGGGGCTGTTCCTAAACTTAGAAGAGCAAGTCTGTTCCTATGCACACATGAAGTCAGAGTGTGTGATTTGTGTTCTGTAAACTTCAAATTTCACTGAAGTTGCACACATCTGGTCCCTGCTCCCTCTGCTTGCATGGACCTGCCCTACTTTAGCAAAATAATCTGGTCACAGATTAGAAATAGGAGGAAGAACCACAGAAGCATGGAATTTCAACTAAAAAGAAAGCTAGAGAAAAGGAATATGCACTGCTGGGATTTTTTTCCCAGAGCCGTCAAGAGTGGATTCATGCTGGTGCAAAAAACTTTAGGTGCCCCTCCCAGCTACAGCTGGCCAGCAAAGAATCTATTCATGGGATTTCTGTTAATATGCAATATAATCAGCCTAGACCATTTTCTGGGCCACTGGTCCCAGTAATTTGCACTGGCTTTTCATCACACACACACACACGTGCACCAAGGTCTACAGATCTGAAACCATGAAGAAGGATCCTCTAACTCTTTGCCAAATCAAAGAAGCTGGTCTGAATGGGCTCTATTTTTACCTTCACTTCAAAAGGAAGAATATAAACTAATCAGTTGTGGAGCAAAATCATGAAAGTTTGGTGCAGTGTTTTTGACAGCTGCTACAGAACAAATATTTGCAACTATCAAGACCTATAAGGCTTGATAGTAGGGCTACAGGGAACATACAACTGGATTCAACAGTGCTTTAAGGGTTGATTTGGTTCAAATAGATTTTCAATAGTATTTATTAAAATATTTTAATATTTTAAATAGTGTTTAGAAAAACAAGATACAGATTGTAATATGTAATTAACAGATTATATGGCCCTGAAGATCACTAAAATTTAACTCATGCTGCCAGGTCAATCCATTTTTTATTTTTCACACATATCAGAAGAAACATGCTTGCTTGCTTTTTGCTTTATGCGAACCTCTCATAAAGGTATCATTAATTGGAAAAGTTATAGGTCTGCATCCATCTTTTTCAAAATTCACTCACAGCAGAACCAAAGTTCTGCATTGTGGGATGTTCTGCTCAGTCCTGTACCAGGAAAGATTCTCACATGTCTTTATGGCCTAAGCCTTTGGCATAGCTCAGTAAACCCTTTCTCAATTATAATTGAACCAGTGGCATGTAGCATACTATAGATACCTTTGATTTTTGCTGTAAGTTTGGGAGCTGACCTTTCTATTGAAGTTCAGAAATGCAAGTACTTTTTAGATGTGGTTATGATTCAACATTAAAACCAAATTTGCTCCTCTTTCAAGTTTCTGGAACAGTTTTCATTGAGGAATGTCCCAAGTTGAATGCATGCCTTTTATAAAAGGGTGGCCATCACAACTATTTATCTGTGTGAGTCATGAGTTCCATGACAAGGCTATAACTATTAGTCACAACCGTTGATTTCTTTAGTGTTGATTAAAACAGTCTCATTATTCTCATGGGTTGGCTTTTTAATAGTTAATGTTTTAAATTTGAAATTAAAAATCCATTTATAGAATTAAAAACAATTGTAAATATTTTACATTTTAGAATTCTATGCAACATTTCAGTTTTAGGAAAAGATTTTTGCTTAAAAAAAATTAAGCCACTGTCTCTCAAAACATAAAAGACTGGCAAACAAGGAAGAAAAACTCTGAATAACCTCATAATTTTTTGCAGCGATGCTCAATGCCTACAAAGTTCTGAGAGAAACTGAGCCCAAGAGTTTATGGCTAATCAAGTTGTCATTAAGGTAGGAAGTTATGCTGATACATTAAAGACAGGCAGAGCTGTTTTTAAATATAGTAGCCACTAGCCACATGTGGCTATTTCAATTTGAATTAATTTAAATTAAATAAAATTTAAAATCCCTTAGTCACACTAGCTACATTTCAAGTGCTCAACCACCACATGTGGCTGGTTGCTATGGTATTGTATAGCCAAGATATAGAACATTTCCATCTCACAAAACTTTCTATTAAACAGGACCGTTCTAAAGCATGAAAGAGCTCAGGTATATAAAATTCAAGAGTCTTTATCCAGTTAACCAAGAGATGAATCAAAAGAAAGAACTCAGAACTATGAAAACTATGGTTGCAGACAGAATACAAATATAATTTGATGATATTAAAATAATATGATAATACAAAGATAAAAAACGGAGTAGAAGAGATAGGAGAAAGTCTAATTTTCTCATCCTACAGACAGAGCCAAAGTTGAAACATACAGTTTAAAAAAAAGACTTCAGTCTTTTACACTCTATTCAAACTGCTTTGATGTAAAACTTTAGAGGAATACTTTAGGACACCTCATATTTATGTTAAGGAGAGATTTATCTAAAGTTCAGCAATTACTACTTTTTTCATTTTATCCACCTTTCTCTATATCCAGAATGATGGATAATAAATGTTAATGATCATTATTTTTGGATGTGGAATTTTGAGGGTTTTTTTACTTTCTTTTTGGTAGTTTTGAATTTTAGCTTACATTTTTATAATGAGCACTTACTTTTGCAAAACAACAAAATTACTCTTTAAAAATAGATACTTCAATAAAAATTACAAAGAGTATGGAAAATATCCAAAACAAGGTACATTAAACAAGAATACAAAATTGGAATCACTTTATGGCAATAAGAAAATATGTATGTATCTGGACAAGGATTAGAAGGCAACATTACAAAAACGAAAAGTAGTTATATTAAAGTTTTTCCTTGAAACTCTTGGTATATTTTCGACAACACGGTTGCATGTGCTTTGGATTGTTTTTGCAGGAGCAGAGCTTCACTTCAATCAATCTTATTTTTACTCTGACTTACTTGAGAACTGATCTAATCACCTTGGCCTTTCACTATAGGTAGAAGTAGCTAAGCATTTAAAAGAGCTAATTTAAGTTGAAGGAGTGGCAAGCAATAGTTTTTTTGTTTGTTTGTTTGTTTGTTTCATTTTTTTTGAGATTGTTCAGATACCATACAATTATCCAAAGATCCAAAGTGTACAATCACTTGCCTCTGGGTACCCTCATACAGCTGTGCATCCATCACACTTAATTTTTGTTCAATTTTTAGAAACTTTTCATTATTCCAGACAAGAAATAAAGTGAAAGATGAAAAAAGAAAAAAAGAAAAGGAAACTCTAATCCTCCACTATCCCTAACCAACCCCCCTCAATTGTTGACTCGTAGTATTGATATAGTACATTTGTTACTGTTCATGGAAAAATGTTGAAATACTACTAACTGTAGTATATAGTTTGTAATAGGTATATAGTTCTTCCCTATATGCCCCTCTATTATTAACTTCTAATTGTATTGTCATACATTTGTTCTGGTTCATAGAAGCGATTTCTAGTATTTGTACAGTTGATCATGGACATTGCCCACCATAGGATTCAGTTTTATACATTCCCATCTTTTGACCTCCAACTTTCCTTCTGGTGACATGTATGACTCTGAGCTTCCCCTTTCCACCTCATGCACACACCATTCGGCACTATTAGTTATTCTCACGTCTTGCTACCAACACCCCTGTTCATTTCCAAACATTTGAGTTCATCCTAATTCAACATTCTCCTCATATTAAGCAACCACTCCCCAGTCTTAAGCCTCGTCCTACATCTTGGTACCTTATATTTCATGTCTATGAGTTTACATATTATAATTAGTTCCTATCAGTGAGACCCTGCAATAATTGTCCTAATGTGTCTGGCTTATTTCACTCAGTATATTGCCCTCGAGGTTTTGTCATCAACCCATTTTTTTTTAATATGGTTTTGTTCACTCACCATACATTCCATCCCAAGTAAATAATCGATGGTTTTCTGCATGATCATACATTTATGTGTTCACCACCTTCACCACTATCTATATAAGAGCTCTACATTTCTTCCACAAGGCAGGAGGGAGAGTCAAAGAAGGTAGAGAGGCAAAAGAAAGAGGGGAAAAAAATGACAGCTAGGAAGCAGCAAAAGGAAAAATAACCTTAAATCAAAGTAGAATAAAGAATCAGACAATACCACCAATGTCAAGTGTCTAACATGCCTCCCCTATCCCCCCCTCTTATCTGCATTCACCTTGGTATATCACCTTTGTTACATTAAAGGAAGCATAATACAATGAGTCTATTAGTTACAGTCTCTAGTTTATGCTGATTGCATCCCTCCCCCAATGCCTCCCCATTTTTAACACCTTGCAAGGTTGACGTTTGCTTGTTCTCCCTCGTAAAAGAACATATTTGTACATTTTATCACAATTGTTGAATACTCTAGATTTCACCAAGTTACACAGTCCCAGTCTTTATCTTTCCTCCTTTCTTGTGGTGTCTCACATGCTCCCCACCTTCCTCTCTCAACTGTATTCATAGTTATCTTTGTTCAGTGTACTTACATTGTTGTGCTACCATCTCCCAAAATTGTGTTCCAAACCACGCACTCTTGTCTTCTATCACCCTGTAGTGCTCTCTTTAGTATTTCCTGTAGGACAGGTGTCTTGTTCACAAAGTCTCTCATTGTCTGTTTGTCAGAAAATATTTTGAGCTCTCCCTCATATTTGAAGGACAGCTTTGCTGGATACAGGATTCTTGGTTGGCAGTTTTTCTCTCTCAGTATCTTAAATATATCACACCACTTCCTTCTTGCCTCCATGGTTTCTGCTGAGAGATCCGCACATAGTCTTATGAAGCTTCCTTTGTATGTAATGGATCACTTTTCTCTTGCTGCTTTCAGGATTCTCTCTTTGTGTTTGACATTTGATAATCTGATTATTAAGTGTCTTGGCATAGGCCTATTCATATCTCTTCTGTTTGGAGTACGCTGCAAACAGTACAGATTCTTGGATCTGTAATTTTATGTCTTTCATAAGAGATGGGAAATTTTCATTAATTATTTCCTCTATTATTGCTTCTGCCCCCTTTCCCTTTTCTTCTCCTTCTGGGACACCAATGATACGTACATTATTGTACTTGTTTCATCCTTGAGTTCCCGGAGACGTTGCTCATATTTTTTCATTCTTTTCTCCATCTGCTCCTTTGCGTGTAGGCTTTCAGGTGTTTTGTTCTCCAGTTCCTGGGTGTTTTCTTCTGCCTCTTGAGATCTGCTGTTGTATGTTTCCATTGTGTCTTTCATCTCTTGTGTTGTGCCTTTCATTTCTATAGACTCTTCTAGTTGTTTTTTTGAACTTTTGATTTCTGCTGTATACATGTCCAGTGCTTCCTTTACAGCCTCTATCTCTTTTGCAATATCTTCTCTAAACTTTTTGAACTGATTTAGCATTAGTTGTTTAAATTCCTGTATCTCAGTTGAAGTGTACGTTTGTTCCTTTGACTGGGCCATAACTTTGTTTTTCTTAGTGTAGGTTGCAATTTTCTGTTGTCTAGGCATGGTTTCCTTGGTTATCCAAATCAGGTTTTCCCAGACCAGAACAGGCTCAGGTCCCAGAGGGAAGAAATATTCAGTATCTGGTTTCCCTGCGGGTGTGTCTTAGAAAATTGCTCCACCCTTTGATGCCTCAGGTCACTGTGCTTTTCTGCCCAGCAGGTGATGCCTGTTAGCCTATAATTCTTGACTGGTGTGAGGAGGTATGGCTGTGTTCCCCCAGGCTCTGGGGTCTGGTTCTGAATGGAAAGGGCCCCACCCCTTTCCTCCTAGAGAAGACAGACCCCCCTGGTGGAGGTCATTAGTATTCCAATGGTCTCGCTCTCTGCTTGTGCTATCTCCGCCCTTCCCCGAGTCACAGCCCTGGAAACTGAAAATGACTGGGGCTTTCTCCACTGAGCCAAAAAAGAAACAGTTAACCCCCTTCAGACCCAGTCCAAGGCGACCCTCCAGCTCTCCCAGGTCAGTTGTCACCCAAAGCCTCTGTCTGTTTTGGGGGATGCATACCTGTAGTGAGCAGTTCACACTTGCTACTTAAAACCCCAGTTGGAGCTCAGCTGAGCTATATTCGCTTGCTGGGAGAGAGCTTCTCTCTGGCACCACGAGGCTTTGCAGCTCGGGCTATGGGGGAGGGGGTCTCACGACTTGATTCCGCAGGTTTTACTTTAAGATTTTATGCTGTGTTCTCAGGCATTCCTCCCAATTCAGGTTGGTGTATAATGAGTGGATGGTCTTGTTTGTCCCCCCACAGTTATTCTGGATTATTTACTAGTTGTTTCTGGTTTTTTGTAGTTGTTCCAGGGGGACTACTTAGCTTCCACTCCTCTCTATGCCGCCATCTTGCCCGAGTCCAAGCAATAGTTTTGAGTTTGGGGGTGAGATGGACATACCCTGGAACTGGTAGCCTTCTGTGGAAGGCAGCCCTCAACATCCTCCTTTGGCTAGGCCGAGACAGCAGCTATTACTGATCTAGATGCGATCAGAGTGTTGAGAGATTCCAAGAGGGCTGCCCAGAATATACTATTTTGAACTATTTCCCAGCTTCACCAACCCAAGACTAATCATAAGTTTGTATGTCAACATGGAAAGGTAATTATTAAGTTTCTGAAGAAAGATATACACACAGTTAATTACTGAGAAAAGGTTAAGGTAATGTTTGTTCAGGCCTTCTAGCCTACCTTTTGTAGACTCAGAGAGCATCTATGAAAGAAGGGACTTCAACACTATTCTCCATTAATTCCAGCCTCTATGCCTTGCTTACGCTATTTCCGTAGCCTCAAATAATTTGCTATCACCTTTTTTTTAAATTCAGTTTTATTGAAATATGAATATATTTCATACTATACATCATCCATGGTGTACAATCAACTGTCACAGCACAATCATATAGTTATGCATTCATCACCACAATCTATTTCTGAACATTTTCCTTACATCAGAAAGAACACCCAACCATCTCCCCCCATCCCACCCTATTTGTCATTTAGTTTTCGTCCCCATTTTTCTATTCCTCCATCCATACACTAGATAAAGGGAATGTGATCCATAAGCTTTTCACAATCACACTGTCACCCCTTGTAATCTACATTATTATACAATTATCTTCAGGAGTCCAGACTACTGGATTGGAGTTTGGTAGTTTCAGGTATTTACTTCTAGCTATTCCAATACATTAAAACCTAAGACATGTTATCTATATTGTGCATAAGAATGTCCACCAGAGTGACCTCTCGACTCCATTTGAAATCTCTCAGCCACTGAAATTATTTTGTCTCATTTTGCATCCCCCTTTTGGTCAAGAAGATATTCTCAATCCTATGATGCCGGGTCCAGATTCATCCCTGGGAGTCATATCCTGCGTTGCCGGGGAGATTTACACCCCTGGGAGCTGGGTCCCACATGGGGGGGGAGGGCAGTGAGTTCACCTGTCAAGGTGGCTCAGTTAGAGAGAGAGAGAGAGAGAGAGAGAGAGAGGGCCACATCTGAGCAAAAAGAGGTACTCAGGGGGAGACTCTTAGGCACAATTATATGCAAGTTTATCCTCTCCTTTGCAGTAACAAGCTCCATAAGGGCAAGAACCATGATAGAGGGCTCGGCACATCAAACCACCAGTCCCAATGTTTGTGACAACATCAACACCAGTCCAAGTGAGGAAGTCCAACACTTCTGACCTTCCCCCAGCTCCTTGGGGGGGGGGGGGGGGCTGTAAATATATTTTTTATTCCCTGCCCAAATTACTTTGTGATGTATCACCTTCTCTCTTAATATTCCCCAAGCCCATCCTAAATTCGAGGTCCAGGTCAATGCCACTTCATCCAGGAAACCTTCCTGTCTCCCAGCTGGAAATCTTTTTTTCTTCTAGTCTCCCATAACCCTCCCATCCTTTATTAACACACATTATGAGTGTCGACATGCATATCTTATCTTCCCTACCAGATCATAAGCAACCTAAAGGGAAGATTCAAGTCTGATTTACCTCTCCATCTCCCTACTCCCATCCAGGGCCTCAGGGTATGACTGGAACATAGAGACACTAAGTAAATGCAGGAAAGAGGTATTTACAAAATACATTCCATGGACCACTGGCCTTGCAAGATAGTCCTCAAAAAACGTGTTCCATGCTCAAATAAGTTTGAGAAAGACTGCATAATCTATTCCCTTTTAGACTATTCATAATGAATATTAAAATTACAGAGAAATCTAATGATAAAAACAAACAAACAAAACACTTGTTTTACTCCATTCCATTCCACATTGACCACACAATCCTAATCTTTGTCTCTTTCTTCTTTTTCTTCAAGATTGCACCATAACAGACTCTGCTGGTGTCTCACCCATGTTCTCTCAGCCCTCCTGGAGATTGCCTGTGGATAATTCCCTTAAGCCAAGGGCTTCCAGCATCTCTCTGCTTGAAAGCATTACCTGGCCCTGGAGCATGCGCTACTAGCACCTGGGAAGTCTCAGGAAAGTGATAACCTCAGGAGTAACCCAGGAGACACAGGAGTTGAAGCCACCCCAGCTCCTTCACCCCTCAGTAGGACATTTCTGATTTTGTCCTATACAGTACCTCAAAGGGTCTCCAATAGGATGGAGCAAAACAAAAATCAAATGAGGCTAAAGATCATTTGTCTGTTCTGTCTTATTAGAATGCTGCTGACGATGTTTAGGAGGCTAAAGATTCAAAATAAGTATGGTTGAAAAAAACTTAACTATATTTTTCCTGAGGGAAAATGGACATTTCAGGTTATATCACAAAAATATTTCCTATGCCAATGTCTATCCAGATATGACCCTTAATCCTTGCTATTACTAACCTCTTACTTTTTAAAAACTACTTCTCTCCTAAATGTGAAAAGAATAGCTAGCATAAAAACACAAGCTAATCAAACTGAATTCTAATCAAACTTAATTCTATTAAGATCTTTGAAAAATTTCCGCCCACCTAATTTCTTACAATTCTCAGGACTTCTGGAGCCCTGGAATACAGTGCTAGTCCCAGTAACCAGGTGTATAGTCCACTGAGGCTCATCTAACACAGTACCTTCTCCAGAAAACCCCAAACACATGTGATGTCTCCCTTCTTTAAGTACTCAGAACTCTTTGTACCAATGTTAACTTTATGCCACTTCACTTAAATGTCAGCCAGTTGAAGTCAGGAGCTATGGCATATGCCATTGCATACTCCATCATATCACTCAGATAAGAAGTGCCCAGCAAGTACTGCCTTAAATGTTGAATTGTGGCAAGAGCAGAAGCTGTATAAGAAGCTAAGACAAATGGTTTTAAAATATTTCCTCAGGTCTTTTCCTATTAATCTGGAGACAGGGATCATTGAAATTTTATGTGAATGTTTGTTCTTGGGGGATAGTCCTAAGAAAAATTCCGAAATATACCAATTTTTTCCTCCTTCCTGCATCTTCTTGACCCAGGTTCTTAATGTTCCCGAATTATTTTGTTACTGCCTAAGATACCACGGTAGGTTTCTTCCAAGAGTAAACGGTCCTTCATGCTTCTAATATTTTCCTATTTCCTGTCAATACAGATCTGTCCTACATTCCTTTCTTTTAGCATCCTGCTTTCTTATGGAGACCCTGTCTCTTCTACCAAAAACGCGTGGGGAGGTCAGTGTGTTAGCTAAATAAAGTATGATTCTTCGCTGATAATATCCCTTATGTAAACTATTTAAATCTTATCCCTCGTAAAAGTCCTTGGACAAGATAATCAGGCACTGTGATTGTCTTGGAGTGGGAGAGATTTGGACAGATGGGTTTGTCCATGTACCTTAAAATCACACTAATTGAGGTATGACCATGTGCGGCTATACAGGCTGTACACTGCATAACTCTTTGGTGACATTCACATAGGCTACAAACTGAATAGTACCCTCTGTGCTGTGTAATGTATGACCTTCACAACCATACACAGTAGCCCTTCACCAAATAAGCAGCTGCTCTTTTCCTGTGTGTTAGGCTCTATCCACACTTCTTCTGCTCCACTTCTTGATTTCCAGCTCACTTCAGTTCAACTAGAGATAAATAAAGGTTTACAAAATACTAAATATTTAGTTAATCTGGGTTGTTTTCTAAAGGAAAGTGAAACTAGGGAAGCCCAAATTTGACATTATATGGACCAAAAAAGTGCCTAATTTTCCTACCCCAGGTTCTAATGGTATGATGTGGTTGAAAGATGGGTTTCCTAAAGTTCCCTTCAAATAAAATTTTACTGTTTAACTTTTTTAATTTTAGCCAAAAACTGCCTTTTTCTCAAAGTAGATGGTCTCCCAAGAAATTCTGATCTCTGAGATTTTGTCAAAGGCCTCCTTTGGACCTTAATGTCTTTCATCAGTACTTTCTAGAGTAGTTACAACTGTATCATTTGAAATCCCATTAGTGAGGATGTCAGCAGTGCACTTGGCATTTAAGAAAAACTTAATATTCAGTCTGATGAATTTCAATTTAGGAGCTGAAGCCACAATCCTTGCTCACACAGGGTCTCTGAGGCCTAAAACCTCCCACTGCTGCAGCTGTGCCCAACCCATGTTTAAGTAGGCAAAAACTTCAACTAGAAATCTGCCTTCTCCTATTTCTCTCCCACCTAGACTTAATCCTCTATAGTCTATCCGAGTTACAAATGAAAGTTTTAAATTCTGAGCACTGAAAGGTATTTGGACTCCGGCATGCTCTTTTCCAATGCATTACAACCAAGGAATCCCATTTAATTTCAACCCAGTGAAATAAAAAGCTACATTGATTAAAACTCTTGAGAGTCAGATCAACTTTTAAAGAGGCACTGAGTCTTTTTAACATCTGCTTCCTTACCAACAAAGGTAATACATCTTTAAATAATTTGTAAGCGTGGTATAGCTGCCACACAGTTATTGAGAGCTCTCCTGCAGTAAATAGGGGCTGCAGGTTTCATATTTCAGACAGCTATCACCCATTAAATATTTTAATATTGAGGCAAATTAACTTTCATATCAATAGCAATGAAGAAAAAAATTATCTTTGTAGCCAGAGCAGCCGATGTTGGTGCATAACTTGTCATTTTCTAATTCAGCTGCTTCCATTTGATTTAGAATTAGAACTAGACCTCAGAAACCAAAGCCGTGGCATCCTCACACAAAAGCTGTTTCAAATTATGTGCAGCAAGTTTTTAAGCACATTAGCAACTAGAACAAGCTGTCCTCATGCTAACCGGCCTTACTTTGTTCTTGATGGTGGAAAATCTTGCTTTAACTGCCCTCTAATTTGTTGCAGAATGCTACTGCACCAGCAGCTGCCTTGGCACAGGATTAAACACAAAAGAAAACATTATTTTTCCACACAAATTATTAACAGTGCCAAAAGCCACAAAATCCCTTTTTGAAAAAAACAAAAAAATCTTTTCTTCTCCTCATTCCCTTTATTTTCCCTTCCCCATAAAACAAACTGCAATGAATTACACTTCAGTGGGGTCTTTGGAGATTATCCTCCCCCCACCACATTTTTGGTATAAACATACATAGAGGGTATTTCATTCCGGTTTTGATAAAACACAAAAGATTCAAAAAATGGGGCAAGGGGAAACATTAAACTTCAAGTATTATAAATATGTCAATGAATGAGAAGGACTCCTGAGGTGTGTTTACTGGGGACTGCCGGGAAACGTTCTCGCCTAGTGCCACATACACTTGTTCAAAAACTACAGGAAGAAATACATGAAGTAAACCTCCCTCTGTTCTAATCTTGGTCTGATTACAGCTATTTCCATGCAACAGTCAAACATCTTGCCAAGGGAAGAATTTGCTTGATTGTTGCTTCAGAAGGAATTAATGATGTCTGCAAATACTTGAGAAGACAATTGCACCTGCCCTGTCTTTCTCATTCAGTGGGCTTCACATTAAATAATTAAATTATTTATTTATTTATTTATTATTTATTTATTTATTTAATAAAAATAAATTAAGAATAAAAATAAAAAATGTTTTATTTAATTACATTTGTTAGGGAATGCCATGAGGACCTTCAAGGTCAATGTATACCTGTGTCTTGGCTCTGAGGAAGGCTTAAAAACAATACTTATTATTTTTAAAGAAGGGAAAGAGAAGGAAAGGAAGTGGCTGTTAATGCCTATCTATTATTTCAGACAAAACCACTGCTGGTCTTGAGGAGTTTAGGGTCTAGGATGTATCCTCAGTGAGACCCCTGCTATCTTCTTATTAACCCCTTTCACTGGGACAGTCTGACATCTGACTAGCAAAAATGAAGTCCATCAGGCGACCTCAAGGCCATCTGAAAAAGAGGATCTGGGCAGAATGGAAGGCAAATACAACATAAGAGGGAACTGAGAATGACACCTTGGTTCTCTAAGAAGTACCACCACACAGCTTACTTCTTTGTTGATACCCAATTCCCATCGCTTTCCTGGCAAAAGACAGGCCCCGTAATATTCTTGCACAAAGTTTCCTTCCTCTCAATAACAAAACTCTAGTAATGGAGTGGTGTGGTGTGGTCGCGGTGGTGGTGGCAAATACAGTGTTCCACCACACCAGCGTTCCACCACACTGTTTTTACTCTTCAAGGTTTAAGTGACTAGCATTCCGCAGAAACGAAAGATAGGAAACACAAAAATCTCCATGAGAATTGGCCACCATGCAGGTTTCCTGATCCAAGTTCACAGCTCCTTTCTTGCCTTCACTTGCTCCCAGATATGCCTCTCTCTTATTGTGCTGTCTTTTTTGCATTCTTAGTACTTATTCTCTTGATCAAGTATGTCAACTCACAAAAATGGTCGAATGCAATGATTTGAAAAACGCATGCATTCAAAGCTGTTTTTATTAAAAATTTCATTAAGGGATTTGCAACCTTCTCCTTTGCTTTCTGCCCCAGCTTCTCTCTGAGCTGCAAGTCTGAACAGTCCACCCAGAGGCATTCATTGAAAATTCATTGCACATCATCAGTTTATTAAGCACACCACTCTCTAGCATTCAGGAAAAAGGCAGTCAGGAAGTCAGAGCCACCCGTTTGTATCTAAATTCACATGGTCAAGCAAACCGTCTGTAATCTGGGGGCAAATCAAAGTCTGCTAAATGTAAATAACACAATTAAAGAGAAAACTCATCTATGTTTCCCACAAATGCACCGTTATGAGGGTCCATTTTCTGACTTTTATCAACCATGCAGGCCATCTACAAGAGGTAGAAATTGAGATTTTTCGATTATTAACTGGCTGTTTCATTTCTATCCAGGTATATGGATGTTGCTTCTGAGTTAGTTTCAATACATGTATTAAATGCCAATTCTATTTTTGTGTGGTTTGAATGGGAGGCAGTGCTTATTATTTGTGTTTTCCTTACAAATTTTTGACTGTGCTATTTACAGTCTAAGAAAAAAGAAAGGGAACATAAAATGTCTGGTACAAAGACATTCATTTGCAAAGAAACTGTTAACTAGCCACAGGCTTCTCGTACCCCTATCCACATGCCTTTCCCATCCCATCTTTTTATTCCCCCCTTGGTATCTCTGTGTACCCTATCATTGCAACTTGTATACAATAAGCATCCTTTTACCTGGCAGAAGATTGCTAGACGCCATGGTGCCAGGCATTTCTCACCTGCCAGACACCATTTTACTTCTTGGTTCTCTCAGAGCATGGACCCCAAACCAGCAGCTTCAGCATCACCTGGGAACTTGTTAGAAATGCAGATTCTCAGAGCCCAACCCAGACCAACTGAATCAGAAACTCTGAGGATAGGGCCCAGCAATCTGTGTTTTAAGATGCTCGCCAGGTGATTCTGATACACATTCAGGTTTGAGAACCACTGCCCTAAACAATACCCTCCAACATGCCCCACTGGTAGAGATGGTCGCTTTCACACTTTCCCACAAGACCACAATGCCTTCTGCCAGTTTCTGGTTTCTTACAATCTCCCCCACAAAGGATCGCCCCTTGGGCTTGGACCCCATATTCCAAAAAGATCCCCTACTCCACACTCCCCATCAGAATCCCTCCCTATCTCCATAGTAGTGGTCTTTTCTGACCAGAAGGAGAAATTATTTAGCTCAAAGAATTAAATTTCTAATGGTGGAATTGTGATGATCCCAGCAGTAGGTATATGGGGAGCAGTAAATAACCACTTAAATAGTTACTTGGGAGGCTTTGGGGATTCTAACAGATCTGAGCTCTCTAACTTGGATGATGAACCAATTACTTAAACTCTCTGAACATCAGTTCCCTCATTGTCAAAATGGGGCTCCAAATATCTTCCTTATGGAGTATTTCTGAGAATTAGAGATGATTTCTTAAAAAGCATCTAGCATGTGCCTCACAAACAGTAGATGCTTATCAAGGAGAAACTCTATTAGTATAAAGGAAAGAAGGAGACTGGAATCAAGACTACATGAGCTCCTGTCCCAGACCCCATGTGACTGTCTGAGCCACAGTTTCCTCCTCTGTTAAGTGGGAATATTATCTATTTATTGTGCAGAGTTGTCTTGAAGTTTAACTAAGTCAATCCTATGGAACCCTGTATAAACAATATGACATGCAAAAAAGGTGCCTATTTTCTTTTCCCTTGCCCATAAGTACGGGATAAGGAGGGAAGGATATGAAGCGGAAAGGCCACATATTTGAAACAAAACTGACCCGCATTTATGACCCAGTTATATTTACTAGTTGCGTAGCCTTGGACAAGTTCTGTACTCTAAGCCCCAGCTTCCTTACTTATTGGTTGAATAACTACTCCTACCTTTTCAAAGTTGCTGTGTGGTTTAAATGCAATAATTAATGTGGGCAAAGATTTTAGTGATTGGCTTAGATTAGGCCCTCCATATTGGTGAGTTTTGTTACAGTACTACTATTAATGATTGTTGTTATTAAACGGTGGCTATTTCTTGAAGGGGGTAATCTGTCAAAACCTAGAGGTGATGAGTAGGTAGACAGTTATAAAACCTTCTTTGCTCTCTGTTAGGTTTCTGATTTGGAAAGTAATTTTTGTTGTCCTTATAATTAAGGTGTACACGTGAGTTTTACTACCTGTTGTTCAAAACTCCTTTCTTGCCACAGCCTTATCAAGGAGCTTCCTCTTACCCTTCACGATACGTAGAGGACCTGCAGGTCAGGAATCTAAGTCAACTGCTTATCTTTACACTCACAAGCACTGGGACAACAGACTAGGTTCCTCTTTAGCCCTTCTGCCTTTTAGAAATACGTCTTTGTGAAAATGAAGGAAAGAACTCAATGAACACCACCCATAACCCTACCCCACCCCACCTCCAACTCACCCACCCCAAAGGAATCCACAAAAGGATTCAATTCAACAAGTATTTATTGAGTACCTATTACGTGCCGGGCACTGTTCTAGGCACTGACTAGGATAAGTACAAATGGTGCAAACCTGAATTCTCATACCTGTCAGTCATCTGTCCTCACACCCAAGATATACTTGAGTTTGTCATCTGACACGGCCAGGGCTTTACCCACCTGCCCCAGGCAATGACTAGTCCTCAGAAACAGGCTCTTTATTGTCCTTGTAGTAGCCTGGTGACCAGGCCAGTGTCATCCATCTGGGAAATTACTTAGTTTTCTTGTCCTTAGTGTTCCTACATCTCTAGAATAGTACATTTGACTCCCAGCTCCCCCTAAGGATTAGTTTTTCTCTCAGGATCCAGGGATTCTCCAGCACTCTGAATCTGTTTTTGTTTGTTTGTTTGTTTTTGGTAGTGGTTGTTTTTTACCAGGCTCCAATCTCCAGCCAGGACATTCAATTCTGCTGCCATATCATTCATCGGTGTACAGGCATTTGCTATCAACTCACTCAGTCTGGTCTTGGTTCCCAGACTCCATGTCTCCAGTTTCTATGAGAGGTTGATAATGATTCAGGAATTAAAGTTGGAAATGAGGACAGCCTCAGAAACTGTCCTTCCCAAGTAGAATTTAAGACAGGGGTTCAGAATACTAATGTCTTTGGGGACCAGGCAGCTAATGTAATGTAAAGCTATGTATATATGACACAATAGAGAGATTTGGCATCGGTATTAAAAAGGACAAGGCACACAAATTCCAATTTAAAGAAAAGTCTGAACAGGCTGCCAAGCTTTTAGACTCTGCAGCCCTTCCATGACAGAAAGCAGGCTTCTTAGGCTTGTTGCCCCAGCACTTGGCACAATATCTGTATTTAGTAGGTGCTTGAATCGCAAAGATGTGAGTGAACAAATAAACCAAAGTGGAAAAGCCAAAACAGGCACTTTAGATTGTACCCTCACACTATGGAGTGGTGAACTTGACTCATTTGAGCTTTTTTGATGCCCAAAACTGTCTCTGAGACCTTTACAAACTTGCAATAATCTCCAAATTAGTTGGTCTAAAGGATTCCGTTTTTATCAGGACTTCACTATACATAAAAGTATATAAGTAATCAATGAATAGGTGATATATATTATATATTCCCTTAAAACAACTCGAGTGCTGTATAATACATTTTAAAATTGTAATATCAACTCCTCTACTGTAGCAATAAACCACATGAAATGAGGAAGGAGAAAATAAATGGTATTTAGAAGCCCACAGAGCAGAAAAGTAGGGGAGGAAAATATATCAGCAGCTCAGGGTCCTGGGCTCATGTTATGGATCAAGCTGTTTCGGTCCAAGCTGCCTCTAGGCATCATAGTTGCAACTGTCACTCTCCTCTGGCAGTGGGTGTGAAGGACGATAGTGAGGACAAGGTTTGGATAATAAAGGATAAAGGACATGTGAGTATTTCAGGCCTATCAAATTCCATCTTGCCCTGCTGCTATACTCCTTCTGGAAGCAATCCAGGAAAGAGGCATTATTTTCTATGCCAAATGGCCCTATCATTTCACTGTCTGTGGACGACAGCCCATGACTTCAGGGCCTTCTCCCAAGCCTACATGGACAGGCCAAACTACTTACAAAAGCTGCCAAAGTTCAATATTCTCATGGACCTATGCTATCCCTCAGTTGCACCTCAAATCTGTCTTCTTGACCCAGTCTTGTCTGCCTGCCTGTCACCTCCTCTTTCAGTGCACCAGTGTCTCCAGTGCCTGAACCATCACCTTTCTCCCCAGTTTACTACACATTTCTGTGCTGACGGGACTGAGCTCTCAGTAACTTACCATAGTCTGCCTTCAGGACTCTGTTAGTTTCCTGTGGTTGCTGTAAAAAATCACCACAAACTCAATGGCTTATAACAATAGAAACGGATTCTCTCATAGTTCTGGAGGCCAGAAGTTGATAATCAATGTCTGGGCCAAAATCAAGGGGTCAGCAGGACCACACTCCCTCAGGAGAATCTACGGGAGAATCCATTCTTTGCCTCTTCCAGCTTCTGGTGGCTGCTGGCTTTCCCTGGCTTGTGGCCACATCACTCCAATCTTTACCTCTATGGTCATATTGCTTCCTTTGCTTACGTCTGTAAAACCTCTATCTCTCTTATCAGGATGCTTGTAGTTGCATTTAGGCCTACCAAGATACTCACCCAACCTCAAGATCCTTAACTTAATCATATCTACAGAGACCCTTTTTTGGGGGAGGGGTGGTGGTGGGAGAGAGTTATTTTTGAGCCTACTACAAGGACCTTCTCACATAATCTGGTCCCATGGGCAGCTCCAACTTCAAACCAAGAATACTGGTCCCTGGATAAAGTGTTGGTCCACCTGGATGCCTGTAACTAAATCCCACAATTATTTTGGCTGGGAAAGCATCTTAACCTAAGAAGTTTCCCAATTATAAAGGTCAGTCTTGTTTAATGCCTGCTTCATCTTTATCTTTATTTCACAGATGCTCAAATCAACAGCTGTCTGTCTTCTCTTCCTCCCTGTAGTAGTCCACTATACTCTCCATTCCCCTTGTCCTCTCTGGCCTCCAAAAAGGGACTGGTGAGAAATATAGTTGCATATAATGGCTCATTCCTAAATCTGGCATTGGTATACCTCCTGGTCAGAGCAGATGTGATGTACATACCTGCCACCTCTGTCCCTCCAAAGATTTAGACAGGGCACATGTCAAGCCCAGTGGGAGTCACATCTCTCTTAAGAAAGTGAGTTCCTCCCAGATTTTCTAGATCTAAAGACTGGGCTATCTTCTCCACTTCCATACTGACAAAGCCCTCTTGGGGGGACCATACTGTGCTCATGTTTGTTCAGGTGGCTTGATATTCACCACAAGACATTCTTCCCCAAGCAGCTTCAAAAGACAAACTCCTGCTTCTGTAAAATATGTGGATTGAGTTTCTTTGAATGAAACAGCGTAGCATATTCAACCCACTTACAGGAATTTATAAGCCTTCCACTGTGGGGAAAGTGTTACCCAAACCAGCCAAAGAATGCCACCCAAGCATAACCTAGAAAGTTAGAAAGCAGTTTCCCCATTGAATTCAAATATGATTTTGGCTCCCTTTTGGGTGGATTTACGTTTCTCTCGATGACAGTACTTGAGACAAAAGAAGGTTTTTTTTGCCAAGAAACAAAGAACTTATTCTATCCCCTCTATCAGTTCTCATAAGCGATTTCCAATTCTCATGCTATGAGAATTCATGGCTTTATAAATATCTGTTGCTTTTGGGAAATATTGTTTTCTGACCAGTATGAAAATCTCAGCCTCTTTCTGAAATGGAGGTAAGTTAAAGTGATATGTTTTTCTCATCCTAAGGTTTTAAGGAAACAATAAACCATTATATGCTGTAGAAAATGTTAAATTTGTTCAAAATCCAAAAATAGCCTTACAAAAGTCTAGGGCCCTTTAGAGACCCATACTTCAAAGAGTTTGCTAATGACAGACTAAAATACCCAAATCCTTTAAGTAACAGGATGGAGTTTTATTTACACAGAGAATACCTTTTCTTTCTTTCAGTCTTCCTGTCCCTCTCTCTCCGTCCCTCCCCCCTCTCTTCCCCGTTCTTGTTTCCTCTCCCCTTCCTCCTCCCCTTCCCCCTTCCCCTCCGTCCCTCCCTCCCTCTGTCCCTCCCTCCCTCTCTCTCTCTCTCTCTCCCTCCCTCCCTCCCTCCCTCCAAAGTTTCAGCCCAACACTATGGTAGGAGGCTGAGCATGGATGTGCTTAACTGTTTGCTACAAGGCCCCATCACTGAAACAACAAAGTTTGCCCCCTTGAAACTGAGGAAACAACTGTTCTTTCTGCTGGTTCCCCAACTGTTTCTATATCAGGAGCATCAAATTCAGTAATCAAAAGGCCCAGAAATGCTTGTTGTTAAGCCGTTTGGAAAGCTATTGGGAAAAAAAAAAAAATCTTGGATTTCAAGAGTTGACCAGAATGCAAAACTTTTTTCTTTCTTTGCTTCCTTTACTGTGACAAGAGTAAAGCCATCTTTGCTGATGGTTTTAATTTGACCTCAGCTAAGCGGCTTTCAAACATTGTTTTTTGGTGTTTTCAAAAGAGCACCCACTTTTACTTACATTTGAAAAATGTGTGCATGTGTGCATATGTATGTATTTTATTCTTACTTTTTGGATACAGTACTTAGAGAACAGGAAAGAGATCATCATGTGAAGCTCAGGGGAAGTTTGCTAATTTTCTCTGTAAATCTCCTGATACTCAACAATTTGCTATTTATGCTCTACCAGTAGTAATCTCTTTGAAATGCACTGCACGCATCATATTATATCCTCCTTCAAACTTCAACTCCATCCCCCAACTCCATCTCCTTACTTAAAAAAAAAAAAATCATCATTTATGATACAGCCTAGATAGTACATCTTTCAAGAAGACTTCCATAATTCTAGTGTCCACACGCTGACACACAGGCTGGGTTCGAACTCTGTGCTACATTGGAGATCTCTGCCTCCCTCTAGCACAGCACTTACCGCGCTGTGCTGTAATTGCCTGTTGACTTGTTTAGCATCCCCATTAAAGAGCATTGTATCCCCAGTGCCTGGCCAAGAGTAGACACTCAATAAATGCTCTTTAAATTGCAGTGTATTTAAAATATTTTTTCCTTACCATTCTTAAGGATTTATGGACACTAAAACCTTCAGGATGACTTATCTTCATCAGCAGCATGGATGGCTTTGTAGTCCAGTTTGTGAAAAAATTTCTCTTCCTCTAGACTAGGTCAGAGTCAGGGGAAAGGAAATATTTCATCTCTAGTTATACACAGGGCTATTCCTACAGCTAAGATGACCTGAATGGTGATTTCTACACACAGTGCCTTTGACACTTCTGAAAGAAACATTGTTCTTAAAGCTATTGAAGGGATTTAGGGTTTCACTGAACCTTGAAGCAGGCTGCTTCAGCTGCCACCAGAGTCCAGTCCCCAGAATAAAGCAAGACTAAAAGAAAATTAACCCTCATAATTGCTTCCCAAACAGATTTTGTGGTCCACATGGGATTACACACAGGATGAGCAACTTTCCCATAACCTTAACCAATGGTCCTGAACCCCCAGCCCAGGCTGAGGAGCACAAGTCAAGATTCCAAATCCCTTTTCTCCTCAGGGCTAAACTAATCCTTTTCAATGAGATGTTCACAGACCTGTCTTATTAACGTAGATTCAAAAAAAGAAAAGAAGAAATAATCACAATCTCAAGGAATTGAAAGTCTCATGACTCAAAGGGAACTCGAGATTTTCTCGCTTAAGTGTTCATAGCTGAAGGTCCTGCTGGGTGGAGAATGTGTGCATATCACTTATCCGAAGGCCATCTTAGATAAGGGAGATCATCTGGCTTTATATTTAATAAAATGATCTTTCAGGGCACTAAAGCTAAGACATTGGAAGCCATCATCGAGTTTTCGAAAGGCTACAATGGCCTGATTTTAAATCAAATGAAAAATTTCATTTCAGGTCAAATTGGTAAAAAAAAAATCTGCACACAGGCCACAAATAAAGTACCAAAACTCGAACATATCAGAAGTACTCAATCTTGAAGTTGAGGTCCAGAAAGAACACTGAAAAGTCATTTATCTCTGCCTCTAGCCTCCACTCCAATTCCCTTTAACCCCCTCTGAGAGGTGAATGTATATACCAGTGACTACCAGACATAAGCCACGGACCCCTGGGTGGCAGAGCTCAGCATTATTAAGAGTTTCAAGAATCCACATAAACAATAATTGTTACCTGGGGCTGATGAAACAATACATCTCAAAATATCATTTCTCAAGTCTAGTTAGATACTGTTGTGATTTATGATATATAAACTAATTTCAAAGTGGGACTGATTTCATAGCAGCTTTTCTTCCTTGGGTGGTTTCTCAAACCATAGACACTAAAGCTAACACTCTGCTCAGGGTTGGGGGGGTGGGGACAAGGATATGTAAATTTTTTTAAAGCAAACTTTTCATAAAAGACTAACATCCATACATTTGAGTTTTCTGACATTAATAAAAAACATGAGGAATCACTGTTCTACACATTTTCATCAACAACCCAAAAAACATTGCCACATTCTGCATATTCAGTTTATTCCAGTGTTTCTTTATCCTCAGGGGCAGGAAGGACTTCAGAAAGTCGAATCTAAGTCCCTCTTTGCTTCAATTTTAACTGCGTATAATTTCTTAGTCCTTTCTGAAATTAGAGGATGATTACCATAGCTCTTCATACAGTCAACAACTATTAAGTTACCCTCTAATCGAGGCACCTCTCATTAAGGTTAAATAACTCAAATCTCCCCACATGATGTTACATCTCAACACTCTGATTGCTATTCTCTAGAACAGCACTGTCCAATAGAACTTTCTGTAATGATGGAAATGTTCTATATCGGTGCTGTCCAATATGGTAGCCTCTAGTCACACGTGAATACTGAGCATACAAAATATGGCCAGTGACACTGAATTTTTTATTTTATTTTACTTTAATTAATTTAAATTTAAATAGACACACATGGCCAGTGGCTCCCATATTGGACAATGCAGCTCTAGACATGATCCATTTCCCAACCATCATATGTAATTACAGTATCCTCCAAATGCAGAAAATAGCCCAATAAAGACCTAACTGATTCCCAAAGCTACATTATCTTATTTTACACATAGCACCATGGTGCCAAATGAGGCCAATGACATGGATTTGACTTCCATGAAGGCATATTAGCTCTATAGACAAGGAATAAAATATAAGCATCACCCTAGCCTAATATGAAAGGGTCTGGATAAAAGAGAACAGCTCAGGAAAGAGTTATTTACATTCTTGGGAAAATAACATATCCAAAGGCCTCAGATGTTTGCTTCTATAGGCAAAGAACTTTTTATTCTGTTAATTGGACCTTAAATTGACTTGATTTGGTAACAATCAGCTTTGACACCCAGTATCAGTATGTGATGTCTGATACATAGCTCCTTTTTATATACACTTAAACAAAACCAGCAAAGAATTTCTTATTTTCATATGGAGACTCCCTTTCCCTCCTTAAGTAAATTAGCCTGAATAGGTCCCCCACATTGAACAAATCTGACTACCATGGAGTTTCATTCAGCTCATAAATACTCTTATATTGACACTAAATTGTTATAAATCTCATTGCCAACTAGGTATGAACCCATTTAAAATTAATCTAATTTGACCCGTGTTTTTCCAGAATGCAGACACAGGACCAAATCTGTCCTTTAATTTGTATTAACGGAATTTACTAAGCATTGTTCCAGGTGCTAGAAGAACTCTACAACATGATGTAAGACCCATACCCAATCTAAAATAGCTTAAACATACAACATTTTACTCAAACAATAAGGGAGATATAGGGCTCTCTTTTATTTAACTTTTTCATTGTCCAATTAACTTATTCCCTCAATTTATACTGATGCATCCTGTGAAATCTCAGTATTGGTGAACTGAGTTTCTATGATTAACATGTGCACTTCTTAGTACTTTGTGGTTTCCTAAAATTCTATTGTTAAAACCTGCTATGAAGTAACATCTGTAAATTATTTCCAGCCTCATCTAAAGGCACTTTATTCTCCCATATTAAATAGACTTTATCTTGAAATACTTAACAGTAGTCCTATTGATTAGCTTCATGGAAGAAAGAGAACCTTAAGGCTTGGAGATCAAACTTCATTGTTATTCTCTAAACTTCATTTTCACCTTTTTTTGGTATCAATAAAATACAGTGGAAATGCCATTAAAACTTTAATGCATTAAGGAGAAGCTAAGCCTACTTATAATTATGCCTAAGAGTCGCCCCCAGAAAACCTCTTTATTGCTCAGATGTGGCCTCCCTTTCTCAGCCAACTCTGCAAATAAACTCACTACCCTCCCCAATATGTGGGACATGACTCCCAGGGATGAGCCTGGCCCTGACATTGTGGGATTGAGAATGCCTTCTTGACCAAAAGAGGGAAAAGAAATGAAACAAAATAAAGTTTCAGTGGCTGAGAGAATTCAAACAGAGTTGAGAGGTCAATCTGGAGGTTATTCTTATACATTATAATTCTGCCGTACTAAATAAATGTTGAACAAATTTTTTTAAATAATAATTTGACAGGCCATGAAATTATTAGCTTTCCCAGAATCTCCACCTGGCATGAACTGAGCCTGTTTCTGTTACAGTCAAACTACAGTTTAGTTAGGTGCATATTTGCCTGTGTCATTTTCATACTTATATTCCCCAGAAGTTAACACAGTGCCTTGCATATGATAAGTATTCAATAAAGGTATGTTCAATTGAATTATTTGGTAGTCTTTCTCACTCCCAATTGAGGGCCACAGTCTAACAGAAATTGGAAAAGAAGTTGGAAATGCCTTCATTTAAACAAAGCTACTTAATTATCTTGTCTCTTCCAGGAAGATTTAAAGAATTCAACAAGCAAATTGAGAGAGATAAACCAGTTCCCATTGTAAGGGTGACCTTTGCCTGCCTAAAAGACACTGCTACGTGAGACAAGGAAGGAGAGATGTTATTTAGCAAAGCTGATGAAATGCACAGCTTTCCTATTTCTCCCAAGTTGAATACTGACTAAATTATCTCTTATTTGTTTTATAATTATCTAAACCATCACACAAACTTACACCAATACCAAATACAAATAATTTCATGTATCCACCTATGAGATTTTCCACCAGACTCTTTACTTCTATTTAAAGAATGCAGAGAAACTCAAGGTTAAGAGCCAACATAGTAAACTGGCCTAGAAGTAAATTCACCCATTTGAGTATTTTCTCCACCTTTCTTATTCTGCTGCACCTCACTACCACCATAAACACACACACACACACACACACACACACACACACACACAAAGTGAAACCATGAAAATGAAATAAATTCATCTCCAATATAGAGCAATTTTTTCCTATTGTTTAGGTTTCTTATGGCATGTTCTTTGGATTCAACAAGAACTAAATTCTATCCCAGCTCCACCATTTAATAGCCATGTGACCTCTGACAAGTCATATAACTTCTGAGACACAGCTTTTACTTCTGGAAATGGTGTTGATAATGCTCATCTTTCAGGTTTTCTGGAGGGTTGATCTGGATGATAGATATATAGGTAGGTAGGTGGATAGATGGATAGATAGACAGATAGACAGGCAGACATATAAATACAAATATAGATACACAGAAATATCCAGTGCATTTGCAAAGAGAGAGTGGGCACTCAATAAAAGAGCCCCCTTCTTTTTTTTCTTTTTTTTTTTTTTTTGCCCCTTTATTATAGATTAAACTTTCTCCTGAGAAGTCGGGCCATGCCCTGAGAAATTCTAAAATAAGCCAATGTAAATACAAAGTGGCTTGAATAAGCTCAATCCCACACTATGGCATTTCTAAGGTCCTTGCCAGCCTCTGCTGGATCCTTGTGAAAATCAGACCCCTTCCAGGTCCCCACCCTGCACTTCACAACTTGTGGTGTGCAGCAGGGGCTGGATTTCATCTCCCATCCTTGCCCAGGCCCCTTTGTGCAATGCTCAACCTGCATTATCATCAGTGGGAAGCCTGAGTGTTTCTGTACTCCAAATCAGAGCCTTTCCATATCTTTGTCTTCACCTATCTTCAGGGTGGTTCTTCAAATTATATTTCCAAAGGACAATTGTTTAGGCATCTTTGTTACCATTAACAAGTACTGTGAAAATATCTCCTCAATTTCCAGCACAAAATGGAAAAGGCCTGAACCTTGGGATAACACTTCAAACCCTGGACATTTTGACCAATGGCATAGGAACTATGCTCTCAGACCTGGATATTCCCAGGAACACTGAGGCAAAGATTCCTGAGGCTTACAGAACTCAGGTATGGGTTTGTGGCATAGGATGGATGATGCATCCCAAGACCATGTGGCACCACATCAAGTCAGGACCCAGAGTGCAAAGAACACCAAATCCAAACGAGAAGTCTTGCATTCTGTTCAGTTCTACCTCTACCACATACTAGTGTGATGCTTTTGGGCAACAAACTTAGCTTCTCTGATCTGCAATTTCCTCTTCCATAAAATGGAGTTAAGGCCTGCCCTATTCCTTATCCTCCCCTCCAAATTTTTTTGAGGTTTAAATAAGATGATACATGTGAACTTTGAATCAAAAATCCAACATGAGATAATTTGTTACCACTTTTTTGCCTCCCAAGATTCATCAGAATCACAATAATGAACCGGCGCTCAACCAAAGTAAAAGAATCAAGCAATGAAACAAAACACTATGGCTCTTATCAAAATAATCAAGTGTCTGAACCCAGCTCAGGCATCGCCTTTCCTGGGGACCATTCCCTAATTCTCCACTGCTTTGTCTCTCTCTCCTCAAAACAAACGTGTCCCTCTCCGAGTTGTCCCTGCATCTTGTACCTACTTCATTTTGCTCCTATCTCCAAGCTATCATAGTTATTTGTTTGCCTGTCCATTGCTCCTCCAGACTGTGAGCTCATTGGGGGCTGGAGCCATGTCTGTAACCCAGTCCTGACCTAGCTCACTGCCTGGAGCATAAATCCTACTTTAGGTGTCTTCGGAGGTAAAAAGGAATGGGAAGCCTCCTGACCCGCATGTTTTTCTCAGCTCTATCCTTCATTAATTCCAAGAGACTGGACACATCTCTTTCCTTCTGTGAAATGAGGTCATCAGTCTAAATCAGATTTGCAAACTGCTATCCCACAGGCCCAGTCTAAGCCCAGAGAGGGTTTTAACCTGCACAGTGTTAGCATACATAGTGTTAAAAAACAAAATAAAAAAACTTGTTAGCTATTAATATTTAGATATTAGAAGATTTTCACATTAAAGTAGAAATTTCAGCTTCTCTTTAAAAATGAGAGGATGTCACAGTACTGGGCTGGTTCTCCCTCATAGCAACAATTGTTAGAGGTGGCTGATGGCTGTCTCTCTTAGAGCATGAGCTGTCCAGTCCACCACACTCCTACTACCTCCTACCCCTCACCCAGTTCACTCATTTATTTTACCTGTCTCAAGTCCTACTTGAATTAGAAAGCCCTGGATTAGAGTTTTCTAAGTGCATTCTAGGTCTAATAAAGCCACTCTAGGTCTCTAGGAATCCTCTCCCAGCCAAACACGTGCACACACTTCTTACCATGGGGACAGGAAACTCGGAGGCCCACTGCTGCCATCACACTACTCACTATCCTCACTTTGGGCTGAAGTCCTCTGGCAATTAATGATGAAAAGAGACGATATCAAATAAAGGGAAAAACAGGAAAGAGGAGCGGGGGGGGGGCTTTAGCTATAAATAGAGCTACCAGAGACATTGTGATATCATGTGAGGAAAATTAGTTTTACAGTGCAGACTTTTCATACAGCAAAGCAATCATTTTGTCTATGATCCTGGAAACACACATAATAGCTGATGGGAAAAACCGGAGGTTAATCATCAGAAATGACTATGACTTTGGGTGTCATTACCACTGGGGTTCTCTCCCTCCTGTTCCCCGGTAGCCCTCTTACAAGGAGTTGCAACTATCAATTTGCACTTTACACACCTTTGCAGATGGGTTGCCCCATCTGTAGTGTATCCATAACCTCCCAAGGCAAAGCTGCCATTACTTACAGTATAATCAGTGGCACAGCGGGTACAGAGAGGAGAGAGCTAGGTACATATTACCAAGAAGCCTAATGATTCCAACATACTGCTCATCTCTAACAAGAACTAGCCCCAGGAAATTTTAAATAGCACATCTCCATGTGCATGACATACATCTGCTTCACCCATGTGGTGTTTGATTGGACAGATCCACACTAACCCAGCCTGTGTTTTCTCTCCAGCTTCCTTTAGACTCTGGGTATGTCAGCACACAGAGCCCAGCATAAGCTCTCTCTTCAGAACCTTTTTCAGCCTCTTACAAGACTACTTGCATCCCAAATTCCCAGACTGTCCTCCTTCCCAAAAGCTTCAAGTCGGTAAATGAAAGAAATTTTTCTATTAACCTACACAGTATCTTACTATTCTTATCCCATACAAGGATCTTTTGAGACGAGTCCATCAGCTAATGAAGAGCAGAAAAGTCTTATTTTATAAACATTTTTTATTAGTATTTGTGCTTTGGGTATGGATTTTAGTAAGGAGCTCAATAACAGGCACAATTGAACTGCAAACTCTTCCACTCTGTCTGAAAATATTCACAGCAACCTGAATGAGGTTTTCAGTTAGTTTCACCATCTCATGAACATTGTTCTCAAAGGTGATGGGTCTGGAGAGATAAAACGGATTACAGCAAATTCATGAACCACATCTGACAAAGACTCAGATTACACTCAAAATGTACACACTATGGACAAGTTAGCCACACCTTTATCTTCTATCTGGAGAATAACTCATGTCTACATGGGAAAAGCACAGGCCTGGAATTCAAGAAACCTGAACTCTCCTGGCTTTCCTAACCAGAATTATGGCCCTTTAACATCTCTCAATTTCCTCAACTGCAGAAGACAATAAATGAAATAAATACCTCTAAAGCAGTGCTTCTCAAATTTTAACATGCAATTAAATCCCCTGAAGAATTTGTTAAAATGCAGATTTTAAATCAGTAGGAGGAGGGTGAGCCTGACATTCTGCATTTCTAACAAGCTCTCAAGTGAGGCTCCTTCTCAAACTTGGCTGTGCATCAGAATCACCTGGGGAGTTTAAAAAACTATCCATGCCTCAGTGCCACCAGAATCTGATTTAATAACTATGAACCAGACTTTGTATTTGGTATGGGAATGTTTTTAAATTCCCCAGGTGATTCTAATGCTTAGTAAGTTTGAGAACCCTTGTTCTATTCCTTAAAACTCTTAAATGATGACCTTTATTTTTTAATCACATTGCATTTGTATAGTGAAATTCCTCTATCTATTATCTCCTGCCAACCCAGAGAGATAAGCAGGGCAAACACTATTAACTCAGATTTACAAAAGACAACCAAGCACCCAAGAATCAGGTGACTTGCCTAATGGCAGACAGCTAATTGCAGACCTTCTGCTACTAGAACACAGAGTTCCTGATATCCAACCTGTGCATTCTCCAGACTGGCTTTGTATCACCTTGTACAAACCAGTAAAAACAGGCAAAGAGAAAAAAGATGGCAGCTTCTCTGCCCCAAATTTCACAAAGAATGATATGAACAACAATGTAGCAGAGAAATGTATGCAACTAAGAAATAGTTAAATGAATAATTGGTGGAGGAGATACTTGGCTGCTGTGGATGATACTAACAAGCAGAATAGGATTGCTAAGGTTATGTCAGCAGGACTAGCCATTACACATCAAGAAAACTCAGCTAGATGGATTAATCTAGTATGCAGAATATGACAAAATATACTGGGTAAGTGCCATAACTAATCCTGGGAAGAGACCAGACATTCTGCTATTTGATAAAACTAATGATTCATTGGAACTTGGTGAGATAGCCATCCAACTTCTAAACATTTGCAAAACCTATGTAGAAACAACAACTCAAGAGTTCTGGCATTGGGATTAAGGAAAATGTGGAAATTCCTAAACAACCAAGCAACTATGAGGTGGAAAGGGAAAGAAATGAATTTTTTTAATGATTACTATGCACCAGCCATTTGCATAAATTATCTGACCTTACTCTTACCTTTGAGGGAAGCTTTATTATTCCCATTTTACAGATGAGAAGGGTGAGTCAGGGAGTTTGTCTCTCACACAAAGTTACACTTAGTGAATGTCAGTGTTGAGTTTAAATCTAAACCTAATTCCAAAACCCACCCCCAAGTTCTTTCTGCTATTACACATTGACTACTGTAACCAAATTAAACATTTTCAGATAAACTACCATTCTTTCAAAAATCTTCAGTGTGTCTATGTAGCAAAGACAAAATACTATTATAATGTCCTAGTTCTTTTCTCCTGTTGCTCCAAAGGAGAATGAAAACACTGTTTATAAGTAGATAGCTCTTGTAGTTTGGAAAAAACAAAAACCAAAAGCAAAAAACCTTCCACTTACCTCTTGGTTTTGCAAAGGTGAAACCCAAATCCTTTTCAATACCGGTTGCAAAATGGCAGCTTGATGGTCAGTTACGGCCCACAAACACGTTTCATTTGAAACATGCAATGCTGATCTTCACAGTGTTTTCAAAAGTTTGGAATTTAACTTGTTGGCAACACCATGTTAATAAATAGACATCACATAGAAATGTGAATTTCTAGTGTCTCTCAAAAAAAACTGGAAGAGTTAGGGACACTGGTCCCATACTTTCACATGGTATTGTTAGCTCTCCATTCACCACATTCCCCATCTTTCCCTGTTACTCCATGTGTCAGATAACAGATGCCATCCTCTTAAGCTGAATACTTTTTGTACCTTTTTCTATCAAGAGTTGATAAACCAAGAGCGTCACCCATTTATTTCAAGAAAAACTTATTTCAAAACAGCATACTCTTTCCTACACCTATCCCACACTACCCATTTCTATTGCCAGGTTCCAAAGATATCCGAGTTCGTAAATCCCATTTTTTCAAGAATAGGTAAGTTGAATTGTATTTATATAATCATATAAATGACTTTCCTAAATTGAGGCAGAGTTGCATGTGAGAATGAAATTATGGATTTACTGAGGCATGTACCAGAGCCTGAAGGTGAAGAAAAAATGTTTTATTATTCTTTCTACTTCTCAGTTGACCCAAGAGAAAGTTGGGGTCTCAAGACTCTGAATAGAGGAAATTTGGCCTAAGGTACTCAGCTCTTATTGTGAAGGTGAACACAACCACTGGGTTGGGGCAAAAATGAGGAAAACCAGCAGAGAACCTGTACAAAGGATCATGGCCTATGAAATCTAGATATTGGAATGGGAAGGTTCCAGTTTAAAAAATTTTTTCTGCACTGTAATTTTCTGATATCGTCTGCAGTTCTTCAGTAGTTTGCAAAATGTTGGAATCTGATCACAACTATGGTACAAAGAGTCAAATGAAGGACTTATGAAATGAAATAGTAAGGGCGAGTAGCAGCAGCTAGAGTAGCTTGCCAAAAGACCCCCAAATATGACTTAAGAAAGCCAGAACAGAAACTAAGGTGACAATCCTCACCCAAAATGGATATGGAGAACATGTTCCTCAGGCACTTCCACAAAGATGGGGTATGAGATGCTGGCAAAAGACAACCATTCTTACAGTTATGTTGGATGTGAGCAATGGGCATGTGTACTGTTAATATTTATATGCAAAAGGGAACCGTGGCCCCTGACACCTAGAGAACTTGGGGACACTTAGTTTACATCTAACGAAGATGGTAGACAGTGAAAACTGTTCTGTGCCATAGTCTTTCTCTCTATAGGATGCCTCCAACCATGTTTGTTTAATAACAATAATAATTAAAGGATTATGAGAACAACGAATAATGTTAGATTTTTGACATGTAGTTATGCTTTCTTGACAGGTTTTAAGGTTTTTCTAGGAGCATAACTAACAATTAAAGGGAAATCAGTTTTTATAGAATCAAAGTGTGACGATAGAGTTTAGAGCAAACATTTGAAGCTGTATAGACTATAACTGTGATTCATTTATCTTTGGCCCCGTGACTGTTAGATTCATTTGTCCACTTGGCCAGGTTATGGTGGCCAGTTGTTTGATCAACAAGCCCTGGCCTGTTACCGTGAGGACATTTCATACGCTTGAAACATCAGTAAGTTGATTGTACCTATGGTCGATTACATCTACAATCAACTGAGAAGATTGCCTTCAACAATGAGAGACATTTCATCCAATCAGTTGAAGGCTTCAAAAGGAGAAGTGTTGACTTCAGCAGTCAGAAGAATTTTCATCTCTGCTTCAACTGGCCAGCTTCTCCTGGGGAATTCAAGGAAAACCTTCATCGAGTTCCCAGCTTGCAGTCTTCCCTACTTGTGCATCTCCACAGTTGCGTGAGACAATTTTATAAAATCACATAATATTTACAGATACCTTCTGTCGGTTCTGTTTCCCTAAAGAACGCTAATACAACCCCCATATATCCAGCACACAGATACTTCACACATAATAGGCAATAAATAATTGCTCATTTAAAAGTTTAAAAAAAGGTTTTATAAAACATTTTCTTAAGGGAGATATCTGAGAGCTAAGATAGCTGTTCACAAAACTATATACAGAAGAATTTTGACTCTCTAGAGAGACATATCATAGGATTTCTGAGACTCCCCCAATTGACAGTTCACATTTGCCACTAAATGAGATGTGGCTGCTGGGAGATAAGCTAAGTTCCTCACAGGCTAAGAAATTAGCATTCATGCTAGGCTCTTCTTTATCTCATGCAATTTTTACCATAACCCTATGATGTGAATGTTATTCCATTTACAAGTTTATTACATGATAAAGACCTTTGTGGCCCTTCTGTATTATTGAAAACATAAATGCTATATTTGCAATGCCAGGAGGAAACCACAGAGAAAAGGTGCTAAAGGCCAAAAACAGCTATTCATGCCCTATTGCTAAAGAAAGCAGAAGATCTGTTCCTCGTACTTGTTTGCTCTTTTGAACATTCATACTGGCCAAAGCAATAATTATTGATAAATGAGCTTCAAAGTCATCCTTTGGCACAGCAGATCAGTAATAACATCTGTTTAAATGTAATATCACAACATAATCACTCAAAGCCACAGAGAAGAAAATAATGCTGTTTGGTTTCATTTAGGGGAGTTTATTATATATTTTTTGAACAAGCTGCTCTCTCTATAAAACTCAGCCAGCAAATCTGCCTTCCCTATTATCATTGTGAGGATAATGTAGCAAACAGATGGAGGGTTTCATACAATTTGTTGAACTAAATTTAACAGGTTTGGCTGTGAGTGCTAACTTATTTTTATACTCTATTTGTGCTATGTTTGTAATCGATGCACACACATGAATAAAAACAGAAAATCTGTACACACAGTACAGCTGGTTTGATAATGTTTTCATTATAGTGTAGCATACTCCTAATTAGAAGACTTTATATTTGAGCCACAAAGAAATTTTGGCTACAGAGCTGCTTCTGCATCATTCACATAACAAAAAAATCTTTATCAATCCTGTGGAAACATATGAACCCCTCCTCCATCCATGGCACCATGTGATGGAAGGCACCAGAACCAGATTCATTAAATTAATAATGTCCTACTAAATAAATGAACAACCGAACACGTGTGCCACAAAATTTAATAGGTGGATTTCATCTGGCCCAGAGGTGCAAGTAAGAACATATCTGTGCCAGATGAAACATGGAGCACTATGTAAAAAATGCAAGTCAGGAAAATTGAATGTCATTAAATGTTAAATAATAGCAAGAATCCTCAAACTTCAACTTTACAACATGAACTCCACTATTAAGGAGGCTTTCACTTAATCAACACAGGGAACTACCTGGAACATAATCGAGAAACCATTTAAGTAGTATCCTCCTAAAATTGGTAATCAACTCTGGCTGCCCTGTGATCATATTTCTTATTCATCAGAATAGCAGGATGGAAGCAATAAATGTAATATATGTGATAGTAACTAGAAGTGGAAAGTGCTAGTCATCTGGAACGTCTCCTCTACACTGAAAAGAAAATTGTAGATACACATGCAGACATATATAGATACATCCCAATACACTCTCACCACACATCACAGAATATCCAGGGAAAATCCAGGTCAAGCAAATATGGCAAGTTGCAGCTCCATATTCAGAATTCTGGGTTCTCCAGGGATACAAAATACAATATGCAGGTGGCCCACTTAAGCAAAGCCCTTTTAAATTTCCTTGAATTAAAAGGTCCTTTATTTAAGCAAGCTATTTGTGCCTCTGATGTATGAAGGAACATCTATAATTAGGAAACAGGGCCTGAGCCCCTCCTTGCCCTCAATTAAGGTCCCTGCTCTTCTTGTCAAGGCTCCCCAGCCCCTCCTCCTCTGATGCTTTACAAAGCTAAGGGAGGTGAGAGAGTCACTGATTTTAATCTTACTAGCCTTTCCCCAGGTGCAAGACTTAGCAAGACTTTTATTTAAAAGGGATATGACACCATCTCATTCATCTGGCAGGTTCTTTTAAGCAATTTCTGCTTGAATATTAATAATATCTAAACAAAGTTAAAGTAATGAAATGGATCAAATATGGACTACCCAAAGCTGTGCTCCCTAAAGCCGATCAGAACTTAGATTTTTAACACTTTCTGAAGAAGACAAGTACCTATACCAAAGTAAAGAACGGAGGGAGGATATCCAGATATGTGGTAATGATATATGGACATGGGATAGAGAAACACATATAACCTGAAAATAAAACAAAATGAAAAACTTACTAGACAAAGTCACTATCATAGCTGTGACAAAAAAACCTAGTACATTCCATTGAGCTTAGATCTCTCTCTCTCTCTACCATGAGATTTGAATTCTGTCAATCTATAATCAGTATCCTCTTTTTATTAGTTGTAAAACTCCCAAAATATTTTTATATTACAGCATTTAAGTTAGCTATCTTTGTTTCATTTTAGTTATAATAAGTAACACTTCTGTTGATTCAGTGATTCATTTGATTCAGTGTGTTTACAGACCAAGATTTTTTACTGAAATCACCAAATTCAATCATCTTATTAACCCTTAATGTCTTTTTTGTCAAGATTTTCTAAGATTATGTACCATTACAAGTATTTCATATTTTTAAAATTCCCTTCTAAAACAAAATCCCTCTTAGCAACCATTTTTCTTTCAATAATGTTAGTAGCAAAAATAAAAGGCTATCACTGTCCATAACCTTCATCTTTTCTTTAGATCTCTGGACTCCACTCCCCCCACCCCTACTTCTTAATAAAAATCTTTATTTTTTTAAGAGATAATCTTTCTTTTTTTTTTAGGCCTCTGAATTTCTTTAAATGCTCAATTTTCTAAACTATCCTTTATTATTTTCATTCTTTAAAGAAAGCCCTCAGGTGTATATTTGCAAATTTGTGCCCACCCTTGTATTAGGCACAAAAACAGGCACCAAAAAAGATAGAACCCATCAACCCTGCCTTTTAAAAGCTTATCACTGAGGACCCAAAATACTTGAAAGCTTTGGAAAATTTTATTTCTAGTTGAAGACATAAGACATCCATAGAAATGACAGCAAAAGATTTGTCATCAAGTTCATATGTAGGATAGACCAAACATATCACAGGGATTTCTAGAAGGAAAACATGTAACTTCTTTCCAACTTCCCTCTAGATCCATATTTCTAAATGCCACCTAGATAAACAATAGCTGGTCAAATTCAGTATGTTTAAAATAAATATCAGTGTTTTGCTCCAGTTTTCTATACTTGGGTTGATAATCATTTTCATTCATCAGTCAGTATCCTTCAAGCTGCCCTTAGAGTTGTTATTCTCTTTCTCTACATCCAGCCTCCAAAGTCTGGTTGACGCTAGCTTCTAAATACCTCTTAACTCTTTCCCCACTACCTCCTTTCTGTTCCCACCATTGCCTTAGTGAAGGAAGCCATTTTATCTGATCTGGAGCATTGCTACCATCTCCTAACTCATTCCCCTTCCTACATATCCACCACCAGAAATATCTTTCTAAAACTTACATCTCAAGAGAAAACAGCCCACTGATGGTTCCCTACGGCTTATGGGATAAAGTATAAACCCTTTTTTTCCACCCCTAGAACCCATCGCAGTCTGACCATGGCCTTCCTTTCCAGCCTTGCTCTGTAGTCTCTACTCATCTGCACCCTACATTCCAATTTCATGGAACTTCTTATCATTTTCTGCATACCTCATGCTTTTTTCACAACTCCAAGCAAATCACTGTCCCCTTGTTCAAGAATGCCCTTCCCTCACTTCCCCTGAATTCCTATACCTTCCTCATGACCCGATTCCACTGAGAAACTGTTTACAAAGTCTCCCCTTGCTTGTCGTCCAAAAAAACTGGGTTCATGTCTCTACTACAGTAATTTTTAGATATATTTAAATAATTAACATATATCTATCTCCTGAACTCCTCAAATGTTACATATTGTACATTTATCTTTAGGTCACAAGTATCTATTGGCATAGGAGATAAACAATAAATTTTGAATGAATAAAGGGATGAATTACAGATGACAATAATAGAAGATGAAGGACTTCAACCTTTGCCTGAAGAAATGAAATATTTGGCATAGCAAAGAGTCAACAAAAACACAGACTTCATCAAAAGGAACCCCATTATAAGAAATGGTTTATCCAAAGCATTTTTTATGCACTAGCCTAAAATATCAGTGCTTTGCTGAGTTGCTTATAAATAATTTTCTTTCTCTGTAACAGCCTCTGTGCAGTCTCTGTAACAGCCAGTTGTGAGAAATTTCAAGATATAATGGATCCTTAGAAAAGTAGATATAGAGTTACCCTTCAATCCACAAATTGCACTTCTCGGTATATATCCGGAAGATCTGAAAGCAGTGACACGAACAGATATCTGCACGCCAATGTTCATAGCAGCAATATTTACAACTGCCAAGAGATGGAAACAACTCAAATGTCCTTCAATAGATGAGTGAATAAACAAAATGTGTTATATACACACAACGGAATACTACGCAGCAGTAAGAAGGAACAATGTTGTGAAACATATGACAACATGGATGAACCCTGAAGACATAAGGCCGAGTGAAATGAGTCAGGCACAAAAAGAGAAATACTGTATGTTACCAATAATGTGAACACTGTGAAAAATGTAAAATACATGGTTTATATTGTAGAAAATAGGGGACTTAGCAAATGACAGCAAATAGTGAAGGGGGAACGATAATCTAATAAGAACAGATAAGTTATGGAGGGTAAACTTAATATTATGGGAATGCTCAGGAATGATTATGGTTTGTTAATTTCTAGGGGGTCTGGTAGGAACAAGTTCGCACAAATGTAGTTATTTTAGGTATTTATTTTTCTTATTCCTTTGTTGGGTTATAGTCTGTTTGTTTTCTTGGGGTTAGGGTAGGAACATGTTGGAAGCAATGTAGTTATTTTAGGTTATTTGTTTTTTCTTATTCCTTTGTTTCGATTTTGTTTGAAAGAAAAAATCCCAGTCAGTCATGTTTTGTCATCATCCTCTTTATATGTTACTGAATTTGGTTTCCTAATATTTTCGCAAAGACTTTCTTGTCCCTGTGTTCGTGAGGCATATTGGTTTTTTAACTTTTTTTCTGGTGATGTCTTTTCCTAGCTTTGTTTGCAGGATAGTACCGTCCTCAAAGAATGAGTTAGGAAGTGTTCCCTCTGAAAGTGTTCGTGCAGGACTGCTATTATTGTTTAAATGTTTGATAAAATTCACCAACGAAATTTTTTTAAAAAAGGCATAACAGAAAAGAAGAAAACTGAACTCTACACAGGTCATTGGGTCTGTTATCAAGTGGAAATTATCTTTCAATCCCCCCACTTATCCCTATCAACTCCAGAAAGGAGCCACTGGAATTACGCAACTCTCACCACAAAGCCAAATAATATAACCCTCAAGTATGCCAAGAAGTTTGGAGAGAACAAAAGAAGGAAGACAGGTGAGTGCATAATATCTTATTTTCCTGTGGATTCAGAGCATACTCTTTTACTAATTAATTTACTTGTGAGCAACTGAGAACCATTTCTATTTCACTTCAGCTATTTTAGACATGAACAATGTTTGGGGGTCTTTGGAGGGACAATATTTCATATTTAGACAAAAGCAGTGAAGATTTGGGGGTGGCCTGTGGGCATCTGTTATAATAATATTTAACTGGAGTCACTAATCTTAAGAAAGGCAACAAATATTTGATTTGATTTGAGTATTGTGCACTAGTGCCCTAGAAAGTTTTGCTCTTGGCCACTGAATTTCCATCTCTAAAGTAAGCTATGGAACGTGGGCCTCATTTGTATTTCACCCATCTCAAAACTCTTATTTTATCTAGATCAAATGTTTCTCAAACTGGGGTCCAGGGACCTCTGGATTCTATCAGGGAGTCTGCCAAGTCAAAACTATTTTCACAATAATTAGAATTTGATGTGCACTGGCGTTTTTCAGAGTGATACTGCAACAGATTGGATGCAGAAACAGATAGGAGAATCCAGCTGTCACAGAAGTTCACAGAAATGTTGCTATATTAGGTTACTTTCTTGGGGTAGAGTAGGAACATGTTGGAAGTAAAGTAGTTGTCTTTTTCTTACTCCGTTGTTATGGTCTCTTTGAAATGTTCTTTTATTGAATTTTTTTTTTTAATTTTTTTTTATTTTCTATACAGTTGATTAAAAAAAAAGTTTAAAAAAATGTAAAATAATGCTACTTTTCTCATTAAATATTTTTGTTTTAGAAAATGGTTATTTTTCATAAAAAATGTTATCATGCAATGGATTTATTTTTGTTTTTTAAACAAATTAATAAGAAACCATTTTCAAATTTGTGAGCTTTAATTTTTAATATGGTAAATATTGATAGATATAATCCACATAAAACACAAGCTCTTTGGGGTCCTCAATAATTTTTAAGAGTGTTTAAGCATCTTAAGGCCAAAGAATTGAGAATTGCTGATTTATATAAAACATTGGACTAAACAAAGGCAAAACTGGCAATTTTAGTACCCAAGCCAAATTATTCAAATTACTCCTGAAATACCTATCCCCTGCAAACCTCTTAAAAGACCTAGTTTCAGGTTCTGACTGTACCATTAACTTGCTGGATAACTTTGGCATGTCAGTTAGTTGTTTGAGTGTCAAACTTTTTCATATATAAAATGATGATAATGACGACAATAATAGCTAACATTTATTGAGTGTTACTAAGTGATAGACATTGTTCTCAGTGCTTTATATGTATTATTTCATTCAAACCTCAACAGCAACCCTATGAGGAAGGTACTCATCCCTGTTTTACAGAGAAAATTGAAGAACAGAGAAATAAAGTAACTTATCAAAGGTCATAAACTTATAAGCATTAGAACTGGGATTTGAATCCATGCAATATGGTACACTCCACATGCCCCTTAGATCTCTTTAGCTCTATATAATGTAACAATTCCCCAAACTTTTCAAGTCAAATACACCAAATGAATTTCCCCAGGCATTCATCTTTGGCTTTGTAAAAATCCTTCTCCCCTGCCTCACTGTGTTTTAGCTTTGCTTTAAGTCTCTTCTTATAAGTTCTTTAATATTATTTTCCAAATATGAGCCTTTGATTGTATATAAATAAGCTCATTACATTACTCCAGATGTTTATGTCAAATTTCCCAGTTTGTAAAATTCTGAATGGACCAAATAAAACACAAGGCTGAATTTGACCTTAGGCTGCCAGAAAGCAAACTCCGATACAATGGAACCAACTCAATTTCACTTCACATGATATTATAGATCACACTTCATGTGATGTTAAACCAAAAACATTGGAAACAGTATACATTTATAAAAAGAGTAACAATACTACGACTACTACCACTTCATAGAATGAGGTTACTTGAGTAGAAAGAAACAATCCAGAGAACATATTATTTGAAATAGTGCCTCAGAAATCCTATAGAAAAACTGAATGTTACATGCCTGGGAACATGCAAAGAGAAAATGGCAGAAGGAAGGGAAAGGAGATCACGTCATTCCCCAACTCGAAACACTACATTAGCTTCCAAATACATTTAGAATAAAATCTAAACTCCCAATATCAGCCTACAAGATTCTGCAGAGTCTTCCCTTGTACCACTCTTACCCCTTATCAGTGCACTCCAGCCAGACAAGTCTCCTCTCTGTTCCTTCAACATCAAGTCAGTTCCCACCCTAGGGCCTTTTTGGGGGCTGTGGTTCACTCTGCCTTGGAAATCTCTTCACCCAAATCTTCGACTCAAAGTCACTTCCTTAAAGACACCTCCCCAGACTGCCTGATATTATAAGCCCTGCCAACCTCATTCCATTTCATTATTTTTTAGGATTTATACTATATACAATGCAAAGTATCTTGTTTATTTATTGGTTTACATCTTTATTTTCTGTCTTCACCCACTATGAGGCAAACAGAACATCAGGGAAAATGCCTACTCTACCCCCAACAGTGCCTGGCATCTAGAAAGCATTTAATAGATTTTTATGAATAAACATTGAATTAAATGAAGGTCTCTGAAATATGTGCTATTGTATATATTAATGGACAGTAGGTTATAATATATATGGAGCCACTGCAGAAGAATATCTTTTATCCCTCCAGGGCTAACTTCTTTCCCCTCATTGTCCAAAGAAAGGATGGTTAATGAAGCCAGGTTTCTCTGGAATGTTTGAATAATTAGCTAGAGAGGTGAGATATTGAGAGACAAGGTGTAATAGATTCTCTGACTGAACTCAGTTGAGAGCCTCCAACTGCATTATTGATTATGCATGCATTTAGACCCTTGCTATTTGCACATCAGCACTTGCAACACGGAATAAATTCTGGGTGGACCTATCTAAAACCAACAGGAGCAAAAGTCATTTATTCCAGCAATTAAAAATAAATATGGCCATGAAGTTACCGCAAAAACAAACAAAAAACCAAGGAGATTTATTTAGTACAGTCTTTGGGAGTTCTATCAAACTTTGTACTCTCAATATGACCCCTAGACTTAACATATTAGATAATATCAGCTATATTTTATTAGGAATTGATGTTTTTCTTGCATGTCAATACACAGTAGGTAATTTGAACCAAAATATATTGGCTAAAGAAACAGTGAGCTTAATAGTAGCTTTTGATCTAGGAAATTTGCCAATCTTGAGCACCAAATGTGCATACTATATTAAGGAAAGATCTTCTCTCTCTGTATTTAGCTTCTTTAGTACAAACTTTCCCTCACAATCTGAAGAGATCTGAACAAAGATATAAGATATTAAAGTCATTCTCCACTCTTAAATTCAAATACACTTCCTACCTTCCAGGATTAACTCATTGTCCTGGTCATTTGATCTTGCTTGACATCTTTGAAAACAAATGTTTCTGAGATAATTCTACAAGATGTTCGTCCTCGAGTTTATTCTTCTTCTGAAGTGTGCTTCTTGAAAATACAACCGTCAAGAAGATACTTTGTGACCTTGGATTTGCCCACAAAAATGGAATTTCATGTTCCACGTTCCAAGAAAGGTCATCTATTAGTTCTTAGTGGCCAAATTCAGTAGCCTTTACTTCTTTCCCATCCTCATGTTCATAACCAACTCCCTCTTTTCTTTAATCCTCTGAGATGTAGCATACTCCAACTCTTCATTGACCCAGCAGAGCTCATTTTTGGCTGCTATGTCTGCTCTTTAATCCTTGCAACAACTTTTAGAAGTGGGATGTGGCAAACAAATATCAATCAAGAACATGAAAGTCTCTGTATCTACATCTATTCTTGGGTTTTATATCTGTTTGATGAAGTGAAGTTTATATGGCACATTCATTACTTGATTTTATCCTACTGTGACAATGATTAGACAGTTAATATTATCTTTATTATACAAATGAGGAAACAGGTTTTGTAAGGTTTATTTAACCAGTTACCAGTCAACTCACGTTGGATCTCAGACCAGAAACCAGATTGTTTTATTCCTTATCACAGGCACATTCCACTACCTATGCAGCTTCTCTTACGTTATTACAATAGATTTCAATTTTTATGGAAGTAACTTTCACATTCTTTTGAATGAAAGAACCAGAATCCAGGAAATTTTTAGCTCTCACTTCATAGCTAAAGCTACCTGCCCAATGTCAAGAGCACAGAACTCCCTAATGAGTAGGTGGATGCTGACACATACAACACGAGCTTTCAAGGGTAAACTAAGTTATCAACTTTGGAAATATCACTTTAGAGAGTACTTCAGAATTCACAAAAGCTACTTCACCTTTCACCATGAATTTCCTCAATCCAAAAGCAATCAGTGCACAGAACCAGACAACACAGAACAGAAAACTTTATATCAAAAATGAACTTTGGGGTAAAAAAGGGGGCAATATGGCAGTGTAGAGAGGTGTGGCACTTAGTTGGTACTCTAGGGAAGCTGGTAAATAGCCAAGAACTGTCTGGAACAATTGTTTGGGGGACTTCTGTGACCAGACACACATCATACACCAATCTAGAACAGGTGGAAGGGCAGAGATCAAGTGCAGAACTGTAAATAAGTCTCCCAAGCTTGGATGCTGACACCCTCCCCCACCAGCAAGGCAGGCTGTTTTTGAGTCACTTCCCCAGGGGAAAAGAAGCAGTCTCTACTAGGAGAAATGGACGGAGAGCTGATGCTAGCTCCAACTGTGGATTTAATAAACAAATTTGGACTGCTAAATACAAGCTCCAGGTACAGATAAATCCAGAGCAAGCACAAAGGAACCCAAAGGTAGCTCCTGCACAGAGAGAAGGTGAGCATGATGGAGTAAAAAAAAAAAAAAAAAAAAAAAAAAACACAGAGGCTTTTGGAGTTGGATGAGCTCAGAATACTGAAAAAGGGCTGTGACCCAAGAAAAGAGGCACACAGAGCCAACTACCAACTCTGGTTCTTGACTGGCAAACCTGAGGGGGCTGGGGTCCGGGTCTGAAAGGACTTTTTTTTTTTTTTTTACTTTTTAGCATAAAGAGAGCAGCAGGCTTTTTTTGGTGGTCAGCACTGCCCCAAGCAAGGGTGGAGCTAAAGAATGTTTGAAAGACACAGTAACTAATAAGGTAAAGGAGATAGTTCCATAAAGGGCTTATTTTCTCCAAAAAATGGGGTGCAGCAGAGCCCAGCACAACTGGCAGCAATCATTCAGAGAATTTAAACCCCTGGGGCTGGAAAAGAGAAACAGTTTAAGCCTGCACTCTACCTCAGCCTCTCACTCAACCACACCCCTGGGAAGAACAGGGTCTGCTGAGAATTAAAGATACCATGCCACTTTACGCTGGTGGGACGCTGCAGGCAGAGAAGTGTCACCTGCTGGGCAGGATAGGAAAAGCACAGAATCAAGAGGCTTCACAGGAAAGATTAGCAACCTGCAGGGTTTCCTCCCCAGGGGAGCCTTGATCCCGAAACACCCTCTTCCTGAGTCCTGCATCTGTGTTGTCTGGGAAAATCTAGCTGGGGTGGGGTAGATCCTATCTAGGGAAACACTCCTCAAAAAAAAAAAAAAAGACTTTCATATAGGCAGGGCAAGAACCAGAGAAACAAGAGCTGAGAAATTCTGATCAGTTAAACAGAAGCTATGCTAGAGGTCTAGAATAAGTTGAACTGAACATCAAAAAACACATAGAGAACAAAGCCAACCAACAAGGAAACTATAGGGAAAAGAGAGAAAATGACCACCAGAATAAATTAATCAGGAAATCAGATGCTTAGACACTAAAAAACTCACGACTCATACTAGAAAGCATGAAGATATGGCCCAGTCAAAGGAATAACCTAACACCTCAACTGAGATACAGGAGTTGACACAACTAATTAACGATGTTCAAACAAATCTTCTAAATGAGTTCAATGAGTCAAAGGAAAATGTGGCCAAAGAGATGAAGGATATAAAGAAGACACAGGGTGTCCATAGAGAAGAACTTAAAAACTTAAAAAAACAAATGGCAGAATTTATGGGAATGAAAAGTACAACAGAAGAAATGAAAAACACAATGGAGACACAAAACAGCAGATCTGAAGAGCAGAAGAAAGGATTAGTGAACTAGAAGACAGAACATCTGAAATTCTACACACAAAAGAACAGATAGGAAAAAGAATGGAAATATATGAGCAGGGTCTCAGGGAACTGAATGATAACATGAAGTGCATAAATATATGTTTTGTGGGTACCCCAGAAGGAGAAGAGAAGGAAAAGGGAGCAGAAAGAATAATGGAAGAAATAATCACTGAAAATTTCCCAACTCTTACAGAAGACATAAAAGGACAGATCCAAGAAGCACCGCATACCCCAAACATAACAGATCAAAATAGACCAACTCCAAGACACTTACTAATCAGACTGTCAAATGTCAAAGACAAAGAGAGAATTCTCAAAGCAGCAAGAGAAAAGCAATTCATCACATACAAAGGAAGCCCGAAAAGATTATATGCAGACTTCTCAGCAGAGAACATGGAGGCCAGAAGGCAGGGGTATGATATATTTAAGATACTGAAAGAGAACTGCCAACCAAGAATTCTATATCCAGCAAAACTGCCCTTCAAAAATGAGGGGCAGTTAAAAATATTTTCAGACAAACAGATACTGAGAGAGTTTATGAACAAGAGACTTGCTCTACAAGAAATACTAAAATGAGCACTACAGACAGATAGGAAAGGATAGGAGAGAGAGGTTTGGAGAAGAATGTAAAAATGGAGATTATCAGTAAGGGTAAAATGGGAGAAAAAAATAAGATATGACATATAAAATCCAAAAGATAAAATGGTTGAAGAAAGTACTGCCTTTAAAGAGTTAAGAACACAGATAATTAGGAGATAGAAAGAGGGTGGAGATTTGGAATTTGATGCTGAAGGTGTACAGAATGTTCAATAGGATTGATTGTAAAGATCCAGCAATGGATAGTACAATACTACCTGATGGTAGCACAACACTGTAAGTATAATGAAGAAAGCTGAGTGTGAGTACAGTTAAAAGAGGAAGGCTAAGGGCATCTATGACACCAGAAGGATACATGGAGGATAAAAACTAGGACTATATAACTTAGCAAAACCTAGAGTGAGCAATGATGGTTATTAAATTTACAAATATGAGAAAGCTTTTACATGTTCCCATTACAAGGCGTTGAAAATATGGAAAAAATATAATCAATGCAAACTAGGGTCTACAGTCAACAGTAACAGTATCATATTCTTCCATTAATTGTAATAAAGGTAATAAATCAAAGCTAAATGTCAGTAAAAGGGGGATATAAAGGAGGGGTATGAAAGTCTTGTGGTGGTGGTGGTGGTTGATTATCCTTTCTATTTTTTTATTATTCTATATATTTTTTTCCTCTTCTTTCTTTGAGGAAGAAATGGAAATGTTCTCATATTGTGGTGGCAAATGCAAAACTATGTGATTATACTGGGAGCCACTGATAGTTCACTTAGGATGCATTGAATGATGTATGAATAAAACTGTTCAAAAAATAAACAGAAAGATACAAGTGCTAGAGAAAATGTGGAGAGACAGATATACCTATTCACTTTGGTAGGGAAGTAGAATGGTGCAGCCCCTCTGGAGGGGGCTGGATGTAGGGCTCCCATATGACCCCAGAACCCTGTTATGTGGTATATAACCCTGTTATGTGGTATATCCATTTGAACATGGATGTTTATGGCAGCATTAGTCATGATACGCAATGGATGGAGGTGGCCTAAGAGTACACTGATGGATAAACAGAGGGGCAAACTGTGGTGTATACATATAACAGAATATTGAGCAGCTGCAAGGACCGAAGTCGTGAGGCATGCAACTAGGTGAATGAATCTTGAGGACATTATGTTGAGTGAAATAAGTCAAAAACAAAGGGACAAATATTGTAAGATCTCACTAATATAACTAACTGTAATGTGGAAAGGCTGAGAATTGAATTTGAGGGCATAGGTTATCTGGGGATAGAAAGGTGACAGAGATTGGGCAATCAATGATTAAAGAGTACAGAATGTTCAATAAGGCTTATCGTAAAGGTTCCTAGATTGTAAGGTCTTACAGCAGTCCCATCTATTTCTAAGTTTTAACTGCTGTTTCTAAATTCTGAGGTGCTGAACTCTTTGTGTATAACCTAGAAGTTCCCTGGAAATTTGGGTATCTGTGACACCTGAGACTCAGAATAATGCAGCTATGAAAGTCAGCACTACTCCATACAACTGTTAAAGAAGCTGAAAATGATATCAGACTACAATTAGAAATATGAATGAAACAGACTTGGTTAGGACTAAGGTAAATCAGAATACAGGGTAAAGGATGATACTATGTTTTAAAACTCCAACTTCTGGTGAAACCAAAGGAAGAGAGCTTTATTTGGTACAAAATTTGTATTTTCTATAGCACACTACCTAATTTAACCTGTCTGGTCAGTTTATTTAAACAACGTAATTATATGGAACCTAGAATAGGGAATGAGAACTTGTCATTCTGTACAGGCTAATGTAGTACCCCAATACATCCCATAATATTTTGAGCAGAAAACAAAAAAAACTATTTGCAAAACCCCCTTGAGGGACTGGGGGAAAATGTGGAACTATTAAACTTCTGCACCTGGGGAATTCCTGCTATTGTTTCAAAGCAATAGGGGCTCCCAATTTAATAAACCAAGCCCTCAATTTAGAGGCTTGCCCTTATGAAACTTCTCTCTCCAATGGCAAAGCTGAGCCTACTTATAACTATGCCTAAGAGTAACACCCAGAGAACCTCTTTTGTTTCTCAGATGTGACCTGTATCTCTAAGCCAACTCTGCAAATTAACTCACTACTCTACCCCCTATATGTGACATGACTCCCAGGGGTGTAAATCTCCCTGGCAACGTGGAACATGACTCCCAGGGATGAGCCTGACCCTGGCATTGCGGGATTGAGAAATGAAGCAAAGCAAAGTTTCAGTGGCTAAGAGATTTCAAATAGAGTCAAGAGGTCATTCTGTAGGTTATTCTTATGCAGTATATAGAAATTCCCTTAATTTTTAGTGTATTAGAATAGTTAGAAGTACACACCTGAAACTGGCTAACTGTAATGCCTTGATTCTTGATGACAACTGTATAACTATATAGCTTTTATCATATGATCGTGTGATTGTAAAAACTGTGTGACTGACACTCCCTGGATCCAGTGTATGGGCAGATGAATAATAAAATAACCACAAAAATATACATAAATAATATAGGGGATAAGGAGAATGGGATGTTTTGGGTGTCCTTTTCTATTTTTATTTTTATTATTTTTTTTTGAAGTAATGAAAATGTTTTAAAATTGGTTGTGGTGATGAATACACAACTATATGATGATACTGTGAGCCACTGATTGTATACTATGAATGGATTATATGGTATGTGAATATATCTCACTAAAACTGCATTTTAAAAAAATAAACCTTGGGTTTTGAGGGAAAAAAATGTAAATACAAGTGTGGACCACAAAGACTACAAGGCAGAGAAATGTATAAGAACACTTTTGAATGGTGAGTTGCAGTGAGTTGTACCAGAAAACTTGCTGTTGTAAATTATCTGGGTTCTAATCCTGGTAATGTCACTCAGTAGGTAGCTTAACCTGGGAAAACTCTCTTAATCTCTCTGTGACTTATCTAAATAGGTAATTAGTGACTTGACCAGAACTACAGGTTTTTTTGTCTATTTATATTTAAATGTCTATATGATTTTCTCCACTTAGATTTTGCAACAGTTCTTCAATTTGGCATGTCCAGAATCCAACACATGATCTTCTCCTCCCTGCCAAACATGGCCCACATTCAGTGTTCCCCACCCCACTGAATGGCACTATCACCCATCTATCTTCTCAAGCCCCAAATCTCCAAATTATCCTTGACACTTTCCTTTCTCCCCACCTTGACCCCATTTAACCTATATCAGCTCCTGTGCTGGTTTTGCATTCCAGCAGCTTTAGCAAACCAAAACAGATTTTGGTACCAGAGAAGTGGGGTGCTGCTGAGTTTGCAAATATCAAACATTTTGGAACAGGTTTTTTAATGGATAAGGGGAAGATTCTGGAAGAACTGTGAGGAGGTTGATAGGAAAGGCCAAGATTGCTTTGAAAAGACTATTGGTGGACATATGGACATATGGACTGTAAAGATAGTTTTGATGAGGTCTTACACAGAAATGATGTATGGGTTATTGCAAACTGGAAGGAAGGTGATCCTTGTTTTAAAGTGGCAAAGAATTTGGCAAAATTGAGTCCTGGTGTCAGATGGAAGGCAGAATTTGGAAGTGATGAGACGGGATACTTAGCTGAAGAAATTTCCTAACTAAATGTGGAAAATGAAGCCTGGCTTCTCCTTGCAAGCTTATACTGAAATGAGAGAGGAAAGATATAAGCTGAGAACTGAACTCTTGGGTACAAAGAAACCAAAAATTGATAGTCTGGAAAATTCTAGGCTCCCAGAAAGTGAGACCCTAGAAGACAGTACCCCATATAAGGATTTAACCAAACAAGGAACCAGTTAGCCATTTCAGTACAAGCCAGGATTGGAGATGGAGTTATCTAGGAAGGATCTGTGGAAAGTCCTGTTGTCTGATGGTTTTGATCCCTGTATGCTGCATGCCAAGCCCACAAACTTTTTGCAAGATCTATATATAAAGAACCATTGCCAATCTGGACCAAAAGGGACAGAAAAGAGACATATTGAAGGAAAAACTACTTCAAAGGCAGAACCATGGAAGCCAAGGTCTGGAGCTAAGACACCTCATGACAGGAGAGCAGACCTACCCATGCATACGGAGAGGGTGACTTTGCCCTTGAGTTCAAAGAGGGTGCAGCACATTTCCTGAGGATTGGTGAGATCCTGGCTACCACCCTGCTATTCTGAAGGGGTTGAGCATGTGCTCCAGAGATGGCAAAGGGTCCAGTTGCCACCCAGTTGCTTGAGGAGGGTGGATGTGAGAATGAGGTGGTCTCCCCAACACTTGGATATGTTGGAGTAATCACCCCAGCATTTGGAGAGAATAGGGCCATTGTGCAAGCCCTGGAAAAGGTTGGGACTGCCACTGTCTCAAGTCCCAAGGATAAAACATCATTCTACAAATGACTCTCAGACGTTGAAATCTAATGGAGTTTGCCCTGCAGGTTTCCAGAACTCTTTGGGTCCTGTGACCCTATTTTCCTTCCAATCTCTCCCTGTAGCAATGGGAACATATATCATACGACTATCCCTTCTTTGTATATTGTAAGTAGATAACTTGATCGAAGTTTCACAGTCAGAGGGGAATTTTGCCTCAGGACAAACCATGTCTGTAACTGATTTTGTAAGACTTTGTATTTAATATTGTTCTGAAATGATTTAAGGCTTTTGTGATATTGTGATGGAATGAATGTATTTTGCATATGAAAAGAACATGTCTTTTTGGGGTCCAGAGGGTGGAATGTGCTGGTGTGAATCTGTTATGCACCCCAGAAAAGACTATGTTCTTTTAATCCAATCTTGTGGGGACAGACCTATTGTGGGTGGGACCTTTTGATTAGGTTGTTTCCATGGATATGTGACCCAGCCCATTCAAGATGGGTGGTAATCCTTTACTGGAGTCCTTTAAGAGAGACAGAAATGCTCCAGGAGAAACAAGCAAGGACCCACAGGAGCTGAGATAGAAGCCCAGAGACATTGTGGAGAAAATCACTAAAACTAGAAGTTAAACCTGGGAGAGATGGTTCAGCAGAGCCAGCCATGTGCCTTCCTATGTGACAGAGGAACCCTGGATGCCACTGGCCTTTTCTCAGAGAAGTATCTACTTCTTCATGCCTTAATTAGGACATGTTCATGGTCTTAGAATTGTACATTTGTGAACTAATGAACCCCATTGTAACAGCCAATCCATTTCTGGTATTTTGCATTCTAGCAGCTTTAGCAAACCAAAACAGCTCCCATCAATTTTACCTTCTAAATAACTCTCAAAGTCTTCCCCTTCTGTCCATTTCCAATGTTACCTTCCTAGTCCAAACTGCCATCACACCTCATTGGGACTATAGCAATAGCCTCTCACTGCTCCACTTGCATCCTTTCTGACTCCCCACCTAATATAGTCAATCTTGAATAATCTTTTAAAATGTAAATATGAACATGACATTCCCCCCACAAGTCAAATATCATTTCCTAAAAGATGCTTCCCTACCCTCCAGGCTCATGAAAAATTCTCATAGCACTATCCCTCTTCTTCATAGTTCTTGTACAATTTTACATCTATTTCTGTGATTATTTTATTAATACCTAAATAGAATACATACATGTTTTTTGATCACTATAGTACTCCCAGTGTGTTTGTCACACAGTAGGACTCAATATATATTCATGAATGAATGCTCTTATATGTAAAATTAAAGGAATGTGATACTTTAGACTTGTAAAAACATTTATTAATCCTCCATTTGATACCCCCCAAAAAAGATGTGAAAGTCCAAGTGATGTCTAAGGTCCCTTCAATTTATATTATTTGTATTTCTAAAAGGTTACTGTAAACAGCAAAGAAAATACTCCCTCACCTTGTGCTGGGCAAAAATGACACAGGGAAAAGTACGTGTGAAAACTCTCAAGGGGAGACTAGGGGACACTTTGGCTGATGGTGAACGCACAGAGCTAGATGTATTTACAGAGGAGAGAGGAAAAGAAGGTAACAATATGCAAACCACACACCCTGGAGAAATCAGAGAGGATTTAGTAAAATATGAGCTGGGTTTGAGAACAAACCAAGAAAATCTCTACCCACTCAGTGAGGGAGTGACTTTCTAGGGTTGTGAAAAGGGGAGAACAAAAATTAGAACAACTCAATAATTATAATAAGAGCAACAAGAAAGCAGGCCACTATTTCACAGAAATCTACATGAAGGATTCCCCATATTTAAAGCCATTAAAAACTAGACTGGCAGGTTTTCAAAGGACCAAAAATTTGGCAGGATTGGAGAAGGAAGATTTGCCAGATTAATATACCAACCACTGACAAGAAATCTGTCTATGTTAATTAAGCATATTAATATACATATAAGAGTTTCTGTCCCATATATCAAATAATCCCAGGACAGCTGAGAGAGGAGAATATAAAAGTCCTACCATATTCCATAAAATGGTGACATCTGGATAGTACAGTAGTACCCCAATAGGAGTATTTCATTCCTATTCCTGTAAATGCTAAATCATAAACAGCATCTTCCTTTCTAAGAGCCAAAAGCAGAATCTTTCTGAAGATACAGCAAATATAGACATTACCACATGAAAGAGGAGCCCTTCATTGGTTAAACAGGTTGGATATTCCTCCTGAACAGAGAATATAAACTTATGATTTTCCCTTTTTGAAATATAAGGTACAGAGAAAATCTCTGGGTGAAGATGTCCAACTGAGATTACCCATGTCCCCTTTCTCTCCAGACCTTTTAAAATTACAGTGAAGCAATAATAGGGGCACAAATCTACATGGAAATTAACATGTTCAGGGGAAGAGAATTTCAACAAATAGCTAAGATGGAGAGAAATAAAAGGACATCAATACATGAAATAGAAAAGAGAAAGCTGCCGACTAGAATAGTTATGAAGGAGGTTTCAATGGTGGAGAGATTAGAATCCTGGAATTACTATGAAACACAAATTTACATATCACTGGACAGACTTGGAAGAGGGTTAACAAAAGGTTTCTATACCTGAATGATCAATCCTTCACCCCATTCTCTTATACCTGCATACAGGACAACAAGTTTCCCACCCACTCATATTAGCGCTAATCCTGCTGTTGACAAGTGTCGCCTGTCCACACAAAGCTGTCAGGGGCCCTCCTATTTCCTCATTCTAAAATATATCAGTGGTCATCTGAAGAAAGCCAACTACATGAAAGAGAAGGACCAAAGAAAACAAATAGAAAAACTGACCCTGAAGGAAACAATTTTCTAAGAAAATCAATCCCAATAGGTATGTACAGAAATATTCAAGAAGATATTTGATAAATGAAATAAGAACAAAATGTAATGAAAAAGGAAAAATCACAAAACGAGAAAAACACTGCTAAAATTTTAAAGTATGATTTTAAAAAATTAAAATTCAGTCAGTAGTTTAAAGGATAAAGCTGAGGAAATCATCTAGAATGTATAACAAAAAAGGAGAGAGAGAGAAAGAAAGGAAAACTATTTTTTTATCTATCTATAGCAAGAGAATTGATCTAAGAGGTCAAATTTTTGACTAAAAGAAATTAGAGAGAGAACAGAGAAAATAGAGGGAGAATTATTCTCAAAGTAATAATAAAAGAAAATTTCCCAAAACTTGAGAGAGAGAAATTTAAACATTGAAAGGATCCAATAGATATTAACAGAAGATCTAAGCTTAAACACATCTTTGTGAAATTTCAGAACAATTGGATAAAGAAACCAACATCTGAGAGAGAGAGAGAGAAAGAGAGGAACAAACAAAACACTGAACCTACAAGAACGAGAATCAGGCTGCCATCAGATTTCTTATTAGAAACAGAAGAAGCTAGAAGACAGTTGTGTAAGATCTTCAAAATACATCAGGAAAATATTTTGATCCTGGAATTCTACACCCAGACATATCAGTGAAATGCAAAAGGAAAATAAATCCAATGTCTGACATGTAAGGCCTCAAAAAGTTTACTCTTATTCTGCACAAGATTTTGAAGATATCCTCCAGCAAAACAAAAGTGATAACCAAGAAGGGAAATACAGTACAAAGAACAGTACAACAAACTGAAAACACATGAAAAGAAACCCCAGAATGAGAGCCTACAAAGCAATCTGTGCACATTATAACCAGAATCAACTAGATCCAGGAATACTGTCAAGGAAAAAACGGAATGCATAAGCACTAGAGAAAATAAATTAAAAGCTCTAAAACATTATAGATACAGTAAAGTAAACATGTATTTCTCCTCAAAATGGGGAAGGGCAATCATAAACACCAGAAAAATGTAGAAGAAAGAAATGGCCTAATATATAACAAATTAAAATAAAATACAATTTTGAACATTTTGATGGTGTCTAAGAAAGACATCTTTTCTTCATGTCGAATCATGACACTGGAACTGTAAAGAGGAAGTATAATCCTAACACATAGTGGCTCTACAGTAACTAATATTTACATAACAGACAGGCAATAATGTACAATGGTCATGGGAGCTGTGACATAATGCAAAAACAGCTACAATCCTCCACCTTCCTCTGTAACCACACCAATGCAATGTAACTTTCCAGCAACTCTCAGCAAGTGGTGGAATCTACTTCCTTTTCCCTTGAATCTGGGCTGGTTGTATGACTTCTTTTGATCAACAGAATGCAGCAGAAGTGACAGTGTACCATTTCCAAACCTACATCATGAGGTCAGAACTGCTTCTGCTCGCTCTCTCTTGGAACCCTGCCAGCAGCCATGTGAAGAAGCCCAGGCTAGCCTTCTGGGTGATGAAACACACGTGGCTCAGTCTCCCGCCTAGCCCCAACCAACATCCATCCAACCCCCAGCAGAGCTGCCGAGCACCCCACAAATGCTTGATAAACCCAATCAAGATATAAAGAGCTGCCCAGTTAAAGCCAGTCCAAATTTTTGACCCACAGAATCATGAGGTAAAGAAAGGGTAGTTATTTAAAGGCATTGAAATTTTGAGGTGGTTTGTTACCCAGTGAAAGCTAATTCAAGAAGAAATGCACTCCAGAGCAAGACTAGTCCACCAAAAAAGCTATGTGACTTTGAGCAAGTTACTTAACCTCTCGATGCCTCAGTTTTCATATCTGAAAAATATGAGTAACATATATGAATCACCTCATAGCGTTGTCTGGGAATTAATATACATAAAGTATTTATGTAAAGAAATTTGAATTAATATATGTAAAACAATTAGAATGGTGCCTGGCACAATGTAAATGCTCAATAAATATCAGCCATTATTATTTAAAACACAAAAAAATTTTAATGTATTTATTAATTTTCAACATCTAGAATTACCCACAAAGTACACATGGCTTAACTATAGCTATATAATGGAATGAAAAGTTAACAGTCTCGTGACAATGCAACCAACAGAAGTTGGGAGGTAGAAAGAGGAAAGAACAGGGTTAAAGATGGCAGGGAACTAATATAGTCATCGTATAAAATGGGGCATCAAGAGAGACAGACAGTCTAATGCTCCCAAAACAAGAAATAGTGATTATATGAAAATGTGTATCTTTGCAAAGATAACAAAATGAGAAACTGAATGGTGACAGAATTATCAAAAAGTAGGAAGGTGGGGAAAAATAAAGGTGGGAGTAAGGGAACTCAATCCTCAGGTATCATCTATTATCCATCATTGCAAGAAGAAAACAGATAAAGTTTAAAGATGAAACCTTAAAAATGCAGTCAATGCATATTACTTAGAGATGTAAAACTGAAAACATAGCTTGCCGCTGTAAAGAGAATGGGATGGGGGGAGATGAAACAATAAAAGTTCTTCTATCCTATTAGTTTTCTTATGTACACATGACTTTGAATCCCTGAACCATCTGTACTTCACAATTTTAGGCAAAAACATACAATGACTTTCAAAAACAAAGTCTGGTAAAGTTTTACAGTACTTATAATCTAAAAGGATGAAAAACTTTCTGAAATCCATTTTTAAAATACCAGTATTAGTAAATTACATAAATCTTTGCTTATTGGGAATTCACAAATTAAAAATCGGGATCCTACATTAGGGTACATTTCATGCACAGAAAATAAAAGAGAAGACCCTCTCCTCTGTCTCACGTGTACTTTACCTCCCTCTCTTTTCCTTGAAGCTGAGCACTATTCACTATACACCATGGACCCCTCCCCATCTTCCTGACATCTTCTTCCTCTGTAGTATAGCGAGCAGAGCTTCAACTTGGAAAAAGATATCCGAGTTTAGGTCCAGCTCTGCTGTGTTTTTGCTCTGCGTGGCTACGGTCAGGCTACTTCTCCTAATGGAAAAGCAGGACCACCCTCACAGGCTATCTTTCAAAATTAAAAAATAGTGTCTTAGTACACACTATATATGTGGATATACTATCTTGCTCATAGTAATTGCTCAATAAATAGATATTCCCAGGTTGGGGAAGGACAACAAAGGAGGTACAGTAACACAATCAGAACTAAAATTGAGGGAATTCTACCATTTTCTTTACCTTCTATGATCCTAAGCCCCCTGAAAGCCAAGAGCTTAGGGACACTCTGGAACTCCTACTGTGGTCACCAGCCCCACTAAAGTCTGGCATCTGCAAATCCTCCCCAAAGGTGATTCATGGACAGCTTTATCTTTGCAACAAAATTCATTTCTGGAGATGAAAAAGGATCACCTTTTCCCAAAATATTTTTTAAAATCTTCCTAGGGAGGGTAAGAAGGTACTAAAATTTAAAATAGATTCATGAGCAGAAATCTGCTTTAATTCTAGCATAATAAAATAATGGGCAATTATTACAAATGCAAGAGCAGAGAAAACATTACTTTCCCAACTTGTTTGGAATGGTGGTCAGCTGCCTAAGTACAGATCCTCAGGTCCATAAAACAGGGCTCCTTGGTCTCAAGATCTCTATTTGCACCATTTCATGGGGAAAATTCTACAAATTTTGAATCACTAATGTATCTGTGAAAAAATACCACATACTTAATAGTAGCCTGCTTGTTGTCATTTGGCCACTTCCAAGCCCTGCTTCCCAGGGCTGCTATGCTGAACTAGGAGCACTGAAGGCTATTTTGCAGGGCCATGCTGTAAGGTCTTGTAGAAGTTGTACACTCAAAATTAAGTCAATAAACTCACACTTTGAAAATCATGCCTCAGAGGTCTACGTTTTTTCCAAAGATTCTATCATGGACTGCCCTCCAGAGCCTGGCATACACCTTATCCTCCCATGAATCATTCAAATTTTCAAATAATATCATCAATCATAATTTATCTTGTTTTCCCTAGCCATGGCATGTTTTTATTTTCTTTCATCTCAGACTAAAGCAGTGACAAGAAATTTCCCCTTATGGGATACCATTTTATTTTTGCTTTTCACTCCTTTTAGGAAAAAAAAAAAAAAAACAATAATAAATTATCTTTCATAGAAGAGCACCATATCATCACCTGTCATTTAAAAGCAATTTGTTATTATTCAAGACCAAATGATGCAACATGGGGATAAATATTTAATTGTAGAATTTCCACGTTCCTCTCTCAGAGACAAAGTACAATGTAGCTTGGGCCAACACACATGCCTAAAGTAAGCTTCCTTCCCACACCTGGAGGGTGACTTTAAACCCTTTGGTGCAGATGTTTCACAAACACATGGGAAAATAATATAAAGAAAAATCACTGGCAACCCAAAAAGTAATGGTGACCGAAATACAAAAGTATTATCATTTTGTCAGAATTACTCAATATATTTTAACTTAAATGTGAACCGGTAGAGGCAGGAATTCCAGAATATGGAGTAGGAGCTTGGCAGGCCCTCTCCCCAGCAAAACATTGTAACTACTGAAAATTATATTTTAAAAAAACAATCATTTAAAGTCTCTGGAAATTGTCCTAAATGTATAAAATAAGTGGAGAAATATTTATTCAAGAAAGTCTACTAAATCTCAGTAAGAACAGTGAGTCTGAGATTTGAGCCACAACTCACTCCATTATGTATCATGATTAGAAATTCCATGTTATAAAAGCTCCAGCCCTGGCATGAATACAAGACACTCCCTCTTCCTCAGCTCCCAGTCTGGGGCTACAGTTCCATCCCGGGAAGAGCAGGCTGCTGGCATTTCCACTTTGGAAAACAGTTGGTGTTTCTTCAAAAAGTTAAATATAGAGTTACCCTAAGGCCCCACAACTCTACTCTTAGGTATGTATATATTCAAGAGAAGTGAAAACATATGTTCACACAAAAACTTTTACACAAATGTTCATAGTAGCATTATTCACAATAGCCAAAAGGTGGAAACAACCCAGGTGTCCATCAAAAGGTGAACAGATAAACAAAATTGGTCTATACATACAATGGAACACTATACAATCATAAAAAACGATGTTCTGATACATGCTATAATATGGATGAACCTTGAAAACATTAAGCAAAGTGAAAGAAACCAAACAAAAACGGTCACATATTATATTATTCCATTTACAAAAAATGTCCACAACAGGAAAAATCTATGGAGACAGAAAGTAAATTAGCAGTTGCTTAGTGATAGGGGAGGATGTAAGGGAGATGGGGAGTGACTGCTAATGAGTCTGGGGTTTCTTTTTAAGGGAGGATGAAAATATTCTAAAATTAGATTGTGGTAATTATCGCACAATCTTCTGAATACTCTAAAAACCACTGAATTGTACACTTGAAATGGGTGAATGCTATGGTAGGTGAATTATATTTCAATAAATGTTTAAAAAAGAATTCATACTGACTTAAGGACATATTCTCATAGTTACTTTTTTATCCAAGTTACTTTTTAACTAATCTGAAATAGAAACATTTTCTTGTAACTTGTTTCCCTCTTCTAAAAATATGGATATTTTTATTTAATTGATGATCCTGTTTTCTAAGTTTTTAAAAGTATAAATAGATTTAAGATTTTAAAAATGTGAATGGGGCAGGGGTGGGATAGGGTTGGGGCAGGAGGTGGATTTTCTTCCTAGTTAAGAGAATGTGAGATCCCACCTCCCCGCTCTCTCCAACTGCTGCCGTGGTCTTAACTGCTCTTGGGCTCCACTCTCAGCCCAATAAGCAGAAATTAACACCGGCCTAAAAAGAAGTACAGAACTGCACAAAGGTTTACTGACCATCCCTGCTGTTGGGGGTTGTATCATACCCCCACAAAAGACATGTTAAAGTCCTAACCCCTGGTCCTATGGGTGTGAACCCATTTGTAAACAGGATCTTTGAAGATATTATTAGTTAGGGCATGGAATAATTTGTGAATAGTATCTTCAAAGATCCTATTTAGATGAGACCAAGTTGAATCAGGATGGGTCTTAATCCATATTACTGGAGTCCTTATAAGCAAAGGAAATTCAGACATAGTCAGTCAATAGAAGCCAGATCTCCCGCAGAAGGCAGGGGAACAGACATAAGGAGAGAGAGAGAGATAGCAACCTGACAGACAACTGCCAGAACACTACAGACTCCAGGAGAAAGCAAGCCCTGGTAATACCTTCATGCTGGACTTTTAGCCCCCAAGACCATGAGATAATAAATTCCTGCTGTTTAAGCCGACCAACTGGTGGTATTGTTATACCAGCTCTGGCAAAGTAAGACAACTACTGATTCCCTGGCTGTCTAGTACACTTACGTCTTTATGTGCCCTGACTATGGTGACACATTAATCTCTTCCAACTTCCCAGACCCTTTGCCAACACCCAGCAGGTCATCTATCTTTTGTAAAAAGCTTAGGTATGTAAAAGAATCAAATATCTAGAAATAAACCTAACTAAGGATGTAAAGGACTTGTACACAGAAAACTACAAAACATTGCTAAAAGAAATCAAAAAAGACCTGAATAAATGGAAAGACATTCCATGTTCATGGATTGGAAGGCTAAACGTCATTAAGAAGTCAATTCTACCAAAACTTATCTACAGAGTCAATGCAATACCAATCAAAATTCCAACACTATTTTGCAGAAATGGAGATAATAATAATCAATTTTATTTGTAAGAGTAAGGGGCCTCAAATAGCCAAAAACATCTTCAAAGAGAAGAATGAAGTAGGAAAATTCATGCTTCCTGACTTTAAGGCATATTATAAAGCCACAGTGGTCAAAACAGCATGGTACTGGCATAACAATGGGCATACTGATAAATGGAATCAGATTGGGCACTCAGAAATAGACCGTCCGGTCTATGGTCAACTGATTTTTTATAAAGCTCCCAAGCCCACTCAACTGGGACAAAACAGTCTCTTCGATAAACAGTATTGGGATAACTGGATACCCATAATCAAAAGAATAAAAGAGAATCCCTATCTCACATCCTATTCAAAAATTAACTCAAAATGGATCAAAGACCTAAATACCAATACCATAAAACTCCCAGAAGAAAATGTAGGGAAACACCTTCAAGATCTAGTGATAAGGTAGTTTCTTAGACTTTACACCCAAAGCACAAGCAACAAAAAATAAAATAGGGAAATGGGAATCCCCCAAGGTTGAACACTTCTGTGCTTCAATGAATTTTGTCAAAAGGGTAAAAAGGCAACCAACTCAATGGGAGAAAATATATGAAAACCACATATCCGATAAGGGTTTGATATTCAGAACATATAAAGAAATCCCACAACTCAACAATAAAAAGACAAACAACCCAAATATAAAATGGGCAAAGGACATGAACAGACATTTCTCTAAATAGGGAATACAGATGGCTAAGAGCACACAAAAAGATGCTCATCTTCACTAGCTATTAGGGAAATGCAAATCAAAACCACAATGAGATATCATCTCACACTTACTAGAATGGTCACTATTAAACAAACACGCAACTACAAGTGCTGGAGAAGATGTGAGAAACTGGAACACTTATTCACTGCTGGTGAGGATGTAAAATGGTACAGACACTGTGGAGGACAGTTCGGCGATTCCTCAGGAAGCAAATGATAGAGTTGCCTTATGACCCGGCAATCCCACTACTCAGGATATACCCAGAAGATCTGAAAGCAGGGATGCCAACAGATATTTGCACACAGATGTTAATTGTAGTATTATTCACAATTTCCAAAAGACTGAAACAACCCAAATAAGTGTCCATCAACAGTTCAAAGGCTAACCAAAATGTGGTATATACATATGACAGAATATTATTCAGTAGTAAGAAGTAATGAAGACCTGAAGCATGCAACAACATGGATGAAACTTGAGGACATTATGTTAACTGAAAAAAGTCACACACAAAAGGACAAATATTGTATGATCTCACTGATATGAACTAATTATAATACATAAACTCATAGATACAAAATACAGAATATAAGTCACCAGGATATAGAATGAGGCTAAAGAATGGGGAGCGGTTACATAATGTGTGCAGAATGTTTAACTAGGGTGAACTTAATGTTTGGGAAATGGACAGAGGTGATGATAGCACATAACAGTGCTGAGTGGTGTGTGAGTGTGGTGGAAAGGGGAAGTTTAGAGTCATGTATGTCACCAGAAGGAAAGTTGGAGGTTAAAAGATGGGAATGAATGAAACAGTGAATCTTGTAGCAGACAATGTCCGTGATTAACTGTACAAATATGAAAAAGTTCTTTCAGGAACTAGAGAAGATGTATGATACTACTGTAAGAAATTAATAAAAGAAGGACATATGGGAAAAAATTTACCTATTGCAAACTATAGACTATAGTTAACAGTAATATTTTAATACTCTTTCATTAACAGTAAAAATGTACCACACCAATACTAGGGGTCAATAATATGGGGGATAGGGGGTATGGGAGGATTAGAGTTTTCTTTTTTATTTCTATTTTTACTTCTTTTCTGGAGTAATAAAAATTTGATCATTGGGTTGTTTGCACAACTATGTGATGATACAGTGAACCAGTGATTGTATATTGCAGATGGTTTCTACGCTATGTGAATATATCTCAATAAAATTGCATTTTAAAAAAATTCCCAATAGAACATTCACAAATTCTATTTAAATGGGGAAAAAAAAAACTTTACTTGGGTATATACTTACCTACAGAAATATGTTCATGTTTGGTGCTTTTTATTTGCAGTAATGGTATCTTGCTGTGACTCAGTTCTTCACCTTGCTTTGTTTCACTCAACACTCTCCTTTTTTTTTTCTTTTCAAAAAAAATTTATAATTACAACAGTTTTATAATTTATAATTACTACAGTTCAAAGGCTAACCAAATGTGGTATATACCACATTAAAATAAAAAATAAAAGCTTAGGTATACTATTTTCCATAGGCCAGATGGATGAGGTTTCCTCACAGTCACACCAGCCTATAAATATAAAAACATAACAGGAAAACCAAACTTGCTAATTTATGGATATTGACAACCAGAGGCATTTCAAAGCATTTATTTATATAATACTTTTACATTAAACGTAGGATTTCTACATATAATGTTAAACACCTGTGCCCTATTTTGAACTTTATTCCATTTGCTTCTGATTCAGTCATAGCAGCAGACTTTAGAAAGAATCTATTTAACACCTTGTAAAACTTTCACTTCTCATGAGTAATTATAAGTGCTCTCTCAAGAGTTTGATCATTAAGTACTAAATCTGAGAAATATTATACTGTTCAATGTGTTTAAAATAAAATAGATGAATAAATAAAATGCTAATATTTTAATATCTATTAAGATTTACTAGGATGATGTATATTTCACTAAAAACAGCTTATACAAAGTATATTTCACCGAAGAGTATTTCAATATTGCAGTCCTGTATTTAACCAAGTTGTCCTATGACTGTATTTTTTAATCACTTGAACTTACATCACCCAAAACACAGTTTGGCAAGAGCCCTCCGATAACCAAGTTGATTTTCAAGCCCTTGGATTAGCCTTATAAACAGGATACCACAGTTTATCAAGAGCAAAAATCTCTGAATATGGGAAGGCTGGTTTTGGTTTCTTGTGTCAAGCTCTCTATCTTTGTATGACTTCCAAACTTGGCTAAATATATATTTTTTTCATTCTTCCTATTTATTTTTACATTTCTTCAGGCACACATATGATCTTAAGTTTGGAGAGACAGGATAAGGCTTGGAAATGACCCCTAATGAAAACTTTTATAGTAAGCATGCCAAGAGAGGGGAAAAAATGAAGTCCTGTCTAGACCCAGACAGCTTTGCTTGACCCACTTATAGTTAAATGAAATATCAATGGGAAATTCAAGGTAAGCAAACTAGCCAAACTTCTGCAGGAGGTGGCTCTGATGACTTGAGAAGAATGACATCTGATCCTTCTAAAGAAAACACATCTTTCATGGCTGTCAGCACACTACCAAGGAAGAGAGGGGAATAAGCTGAAGCATAAATATTACTATTCCTAGAGGATGCCCTTCAAGAAAGGAAGGCTTTGTCGTGGCTGTGTTTATATAAATCTTTGGAATACTTCACCAAAAAAATCACATAAATGCAAGTCCCAGCCAATGAAGTAGAAACTAGTTCAATGTGTTCAAACACAAACTCCAGGCACCCATAGAAGAAATATCATGTTCTCTCGGAGCTTCCATAGTAAATAAATAATAAGATGACACAGCTTAGATTGTAACAACAGCAGTCAAACTCCAAATGTGACTTGGTTAATAGGATGACTAAAAAGGAACCCAAGAATGTGTTGGAAAAGAGCTGCTAGGAGATTGGATAGTACAGATTTGTGAAAACAAATCAAGCACTTGCAGTAAGTGAAAATAAATATTCTAAACTGGGTAAAGTTAATAAAACTATGGAGTATACTGATTCCATCAATTTTATTAATGGTTCCAAAAAAAAAAAAAAAAAAAGGAAAGAATTTAGGTAGATGTTAGACAATGGCCCTAATTCAGCTCAGTGGGACAATACTGAAAATAACCTCCTCTTCTCCAAACCCCAGTAATGCATAGATCTTAGATACATGGTTCATTCCTTCAAACACTCCCACAAATTAGAGAATGTTTTTGGAGCACACATAGTTTATCTCCCTTACAGAGAACTAAACATTGACTATAATGCAAGTCTACTACTAAACAGCAATACTGCCAAACATGTGAATTATGTGTCTCTAAAAAACAGTAAATAGAGATGAAAGTACATCAAAATAGTGTGTGGTATGTGTTTATACACACAAATCCATACATATATTACAGATATATGTGTCTTTGGTGTATCACAAAATTTATCTGAAAAATAAAAATGGGGCAATAAATTTGCATTTATTTAAAGTAGTTCCCTCAAAACATCTGCATCAATTCTTACACTATCTCCTTAACCACATCTCAGATACTACTTCCTTGGTCTCCTCTGGCCAAAATACAAAAAAGAAAAAGGAGAATCCCATCCAAATATCTCCTGGCAATCTCTCCCACCAGCTCATTAGACATTCCCTGGACATATCTGAATTCCTACTTGGAATTTTGTAAAGACTCCAGCTATACAAGGAAATGAGATTAAGTAAGTCCCACCTGGTCTCATTTATAAAGAAGTCTAAATCTGAAGCAGCTGTAGGTTGAAAGATGTCTGTGAAACAATTCTGTGAAGAGCTATCTGTACTAGAAGATTAAAGATGCTGACTCCTGACCAAAAGACAATAGGAGAAAAGATTAAAGATGCTGACTCCCAACCAAAAGACAACAGGAAACAAAAGACAATAAGGACATCTCAACACCAGTTGCCGGAGAAAGGAGCCAAAGGTCTTTTCTTTGTTGACAAAAGATGCTGAGTCCAAGAAAGAAAAGCATGTGGCATGTTCTCCATCTGTCATTCTGCCTTCATAAACCAGATAATATTGTCATAAAACCTGAAAATGTTATGGTAAGAAAAAGAAGGTAATGGGGAATATAAATGCCTATCAGTCACAAGAATTACTGTTTTCATTCAATGATACATATATATATATATATATATATATATATATATATAGGGGCTTTTAGAATTGTTCTGGAAACAAGTAGATGGTAAACACTATTGAAGTGTGTAAAAAACAAGTGTGACCACATGGTTTCATGAACATACATGTCCTTTAGAATTATGGTTAAATTATGGGAAAAAATGGAGTGCCACATTTTAGTCCCAACAATCTGTATTAATAGAGTTATAACTTATTTAAGCCCAACAAGGCCTTTGATAGAACATGGAAGGGTGGTTTGTTTCCTCCCTCAGAAGGAAGCCAGGAAAATCTTTCTGACACTGCCATCTGTTTCCTCTGTCTGAAAGTTCTCATGCGAAAAGCTTGGACACTCTGGGTGCTCAAGCATAAAAGCTCTGAGAACCCACTGGAAGACTTGGCAGAGTTCAGAAACGGTGAATATCAAGAATAATAAATAAGACACTCCTTTGAAAGAGAGTTGATATGACTTTCATTCATAGCCCTGTTCTTGGTTGGAGCACAATCAGATCAAGGAAGCATGTTAAGTTAATCAAGTTTCTACTTTTAAACCAATTCCAGTTGCATTTCTGTTACTTGCAACCAAAAGATTTCTGACAAATACACTGGATAAAGAAGCAGAAGTTAAGGATCCTGAAAAATGGAAGGGGACCTAGAAAGTAAACCAACCAGCTAATTAGCTAAGACTAATTTTATGACATAATTGCAAATTCATTTTAGAAAATTAGTAAACAGGAACACAGGGATGATAGATTGCCAAGGCGAGTCATATAAGGTTTTGTGTTCTGGCATCTGAGGTAAAATTAAAACCCAGAAATCCTATAGCCAACCATTTTCCCTGGCCATTACAATGAATCCTGATTCAAGAAGGAGAAAAAAAAAAGGGAAGCTGATTATGGACATTTACTCCCTTGACATGAAATATTTGAAACAGCCCACTGGTCCCTATTTTTAGATTAAAAACCAATCACTGAAAAAGGCCCATAACCAGCACAGTAATGAGCCCACGGCCATTTATTTATAGTTAGCTCGAGATGATTCATGAGCTGCAACTCAAATGTCTGGTAAGTGCTATGTGACTCCTGGACTTTATCCACTTATTTATGTGTGGCCAAGACTTCTCCCGCAGAGAATGTCTATATGCAAACACACTGCCTTGTATGTGGGTATAGAAGAAAGAGAGGGAAATATATATTCAGTGGTGTATGACCTGAATACATTTTATGAATCTGTCCAATCATATTTAGCTTTTCCATAACTTAGTTAGGCCATCCACACTGAATTTACTGCAGGCTGCATGCAAAACTAACAGTGCAGGCAAGATGGTAACGAGAGTCTAAGAGAGACACATGCATTTTCATATATATTAGTAGTTTATATGGAGAAAGAAAAACTGAAGGATAAAAGAGGCACCAAATATTGCCAGAATGACAGATGAAATGCTGAAGTGATGAAATACTGAAATTACAATCCTTTGAAGTAGGCTCTGGGTAAACGAGCTACACAGAACATGGCAAGAAATGTGTGGCAACAGTTGTGATGGAATTTGTCTTAATTAACATTCCCTAGTGAAAAGATAAATCTTGCTAAAGGAGTTACTGGAAGTTCAATGAATGGAAGCCCAATGTTCATGTTGCCATTAGAGTTCAAAAGGAGAAATAAGTCTAACTTGCATTTGCATTATCTACAAGCCTACCCTGTAATATCTTAAGGAAATATGCATTGTGTATTCTCTTTCTTTTCATGTTTCCTACAAATAACTGTTCTGAATGTTGCGCATTCTACTACTGAAATTAAGGCTTACAAATGTAGTTGTTTGGTAATACATTTGATGTCTGTTAGTTCTTTTAGCGTGTTTATTACTATGATCACCTATAAAAGACATTTTAAGAAGATGTGAGTGGGGAAAAAAGTGGTTCTGGACTGATGCCAACAGATTGGCAGTACATCTAGCAGCAAAAAAAACTACTAAAGAATGTTATATTTAACACTTCTACTAAGGAACGTATATGATAATAACTAGGACTCCATCACAATTAGACTGCTGTGACAAAGAGATAAATGCCAATACTCTACTCTAAGGTCAGTTCTTCTAGAAATTAGACGGGTTGGAAAATCTTTAACTCACTAGGCTAGTTTCTTCTATTCAAAGAGAATAGAAAGTTAAAAGCACAATCTTATTGCCTCACTGTGGTCAAAAAAATACAAATGGCAGTAAATATTTTTCACTTGTATAAGGATGTACAGTTTACAAAATCCATTCTCATTAACTATTTTGTTCGATCCTCTCCTTTGATCCCATTTTGCAGAAAAATTTGGAGAGGTTGAGTCACTTGACCAGAATTATACAATTTATAAATGCAGAAGCAAAGCTTAGAACCCAGTCTTTCTCACACAATATCATCACTGGATATGTGTTAATAATATACTATTATTTAAGGCTTGAATAGAAGAACAGTGTAATGCCTGCTGTATGTTACACAGTATTCTAGTAGTTTCTCATCTATTAGCTAATTTAATTATCATGATAACCCTATGGGATAGGAATTATTATTGCCATTTACAGATGAAAAAACTGATAATCAGAATATCATAAAACTTACCCAACGTCTCAAAACTATTTAAGTGTGGGGCTGGAATACCAAAAAAAGTTCTTTCCATAGAAGCAGAGTCATACATCTATAGCATATTCAATGTTTATTATGCAGCAGCAGACAAGAACAAAACTAAGGAGAATAATTCACTTTCTTTGCAGAAAACTATTCCATTAGCAGGTCCTTATTAAGGACCAATTAAGTGCTTACAACTGTCCTCAGAATTGGTGGAGAAAGAAAAGAAGCATAAAATCAGCTTCCTTTTCCCAAGGAGATTTCAATAGTTAGAACAAATTTAAAATGCCAAATATGTGTGTATATATAGAGAGAGATATATAGATATAGTATATAATATTAAGGAATATTTCATACAAAGTTGGGGAAAGGTATTAGTAATATAAATAAAGCTATTACTTAATTTCACCAGGATGGGTGAAAGAGGAAAAGACAAAAATATTGTATGGGCTGGTAGATCTTCTCTACTAGTGGTGCTTAAAGTATGAAGGATAATGTTGATCCATGCCGTGGGTCAATGTGGGCTAAATTTAATCCAAAATCTGAGGTTGGTACTAGCTGAACTCTGGATTAGTTTCCCCTTGTAACTGTGTTTTCTTTCTCACTGTAACTAAAAAGGATAGAGTCAGGGAGCCAACAGCAGTGGTGGAAGAAATGGTGCTATCTCTAGGAGTGTTTTCTGGGGCAAATGTTGATCACACGTCATTAAAAAGCTCACACAGTCAGTAAGATATCACCTCTATTTTTCAATCCATCTGCTTGCTTCTTCTTCCCTTAAGCAAGTGTCTTGAGTACCTACCATGTGCCAAGCATCGAACTAGGCGGTGTGGACACAGTAGTCACCAAGAGAACCAAGGTCCCAGCCAGCTCATTCAGCACAATGCAGACTTCATGGTAGTGAAGCTATATAATCCGGAAGTAAAAATTCAGAATTTGGGATCAGACGACCTGACATGAGTCTCTGATTCAGTATTTGCATGACCTTCAGAAATTATATGTGACTTTGAAGCTCGAGGTCATCATCTGTGAAACAGGATTAAAATAATACCTATCCACATGTTTTACACAAGAAAGAATAGAGGAAGCATAGGAAACAATTCCAAACACTAAAAATCTACACAAGTGTAATGAAACGTTATTTTTATACTCTGTGTCCAGGATCACAATTCTGGCTTCTTTCTCACGTGGGTGAGAAATACATGCTCCTGCCTGAGTCAGAATTCAGCTTACCATGTGTATTAAGCATGTGAGTAGGATGCCTTTTCGTTGTTTACCCCTCTACTCCTCTTCTATTACCTGCCCCCCCACACTCCATGACAATTAAACTGCCATTACTACTTGCTTCTGTATGTACACAAACTTTTCTCTTTGTATGTAGCTTTCTTCTATATTTTCAAAAATTCCTACCTTCCCTCAAAGATCCCAACACAGGTACGCCAAAAATAAGTAGCCATGGAAGCTTCACCCCAAAATGTTTAAAGATTATTATTTGACCTATGGTCAGTTCCACATACCCTGGCCCCAACCCTATCTCAACTATCTGGCACGAATAACCCCAGCCCCAACCCTTCCCAAGAACCAGTGAAGGACCTGGTGGCAGCAGCCTAACAGTATGCCCCACAGGCAGCAAGAGTGGAATGAGTCTTCACTGCCCCCAGCTGACAGAGGGCTGGACAGGCACTTCCATCCAGTGGAAGCCCAACCCAAAGCTCTATCCCTGAGACGGGCTCCACCTTGTCTCCCACTTCTCTGTGTAGGACCACTATGCCTGTCCCATTCCTGGTCTCCCTTATTGGCCTCCAATCAATGTCTTTGGATGATGCAACCCCACTCTGAAACCCTAAAATATATCTACTCAGCGTCTTCAAAATTGTATCCCTATTTCCTCTTTGTAGGAACTGAAGCCAGTAGGTCTTACAAAATGCTCTAATTAGCCTTATTCCTGCTAGAATTCTATCTCTAATGGTCAGATAACTTCTCTGGAGCTCCATTTTTACCCTCTTTTGTCCCACAACCTTCCTATTTTCCCCTAGCGTGCCTTCCCCTGGCTCATGCCCTCTTCTCTCCAGCATGCCAAGCCATGTGACTGCAGTATTTCCAACCTTTTGCTGGAAGCCAGCACTGCCAGTTGCAGAGTAGGAGGAAGTGTGACTCACTCTTTTGAGGATTGGTTGCCACACATGTCAAAGCCCTAAAACATTTTCCTGCAACATTTTCATGCAAGAGACAAGGATAAACTCTAGGACTCAGCCAACTCAAGTTATTTTTTTCCTGAAATGTGATGCCAACTAACATCTGCCTCATTTGGTTACCCTGATTTGCTTAAGAGCTCTCCCCAGGGTTAAGATCTTTATCTAGAGTGGTATAATTTCACCTTGTTGTCTAAAGGCTTAAGTATAAAACAAAGAAACACTATCTTGAAGTGTTCCTCACACAGATTTACTGTATAGTAAGATGATCTGGCAGTCATAAAACCTGGGTTAAAAATTGCATGACAACTGTGGGACCCTGGGTGATCTTAATCTATCCAGCCTCACTAGAAAGGAAGGGAGGAATTCTGCCCATTAATTAGTAAGATACTCCTGCTCTAACATTATTTTCTACGTTTTCAATGGAAGATAGTTGTGGGGTTTCCTGGCCACTTACCCATTAACAAATCAGTATGGATAGAATTATTTCCATTTTAAGCCCAAATTGTCCATAACCCTAATAAGTTAAAGAATAATTGTTTCTCTTTTTCAGTATTTTAAAATATAAAAAAAATTGATTAATTATTCAGGACCTTCTTCAGTCATTCTATCAACAAATTATTTACTGTGACAGTACCAGAATGAGGACATGTATCAGGGGAAACAAAACAAATAAGTATGGTCTCTGACTTCATAATATTTATACTCTTGTAGGGAGACAAGCCCCTAGAGGTAAACAAAACAAAATAAAACACAAAATAAAACAGTATATCTTGAAAATATAATGCTGAGTGAAAGTCAGACACAAATGGAGAGATGTTGTATGTCACCACTACTATGAACTCCTTGAACAATATAAAATTAATGTCTTATAATGTAGAATATTGGGGACCTAGAGATAGACTGAAACTAGTGAAGGGGGAATGATAACCTAATATGTTCAGATACGTTAATGAGGGTGAATTTAAAGGTATGGGAATGGATAGGGGTGACGATTGTTTGTTAATGGGATTATAAGTATCAGAGTTGCACTGAAGGCAAACAGGATTGAAAGGGGTTGTTTAAAGGCATGTATCCCACAGATCAACACTACAAATGTAAATAGGTGCTTGCATGGTATACTTCTAAGGTATGACACTGGTACAGAGAGTTGACAACAGTATAGAATATGGGAAAAGTCTACGTATTGCATACTAGGGACTATAATTAATAGGAATAACTCACTAACACCACACAAATATCAGGGACAAATCATTAAGGGTTGACAAGAGTTAAGAGGTGTTTTGGGTCATGAGAATTGTTTAAAATCGAGAATGATGAGGATTGTACAACTAAGTGATGATAATGGAACTTAGGAACTCCCTACTTTATAAGTTAAGCCCATGATCATGAGGCTTGCTCTTGAGAAACTCACTGTTACAAAGAGGAGGTAAGGCTAAGCCCACCTATAATTAAGCCTAGGAGTCACCTCCAGAGAATCTCTTTTGTTGCTCAAATGTGGACTTTCTCTAAGCCCAACTCTACAAATAAATTCATCACCCTCCCCCCGACATGGGACAGGACTCCCAGGGTGAGTAAATCTTCATAGGGACAAGGGACAGAGATTCCAGAAATGAGCCTGACCCTGGCATCAAGGGGTTGAGAATGCCTTTTTGACCAAAAGGGGGAAAGACAGGCAACAAAATAAGCTTTCAGTGGCTAAGAGATTTCAAATAGAGTCAAGAGGTTGTCCTAGGGGTTACTCCTATGCAAGCTCCAGCTAGATATTCCAAATGGCCACAGTATGATAAGCCCAAGTCAACAGTAGCTCCAAAAACCCTAAAGAATACCCGGGTCCCTATCTGAGAATCTATAAAGGTTTCACTCACTAAGTTTATTCTTCAGAAACTTAAATCCTCCAGAGAGCTCCAAAACCTAGAGGCAATAGCCTGTTCAAGAACATCAACCAGTTGCATCCCCTTTTCCCATAATGTCAACACCCATTTTCAACATGAACAAGTTAGGATGGTCACTGCCTAGACATCCCTGAAGATCAGGAAAGTGATTAAACTAGAGAAAGGGGTAGCAAAAGACAAGATGGAATTTAACAAAGGATTATGAATACCAAATCTCTACATAATTTTCTTTTTCTTAACTGCTAGGGTATTAGAATAGTTAGAAGGAAAGAACTGAAATGGTAAAACTGTAACCCATAACATTCTTTGAAATTTGCTATATAGCTCTACCTGTTAAATTGTAATTTGAAAGTTATCACCTTTTGGTATACAAGTTATATTTCACAATAAGGAAATAACTGAAACCACAGTATTGTAACCCATAATATTCTTGGAAATTTCCTATATAACTACTTGATAAATTGTACTTTGAAAGTTATCACCTTTTTGCTTATGGTATATTTCACAATAAGGAAATAAATGAAACTGTGAAACTGTAACCCATAAAATTATTTGAAATTTGCTCTCTAACTACTTGTTAAATTGCACTTGGAAAGTTATCACTTCCATGCATATATGTTATATTCCAAAATAAAATAAATAAATAAAATAAAACAGGTTCTCATTTTAATTTATCAGTGTGTCTTCAGAGCCCCATAGAATGCTTGGCACAGGGTATGGAACAATAACTATCCGATTAGTGAGTGAGTGAATGAATGAGTGAATGAAAGAAAAAATCAGCATCATAGGAGCTCCAGAATTTGTTCCAGGGTTCAGAGAAAAATTGCTAAAGAAAAACCTAACAATCTAGTTTTTGACTGCCAGTAACACCCTAATGAGAAATAGCATTAGGTACACAAACACTAGTGGTTAGAAATGGCCTAACCTGGTCATTGTAAAATGAGTCTTTGGATAACAAAAGAACAGGAAGCAAATGTCGCAGGAAATGATGCCCAGATGAATCAGAACATCTCAAGAAGCAGGAGGCTAGGGAACTAAAGTAGAAAATGTGTGCATAAGTGGGAATGAGTGCCAGGGAAGTGGGGAGGGGGATGCATCTCAGAGGTGTAAAAGCCACTTACATTGACTATACCACTCCCAATATCAAGTTCCGAGTGATATGATATTATAGAAAAATATAAGGCTCAACCTGGTTTGCATAAATATAATCCATAATTGACAGCCCAAGGGGCTCTAGCCAACCACAGAGGTATGAGACTGATGCCCTAGATTATATATATATATATATATAGGTGGACAAATGTATACTGAAATTTATTTACTAATTCATGAATACATTGGAATGCTAATTTGAAATTTGATTTAAAGATCAAAGTTGTTTTAGGACATTTATAGTATATTTTTCTTAACATCTGCAGCACATAATAATGAGACCCATTTTGGCACATTCTTGTGGTTTGCTGTCCAAAGAACAGGCAAAGTCATTTTTGATAGCTCTTGGTATAAATCATGCATGGTCAGTGCAAATCAAATGCATTTTATAAATGAGCTTAATCAGTTACAATTTTCATGGCAATTTGCTCATTTGAACAGGGACACAGAATATCTTCTGAGGTCTTAGGTTTATTGAAAAATGAGATGATTATTAAAGCCATGAAAGAGATCTGATTTCCTTTATGAAAAGGTACATTTTCCAAGTCCCAATGCACTTTCTAATCATATGCTCTTGAGGAAATTCTAAGAATTTTTATATCTAGGGCTCTTTAGTTAAATTACCATCATACATTTTAATCACATTGTGTCCATGGTACTACTAGGTGCTAAGGTATTCACAGAGAGGGAATAATACTCAGAACTAGACCTCAAAGCATTTATGGTTTGCAAGTTTTACTCAGCAGTAATAGCCATTTAAATTCTCTGTACAGCTGACAATGAAAAAATATCAAGAAATTGTAGCAAAAAAAAAAAAAGTGTGTTTAATGAAAGGGCAGTCATTTCCAATAAGTTAACACTCAGAGAATGGCTGGAAAAGCTTGCTATTTGGCTTACGATCAGGTAATTGCATCTTATTCTGATATTCTTACCAGAAAAAAAATATTTGATGTTCTCCTTCAGGACCGAATTCCACCATAACTGTCACACCAATATCACCATGGGTTTCCTAAAAGTAAATACTTCATCAAGCTATGGGGAAAATAGTATGGGTTTTAGAAATAGACAGATAAAAATAATTAAGACTACTATAGGTCAGGAACTGTTCCAAGTGCTATATACATGTTAGCACATTTAATCCTCTCAACAAGCCTGTCAAGTAAATACTGATAGCATCATCCCTGTGTTATAGTTGAGGAAACTGACACCCAAAGTTTCACACCTAGATTTAACTTTATAGATAAGAAAACCGAGGTTCAGAGAAGTCAAGTAAATTGTCCATGCTAAAAGATGATAGTAGAAATGAGATTTGAACCAGATGTATTTGATTTTAAAAATCTATGCTCTCAACCACTGATGCAGCTACTTCTTTGTATAAGGTATTTATATAGTCAAATGTGATGAAACAAATATCAACTCCTATGTCCTTTTTTTTTTTTTTTTGGTAAAGAAAGGGTAGTGGAAAAGATCAAAAAATGCTCTACAGAGGAAGAACTGGGTCTTGTATGATACCTAAGACCTTAACAAGGAGACTTGGGGTGGGAAGACATTTCAGGCAGAAGAAACAGAGCATATGAGGGCCCAGAGATATGAAACAACAAGGCATGTTTGAGAGACAAAAAACAGTTAAGAATGGATGGAGCATAGAATTCAACAGCAGTCACTCTGAGAAAATAGCCTAGAATCAAAGTAGACATATCATGTGGCAAGAAAAAGTAAAAAAACAAGAGAAGATGACAGCATAGAGAGGAGTGGAAGTTAGTTAGCTCCCCTGGAACAACTAATAAGCAACCATGAACAACTAGCAAATGATCTGGAATAACTGCTAGGGACAACTGTGACTGTCCACACATTGTACACCAACCTGGATTGGGAGGAATGCCCGAGACTGCAGCATAAAATCTGTAAGTAAGAACTGCGGACTGAGCTGGGAGCCCTCTCCTCTCACGGCAGCCCAAACTGCAAAACCTCACTGTGGCAGAAAGCAGCATTCCCAGAGTGAGCGAACATAGTTCAGTCCAGCCCCAACAATGGTATTAATTAACATATGTGGACTGCTCAATACAAGCTATGAATCCCCAACAAGCAGACAGAGGCTTTTGGTGGTTACTGATCTTGGAGAGCTGGAGGACCTCTCTGGGAGGGGGTGGGGGAGCCCAGAGGACCAGATGCTATCTCTGGCCAACAGGTGAAACTAAAGGGGGCTATGGACTGGCCTTGAAGGGCACTTTCTGTCCTTTGTTCGACTCAGTGTAGAAAGCCTCAGCCATTTTCAGTTCCCAGCATTCTGACCCAGACAAGGGTGGAGATAGCAGAGTCAGAGAGACTATTCAAATACAAATGATATCTCCCTAGGGGGTATATCTTCCCTAAGAGGAAGGAGGTGGTGCCAAGCTCTACTACCCACCTTCCATTCAGAATCAGACCCCAGAGCCTGGGGAAAACTGCCACAGGTCACATCTCCTTACACCAGTCAGGAGTGACAGGCTGACAGACACCACCTGCTGGGCAGAAAAGCACAGCAGCTTGAGGCTCACAGGGTGTGCCAATCTTCTAAGACACCCTCAGGGAAACCTAATACTATTGCCTCCTTCTGAGACATGAGCCCGTTCTGGTCTGGGAAAACCTGATTGGGGTAACCAAGGAAATCAGATGTCTAACCAACAGAAAACTACAACCTACACTAATTAAAACAAAGTTATGGCCCAGTTGAAGGAACAAACTTACACTTCAACTGAGATACAGGAATTGAAACAACTAATGCTAAATCAACTCAAAAAGTTTAGGGAAGATATGACAAAAGAGATGAAGCATAAAATGAAAACACTAGGTGAACGTAAGGTAGAAATCGAAAGTTAGAAAAAACAACTGGCAGAATCTATGGAAATGAAAGGCATAACACAAGAGATGAAAGACACAATGGAGACCTACAATAGCAGATCTCAAGAGGCAGAAGAAAACACTCAGGAACTGGAGAACAAGACACCTGAAATCCTACACACAAAAGAACAGATAGGGAAAAGAATGGAAAAATATGAGCAATGTCTCAGGGAACTGAATGCCAACATGAAACACATGAATGTATGTGTCATGGGTGTCCCAGAAGGAGAAGAGAAGGGAAAAGGGGCAGAATCAATAATAAAGGAAAGAATCAATGAAAATTTCCTATCTCCTATGAAAGACATACAATTACAGATCCAAGAAGCACAGTGTACCCCAAACAGAATAGATCTGAATAGGCCTACACCAAGACACTTAATACTAAGATTATCAAATGTCAAAGACAAAAAAAGAACCCTGACAGCAGCAAGAGAAAAGCAATCCATCACATACAAAGGAAGCTTGATAAGACTATGTGTGGATTTCTCAATAGAAACCATGGAGACAAGAAGGAAGTGGGGTGATATAGTTAAGATAGTGAAAGAGAAAAACTGCCAACCAAGAATCCTATATCCGGCAAAACTGTCCTTCAAATATGAGGGAGAGGTTAAAATATTCTCTGACAAACAGACAATGACACAGTTTGTGAACAAGATACCTGCTCTACAGAAAATACTAAAGAGAGCACTACAGACAGATAGGAAAAGACAGGAGTGAGAGGTTTGGAACACAATTTTGGGTGATAGTAGCACAGCAATGTAAGTACACTGAACAAAGATGACTGTGCATATGGTTGAAAGAGGAAGGTTAGGAGCATGTGGGACACCAGAAGGAAAGAGGAAAGATAAAGACTGGGACTGTACAACTCAGTGAAACCTAGAGTGCTCAACAATTGTGATAGAAGGTACAAATACCTTTTTTTACATGAGGGAGAACAAATGAATGTCAACATTGCAGGTGTTAAAAATATGGTGGGATTGGGGGAAAATACAATCAACACCAACTAGAGACTATAATGAACAGAAACTTGTATTATGCTTCCTTTAATGTAACAAAGGCAATATACCAAAGCTAAATGCATATGGGTGGGGGGGACATAGGGGAAGGGTATGGGACTCCTGGCATTGGTGATATTGTTTGACTCTTTATTCTACTTTAGTTTAATGCTATCTTTTGTTGCTTCCTAGCTGTCATGTTTTTGGGGTATTTTCTTTCTTTCTGTTTTCTTTTTCTTTTGTCTCTCTACCTTCTTTGACTCTTCCTTCTTCTCTGTGGAAGAAATGGAGATGTCCTTATATAGATAGTGGTGACAGTGGTGAATACATAAATACATGACTATAAAGGGAACCATCGATTGTTTACTTAGGCTGGAATGTATGGTGTGTGAACAAAATTGTCTTTAAAAAAATGGGTTGATGAAGAAACCTTGAGGGCACTATATTGAGTGAAATAAGACAGATACATAAGGACAAATATTGCAGGTTCTCACTAATATGAACTAATTATAATACGTAAACTCATAGACATGAAACATAAGTTACCAGGATATAGAATGAGGCAAAAGAATGGGGAGTGGTTGCTTATTATGAGCAGAATGTTCAACTAGGGTGAACTTAAACATTTGGAAATGGACAGAGGTGATGGTAGCATGTTGTGAGAATAACTGATAGTGATGAATGGTCTGTGAATGTGGTGGAAAGGGCAAGCTCAGAGTCACGTATGTCACCAGAAGGAAAGTTAGAGGTTAAAAACTTGTGGTGGACAATGTCTGTGATTAAATGCACAAATATTAGAAATCTCTTCCATGAACTAGAATAAATGTATGACATTATAACTATAAGTTAATAATAGAGGGGCATATAGGAAAAAATATACCTATTGCAAACTATATACTACAGTTAGTAGTATTTTAGCATTCTTTCATCAACAGTAACAAATATACTATACTAATACTATGGGTCAAAATGGAGGGGGGGCTGGTTAGGGGTATGGGGGGATTTGAATTTCCTTTTTTGTCCTTATTTCTTTTCTGGAGTAATGAAAATGTTCTAAAAATTGAAAAAAAATTAATTGTGGTGATGGCTGCACAGCTGTATGATGGTACTGTGGGCAATTGACTGTACACTTCGGATATTTGGATAGTTGTATGGTATGTGAACAATCTCAATTAAAAAAAAAAAAAAAAGTAAAGAATAAGCCAAAATCAAGGGACCTCACTCCTCTCTTCTCTGGCTAACCCATGGAAAAGAAAATTTCTGCTTACAGTAACACTTGCCTAGGAGATATCAAAATTGACGTTATATTTCATCACAAATAGTCCTAAACCAACTGAAGCTGACAGATGGCCATCAGGGACTCTTTCCTGACCAATGGATAAAGAACTTGCTTTAATCAACCATGCACAGACCCAGGAATCCTTCTATCTTATCCAGTGTTCAATCATTAATGCAAATAATCACCAAGAAACCCCAATCACAACACATTCTCCTTCTGTGTCATTCAGTGAATTTCTTCACTGGGGTAAGTTCCATGCCCCTCTCCTTTCACTTCCTAGCACATCTTGCCTCTCTTCTTGCACCTTCATTCTCTCCCCTCTTCCTGCCTAGAATTCCTAGATTTCCCAAACAAGGGTTCTCAGGACTGCTGCCATCATAACCCACAGTTCTCTTTCTCTTGACGTTAGAAGAGTCTATCCCTCTATGGAGAATGTCCTGCTACCTCCTTTGACATTTTCATCTGCTGAAATCCTTCCAGTTCTCACAGGCCCACTGAACACTGTCTCACAGAGAAGCCTCCAATGACCTCAGCACAATGTTACTCCTTGTTTCTCTGAACTCTTAAAATCATGGTTTATAATTTTCTCATGTCATTTGTCACATTCCATCTGGGATTTTAGTTATTCATGTTATTCTATTAATTTTCCTTTAAGACGGCAAGCTCCTTGAGAGTTGAGGTGTTTATGAACAAAAAGTACATGTCCACAGCCATTCCAGAGGAAACACAGGCCGGGCAAACAAATGTGAATTCACCTTGTCATTTACTAGGTCCAGCCTTGGCCTCTGGGCTCCTCTACATTATGCATTTTTTTTTCTGTGTATTCCTTATACAATTGATACAGCTATAAAGCTTCATATTTAAAAATCTTTGCCTCATTTAGTACACAGAAGAATTCCAAGGTATCTTTATTAGCTCCATTTTACAGATAACGGAACTTAGCATTAGAGAGCTAAGGGGCCATATAATAGTAAATAATTGATCTAGTTCTCAAGGTGCCATCAACAAAACTGGGGATTCCCTAATGGATTCCTTACTAAAGTGGTAATCAAAGCCACAAGTTCCATATTTCTTCCTCATTGTGCTCCAGAATTAGATAATAATATGGTTTTGGCATCCTAAATTTCCTTATTTATTAATAAGCCACCCACTGATCCTCTGCACTCCTGTCATTTTAGACCAGCTCACCTTTCCTCTAGTTGACATTTAGGTTTTACATAATTCTAGTGATATGTCTGATCTGTTGATGCTGGGTCCTCTCAATGTCACAGAATGCTGAGAACTTACAAAGAAGAGTTAGAGAGCAATCTCTCAGAACAAATATCTCTATCTCAGGGACAAAGGTTGTAAGTGTCAGGCTGATACCACCTGGATAATACCCCATCTTATAATGATGGGAAGAGACAACAGGAAGGTATTGTGAAACACTACAATGACAGACTAGGTGTTTTATTCTAATTTATAAAAGCCTATTTAAAATGTGTAATTTTGAGCTAGGCTGAAAACACATATGGCCTCATTTCCATGAGTCTAGCCAGGAATCATGAAATTAACAATCTCTGAAATTCTAAAGTCAGGTAGGCATTTTCCTTCTCATAAATTGCCCTAGGGCCCTAAAGGAACTTATGTTCCTATAAAAAGGGACCTGGCAAGAATATTACCTCCCATTCAAGAAACCCATTCTCCATTCTCCTCAATTTAAGTTCCCTCTGGTCAGGAAATACAGTTTGCAGATCTTCTGTACCCCTTCTTAGCATCTCACTCCCTTTATGGATAATGTCTAGTGAACATTCCTTGCCTTGAAATCAATTAATTCAAAGAAATAAATTGCCAGAGAAGACAATTCCTCATTCAGCACAGGCATGACAATGTACTTATCAAGAAGCCAGTCCAAAGAGTGCTCTGCATCAGAGAGCACTATTGTATTTGATTTCTTGTTCTAGAGTCCTTCAAATATCCCTGCCTATCTTGCAGGTAGCAGATCAACAGTAACTCCCTCTTACATATGCAAAAACTGAAGTACATGATTTAATTTTCAAAAAATTCAGAGAATAAGATTTAAGAGTTTATCAGATTAGTTATCCTATACATGGTACATTTAGCCTACTCATTTAATTGGAAACAAAAGGGTTTTTAAATAAGAATTTTCACATATACAAAAAGAAAAATATATTGTATTGTCCCCTCTGTGATATTCTTTTGAATTATTTAATTTACTAAACAATGAGATGTCCTAACATTTTAAGCTACACTCTTCTTTGGCTCCCAAATGTTTTCAGAAAAAAAACTCTTTCCTTGTTAATTTCCAAATCTTGGCTACATTTCCTGCTAATTTCAAACATATGTCATATATTAAATATGTTATTTTTACAAGCCTACTTCTGGCAGGAAGGGATTTTGGAACTGACATGGAGAGACTTGGGGACAAACAAACAGGACAGCTTGAAGCTTTCACAGCTCAATAACAATTTTATCTTCTTCATCTATCTCCAGGTCCACAAAGGCAAGGGCAATAAGAGGGGTGAGTGGGCTCTGATAAAAATTTCAATGTGAGATAAACATATCTTGAAGTTTTATATCTCATCCTGTAACTTACTTTCCAAAAGAATCTCTCACACACTGTAATAATTTTTATAGGACGCAGTGTATGAAGTGAACTTAAGACCCTGATAACTAGAGTAATATAATCCTGATATTATCACTATAGGTCTCTGAGACTTACAGTCAAAAGAAATAAACAGATAATAAAACAATGTAAAAATTCCTTCTATCAGAAGATTCTCATTCTGATAGCATTTGGAAAACTCCAGACATTTCCAATTGTACAAAATCTTGGCTTTTCTTCAATATACTCTAAAAATGACTTTGTGAAGAACTACTATGTGCTCAATAGATAAAAACAACGTGAATTCATCCCAGCTATCTAGCTCAGTACTCAAAGACCAAGATATAATGCCAAGGCCCCAGTGTTTATTTCCTTATAACCATTCAGATTCACGGTATAGGTAAGTAGTAAGAACAGCCAATTTAATAAAAAGAGCTGGTCTGGAGGAAATGAAACAGCATCCTAAGACCAATGCCATCCTTTCCTAGAATAGTGGATTGATAACAAAAATATCTCTCTCTGTCTCCTCTGCCTTTACCAGGACAACATGCCCGTGCTAGCCTGCTGGAGGACAAGACAGGGGGAACAGAGGGGAGTCAGGGTCCCAGCCAAGCTCCCAGACATATGAGAGAGCACAGATAGCCCAGATCACCAAAGCCACCCAGCCAATTCACAGCTGACCACAGACACATGAGTGAGCCTTGCTAAACCGAGTCCACATTAGCAGAAATCACTCCACTTAATTGTAGACTCATGAAAATAATAAGTGGTTGCTGTTTTAACCTTTTTTTAATGCAGAAAGTTAACTAATCCCCCTGTCTCACTCAAGTGGCGTCCCTGTTTGTCTGACAGAATAGCAAAGGTTACTGTATAAACGAGTGCTTTTAAGAAATCTGTATAAATTATTATTAATAAGTAAATCTAAGTTTTAGGGAAGTATTAAAATAAAAATTTCCAAATGCCTCTTTGCTTATGAAGATCTAGATGTCTCATCTATCAGAATTAAATATTAAATTTAGGCTCAAATGCAAAAACTGGCTCAGTTACAGATCAGCAGATGGCACCTATTCAAACACCAAGAAGATCTTGATTCACAGATCTGAAATCATTGTAAAACTCAAACAATAAAATTATTTTTATCTATCATTGATTTCTAAATGAAGAGATTATTTTAGCAACTTAATTGTTCAATTCAATTTTTAAAATCTTATTTTCATCTCAACTTACTTTTACTTTCCCTTAAAACTAGCTGAGTTTGAGAGATTCTAGTTTTAAATGGCGCCTGGCTGGCTGCTGCTCCTTTCTCCTAAAATACCTACCTACAAAGACCCAGAAAAAAAAAGGTTAAAAAACAGAGATACTGAAAACTGACTGACTATCATTTAAAACTAAAGGGAGTTTTCTTTAACTGTTAAACCAAGTGAAGAAAGCAGTCAATGGCTGATCCATGTCTCATACCTGAAAATGAGAATGGCCCACCTGAAGGGTGGATAATTTTCTTACACATTCTCTGCCCCTTGGGCTTAGAGAGACATACTAACACCTAACCAGAAAAAAATTATTATCTATCCCTCAACTGAGTGGAAGTTTACATGAGATCACCATAATACCATTTTCTCTTCCTTTCCTCTGACTCCTCAACATCTTTTCACATCCTGCAATTCTGAAAAAATAAGAGGATAGAAGATGCAAAGTACATGCAGAGTAGAAGTTGTATATTATATCCTGGATGATGTGATCCCATAGCTTTACATGGTAGGGAGAAGAGACTAGAAGAACCTTGAAAACAGTTTTGTTTTGTTTTTTTTAGGAAATTTATATATATATATGTATATAGTATTACTCCAAATTGCCAGAGAATCAAACTTGGAGCTAAGAGGTGATACCATTAATGTGTAGCTAGAAGAACCAACTTGGTAAATGCCAGCTCTCTAGATACTAGAATGTATGCTGGGAACTAAGTAAGTATATCTATCCTTCTGTTAGCTATATATCTGAAAAATGGGTTCAATCGGCTCCCAAACAGAAAATGAAAATTCTCATCTTTGCCTCTACCATGCTGACAAATACTAAGTCAAGGATAGGTATCTTTTGAGAAGGAGTAAACAAAAGAAAATAATTGTCAAAATACAGTCAGCAGACTTCTACTTCTAGCAATGTGAAATACACATACTTTTCTCTATTCTTCCTTCTAAGTACAACTTAAAAACTTTGAATGTTATACATAAAACAAATATGCAAGGATGTTAAAAGGTGGTGAAAAGAAGGTTGACTGGCTAGGGATCTCTGGACACAAGGAACAATGTGGTGGTAACTTCCAGTTGTTTTCTTATTTCCTCATAAATCCTAAACATAGAGCTGAAGAATCCAAAAACCTGAAAATACCAAAGGGCACAGACAAAGAAAGTCCTAACAAAAACCTACTCTTTCAAGCTAACAGACCAGGAAAGGGACAGTTAAGCAAGAGAGAAAACTTTTAGACATCAGCATTCACTCCAGTCAAATACCATGTGTCAAAAAACAGCAGGAATTCAAATTAAATTTAAAAGACAATCAATTCATGCTAACACTGAAAGATATGGCAGAATTAGTTGACAAAAACATTTAAACAGCCATCATAAAAATGCTTCAACAAGCAAAAACAAATCACTTGAAACAGAAAAAAAGGAAAGTCTCAACAAATAGAAGATAAAAAGAAGAACTGAATGGAAGTACTAGAACTGAAAAATATAATGACCAAAATAAAAAACTCAGTGTATGGGCTCAATAGAAGAATGGAAGTGAGGGAGGAAAGAATCAGTGAACTTACAGATAGTACAAAGTAAATGATCCAATCAGATCAACAGGGATACAATAGACTAAAAAATGAATATATCTTCAGGGACTTGGAGGAATGTAACAAAATATCTAATATTTGCATGACTCGAGTCCTGGAAGAAGGGAGTAAAAAGAAGGTGAGGCAGAAAAAGTACTTGAAGAAATAATGGCACAAAACATCGAAAATTTGGCAAAAGACAGATACCAACAGAATCAAAGAGGTGAGTGAGCCAAAAAAAAAGGATAAACCAAAAGTAATACACACCAACAAATCATTTTCAAATTTCTGAAAACTAAAGAGAAAGGAAAAATCTTCAAAGCAGCTAGACAGAAACAATATCTTACCAAAAGGGAAAAACAATTCAAATGACAGTGGATTTCTCATCAGAAACCATGCAGACCAAAAGGACGTAGCACAGTGTTCAAGTACCAAAAATAAAAGAATTCCGAAACCATAATCCTATATTAAGTGAATATATTTCTAAGAAATAAAGGGAAAATCAATACATTCTCAGAAGAAGGAAAAGCAAGAGAATCTGTCACCAAAAAACCTACCATTTAAAAAAAAGAGCTAAAAAAATGCCTAAAGGATTACGGGAAGTTATTGATGTCAAGTTGTTATTAAATCAAATACAATTGTTATATATTTAGAATATTAAATTGTAACTCCATGGTAACCACAAATAAAATATATGGAAAAATACATTTGGAGAGAAATGAGAAGGGACCCAATATGTTACAATACAAAACAATCAAATAAATATGAAAGTAGTCATTAATGGAAGAATTCAGGGACAAATAGGGTATAGGACTTATAAAGACTAAAGAGCAAAATAGGAGAAAAAAGTCCTGCTTTATCAGCAGTGACCTTAAATGTAAATGGATTAAACTCTCCAGACAAAAGGCAGAGGTTGGCAGAATGAATAAAAAGCATGACACGACTACATACTTTCTATAAGACACTCACCTTAAATTCAAGGACATAAGTAGGTTGAAAGTAAAAGGATAGGAAAAAAAATGTGCCATGCAAGTAGTAACCAAAAGAGAGCTGGGTTGGCTATATTAATATCAGATAAAATAGACTTCAAGTCAAAAACAGTTACTAGGGACAAAAGATGGACATTATATACTAACAAAGGGGGACAATTCAAAAGGAAGATATAACAGTTATAAATATATATGCACCTAACAGCAGGGCCCCAAAATATATGAAGCAAACACTGACAGATTTCAAGGGAACAAACAACGATTCTACGTTAATAGTAGGAAACTTTAACACAACACTCTCAATAATGGATAAAACATGTAGTTAGAAGATCAGTAAGGAAGTACAAAGAATGATATATTAAACCAACTACACTTAACAGCCATATATAGGACATTGCACCCAATGAAAACAGAATACACATTCTTCTCAAGTGCACATGAATCATTCTCCAGGATAGACCATATGTTAGGTCACAAAACAAGTCTCAATAAATGCAAAAATATTGAAATCAAACAATGAATATTTTCTGACCACAATGGAATGAAGATAGAAATAAATGACAGAAAGAGAAATGGAAAATTCACAAATATGTGGAAATTTTAAAATTTACTCTTAAACAACCAATTGGTTAAAGAGGAAACCAAAAGAGAAATCAAGAAATATCTTGAAGGGAATAAAATGCAAATGCATCATACAAAATTTATGGGATGCAGTTAGGGCAGTGCTAAGAGGAAAATATACAGCTCTAAAAGCTTACATTAAAAAAGAAGAAAGCCTTCAAATCAGAGACCTAACCTCAAATCAAGAAGACCTAGAAAGAGAAAAGCAAACGAAACCCAAAGTGAGCAGAATGAAGGAAATAACAAAGATTAGAGTGGAGATAGATGAAATAGAGAATAAAAAAAACAATAGGGAGAATCAACAAAACCAAAAGTTGATTCTTTGAAAAGATCAATTAAATTGACAAACCTTGGACTAGACTGTCAGAGAAAAAAAGAGAGAGCACATAAGTAACTGAAATCAGAAATGAAACATTACTAAATGAGATATTACCAGCAACCCCACTGAAATAAAAAGGACTTGACTATAAGAAGTTACAAGGAACAACTGTATGCCAATAAACTTGATGGCCTAGATGAAATGGTCAAACTCCTAGACACACAAAATAGCTACAATGACTTAAGAAGAGACAATCTCAACAAATCTTTAACTAATAAAGAGACTGAATCAGTAATCAAAAACCTCCCATCAAAGAGAAGCCCAGGACGAGATGGCTTCACAGAGGAATTCTACCAAATGCTCCAAGAAGAATTACCACCAATCCTTCTCAAACTCTTCCATAGATTTAAGGGGAGAGAACACTCACTAATTCATTTTATGATGCCAACATCATCCTCATACTAAATCCAGATAAAGATGCCACAACAAAAGAAAATTACAAACCCATATCTCTTATGATTATAGATGCAAAAGTCCTCAACAAAGTACTAGCAAGCCAAATCCAATACCATATTAAAAGAACTAGGCACCATGATCAAATGGGATTTATCCCAGGTATGCAAGGGTAGTTCAAGGTAAGAAAATCAATTAATGTAATACACCACATTAACAGAATGAAAGATAAAACCACATAATCATCTCAATTGGCACAGAATAGGCATTTTGCAAAATCCAGCACCCCTTCATAATAAAAACACTTAGAAAACTATGAAGACAAGGAAACTTCTTCAACATGATAAAGGTCATATATATAAAAAACCCACAACTAACATCATAATAATGGTGAAAGACTGAAAGCTCTCCCTCAAAGACCAAGAACAAGACAAGGATGCCTTCTGTCACCAATGTTATTCAATACTGTACAGGAAGTTCTAGCCAAAGACATTGGGCAAGAAAAGGAAATAAGTGAAGTAAGTTGGAACAGAAGAAGTAAAACCTTCACTATTTGCAGATGACATGATTATATACACAGAAAACCCTGAAAGATTCCAAGCAAAGTTCCTAGAGCTAATAAATGAATTCAGCAAAGTAGTGGGGTAGAAGACCAACACCCAAAAGTCAGTAGTCTTTCTATACACAAGTAATGAACAATTGGAAGAAGAATTCAAGAAAAATTTTCCATTCACAATAGCAACTAAAAGAATCAAATATCAAGGAATAAATCTAACCAAGGATGTAAAGGATCTGTACACAGAAAACTACAAAACATTGCTAAAAGAAATCAAAGAAGACCTAAATAAAGGGAAGGATATTCCGCTTCATGGATTAGAAGACTGAATATTGTTAAGATGTCAATTCTACCCAAAGCCATTTACAGATTGAATGCAAGGCCAATCAAAATTCTAACAAACTTCTTTGCAGAAATGGAGAAGCCATTCATTAAATTTACATGGAAGGGTAAGGGGGCCTAAATAGCCAAAACCATCTTGAAAAAGAACAATGAAGTCTGAGGATTCCCACTTTCTGGTCTTAAAACATTACAAAGCCACAGTAATCAACACAACATGGTTCTGGCCCAAGGACAGATACATAGACCAATGGAACTGAACTGAGAGTTCAAAAATCAATCCTTATATCTATGGTCAATTGAATTTTGGCAAGGGGGTAAAGACCACTCAATCAGGAAAGAATAATTTCTTCAACAAGGAAAGAATAATTTCTTCAACAAATGGTGCTGTGAAAACTGGATCTCTATTTGCAAAAGAATAAAGGTGCTCCCCAACCTCACACCATATATAAAAATCAACTCAAAATGGATCAAAGGCCTATACTTAAGAGCCAGAACTATAAAACTCATAGGAGGAAATTAAAAGAAGCATTTTCAGGATCTCAGACTTTACACCCAAAGTACAAGCAACAAAACAAAGCAACAACAAAAAAAGATAAATGGAATGTTACGAAAATTATAAACATTTTTGCATCAAAGGGCTTCAACATGAAACTAAAATGACAACCTACACAGTAGGAGAAAATATTTGGAGACCACATATCCGATAAGGGTTTAATATCCAGAATATATTAAGAAATCCTTCAAATCAAACAACAAAGACAGCCCAATTTAAAAATGGGTCAAAGACTTGACATTTCTCCAAGGAAGATATGCAAATGGCCAAAAAGCACATGAAAAAGTGTTCAACATCATTAGCCATCATGGAAATTATGGAAATGCAAATCAAAGCCACAATGAGATACTATTTCACACCCACTAGAAGAGCAGCTATTAAAAAAAAAAAAAAAAAAAAAAAACAGAAAATTACAAGTGTTCAAGGGGATATTGAGAAATAGGAACATTCATTCATTGCTAGTGGGAATGTAAAATGGTGCAGGTGCTGTGGAAGACAGTTTGGCAGTTTCTCAGAAAGCTAAATATAGAATTACCACATAACTCAACAGTCCCATTACTAGGTATACACCCTGTATTAGTTAGGGTTCTCTAGGGAAACAGAATTAATGAGAGATATCTATGAATACAAGATTTATAAAAGCATCTCACGCTACTGTGGGTATGCACAAGTCCAAATTCCATAGAGCAGGCATCAAACTGGCAACTCCAATGAAGATGTTTGATGAACTCCTCAGGAAACAAACTGGCAACTTTGACGAACTCCTCAGGAAACGCTTCACTGGGCAGCCGAAGAAGAAGTGAAGGTCCTGTATCTATCTCGCTTAAAAGTCTTCAACTGATAGACTGGATTAAATCCAGCCAACTGCATTCTCTCATTCTGGAAGACACACCCTTCATTGATGTCTTTAGTTACAGCTGCAGCCAATTGACTGATGATTAGTAAACCAGCCTGTTGGGTTATTAACCAGCCACAAACGTCCTCGTAGCAAAGGTTAGGCCAGTGCTTGCTTGACCAGACAGCTGGATCCCATCACCTGACCAAGTTGACACATGAACCTAACTATCACACACCCCAAAGAATTGAAAGCAGGGACTCAAACGGATATTTGCACATCTATGTTCATAGCAGCATTATTCACAATTGCCAAAAAATGGAAGCAACCCAAGTGTCCATCAATCTATGAGAGGATAAATATACAATGGAATATTATTCAGCAGTAAAAAGGAATGAAGTTCTGATTCATAAAACAACCTTGAACACATCATGTTTAGTGAAATAAGCCAGACACGAAAGGACAAACATTGTATGATCTCAGTGATAGAAAATAATTAGAATAAGAAAACTCATAGAGTCAGAATCTAAAATACACGTTAGCAGGGGATGGATGGGAGTAGGGAAAAGGGAGTAAAGGCTTAAAATGTACCAAGTTTCTACATAGGATGATAGAAATGTTTTGGTAATGGATGGTGGTGATAGTAGCAACCCAGTCACATCTTGCCAGCTTAACATTCTCAGCCTAACATTTCCAGAAATAGAATTTCCCTCTCCATGTCCACATAGCAATCCTATGGAATACTCTGCTTGGCCCTGCTTGGCCATCCCTTAATAATTATGATCACTGAGTCTTAATGAATGCAGTAATCTGATTGGACAGACTAGATCATGTTTACATCCCATGGTAGGAGATTAGGGTCCTAGAGTGGAAGTTCCCTGAAAGACCAGTAGGAAGAAATCTAGAACAATACATATGAGGGAAAGATACAAACTTTAACCATAGTAGTTAATTACAACTGGTCACAAACATTGGCTGCATTATCCAATAATATTGAGACTTCTTGGAGTCTCAGGAGAGGTAGGAAGAAATGATTCTAAAAACCCTTTAGTTAGAAATGATTCAAAGAGAAAGCTTTCTAAATAAAATATTAAGCATGCATATAAGAAAGCTATTTGAAAAGTGTGGTTTCAATAAATAAAGGTTTTTCTGTAGTATGAACTTGAAAATTAGGAATCTATTTTTCCTTTTCTCTTTCCTTTGGACTGTAAAGTCTAATATAACATAACTTTTTATTTATGAAAGAAAAACATCCTTATAAACCTCAGTTTTCTCATTTGCAAAATAAGGTTATTACTTACTTACCATATAGGATTATTAAGAGGATTAGAAAAAATAGTTTAAAGTGCCATGCATAATGTCTGGCATCTTAATAAGTATTATCAAACTGGTATCTGATGCTGATGCTACTGCTGTTATGCATCCAAATAAAAAGCCACAGCTCACATATAGCAAGAGCAGTAACCAAATTTGAATGATCACTAGCTGAGAGAAGTAGAACTCAGAAGAAGCACCTTTCAGTGCTTTAGAATGAGACAGCAAGGTGTAACAAAAGAGCTTTGGCTTTGGGAAACAAAAGTCCTGGCTTCTTGCTTCTCTTCCACCACTTTATGTAAGCAACCATGGGCAATTCACTTGACCTCTCTGGGCCTCAACTATTTCATCTGTAAAGTGGGAATACTACTTACTACTTTGTTGGATTCTTCATTTGTATAAACAATATGAGTTGCATCAGTAATTATGACTATCTTTTGCTTTGTCCCTGTAAAGAAATGTTACACAATTAAAGCTAAAATATGTAATGCTTGCTAAATTATTGTGTCAAGAGAGAAAGGTTATTGTTTCCAGTACTAGGAAAATGTAAGAAATACCTTATCACATCAAAAAATCATAAAATGTTAAACATATGTCTAGTAATATATTTTCAAGGGTTAAAATTTATAACTAAGACAGAGGAAAAGATAGAAGGTTATAAATGTGTATATTTAGTGGTATTAATAGCAGAACTAACCAGTACCAACTTTTTCAACTGGAATACTGACACTAACATAGTATGGCAGATTTATGAACATCACCCTTTCAATACCCAAGTTCCAAGCTCCTTGGGAACAAATCTGTCAGGCTACATAAGAAATATTTAATTCCATTATATTAAGGATCTTATGATTTAAACAGTCACTTTTAACCTGAAAGAGTTAATTAGATATCTAATTCATGACCAAAGAATAATCTAGGACCTAAAAGAAGCTTCCTTATTAATAATATCTTCCCGTTTCCAACTGAAAATGTCAAAGGGCTATACTGATATAATTTTCCACAGTCTCAGCACCATAGTACTTCAAAGAACATAGCTTCAAAGCCAGACTCCCAGCCTCTAAATTTTCAAGTCATCTTTAACTCCTTCATCCTTCAAGCCTGCACATTCAATCAGTTATTAAGTCTCCCGGATTTCTCCTTAAGATAGCTCTCGGATTTGTTCCTTTCTATTTCCTCTGCCACTATCCTCATCCAAGTCATCACCTTTTGCCAAAACTCCATCATCTCCTCTAGTTTTTCCTCCTTTCAATCCAACCTATAAATCCCTACCTAATTTATTTTCCTAAAATACTGCTTATATCCTACCACATCCTTACCTACGAATCTATAAGTCAGTCAATCCTTTGATTCCATTGGAGGAGTTTTTAAAAAATATTGACGCTCAGGCTCTACCTGAAGTGGTTCTGATTAAATTTGTCTGGAATGGAGCCCAGTCATTAAGTTTTTTTTTAAAGTTCTTCAAGTGCTTCCAATGTACAGCTAAATTTAGGAACTACTGTGATGAATCTCTATTGCCTAGAAAGTCACGCTAAAGCCCCTGTAGCAGACACTGCCTGTGCCCTGCCCAGATTCCCTCAGATTCCTTTGACTGTTTCCATGTGCCCATCCCTGGCTTCAGTGTGCTTTGCTTCTGAGGGCCAACACCTGCTACCCTCTTCCCAAGACTGCCCTATAGCTACTGGAATTACTTTTTCCCTGCTCCTGCCTGGGAGTTTACATCTCCTGAGGAAGCCCTTGGTCAATGAATGACTGGTGTGGGAATATGAAAGCCCAGCTCTCTTGCCCAGGTTAAGGACATATTCTGGGAGGTAATTTACACTTCACAGCTCCCTAGCAGCATAAGGCTTGAGACTGGGACTTACTGGCCTAAAAACCCATCCTTGCTTGGCTTCTTCCTCTTCCCTTCACTCCCTTTTCCTTTCTCCTTAAGAAACCACTTGCACACAAATCTTCATTACAGGTTCTGCTGATGGAGAAAACCGGAGACACTGTCTTTGTCAAGACCATTCATAACTTGGTCCCAACCATGTTTTCTGCAATTATCCATCATCCACAGGGGTGGGAGAGGGCTACTTTTCTCATCCATTGTACTTATTTCCCTTGCCCAAGGTGCCTCTTCCTTGCCTTTGTAACTCTCCAGCCTTTCAAAGACAAGCTCTACATACCCCAGCCCCAACTCCTTGCATGCTCCATGATCTTGCCCATGGCAGGTGCTCAATAAATGTGAGCTGAACTGGTGCCACCTCCTCCATGAAACTTGCCCTGACAACTGTAGCACACATAACACTGTCTTCTCTGACTTCTTCTGCATTTAATGTCAAATCCACACTCATTCATTCACTCAACCAATATTTATATGATTACTAGGAGCCAAGAACTGTGCTCATCACGGGGGATGAAAGGGTAAGTGGGGATATATCTGCCTGCATGGAGCTTACCATCAAGTCAAGGGTACAGGAATTAAGCAAATAATCCCACAAATAAATATTCATGTATAACATGAAAACTTCTAAGAAGTAGAGACCCATGGTGCTGTGAGAGAACATAAGTGTAGTAAATGTCCGTATCTAGGATTTCTCAGAATAAATAATAAAGAAATGATGATCTAAACTATCCTGTCCTATTCTCTACTTTAGGACAAGATAGTTGACCCTCCCCACAAAGACTGCATACAAATTGTGTGACTGTGTATTATTCTTTTAAAAGATTTTCAAGGAGTCCATGACTCCAAATTTTAACACAACGCCAATGCTGTAGGTAAAAGAATGTCTTACTCATTAACTGCCTCCTACATGTGCCTTGTCTGTAGGTCCCTGTCTATAGAAATGTTAGCATTTTCCTTTTGTATCTGATTTCATTTAGTATAGTGTTAAACACATGCTCATCATTTAACAAATATTTGTTTTCGTCCCCCTATTTTCAGCCTATTTCTACAGAACTCAGAGTCTCAGAAACAAGAAAAGTGCCTTTATTTCCCTCATTGAATAAGGGCCCATTGTGAGCAGTTGTGGGTGTGGTGAAAATTATTATCTTGGTTTTGTTGGGTACCAGGAAAACAAGAGCAACAAAACAGGATTTGCATGTGAAAAACTGCTTATGTTAAGCCAGTGCCAAACAACTGACACTGCTTTGCTTCTGAGTTCTGTTTCCTTCCGGAGTTAACACTTTCTTTCTGGGACCACCCTCCTGCTTCCCCCAAATGTTAACCACCTTAAAAGGACTTTGTCAGGTAAAAGCAAAAACATTCATTTCATACTCAAAAAGATGAAGGCTAATTGTTTAATTGATTATACTCATCAATTTAAAAGAAAAAAGCAGAATGAGGAATTAAATTTTCATTCCAGATGCCAATGGAAAATAAAATTTTTGTGACTATGCCCACACTGAAAATAAATTTTGTATGTATAAACTAGAAAATAAACATGTATTTATATATACTATAAATAAAGATGCTTTCAACATGTATAAGTGCATTTGTTTCATATAGAGAGATGTGTATATAAGCTATAATTTCTAATTGATATCAATAAATGAGAACATAAATTAATAAAATAAGATTATGCCAGACTCCAATATATTTCCAAGATATTATTAAAAATCTAACAATTTCAACAACTTGCACCTGACTTAGGTCCAGGAAATCTGAAATACAGTGAAGTGAAATGATGTAAAATGTGCAAAACACAGAAGCCAACAAAAAATATTAAATCAGCTAATACAATAAATTGAATAGTCATAAAACAATAAAAAGCCTCAAGTTTATAATATACACTCATCAGAAATCTAAAGAGGAAAGAAGACATGCACAATTCCACATTCTCATTTGATGCTTTTCTTAAACTTCAGGCTCACAGATCTCAAAGACAAGATGTCAGTGGACTACCCTGAACAGATGACACCATATGCACACATCAGTATTTTAATAGATGGCCACTCTTGAATGGTCCAGGGACCAAACACCAGATTTAAAAATTTATTTCCTTTTCCCATAGGTTGCCAACCCTTCCACCACTGTATCCCTGCTCAGCCCTTCCAACATAGGTGCACAGAAAAAGGGAGAAAAAGATAGATGCAAATAATGTTGGCACTTAATACAGTATGAAGTCTTATACAGTGAACTGAAATCCACAGTTCACTCTCAAAGCAAGAAATGATTTACAGTTTCTTACTCATAGTTTTCCATTCCTGTTAGCATATGTGATTGAATGTATGCTAATATTCATATATTAGAAACCAAGTCTCAAAGATGACTTTAAGAAGAAAATATCAGATATGAAATTACTTTCCCATACAGGGTATGACAACAGGGAATGAAACAGTATAGATCATCTAATATTGCCACCTATTACTTTACTCTTTAGTACATTTGAGTCTAGATCAACAGTTCTGCACATTTTGTCCTCCCAAGAATGTCACATTCCTATGGACACAATCAGCAATTCTCCATGCTAACTCCATCATTTCTTCTGCTGCTTCAATACAAGTGAATGAAAAATTATATTACAGTAAAGACTGCCTTGATTTAGCACTAATTTTTAAAGTCATTTATTCTTGAACACTAGCATTTTAATTATTAATGGCAAATTATCTGCTGAACACTTCATGAGTGATAAAAATTTACCACTGTTAAGACCCCAAAGGGGGCAATTGCTGGCCTCAAACAATCAACACTAAATTGCCTATTCTACTCAAAGAACTGTGCGGTATCTTGCATGATGTCATAGAACTGACAGAAGTAATACCTGCCATTTAGTCACTTATTTTGCAACAAGTCTGTCTGGGACCCTCACACGTATTGAAAGACCGTCAAAATTTATCTTTTGATACTGATAGTTTTAGCCTGGGTGAGGGGAATGAAAGTGATAGTAACCAAAACAGAAAGGAGACAGGCTGACAAATATGGATGGGAGGAAGTTTCACTTGTGTATTCTATATACGTTATCGTGTATGAGTGCTATGGCAAAACAACATCTAGGAGCCAGGAAAATGGCAGCCTCACTGAGCGGCAATATGATTCACTGGGCTGTAACTGAAGAAAAACTCACTCAAAGCAGTGGAATAGACCCTAAGTGTTTTTACTTCCCTGTCAGCCCAGTGTGGCTCTGCTCAAATAGGATTCATACTTGAGTTGCTTTTACTATGCAAATAAAGCAACCCAAGAATTTTTCAATAACAATAGATTTTTTAATTGGCATATTAAATCCCCACCCCTACCCAATCCTACCCAAGCCAAGGCACTCCTCCAGTGACTCTGATTAAGCCTTTTGTAGAATTATGAACTTGGAGAGCTTTTGAAAGGAGAAAGGGACTGAACGCCAGGTGGGATTTAGCCAAAGCTGTCACAGCTCTGGTTGTTACCCCTCATAATCCATCTTGCTGAATCAAAACAGCAAACTGGGAACAAACAGCTTAGGCAGTTTGTTTGAAGATACACTCCTGTCTTTCTAGGAGGGATTAAGTCATGGCTACAGTTTGCTTGGAAAATGATTATCCACATGAAAATTATTTAATTCATGTGGCATCTCCTTGAGCCAAAATGTTTTATAAGTTTTCTTCTTTGAATCATGATGATAAGAATGCTGTAATTTGTAACTGAAACACAGGCCCTCTCCACAGCCTTTCAAAAACATTGTCAATTTTTTTGCATTTGCCACAGGAATACAGAAGATGTTGACCTTCAAATTTTTAAATAATAAGGATTCAAGAATATGCCTTTAAAGAGGAATCACATCAATACCAGATGTGGAGAGAAGCAGATTGTTTTTAACATTTATTCCAAACACTGACTCCATAAAAGCCACATTCACACCCTGCTGCAACAGCAGGGAAAGACTAGGTGGCTGAGAGATTGAGTAAAAAGGGGAGATTAAAGCCCAGCCTGTGATACATTTCAGAAGTAAAGTGTTTTCCCATGGAATGGAATGGAGTTAAATCTTCATCATGGTAAAAGGATCTAAATCTTGGAATACAGTATAATCTACTTAAATATATAAGCAATCAGCCTCCTTTGTATCTCTAAACACTACATGATACTCAAGGTACTTCGGGTATTCAAGTAACCCTTGAATTGAGATGAGGGAATGGGGATTATTCAATAAACATTTACTAAAGAGTTACCATGTCAGGCACCATGGTGGGTCTTGGATAAACAAGGATTAATAAAACACTGCCCCTGTCTTCTTGAGCTCACTGTCAAGAAAGGGGGACTCATAATGAAATAGATTACTAAGCATCATGATAAAGACCACAATGAAAGGGTGAATAGGCAGAACACCATAGGACACACACACACACACACACACACACACACACACACACACAAAACTTCATTCTTTCCCCTCATAAGCCCTTTATACCAATCCACAGACTTGCCCTTTGAATGAAATGTTGGATGAGGGAAGGTCCCACAATTTTCTTAGATGCTATTTTAAGTTACTTGTAGTGCCAAGTAAAATCTAGTTCAGTAATTAAAATGTCCAGTCCAGTTTATTAATCAAAACAACAACTTCATTTAAGTTAAAACTTCTCCCCTTTGCCAAACTGGTAGTGTTTTCAGGCTGGGAGACCTAGAGTGAGAAAGAGAGTACGGTCTTCATTCCTCACCTTGAACTTTCTTATCTGCCCAACCTTCAACCCCAAACACTAGGCTGCCTCTGCCTCTATCAGGAATGGAGCTTGAAGGAGGAAGAAGGAAGGGAGAGAGCAGAGAGTGAAGAATAAGGAAATGTCTTACCTTGACTGGTACTACTGGGACCTGAACAAAACAGATTCTTTGTCTCATAAGATGAATGTATTTATTTATTCATTCATTGATTCATTCCACAAATGTTTATGAATGCCAGTTACCTTCTAGGCACTGTTTTAGACCCTGGGACACATTAAAAAAAAAAAAAAATCAAAGTCCCTTATTTCATGGCGTTTACAGGCTGGTGGGGGCAGAAGGTCAACAACAAAACAAAAAATAAACATATACATGTATGTAATATATATTTGATATAAAATTAAATACATAAAATGTAATACATAATGCATATTACATAGATTTTATATATAAATTGTATGTAAAATGTTAGATGGGGGCAAGTATTATAGAGAAACACTAAGCAGGATAAGGGAGATAGGGAGCATGAGGAGAGAGGTGCTATTTTACTTAGGGCAGTCAAGAAAGCTTTCTTTGTTAACGTAACACTTGAGCAGAGAACTAAAAAACCTGAAAGATTTAAGCCAGGCAGATATCAGAGAAAAGAATACACCAGCATGGAGAATAGTAATTGCAAAGGCCCTAGTGTAGGCAAACACTTGGTACCTTCAAAGAAAAGGAAGAAGGCCAGCATGGCAAGAGTAGAAAAAACAAAGAAAAGCTTATTGGAGATTGGGCCACAGAAGTGGAGGGAAGTTAGATCACACAGAAGGTACTGAGACCATTGGGCTTTTTTTCTGAGTTAAAAGAGGAAGCTTCTCAAAGTTTTGAGCAGAGACATAACATGATATAACCTATGCTTTAAAAAGATCACTCTGGCTTCTGGATAAAGAGAATGTAAGGCAACAGTAGAAGCAGGAACTCCAACTGGAAGGCTACTGCAAGGATTCAAGCATAAGATGATGAAACTCTGTGACAGGGAGTGACAAGAACTGGTCAGGAACTGCAAAGGAAGATGGACTGATTATGGCACATAAGGGTGAAAAAGAAGTCAAAGCTGACTCCAAAGTTTTCGGCCTGAGAAATTCTAAGAAGAATGTTGCCATTTACCGAGATGGGGGAAAATGTGGGAGGACAAGGTTTGATTAAACAAACAAACAAAGAAAAACCCAAGGGTTTTGTTTTGGACGTTTTAAGTTTAATCTTCCTATCTGGCATCTAAAATGAATACAGAAGTAGGCCTTTGGATAAACAAAGTCAGAGTTCAGAGTTCAGCCTGTTCACCATATATATAATATACAAAGACGTGAAAGAGGAAATGTACAAGTGGAGAAGTGATCTCAGGTCAAAGATATGAAAAATAATTATTGATATTATATTTAAAATACTTGTAATTATTAGGAACAAATGTATGATAATTAATGAATCAACTACCACCTTTAAAGATTCCTTAATTTAATAACATGTAAATGTGAAAAAGTGTATCATTTTATATCTGATTCTAATGCTAACCAAATATCTTGAAAAGTAAAATGGTAACTGGTAGTTTACACAATCATCAAAAAGACTTTCTAACTAAAGAGAAAAAATCTTAAACAGATGCTTAAAATCCACTCTTAGAGAATTGTTCATATTTGTAACCTTGGAATAAGTTGCTATTACAGCCATTAAAGACGAATGGATTAAAGATAATTCATTTCCCTCATTTGAAGTTAATAATATGATTATCCCGAGATACCAAAGTAGGATTTTGCTTCTCTTGGCAATAATAACATGGTATAAATACCTACAAAAGTGGAATTACAGATTCTACTCCATTTGACTTTTTTCTAAGAGGATACATGAAGATTAAACTGTCAAATACAGCTTAATCATTCACACTTTCACGACGAAGAATCAAGACTGTTCTACCATAGACCACCAAGAGTTTCCTGTTTTAAGTATAATAGGTCCATATTTATCACTATTGGAGAAGGGAGTTAGAAATAAGGAAAAAGAGAAAACTAAAATGTACCCTGCAGTGTTGGGTGTTTTGATTGTAATTGGAGGTATTAGTGTGAATTTGTGGGTTTTGATGTATACAGATATAGAAATAAATACAGATGAATATTATATGTATAGATATAGCTCTATCCATTGAGAAGGCATGGGGGCAGTGACATCCCTATAGCAATGAACACATCCCTATAGCAATGAGCACCTAGTTCTTAGTTTCTAAATACCATTCATTAGCAAATGGAACCAGAGTATCTTGGAGAAATGGCTGATTCTAGGATTTGTGCAGAGAAAATACAAGATGACCCTCGCACATATTGTTATATGAGAAAGCAAGAATATGTTCAAAGAACAATGAAGATACGTGAAAAGGACCCAGGTGCCAGTTTGAAAGGAATCCCAGTGCCAAAACCTATATCAGTATGAACATCAAAATAAATATTGATAGCAATAGACTGTAACAAACTAAATAAAGTGAGTCCATCTGAATATAACTCCATGTGAATATAAATGAATGAATGAATGAAAATCTTGATGAATAACAAGATATTATGTAGTCTCAAAGTATCTACCCACAAAATACAAATTACAAAAGAAAAAGAGAACTCTGCAGTATAAAAGTCTGGAAGACAACACCTTAGTCAAGTGATTAAATTGAACATTATCAGTAATGAGATTAATAAAAATCATGCATCAACTGACAGAATGAAATGAAAACACATGAGCCTCACTTATGTGCTATTCCTGCCAAAGATGTGTAACCTGAAAACAAACAGGAGAAAACATCAAGCATGGTGAAAAACTTGTGCACAGTCTGACCCAGAAATTCTGTTTCTAGGTATATTCTCTAGAGAAGCTCTTGAAAATAAGCTAAATGAAGCATATAGAAGAATGTTCATGGCAGCATTAATTATAACAATGAAAAATAGGAAACAAACATGCATCAGCCTAAGGACATCATAAACTTGATGACATAAGATATCCCCTGAAAAAGCCTCCTCAGAGATTCAGCAAAAAATGACAAACCTCACTTGCTTAGAACTCTGGAGGAAGTAGAGACTGGAAAAGGATTCCAGAAACAGTGAACTGAAGAAAGAGAAAAATACCAAGTAGGGATTTCTGTTCCAGACTGGCTGGTCCTCTTCCCTCCCCCTCACTCAGTCCCACACAGCTTGAGAAGTGCTCAGAGACAGTGGCCAGGATCCCTCCCACTTCCAAATGGGGACACAGACTATAAAATCACAAACAGCAGTGAATCAGATCCCCACACATAACCAAACACAAGGACCCAAGTCTGCCAAGAACCAGGGAAGAAAACAAGCCACTGAGGAGTGCTGAATACAAAAGTGCCCACAGGAGGAGCTTCTAAAATGAAGGCTCATGGGGGGAGTGGCAGAACCTACCTTCTCTCAAAAGCAACAAGTAGCCAGGCAGAAACTGTCCAAATCAATTCTTTGGGAATCCAGGGATCAGAGGAGTGCAATGCCCAGGGAAGTGTAGGACAGAGACTGAGAAACTAGTTACAGACTGTGAGTAATTCCCTCCAAAGCGCCTGGCACCAATCCTCCACCATTGAGGGAAGCAGCAGTAGGTGGCTGGATTCTTGCCTGGCAACAGCTTTGGACTAGGATGTCTGTGGAAGTCCTCTGAACCGAGTACAGAGGGGGACACAGCCCAACACTGAGCCAGATATTGGCCAGCAAAGTAAGAACATGGGATCCCCGCAGTTTCAGTCCCTCTCAGTCAGACACCAATGGTCATCACTGCTTCAACTGCATTAGAGGAGGATTTGGCAAAAGGGTATAGAAGCCTGCCTTCCTAGAGATGAGGGTTTAGCTAGCCAAGAACAAGATCTGCTGGGAAGGCCAGAAATGCAGGGAAAAAAGTGATCTTGGGAGTCTTTCCAGACCCTCTACTAGGGCCCACTGAATCTGTTCTATGTCCCAGTCATGGGTGCCTGGCTCTGTTTTGGCCGGGAAATACTAAAAATCCAAAAGTCAAAGAAGAGCCTTAATACAAACCCAATCAACAACAAAATTCTAGATGAGAGAGAGAGAAACTGACCTTACGAATAAGCCCATAAAGATAATCAGATGACCAGATATCAGCAAAAAATCACTAGGCATACTAAAATGCAAGGAGATATGGCCCAGTCAAAGGAACAAATTAAAAAGTTGAAGGAGACAAAGAATTTGGAACAACTAATCAAACAACTCTCCTAAACAAATTCAGTGACGTGGTTAAAGAGATAAAGGATATTAAAAAGGCACTCAGTGAGCATAAAGAAGAATTTGAAAGAATACACAGAAAAAAAGCAGATCTTATGGAAATGAAAGATACTATAGATGAAATTAAAAACACTGGAGACACAACAGCAGATCTGAAGAAAGGATCAGTGAGCTAGAAGACAGGAAATCTGAATTTGAACAGGACATCTGAATTTGAACCGGCAAAAGGACAAATGAAGGCAAAAAAATGGAAAATTTTAATAGAGTCTCAGGGAAATGACTGTCAAAATTAAGCACACAGACATACACATCATGGGTGTCTCAGAAGGAGAAAAGAAGAGAAAAGGACCAGGAAGAATATTTGAGGAAATAATGGTGGAAAAATCCCCAAACCCTATAAAATATATAGATATGCAAATTCAAGAAGCCCAACATACTCCGAACAGAATAAATCCAAACAGACCCACTCCAAGATACATAATAATCAAACTGTCAAATACTAAAAACAAAGAGAATTCTGAAACCAGCAAGAGAAAAGTGATTCACCACAAATAAGGGAAGCCAAAGAAGACTAAGTGCTGATTTCTAAACAGAAAACATGGAGATAAATATCTCTAAGATACTGAAAGAGAAAAATTAAAAGCCAAGAATTCTTTATACAGCAAAGCTCTCTTTCAAAAATAGGAGAAGTTTAAAATATTCACAGATAAACAGAAGCTGAGAGAGTTCATTAACAAGAGACCTGCCCTACAAGGAATACTAAAGGAGTTCTGGTGACTGAAAAAAAGGAGACAGAGGCTTTGAGTAGAGTATAGAAATGAAGATTATCCATAAGGATAACTAAAAGGATAAAAAGAGAAGAAAAAATAGTTATGACAAATAAAAGTCAACAGATAAAATGGTTAAAGTACTGCTTTTACAGTAATAACACTGATGTTAATGGATTAACTCCCCAGTCAAAAGATACAGATTGGCAGAATGTATAAAAAATATGATCCATCTGTATGATGTTTACAAGGGACTCATTTTAGACCAAATATACAAATAGGCTGAAAGTGAAAGGATGGAAAAAGATATTCCAAACAAGTGGTAACCAAAAAAAAGCTGGGGTAGATATACTAATATCAGACAAAATAGATTTTAAATGCAAAGTTGTCATAAGAGACAAGGAATGACACTATATATTAATAAAAAGGGCAATTCACCAAGAAGAAATAACAATCATAAATATCTACGTACCTAATCAAGGTGTCCCCAAAGTACATGAGGAAAACACTGGCAAATCTAAAGGGAGTAATAGACTTCTCTACAATAATAGTGGGAGGCTTCAATAGATAGAACATCTAAACAGAGGATCAATGAGAAAAGAGAACCTAAATAGTATGATAAATGAACTAGACCTGACAGATATATATGTAGAACATTGCACAGCAAAAAAAAGCAGGATATACATTCTTCTTAAGTGCTCATGGAACATTCTCCAGGATAGACCACATGATGAGGCACAAAACAGGTCCTAATAAATTTTAAAAGACTGAAATTATACAAAGACATTATCTGATAACAATGGATGGAAGATGGAAATCTATAACAGCTGGAGAACTAGAAAATACACAAATAAATAGAGATTAACATGCTCTTAAACAATCAGTGGGTCAAAGAAGAAATTGCAAAAGAAATTAGCAAATATCTTGAGATGAATGAAAAGGAGTACACAGCATAGCAATACTTATGGGATCCAGCAAAGGCAATGTGAAGAGGGTAAGTTATAGCCATAAACATCTACATTAAAAAGTAAGAAAGAGCTAAAATCAAAGACCTAACTGAACACCTGAAGAATATACAGAAAGAACAGAATATTAATCCCAAAGCAAGCAGAAAGAAAGAAATAACAAAGATTAGAGCAGAAATAAATGAAATTGACAACAAAAAAATCAATAGAATCAATAAAACCAAAAATTGGTTCTTTGAAAAGGTCAATAAAATTGACAAACCCTCAGCTAAACTGATATGGGGGGGGGGATGCAAAGATCAGAAATGAGATGGGAGTCATTACCACAGACCCCACAGAAATGAAGATCATAAGAGGATACTATGAACAAATGTATGTAACAAACTAGACAACTTAGATGCATGGACAATTTCCCAGAAACACACAAATAACCTAAATTGACTTGAGAATAAATAGAAGAACTCAACAAACCAATCAAAAGTAAAGCGACTGAATTTATCATCAAAAAAACTCCCCCAAATTTTTTGATTAGTTTGTTTCCATGGAGATGTGACCCACCCAACTATGGGTGGGAAATTTTGAATAGATTATTTCCATGGAGATGTGACCTCACCCATTCAAGGTGGGTCTTAATTAGTTTACTGGAGTCCTTAAGAGAGCTGAGAGCAAACCCAGATCCAGACACTTGGAGATGCAGACAAAAAGATGTTTGGAAATGCTAAGCTTAGAAATGAAGCCCAGAGTTTGCCCCGGAAAAGCTAAGTGAGAACCCACAGATGCTTAAGGAGAAAGCCACTGGAATCAGAAGCTGAAAGCAACACAACCCAGGAGCAAAGGACCAGGAGACACCAGCCATGTGCCTTCCCAGCTGACAGAGATGTTCCAGATGCCAATGACCATTTCCTCAGAGAAGGCATCTACCTCTTGACACCTTAATTTGAAGGTTTTCCTGGCCTTAGAACTGTAAATCTGTGAACTAATAAACCCATTGTAAAAACCAAAACAAACAAACAAAAACCTCCCAAAAGAGAAATGCCCAGGACAAGATGGCTTCACAGGGAATTTTACCAATCATTCCAAGGAGAATTAATACCAATTCAGCTCAAACTCTTCCAAAAAATTGAAAAGGGAACACTATCTAACACATCTCCCTAATACCAAAGCCTGATAAAGATACAAGAAAAGAAAACTACAGGCCAATATCTCTTATTAATATAGATGCAAAAATACTCAACAAAATATTTGCAAATCAAATCCAACAGCACATTAAAAGAATTACACACCATGACCAAGTGGGTTTTATTCCAAGTATGCAAGGGTGGTTTGACACAAGAAAATCAATTAAAGTAATACACCACATTAACAAATCGAAAGGGAAAAACCACATGATCATCTCAACTGACGCAAAAAAAAAAAAAAAGCATTTGACAAAATTCAGCATCCTTTGTTTATAAAAACACTATGAAAGGTAGGAATCAAAGGAAACTTACTCAACGTGATAAAAGGTCTATACAAAAAACCCACAGCTAATGGCATACTCAATGATGAGAAACTTAAAGCTTTCCCTCTAAGATTGGGAGCAAGACAAGGATGCCCATTGTCACCACTGTTATTCAACATTGTGCCAGAAGTTCTGGCTAGAGCAATTAGGCAAGACAAAGAAATAAAAGGCATCCAAATCGGAAAGGAAGAAGTAAAACTTTCACTACTTGCAGACGATGTGATCCTATATTTAGAAGGTTCTGAAAAAACTATGACAAAGCTACTAGAGTTAATAAACGAGATCAGCAAAGTGGTGTTATACAAGATGAACATGCAAAACTCAGCAGTGCTTCTATACACTAGTAATGAGCTAACCAAGAAGAAAATCAAGAAAAAAATTCCATTTACAATAGCAGCTAAAAGAATCAAATATGTAAGAATAAACTTAACCAAGAATATAAAGGGCTATAAAGATAGACACATTGATCAATGGAATTGAATTGAGAGTTCAGAAAAAAAAAAAATCCATTTACAATAGCAACTAAAAGAATCAAATATCTAAGAATAAACTTAACCAAGGATGTAAAGGGCTATAAAGATAGACATTTATCAACAGAATTGAACTAAGAGTTCAGAAATAGACCCTCAGATCTATGGTCAACCGATGTTTCACAAGGCTCCAAAGTGCACTCAACTGAGACAGAACAGTATCTTCAACAAATGGTACTGGAAGAACTGGAGATCCATATCCAAAAGAATAAAAGAGGATCCCTATCTCACATCCTACTCAAAAATTAACTCAAAATGGATCAAAGACCTAAATATAAGAGCAAGTATCATTAAAAACCTAGGAAAAAATGTAGGGAAGCATCTTCAAGACCTAGTGATAGGCAGTAATTTCTTAGACCTTACATCCAAAGCACAAGCAATGAAAGAAAAAAAAATAGATAAATGGGACCTCCTCAAAACTGAATACTTCTGTGCTTCAAAGATCTTTGTCAAAAGGGTGAAAAGGCAGCCAACTCAATAGGAAAAAATATTTGGAAACCACATATCTGATAGTGGTTTGCTATTCAGAATATACAAAGAAATCCTACAACTCACCAATAAAAAGGCAAACAACCCAGTTATAAAATGGGCAAAAGACATGATGAGACAGTTTTCTAAAGTGGAAATACAAATGTCTAAAGAGCACATGAAAAGATGCTCAGCTTCATTAGCTATTAGGGAAATGCAAATCAAAGCCACAACGAAATATTTCACACCTACTAAAATGGCCACTATTAAACAAACAGGAAACACTTGTAGTGTTGGAGAGGATGTGAAGAAATAGGAACTGCTGCTGAGAACGTAAAACGGTACAGCTGTTGTGGTAGACGGTTTGGCAGTTCCTCAGAAAGCTAAGTATAGAATTGCCATATGATTCAGCAATACTGCTACTTGGTATACACCCAGAAGAACTGAAAGGAGGGACATGAACAGATATTTACACACCAATGTTCACAGCAGCATTATACACAATTTCCAAAAGATGGAAACAACCCAGGTATTCTTCAACCTATGGGTAGATAAATAAAATGTGGTATATACATACAATGGGATATTATTCAGCAGTAAGAAGGAATGAAATCCTGAAGCATGTGACAGGGATGAACCTTGAGGACATTACGTTGCGTGAAATAAGTGAGACACAAAAGGACAAATATTTTATGATCTCACTAATGTGAACTCATTATAATATGTAATCTCATAGACATATAATATAGAATATAGGTTACCAGGAGATACAATGAGGCTAGAGAATGGGGAGCAGCTGCTTGATATGTGCAGAACTTTTAATGAGGTTGAATTTAAATGTTTGGAAATGGATAGAGATGATGGTAGTATGTTATTGTGAGTATAATTAACAGTGCTGAATCAGTGTGAATGTGGTTGAAAGGGGAAGTTTAGAGTCACGCATGTCACTAGAAGGATAGCTAGAGGTTAAAACATGGGACTGTGTAACACAGTGAGCCTTATGGTGGATGATGACTGTGATTAACAGTATAAATATTAAAAAGTTCAATCATGAACTAGAACAAATGTATGACACAATTACAAGGAGTTAATAATAGAGCACTATATAGGAAAAATGCACCAATGGCAAACTATGGTCTATAGGCTATAGTTTTATTTTAACATTCTTTCATCAACAGTAACAAATATACCACACCAATGTTAGGGGTCAATAAAATGGAGTGGGGGGGTAAGGGGTATGGGATGTTTTGGTTTTTCTTTTTTTTTTTTTTTTTTTGTGGAGTATGAAATTTCTATAATTGATTGTGGTGATGAATGCACAACTATGTGATGATATTGTGAGCCACTGATTGTATACTTGGGATAAACTGTATGGTATGTGAATATATCTCAATAAAATTGCATTAAAAACACGCATCAGCCTAAAAATAACCATGTAATAACTATTTAAAGAAATGCTATGCAAAAGTTAAAAGGAATAAGATATCTCTATAAGCACTATTATAGGTAGATTGGCAAGATAACTTGTTGCATGAAAGAATCATGCTGCAAAAGAATATGCACACTATGATATTTCTATGTAAGAAAAAATAAACTATACATATTCTAGGTCAATGCACACCACAGAATGCACACCAAACTGATAATAGTGTTTTCCTCCTAGGAAGAGGTGATCAATGGGGATCTTTAGACTTATGGAAATGATTTTAATGTATTAACTCAGATCATTTAATCATGTACTACTTACATATAAAAAATAATGCAAAAAATTATAATCCCTCACCTGAATGAACTTACCTTCTATTTCAGGAGTGTAGTATACAATGAGAACTCAAATTTCTCTGCCAAACATACTTTCCATCCAATTCACCTGGGGCTTTGAGGAACTAAACCACCATTTTGTATTACCTTGATGGGATATCAGCCCAATACTCTTCTCATAACAAAGATGGGTACATGACCCAGTCTGGCCCATCAACACCTCCATCCCTATGTCCAAAATTTTTGATTCAAAAATTAGCAAATTATCCATAGAAGACCAATCAGAGCATTATCATTAATTAACCTAGTTTGGATAGGATTCCTATCTACTTACATTCAAAACAGTTCTGACTAATACAAAGAAACATACCCTTAAACAGATATTTTCAGTACAATAAGGCAAGTGAAAAAGAGAAACACTATGACAAGTGGCATATTACTTAAGACAGACCATTAAAAATTAAAATACAGCGAAATACTAGCACACCCATGGAAAAAAAACAATAAAAAGTTATAGCTAATGAGCCCAGAAAAGAGGGAAATACAGTATTATAAAAAATACTCAATCTGAAAGAGGTCAGAAAAGAGGAAGAAAAAGAGTAACATGAGGCAAAGAGAAATGAATAGCAGGATGGTAGATTTCAAACTAAACTATATCAATAACCATATTATTGATATAGTTTTCTATTGTTATAACAAATTACCACAAATTTAGTGACTTAAAATGACACAGGTTTATTATTTTACAGTTCTGTAGGTCAGAAGACTGGTATGGGTATCACTGAGCTAAAATCAAGGTTTAGGCAGGGCTGCAAACCAAATCCAGTAGCATATTAAAAGAATTATACATCATAATCAAGTGGGATTTATCTCTAGTATGCAAGGTTGGTTCAATACAAGACAATCAATCAATGTAATATACCACAGTAACAGAATGAAGGGAAAAAATACTTGGTCATCTCAATTGATGCAGAAAAGACATCTAACAAAACACAGCACCTTTCTGGTTAGAGACACCTAGAAAACTAGGAATAGAGGGAAACTTCGTCAACATGATAAAGAGCATATATGAAAAGTCCACAGCTAACATCCTACTTAATGGTGAAAGACTGAAAGCTTTTCTTCTAAGATCAGGAGCAAGTCAAGGATTCTGAATGTCACTACTGTTATTCAACATTGCACTGGAAGTTCTTGGAAGAAAACTTGGGCAAGAAAAAGAAATAAAATATTTACAAGTTAGATAGGAAGAAGTAAAACTTTCCCTATTTGCAGATGGCATGATCTTTACACAAAAAATTCTAAAACCCCACAACAAAGCTCCTAGGCAGGGTACAAGATCAACCGCCCAAAATCAATGGTGTTTCTATACTGAAGCAATGAAGAAGAAGAAACCAAGAAAAAAAAAATTCCAGTCACAATAGCAATTAAAGAATCAAATATCTACGAATAAATCTCACCCAGAATGTAAAAGACTTGTACACAGAAAACTACATAACACTGCTAAAAGAAATCAAAGAAGACCTAAATAAAGGGAAGGGCATTTCAAGTTCATGGATTGAAATACTAAATATTTTTAAATGTCAATACTACCCAAAGCAATTTATAGAGTCAATACATTCCCAATCAATTTTTCAACAACCTTCTTTGCAGAAATGGAAGAACCAGTCATCAAATTTACATGGAAGGGCAAGGGGCTCTGAAGAGCTAAAGCCTCCTTGAAAAAGAATAATGAAGTTTGAGGACTACTACTTCCTGATCTTAAAACTTATTACAAACCCACAGCAATCAAAACAGTATGGTACTAGCATGTGGAATAGAACTGAAAGTGGAAAAATCAACCCTCACATTTATGGCCAACTGATTTTTGACAAGGTGGCAAAAACCATTCCATTGGGAAAGAATAGTCTCTTCAACATATCACGGTGAGAAAACGAGATCTCCATTTGCAAAAAAAAAAAAAAAAAAAAAAAATGAGGACCCCTACCTCAAACCTTATACAAAATTCAACTCAAAATGGATCAAAGACCTTAATATAAGAACTAGAACCATCAAACTCCTGGAAGAAAACATAGGGAAGCATCTTCAGGACCTTGTGTTAGGAGGTGGTTTTTTAGACTTTATACCCAGAGCAGAAGCAACAAAAGATAACATATGTAAATGGACCCTCATCAAAATAAAAACATTTGTTCCTCAAAGGACTTTATTATGAAAGTAAAATGACAACCTATACAAAGAGAGAAAATATTTGGAAACCACATATCCAGTAAAGGATTAATTTCCAGAATATTTAAAGAAAGCCTTCAACTTAACAACAAACAGATAAACAATCCAATTTTAAAATAGGCAGAGGAGAACCTAAGATGGCGGCTAGGAGAGACAGGGCAAAAAGAACGCCTCCATGAAAAATACAAGATAAAAGCCAGAAAGTGACCCAGAATACCAATTCCAGTGCTGCACCAGCTGGACAAGGTCTGCTAAATCCACAGGGACTGTGCACTTGGTGAAACTGGGAGTCTGCGTTCTGAAATGAGTAGGTAAGCTTGCTGAATATCTGGCAGCCAAGCTGCACTGTGGGGAAACTGTGGGTTGGCATTTGGAGGTGGACTAATTCTTTTTAAAAAAACCCAAAAGCAGCTACAGATACGGCAGTGAGAACCACACAGTGCAGCACAGCAGGAACAGGCTGTGCGAATGCCTCAATCTTTGGCATGGAAGAAAGCCTTTTGCACACCTTCTGCTAACTGTCTTGGAGCAAGGAAGGCAGAGGTGAGCCAAAAGGGGGAAAAACCACCCCCCTTAGAGCCATCTTCCCAGCAGGCTGAGAACACTCCTGCCCGGTGCACGTGCCACAGCCCAAAGACACACCAAAAAATCCAGTGTGACAGGAAGTGTTTCCAGCAACACAAGCACACGCCACAATATCGGGCACACACAATAGCTTTTCACGCACCCACAGCTAATTGTCCAGGAGCTGGGAAGGCAGAGCTGTGCGAAAAGGGGGAAATTAACACACCCCATTCAGCCATCCTTCGAGCAGGCTAGGAACGCACCTACACGGCCTGGCGGCCCAGAACTTCCCTTGAGGGATGGTGCACACATGTGAAGAAGCACAACCTTCCCTCAGCAGAGGCCCTAGAAGGGCACGGCTTGGAAAAGGGACATACTTGGAAATCCCAGGGTCCATACGCCAATACCAAGGACCTGTGGGTCAGTGGCAGAGATAGTCTGTGGTGAGACTGAAATGAAGGTTTAGACTCTTGCAACAGCCTTAAATCTCCAGGAACACCTGGGAGATTTGATTATTAAAGCTGCCCTCCCTCCCTAATCGCTCAGATACATGCCCCAAATCCAGGGCGGACAGCACCAACACACCCAAACTTGGTGCACCAATTGGACCCCACAAGAATCAGACCCCCACACACACCACAAAGACAAAGTTGGGGAGAACTGACTTGACAGGAATAGGTGACTCGTGGATGCCACCTGCTGGTTAGTTAGAGAAAGTGTATGCCACCAAGCTGTAGATCTGACAAATTAGAGATTAGCCTTTGAATAATTCTACATATCCTAAAAGAACCCAATCAAGTAAAGCAAATGCCAAGAGGCCAAAAACAACAGAAAATTTTAAAGCATATGATAAAACCAGATGATATGGATAACCCAAACCCAAACACCCAAATCAAAAGATCACAGGAGACACAGTACTTGGAGCAATTAATCAAAGAACTAAAGACAAACAACGAGAACATGGCACAGGATATAAAGGACATGAAGAAGAGCATGGCACAGGACATAAAGGACATGAACAAGACCCTAAAAGAGGATAAAGAAGAAATTGCAGGAGTAAATAAAAAAAGTAGATGATCTTATAGAAACAAAAGAAACTGCTGACCAAATCAAAAAGATTCTGGATACTCACAGTACAAGACTAGAGGAAGCTGAACAATGAATCAGTGACCTCGAGGACCACAGAATGGAAAACGAAAGAACAAAAGAAAGAATGGGGAAAAAATCAAAAAAATTGAAATGGACCTTGGGGATATGATAGATAAAATAAAACATCCAAATATAAGACTCATTGGTGTCCCTGAAAGGGAAGAGAAGGGTAAAGGTATAGAAAGGGTATCCAAAGAAATTGTTGGGGAAAACTTCCCAAACCTTCTACACAATATAAGTACACAAAGCATAAATGCCCAGCGAACTCCAAATAGAATAAACCCAAATAAACCCACTCCGAGACATATTCTGATCAGACTCTCAAATACTGAAGAGAAGGAGCAAGTTCTGAAAGCAGCAAGAGAAAAGCAATTCACCACACACAAAGGAAACAACATAAGAAATAAGTAGTGACTACTCAGTGGCCACCATGGAGGCAAGAAGGCAGTGGCATGACATATTTAAAATTCTGAGAGAGAAAAATTTCCAACCAAGAATACTTTATCCAGCAAAACTCTCCATCAAATTTGAGGGAGAGCTTAAATTTTTCACAGACAAACAAATGCTGAGAGATTTTGCTAATAAAAGACCTGCCCTACTTCAGATACTAAAGGGAGCCCTATCAACAGAGAAACAAAGAAAGGAGAGAGAGATACAGAGAAAGGTTCAGTACTAAAGAAATTCAATATTGGTTCATTAAAGGACAATAAGAGAGAGAAGGAAAAAATACATCTGACAAACATAAACCAAACGGTAGGATGGCTGATTCAAGAAATGCCTTCACAGTAATAACATTGAATGTAAATGGATTAAACTCCCCAATTAAAAGATACAGATTGACAGAATGGATCAAAAAATATGAACTATCAATATATTGCGTACAAGAGACACGTCGTAGACATAGGGACACAAAGAAATTGAAAGTGAAAGGGTGGAAAAAATATTTCATGCAAGCTACAGCCAAAAGAAAGCAGGAGTAGCAATATTAATCTCAGATAAAATAGACTTTAAATGCAAGGATGTTATGAGAGTCAAAGAAGACCACTACATACTAATAAAAGGGGCAATTCAACAAGAAGAAATAACAATCATAAATGTTTATGCACCCAATCATGGTGCCACAAAATACATGAGACAAACACTGGCAAAACTAAAGGAAGCAATGTATGTTTCCACAATAATTATGGAAGACTTCAACACATCACTCTCTCCTATAGATAAATCAACCAAACAGAAGACCAATAAGGAAATTGAAAACCTAAACAATCTGATAAATGAATTGGATTCAACAGACATACACAGAACATTACATCCCAAATCACCAGGATACACATTCTTCTCTAGTGATCACGGAACTTTGTCCGGAATAGACCATATGCTGGGACATAAAACAAGCCTCAGTAAATTTAAAAAAATTGAAATTAATCAAAGCATATTCTCTGACCACAATGGAATACAATTAGAAGTCAATAACCATCAGAGACTTAGAAAATTCACAAAAACCTGGAGGTTAAAAATGAGGGGAGATGAAAACATTCCCAGATAATCAAAAGCTGAGGGACTTCATCACTAGTAGCTCAATCCTATAAAAAATGCTAAAGGGAACTGCGCAGGCTGACAGGAAGGGACACTAAACAATTGACTGAAACCACATGAAGAAATAAAGATTTCCAGTAAAGAACACATGGTAAATATAAATACCGATACTACTATATTTTTGATTTGTAACTCCACTATTTACTTCCTACAGGATCTAAAATACATAAAGTGTAATGATAAATCAGTGGTTTGGGACTCAATGTAAAATATGTAATTTTTGACAAGAACTACATAAAGGTGGGGGAATGGAGGAGTATGGGAACATAATTTATGTGTCCTATTGAAGTTTAGTTGGTATCAAAGAAAACAAAGATTGTTAAAGATTTAGGATGTTAAATTTAAGCCCCATGGTAAACACAAAGAAAGTATCAGAGAATATGATCATAGACAGGAAAAGTCGGGTATGGGTTATGAGAAGTGGGGGAAGGGGCAATGGGGAGTTAAGACATGAGTGTAGGGTTGCTGTTTGGGGTGAAGGGAAATTTCTAGTAATGGATGGTGGGAAGTTGATGGCATTGCAGCATTGTGAATGTGATTAATCCCACTAAATGGAATGCCTGGGAGGGGATGGAATGGGAAGATTTATGCTGTACATATGTTTCCACAAATGAAAAAAAAAAAGACAGTCTAAATAGATAATTAAATGCCATAGAAGATCCTGGATGAGATCTAAGAATAGAGGAGAAAAGGCTTAAAAGGACACAATTGGGACATAAGGAAAAAATGAAATACAGAATTTAAGCTTTATATCAATGTTAAATTTCTTGAATTTCTTCACTACACTTAATGTGATTACATAAATGAATATTCTTGTTCATAGGAAATGTATATATGAATTATATTATTTGTTCAAGGATCTGTGCAATTTGCTCTCACATTTTCAGAAGACAGAGCAATAGATGATGGATAGGGAGGGAAAGAAAGAAATGGTAAAGTGACAAAATATTAAAGTTGGTAGATCTGGGTATCGGTGGAGGGGGGTTGGGGTAGGCTGGAGTTCTGTGTATGGGGTTTGTATTATTTTTGCAACTGTCCTGTAAGTTTGAATTTATTTCAAAATAAAAAGTAAAAAATAAAAAATAATAAAAATAAAAATAGGCAAAGACTTGAATAGACATCTCTTCAAAGAAAATATACAGATTGTCAGAAAGCACATGAAAAGATGCTCATCATTAGCTATCAGGGAAATGCAAATCAAAACCACAAATGAGATACCATTTCACACCCATTAGAACGGCTGCTATTAACAAAAATGGGAAATAAATGTTGCAGAGGATGCCAAAAAATAGGAACAATCATTCATTGCTGGTGGCAATGTCAAAGAGTGTGGCCGCTCTGGAAGACAGCTTAGCAGTTCCTCAGAAAGCTAACTATATGACCTAGCTCAACTTTCCCAGAGTAGAAGAGGATAAATAAACTCATGGTTATAATCTAGAATATAAGTTACCAGGGGTTGGCACCGGGATAGGGAAGTTAAGGCTTCCTGTTTGGAATTTTGAAAATGTTTTCGGTAATGGATGATGATGATGGTAGCACAACAATGTAAATGCAATTAATAGCACTGAAATATATATTTGAATTTGATTAAAAGAGGCTAGAAGGCATCCAAATGAGAAAGGAAGAAGTAAAACTATCTATATACAGAGAATACATAATTCTATAAGGAGAGAATCTCAAAGAATCCACTATAGCTAATAAATTCAGCAAAGTTGTGGGGTATAAGATCAACATGCAAAAATTAATTGTGTTCTACACACCAGCAATGAACAACAGAAAAAGGAAATCAAGAAAACAATTCCATTTACAATAACATCTAAGAGAATAAAATATCTAGGAATCAACTTAACCAAGAATGTAAAAGACATACGCTGAAAATTATAAAACATTGCCAAAAGAAATTAAAGAACACCTTAAAAAATGGAAAGATATGCCTATGCATTGGAATATTTAATATTATCAAGATGTCAATACTACCCAAAGCAATTTACAGATTCAATGCAATCCAGATTAAAATTCCAACAGCTTTTTTTTTTGCAGAATTGGAAAAGTCAATTGTAATATCAAGTGGCCCTGAATAGCCAAAACTATCTAGAAAAAGAAGAACAAGAACTTTGTTCTTGTTCTTCTTGTTAAGTTGGAGGTCTCACAATTCCTGATTTCAACACTTACTACAAAGCTACAGTAACCAAAACAATGTGGTATTGGTATAAGGACAAACAGAACAATGGAACGGTATTGAGAGTTCAGAAATAAACCCACACATCTATAGCCAATTGATCTTTGGCAAAGATGCTAAGTTCATTCAACGGGAAAAAAATATAGTCACTTCAACAAATTGCGTTAACTGGATATCCACATGCAAAACCAAGAAAGTATCCTGCCTCATACATATAAAAATTAACTCAAAATGGGTCTAAATGTAAGAACCACAGCCAGAAGACTCCCAGACAAAAATACAGGGGGAATTTTTCAGGACCTTGTAGTGGGAAATGGATTCTTAGATCCGGCACTAGAAGCAGGAGCAACAAAAGAAAAAAACAGATAAAATGGACTTCATCAGAATCAAAAACTTTTGAACATCAAAGGACATTATTAAGAAAGTGAGTTGGAGGATCCAAGATAGCGGATAAGGAGAGACAGAGCAAAATACTTCTTCATGAAAAACACTAGATAAAAGACAGAAAGTGCTCCAGAATACCAGTTCCAGCATTGTATCAGCTGGAAAAGGTCCACTAAATCCACAAGGACTGTGCACTTGGTGAAACCGAGAGTCTGCATTCTGAAATGAGTAAGTGAATCTGCTGGGGAACCAGAAGCCATGCCACAGTCAGGAGAAACTAGGGGTTGGTGTTTAGAGATGGATTAGTTTAAAAACCCCAAAAGCAGCTGCAGATCCGGCAGGGAGAATTGTGCAGTCGAGCACAGTGGGGAGTGCCTTCCACACCCTGGGCAACTGCCTCAGTATCTGGAGTGGACAATAACATTTTGCACACCCACAGTTAATTGTTCCGGAGTGAGGAAGGCGGAGGTCCACTGAAGGGAAAATCACCATGCCCCATACAGCCATCTTCTCAGCAGGCTGGGAAAGTCCCTGCATGGCGCCACAGCCGAGAGCTTCCCTGGGGGATTTCGCTCACCTGTGACATTGTGCAGTCTTCCCTCCATGGAAGACCATGTAGGGCACAGCTCAGAGGCAGGGCCCCACATGGAAATCCCAAGGGCCCTACACTAATCCCAGGGACTTGTGGACCCATGGCAAAGACACTGTGGGGAGTCTGAGCCGAAGGGTTGAACTCATGCAACAGTTTTAAGTCTCCAGGAGCGCTGAGAGATTTGAGTCTTAAAGCCACCTTCCCTCCCTAACTGCACAGGGCACACCCCTCACCTTCAGGGCTGGCTGCACCAACTACACATAGAAATTGGGTGCACTGATTAGACCCCCACAAGATTCGGACCCACACTTGCTGCACTGACAAAGTTGGGGAGAACTGGCTTGAGGGTAATAGGTGGCTAGGGTGTACCATCTGCTGAGAGAGAAAGAGCACTCCACCAAGCTGTAGCTCTGAAAAATTACAGCTAATTGTTCAAATAAGACTACATATCCTAAAAGAACACTATCAAGATAAGCAAATGCCAAGAGGCCAAAAACAACAGAAAATTTTAAAGCATATGAAGAAACAAGAAGATATGGATAAGCCAAACCCAAACACCCAAATCAAAAAATTAGGGAAAACACAGTACTTGGAACAATTAATCAAAGAAGTAATGACAAACAATAACATCATGGCACAGGATATAAAGCACATGAAAAAGACCCTGGAAGAGCATAAAGAAGAATTTGCGAGAGTAAATAAAAAAAACATATGATCTTACGGAAATAAAAGAAACTACTGATCAAATTAAAAAGATTCTGGGTACACACAGTACTAGATTAGAGGAAGCTGAGGAAAGAATAAGTGAACTGGAAGACTGCAGAATGGAAAGTGAAAGCACAAAAGAAAGAATGGAGAAAAAAATCAAAAACATCGAAATGAATCTCAGGGATATGATGGACCACATAAAGCACACAAATATAGGAATCATTGGTGTCCTAGAAGGGGAGGAGATGGGTAAAGGTCTAGGAAGAGTATTCAAAGAATTGTTGGGGGAAACTTCCGAACCCTTCTAAACAACCTAAATATGCAAATCATAGACGCCCAATGAACTCCAAACAGAATAAATCCAAATAAAACCCACTCCAAGACATATTCTGATCAGATTGTCAAATGCTGAAGAGAAGGAGCAAGTTCTGAAAGCAGCAAGAGAGAAGCAATTCACCACATACAAGGGAAACAACATAAGACTAAGCAGTGACTACTCAGCAGCCACCATGGAGGCGAGAAGTCAGTGTTATGCTATATTAAAAATTCTGAAAGACAAAAATTGTTAACCGAGAATTCTTTATCCACCAAAGCTTTCCTTCAAATTTGAGGGAGAGCTTAAAATCTTCACAGACAAACAAATGCTGAGAGAATCTGCTAACAAGAGACCTGCCCTGCTTAAGATACTAAAGGGAGCCCTTCCAGCAGAGAAACAAGGAAGGGAGAGAGAAGTATGGAGAAGGGTTCAGAAATAAAGAGATTTAATAAGGGTATGTTAAAAGAAACAAAGAGAGAAAGGGGAAGAAATATATCTGACAAACATAAACCAAAGGATAGGATGGCTGATTCAAGAAATGCCTTCATAGTAATAACGCTGACTGTGAATGGATTAAACTCCCAAATTAAAAGATGCAGATTGGAAGAATGGATTAAAAAATATGAACCATCAATATGTTGCTTACAAGAGACTCATCTTAGACACAGGGACACAAAGAAATTGAAAGTGAAAGGATGGAAAAAATATTTCATGCAAGCTACAGTCAAAAGAAAGCAGGAGTAGCAATATTAATCTCAGATAAAATAGACTTTAAATGCAAGGATGTTATAGGAAACTAAGAAGGTCACTATATACTAATAAAGGGCACAATTCAACAAGAAGAAATAACAATCATAAATGTCTATGCACCCAATAAAGGTACATGAGACAAAAATTGGCAAACTGAAGGAAGCAACAGATGTTTCCACAATTGTGAGAGACTTCAATACATCACTCTTTCCTATAGATAGATCAACCAGACAGAGGACCAGTAAGGAAACTGAAAACTTAAACAACCTGATAAACAAATTTGAATTAACAGACATATATAGAATATCACATTCCAAATCACCAGATATACTTGCTTCTCTAATGCTCATGGAACTTTCTCCAGAATAGATCATATGCTGGGCCATAAAACACGCCTCAACAAATTTAAAAAGATTGAAATTATTCAAAGCACATTCTCTGATCACAATGGAATACAATTAGAAGTCAATAACCATGGGAGACTAAGAAAATTCACAAGGATCTGGAGGTTAAACAACACATTCCTAAACAATCAGTGGGTTAAAGAAGAAACAGGAAAAGAAATTGCTAAATATATAGAGATAAATGAAAATGAGAATACAACATATCAAAACTTTTGGGGTGCAGGAAAGGCGATATTGAGGGGGAAATTTATAGCTCTAAATGCATACATTTAAAAGGAAGAAAGAGCTAAAATCAAAGAACTAATGGAACAACTGAGAAGCTAGAAAATGAACCCCAAACTAATCCTAAACCAAGTAGAAGAAAAGAAATAAGAAGGATCAAAGCAGAAATAAATGACATAGAGAAAAAAAAAAAGAGAGAGAGAGAGAATAAATAACACCAAAAGTTGGTTCTTTGAGAAGATCAACAAGATTGACAAGCCCCTAGCTAGACTGACAAAATCAAAAAGAGAGATGACCCAAATAAGCAAAATAATAAATGAGGTGACATTACTGCAGATCCCAAAGAAATTTAAAAAATTATAAAAGGATACTATGAACAACTGTATGCCAAAAACTGATGATGTAGAGGAAATGGACAAATTCCTGGAAAGACATGAACAACCCAGATTGAGCAGAGAAGAAATAGAAGACCTCAACCAACCAATCACAAGCAAAGAGATCTAATCAGTCATCAAAAAGCTTCCCACAAATAAATGCCCAGGGCCAGATGGCTTCACAGGGGAAGTCCATCCAAAAAGACTTTCCAAAAAGAACTAACATCAATCTTACTTAAACTCTTTCAAAACACTGAAGAAAATGGAACACTACCTAACTCATTTTATGAAGTTAACACCACTCTAATACCAAAACCAGGTAAAGATGCTACAAGAAAGGAAAACTACAGGCGTATCTCCCTAATGAATACTGATGCAAAAATTCTCAATAAAATACTTGCAAACTGAATCCAAAGACATATTTAAAAAATTCAACACCACGACCAAGGGGGGTTCATTCCAAGCATGCAAGGATGGTTCACCATAAGAAAATGAAACAATGTAATACAATACATTAACAAATCAAAAGGGAAAAATCAAATGATCATCTCAATAGATGGTGAAAAAACATTCAACAAAATCCAGCATCCTTTTTTTGATAAAAACACTTCAAAAGGTAGGAATTGAAGGAAACTTCCTCAATATGATAAAGGGCATATATGAAAAACTCACCGCCAGCATAATACTCAATGGCGAGAGACTGAAAGCCTTCCCTCTAAGATCAAAAATGAGACAAGGATGCCTGCTGTCACCACTGTTATTCAACATTGTGCTAGAAGTGCTAGCCAGAGCAATCTGGCAAGACAAAGAAATAAAAGGCAACCAAATTGGAAAGGAAGAAGTAAAACTGTCTTATTTGCAGATGATACGATCTTATACCTGGAAAACCCTGAGAAATCGATGACACAGCTGCTAGAGCTAATAAACAAATTTAGCAAGTAGCAGGATACAAGATTAATATACATAAGTCAGTAATGTTCCAGTACACTAGAAATGACCTAACTGAAGAGACACTCAAGAAAAAGATACCATTCTCAATAGCAACTAAAAAAATCAGGTATCTAGGAATAAACTTAACCAAGGAGGTAAAAGACCTATACATAGAAAACTACATAACATTACTATAAGAAATAGAAGGGGACCTAAAAAGATGGAAAAATATTCCTTGTTCATGGATAGGAAGGCTAAATGTCATTAAGATGTCAATTCTATCCAAACTCATCTACAGATTGAAAGCAATTCCTATCAAAATTGCAACAAACTACTCTGCAGACTTGGAAAAGCTAGCTATGAAATTTATTTGGAAGGGGAGGATGCCTCTAATTGCTAGAAACATTCTAAAAAAGAAAAATTAAGCAGGAGGACTTACACTCCCTGACTTTGAAGCTTATTATAAAGCCACAGTAGTCAAAACAGCATGGTACTGGCACAAAGATAGACATATTGATCAATGAAATTGAATTAAGAATTTGGAGATAGACTCTGTGCCAGGTTGAATGTATTATGTCCCCAAAACACCATTATCTTTGATGCAATCTTGCATGGCAGTTGTTTCAGTGTTGATTAGATTGTAATTCATTGATTGAGTGCTTCCATGGAGATGTGACCCACCCAACTGTAGGTGATAACTCTGATTAGATAATTTCCATGGAAGCATGGCCCTGCCTGTTCAGTGTGGGCCTTGATTAGCTCACTGCAGCCCTACAAAAGTTCAGACAAAAGGAGTGAGCTTGCTACAGCCAAGAGGGACACTTTGAAGAAGATACAGGAGCTGAAAGAGGAACGTCCCGGGAGAAAGCCATCTTGAAACCAGAACTCTGGAAAAGATGCCAGCCACATGCCTTCCCAGCTAACAGAGGTTTATGGAAGACACTGGCATCCTCCAGTGAAGGTACCTGATTGTTGATGACTTACCTTGGACACTTTATGGCCTTAATACTGTAACTGTGTAACCAAATAAATTCCTTTCTATAAAAGCCAATCCATTTCTGGTGTTTTGCATTCCAGCAGCATTAGCAAACTACAATAGACCCCTAGATCTATGGTCGACTGATCTTTGATAAGTCCCCCAAAACCACTGAACTGGGACATAACAGTGTATTCAACAAATGGGACTGGGAGAGCTAGATAGCCATATCCAAAAGAATAAAAGAGGACCCCTATCTCACACCCTATACAAAAATTAACTCAAAATGGATTCAAGACCTCAATATAAGAGACAGTATCATGGGGGAGAACCTAAGATGGCAACTAGGTGAGACAGGGCAAAAAAACACCTCTGTGAAAAATACTAGATAAAAACCAGAAAGTGACCCAGAACACCACTGCCAGTGATGCACCAGCTGGACAAGGTCTGCCAAATCCACAGGGAATGTGCATTTGGTGAAACCAGGAGCCTGAATTCTGAAACGAGTGAGTAAATCGGCTGAAAGTCCCGCAGCTACGCTGTGGTGTGGGGAAGTGGTGGGCTGGCATTTGAAGACGGACTAGTTCTTAAAAAAAAAAAAAGCCCAGGAGTGGCTGCAGATATGACGGGGAGAGCTGCGCAGTGAAGCATGGTGGGAGCAGGCTGGGCTAACGCCTCGGTGTCTGGCGTGGAGGATACCCCTTCCCACACCCGCTGCTGATTGTCTTGAGACCAGAGGAGCAGAGGGGAGCCAAAAGGAGAAAAAAACCTCATTCCTTGCAGCCATCTCCCCAGAGGGCAGGAGACACTCCTGCCCGGGCCAGACCCACAGCCCAGAGTCACACCAAGAAACCCAGTGTGACGGGGAATCTTTCCTTCAGCACTACACACAAGCCACAATATCAGCCATGGCAGTGGTCTTTAATACACCCATGGCTGATTCTCCCAGAGCTGGGAGGGAGGAGCTGTGCGAAAAGGGGGAAGTTAATGTGTCCCATTCAACCATCTTTGAAGTGGGCTAGGAGCGCCCCTTCACGGCCCAGTGATCCAGGGCTTCCCTGGAGGGCTGGCGCAGACTAGTGACGTGGCGCAGCCCTCCCTCAGCTGAGGTCCTGGAAGGGCAGAGCTGGGAAGGGGGAACTGCTCGGAAATCCCAGAGAACCTATGCCAGTACCAAGAACTTGTGGGTCAGCAGCAGAGAACAGCCTTAAATCTCCGGGAACACCTGGGAGGTTTGATTACTAAAGCTGCCCTGCCTGCCGAACCACCCAGACACATGCCTCACATTCATGGCAGACAGCACCAGCAACACACCCAAACTTGGTGCACCAATTGGACCCCACAATAATCAGACCCCCACACACCACAAAGACAAAGTGGGGGAGAACTGACTTGAGGGGAATAGGTGACTCATGGACTCCATCTGCTGGTTAGTTAGAGAAAGTGTACGCCACCAAGCTGCAGTTCTGTCAAATTAGGGATCAAGTAAAGCAAATGCCAAAAACAACAGAAAATCTTAGAGCATATGATAAAACCAAAAGATATGGAGAACCCAAACCAAAACACCCAAATCAAAAGATCAGAAGACACACAGTACTTGGCACAATTAATCAAAGAATTATAGACAGGCAACAAGAGCATGGCTCAGGATATAAAGGACATGAAGAAGAGCATGGCACAGGGTATAAAAGACATAAAGAAGACCCTAGAAAAGCATAAAGAAGAAATTGCAAGAGTAAATAAAAAATAGAATATCTTATGGAAATTAAAGAAACTGTAGGCCAAATTAAAAAGACTCTGGATACTCACAATACAAGATTAGAGGAAGCTGAAAAACAACTCAGCCTCCTCGAGGACCACAGAACAGAAAATGAAAGAACAAAAGAAAGAATGGGGAAAAAAATCAGAAAAATCAAAATGGATCTCAGGGATACAATAAATAAAATAAAATGTCCAAATTTAAGACTCATTGGTGTCCCAGACGGGCAAGAGAAGGTTAAAGGTCTAGAAAGAGTATTCAAAGAAATTGTTGGGAAGATTTCCCAAACCTTCTACACAATATAAATACACAAAGCATAAATGCCCAGTGAACTCCAAACAGAATAAATCCAAATAAACCCACTACAAGACATATTCCGATCAGACTGTCAAATACTGAAGAGAAGGAGCAAGTTCAGAAAGCAGCAAGAGAAAAGCGATTCACCACATACAAAGGAAACAACATAAGACTAAGTAATGACTACTCAGCAGCCACCTTGGAGGTGAGAAGACAGTGGCATGACATCTTTAAAATTCTGAGAAAAATTTCCAAACAAGAATACTTTATCCAGCAAAGCTCTCCATCAAATTTGAGGGAGAGCTTAAATTTTTCACAGACAAACAACAACTCAGCTGAGAGATTTTGCTAATAAAAGACCTGCCCTACTTCAGATACTAAAGGAAGCCCTACCGACAGAGAAACAAAGTAAGGAGAGAGAGACACAGAAAATTTTAACAGACATATATAGAATATTATATCCCAGGTCACCGAGACACACATTCTTCTCTAGTGATCACAGACCTTTCTCCAGAATGGACCATATGCTGGGGCATAAAAACAAGCCTCAATAAATTAAAAAAAAAAAATGAATTTGTTCAAAGCACATTCTCTGACCACAATGGAATACAAATAGAAGTCAATAACCATCAGAGACTTGGAGAATTCACAAACACCTGGAGGATAAAAATGAGGGGGAGATGAAAACATTCTCAGATAATCAAAAGCTGAGGGACTTCATCGCCAGTAATCAGTCCTACAAGAAATGCTAAAGGAAGCTGAGCAGGCTGAAAGGAAGGGACACTAAACAATTGACTGAAACTGCATGAAGAAATAAAGATTTCCAGTAAAGATCACATGGTAAATATAAATACCAATACTATTGCATTTTTGATTTATAACTCCACTATTTACTTCCTACAGGATCTAAAATACATAAACTGTAATGATAAATCAGTGGTTTGGGACTCAATGTAAAACATGTAATTTTTTACAAGAACTACATAAAGGTGGGGGAATGAGGGAGTATAGGAACATAGTTTATGTGTCATATTGAAGTTAAGTTGGTATCAAAGAAACACAAGATTGTTATAGATTTAAGATGTTAAATTTAAGCCCCACAGTAAACACAAAGAAAGTACTAGAGAATATGACCATAGAGATGAAATATATAGCAGGGGTTCCAAGAAGTGGGGGAAGGGGCAATGGGGAGTTAAAAAATGAGAGTAGGGTCTCTGTTTGGGGTAAAGGGAAACTTCTAGAAATGGATGGTGGGAAGGTGATAGCATTGCAACATTCTAAATGTGATTAATCCCACTAATGGAATGCTAGGGAGGGGGTGGAATGGGAAGATTTAGGCTATATATGTTTCCACAATAAAAAAAAAAAAAATCTAAATAGATGACAGTTAAATGCCAAGGATGATCCTGGATGGGATCTGAGGATGGAGGAGAGGAGGCTCAAAGGGACACAGATGGGACATACATACACACAAAAAAAGGAAATATAGAATGTAAGCTTTGTATCAATGTAGAATTTCTGGAACTTCTTAGCTGTGCTTAATGGGATTGCATAAAAGAATGTTCTTGTCCCTGGGAAAGGTATATGTGAATTATATTGTTTGTTCAAAGATATGTACAGCTTGCTCACATATGTTCAGAGAACAGAGCAATAGATGATGAATGATAGATAGGGAGGGAGGGAGGGAGGGAGGAAAAGAAAGAAATGGTGGTATGACAGGATGTTAAATGTGGTGGATCGGAGTATCGAGGGAAGGGGGTCGGGGTATGATGGAGTTCTATGTATGGGGTTTGTACTGTTTTTGCAAGTCTTCCTGTAAAACTGAATTTATTTCAAAATAAAATCTAGTAAATTAAAAAAAAAAAAAAGAGAGACAGTGTCATAAAACTCCTAGAAGATAATGTAGGAAAACATCTTCAAGACCTTGTATTAGGTGGCCACTTCCTAGACTTTACACCCAAAGCACAAGCAACAAAAGAAAAAATAGATAAATGGGACCTCCTCAAACATAAAAGCTTCTGTACCTCACATGAATTTTTCAAAAAGGTGAAGAGGCAGGCAACTCAATGGGAAGAAATATTTTGAAACCACATATCTGAGAAAAGACTGGTATCTTGCATATATAAAGAAATCCTACAACTCAACAACAATAGTACAAACAGCCCAATTATAAAATGGGCAAAAGATATGAAAAGACTGTTCTCTGGAGAGGAAATACAAACAGCCAAAACACACATGAAAAAATGTTCAGCTTCACTAGCTATTAGGGAGATACAAATTAAGACCACAATGAGATATCATCTCACACCAATTAGACTGGCTGCCTTTAAACAAACAGGAAACTACAAATGCTGGAGAGGATGTGGAGAAACTGGAACTCTTATTCATTGTTGGTGGGACTACATAATGGTTCAGCCACTCTGGAAGACAGTCTGGTGGTTCCTTAAAAAACTAGATATACAGACCCTTCCATCCAGCAATTGCACTTCTTGGTACATACCTGGAAGATTTGAAAGCAGTGACATGAACAGATATCTGCACACCAATGTTCATAGCAGCAATATTCACAATTGCCAAGAGATGGAAACAACCCAAATGTCCTTCAACAGATGTGTGGATAAACAAAATATGGTATATACACACGATGGAATACTACGCGGCAGTAAGGAAGATGTCGTGAAACATATGACAACATAGACATAATGCTGAGCAAAATAAGCCAGGCACAAAAAGAGAAATATTGTATATTACCACTAATGTGAACAGTGAGAAAAATGTAAAATAAATGGTTTATATTGTAGAATGTAGGGGACCTAGTGATAGACAGCAGATAGTGAAGGGGGAGTGATAATCGAATAACAACAGATAAGTTATGGAGGGTAAACTTAATGTTCTGGGAATACTCAGGAATATTTATAGCAGCTCTATCCTTAACAGCCAAAAAATGGAAACAACCCAGATGTCAGACTATGGTTTGTTAATTTCTCCAGAGTATGGTAGGAACAAGTCGGCAGAAATGTAGTTATTTTGGGTTATTTGTTTTTCTTATTCCTTTGTTGGGTTATAGTCTGTTTATTTTCTTGGGGTAGGGTAGGAACATGTTTGAAACAATGTAGTTATTTTAGGTTATTTGTTTTTTCTTATTCCTTGGTTTCAGTTTTGTTTGAAATTTTTTTATTGTTTGTTTTTCTAATTTTTTGATAAGGTTTAAAAATCAATGAATGAGCTTGAAAAAAATGAACAAAGGGAGGAGGAGGGGAATGGAATGTTTTATACACCCTTTTTTATTCTTATTTTTATTTTATTTTTAGAGTAATGAAAATGTTCAAAGATTGATTGTAGTGATCAATGCACAACTAGGAACAACTGACTGTACACTTTGAAGGATTGTATGTTATGTGAATATATCTCAATAAATTTGCATTTAAAAAAAGAAAGTGAAAAGGCAACCTATAAAAATGGGAGAAAATATTTGGAAATCCTATATCTGATAAGGGTTTAATCTCTAGAATATATAAAGATACAGTTTGACAGTTTCTTTAAAAACTAAATCTACTACTACCATATGACTCAAAATTGTACTTCTAGGCATTTATCCAAGAAAAATGAAGATTTATACTTATGCAAAAACCTGTACATGAATGTTTATAGCAGCTCTATCCCTAACAGCCAAAAACTGGAAACAACCCAGATGTCAAACTAAACTGTGGTACATACATGCCACGGAATAATACTCAGTGAGAAAAAAAAGAATGAACTATTGATAGATGCAACAACCTGGGAGTGAATCACCAGGGAATTAAGATCAGTACCAAAAAAAAAAAAAAAAAAGAAAAGAAAAAATCCCAAAACATAACATACCATGACTCCACTTATATAACATTCCTGAAATGTCAAAATTATAGAAATTACAGAGGCTTCCAGGAGTTAAGGAAAAGATTGGTTCAGGAGGTAAGAGGGTGTGTCTATAAAAGGGCAGCATGAGGGATCCTTATAGTGATGGAAATGTTCTGTATCTTGACTGTAACATTGTCAGTACCCTATTTGTGGAATTATACTACGGTATATCTCTTTTCCTTCCTTTCCCCTCCTGAAAAATTCAATGACCAGTTACGCAGGCCACGCTAAATGGACATCCATACCAATGGGACTTGAGCAAAGAGGTGTTGCACTGTCCCACAGTGGAGTATCAGAGCCCAAGCAGAGGGGGGTGGCCTAGAAGTGTTCCCTGGGGCAGGGTGTTGGTATCACGTAGGCTAAGAAGGGTGTCCACACACCAGAGCTTCCAGGCACTGATGGGTAGAAGAGGATGTCCACACATGGAAAGGGACAGTAGTGGTGATGAAAGATTTTTTACATATAAGAGGGTTGACTAAGTAAATATGTTAAGGAAAATGGTAAAAAGATTTCTCACCATTGGAGAAAGAAGTTATAAACATAGAAAGGGGGAAAACTAGAATGAACCCTGGTGTTGGTCTGCAGCTGGAGGTATTGTTGTGAACTCATGGTTTTCAACAAACATAAAAAGAGAAATAAATTCAGATGTAAACATGCAAATGTGTACATATACACATTTATTTCCTCTCTCCCTCTCTCTCTCCCTCTCTCTCTCTCTCTCTCTCTCTCTCTCTCTCTCACACACACACACACACACACACACACACACACACACACACACACAGACTCCCTATTCTGTCCATTGATTTGGCCTAGGAGCAACATCACCATAATAATAATAAGCACAACTAGCACTCTGCTTGGCTTCTAAATACCATTCTCCATTAAAGGAACCAGGGCTACTTGGAGAAATGACTAAATCAAGGGTTGGTGCAAGGAAAGGATAATATGAACCTGAAACATCTTTCTGTGCCAGAAAAGTGCTAAGGATATATCAAAAGAACACAAAGTCAGATAGAAGGGACTGGCTAAATCTGTGCCAATTTGGACACCAAAATAAATACTGATAGTAACAAATTATAATCAATTGAATTAAATAGGACACCATTAGTCCATACTGACATAAATAGTAAGCAGCAAGTAATTAATAGATGACAGATAGATATAAAATGAGATATTTAACTTTACAGGGAATGTTTTAATTTTGACTCAGAAAATAGAAATACATACTACCAGTTTAACTTAAAATTAATTTTTAAAATATAGCTAAGCACCTGAAGGAGTTTACAGTCTATTTGAGGAGTGTAGTAGACTGTGAGAACTCTAGGATTTCTGTGCCCAGCATATTTTCCCATCCCATTCACAGAATGACTGACTAGCTACGGAGGAAATAAAGGTGTCTAAGTGATACTAACTGATATTTGGACTGTAAGAGGAAAAGCAGATTGGTGGCAAAGGAAGACAATGGGTCAAGTTTCGAAGATTTTAGATTGAGGGTGTTTAGTGATTGGCTTTATTGGCTTGAACTCAGAGGAGGAATCAGCACTGAAATAGGTAACCACACGAGTGGATAACTCATCTGAAAAGGCTGGAGAAAGATAAAAGCAGCAAGCCAAGGGCAGATTCCTGAGTTAGAAAACAATCAAATATTTAGGAAAAGCGTTATGCTGTTTGGAATAGGATAAGCAAGTACAATTATGAACAAACATGTGAAGCAAAGTATCAAAATATCAAAAAATTAGAAATTACCCAAATGTCAACAAAAAGTAGAATATTCTACCACTTAAATAGAATGTTATCATAAAAATTATTAAAGTTCACAATAACATAAAAATGTTTATGATAGAATGTGTTTTTCTTTTTAAGAAACTACTCATTATTTAAACAATGTAAAAAATAAGCATAAAAAATAAAAAACAAAAATTAAGCCTAGCAAAATCTGGAAAGAAATAAATCAAAATGTAATAGTCATCGTTTTGAGAGTGGGACTCTCTAGGGTTCTTCCTTCTACTTTTTCATATCTTTCAAATTTGCTATATTATACTTTCTAACGAGAGAAAAACATCACAAAAAGAACTCTCTTCCATCTCTTGTAAAGACAAATTATGGCTAGTTCCAATCTAACAGGTAACAGGACAAATTGTAGGCCCTCAATAAACACATGAATATATCGATATCTGAGAAATTGAAGGCAATTACCTGAGATGTTCTGCCCATAAAAAACCTGCAGTCCTGTCTGCTGGAGAGCTTCGTGTCCGCTGTCCTGGATCTTGCAGGCGGCGGCAAATGGTTCTGCCTCTGCCCTCTGGAGTAGACCTCATCTCCACCCACTGACGCTATTAACAGGCCTTTCCCGGGAGTTACCAGGAACCATTCTCAGACTCTCTCCTGGGTTCCAGGGAGATGAACTCAAGGTTGCCTCTAGATGGCTCCTCTGGAAACAACTCCAAGGGGACTTAGCAACCTTCTACATACTGGTTTTGCACAGTTTGAGATAGCGATTTCTTCGTTTAGTGAGTGGTCTGGCGCTTTGAAGTCTCAAAACCCAGGGTACTGGGTTCACCTGGGGCTGGCAAAATCCCTGTGATAACAGAATCAGAATTCCGGCCCATTCCTTAAACAGGCCCTTAATACTTAACAAAGCTCTTGTTCATTCAAGTTCTCAGGGCCAACCCAATCAGTAGATATCATCAGTCTCTCCCCACAAAATAGATGAGATCTGAGACGTAGATAAGCTACCTGTGCAGGGCAGGAAGGCAGTGCAAGCTGAAGCCTTAAAACAGTCGTCAACATTATTATAGTTACTACTATTATCACCCACGAATTTGAGCCCCCTTGAATGCCTGCAGAGGAGGGGCCCATCTCCAGCAGTCCCAGCTCCGAAGCCAGATCTGAGCACCGTCTGAGGTCTGGGCCCCGTAGAGGGGGTGGAGGGTGGAGCCCCAAGGTGAAGGGACCGCAGAAGCCTTCAGGAGGGGCAGAACAGACATAACTCAGGCATCCAAAAACCTTTGCCAGCGCTGTCTTGGAGACAAATCTCAATTTTTGTCTTCCAGAAGCGGTGACATAATCCAGAGGCCTGAAAGGAAGCCTTTTGCCACTGACGCCACCACGGAGCCAAACAGTAGCGCCCTCAGTCCCAACCCCTGGACGTGGATGCGCCGCTGTAGCGCCGCCCCCCAGAGCACGCTGGGCGGGGCCTCCCCTACGGAAATCCCGCCCATCATCCTTTGTGCCTCCGGAAGTCTCAGAGCACCAACTAGATGCTAATCAGATGATGGGCACAGAAAAGTGGACGAAATAGACATGGTCTCTGTCTTCAGAGAAGGTAGATAATTAAGACAAATGTTACAACAGGGTGCTAAAAGTGCTATTAATTGGGAAGCAAGGACAGCTCCTACCTCAGGAGGTTGAAGGCGTCCCAGGGAAACCTCTTTTAAAATAGTAGAAAAGATAGCGGAAAGGAGGGATAGGTGTTTACCGTTTGTTTTTTGCGTTTTGTTTTTTTTCTTTGAAGTTTTATGATTGAAAAGTTCCCTTTTGATGGCTTCCAATGTCTCTGTGAAGTGGTGGTCCAGTACATATGCTCAACAGGTGAGAGGGCAGAGTTGTTTTAGGAAACTGAAAAAAGCTTTGAGTAGATGGGAGAAAGAATTGACTAAGGAAAGAATCCATAAGCTCCACCAGGAAAGGGAACTTCGTTTGTTTCTTCCACCACTGTGTCCCAAATTCTGGAAGAATCAGAGCACAAAATAAGCCCTAGAGGAATGAATGGATTTTTTTCAGGCAATATTGGAGCTGACCATTACTTGTGGACCATGAATTGATGGTGGCACCAGTATATTTAATTGTGTGGTTTTTATCCAAGAGTAATCAACCCCTTATTAAAAGTCAGCTCTAAAGAAGTAGAAAGTTGGATTTTGACAGAAAAGATGAAAGGAGAATGGGGTAGACTGTTTACAGAGTAGAACTATTTAGGTTTGTAGTTAAGGAATTGACTATGAAGTCTATCTTGGAGAAGAAGGAAATGAAGTCAAGAGATTGGCAGATGGACAGAGTGTAAATATCAGTGGCTTGTAGTTCCTGATTAAGTTGAATTGACACACTGAGGACATAGCTGGAAGGATAAAGGGATGAAGTAAAAGAGTTGAATATCAAACTTTTTTTCAGAAGGCAGAGAGTTTCTGACATTCACTTACCTTCTGGAATATTCCCTCTCTTGCCCTCTGGGAAACTATCCTCATTCTTTAATCCCAGTCTGTGTGCAAATGGAGTTGTCTTTTTCCACACACTTATTTTATGAATAGGTTTTAACTCAGATTTAGCCAAAAAGATCATTCCATGTCTCTGGCAACATGATTAATCAGAGATAGGCAAGCAATCCAACTGGAGGCAATAAGACACAATGGCACTTCTGAAGGAACTAGCGGAAGAGGAAACCCATTTTCAGCCGCACTTGAAGCTTGGAAGATGTGGCTATGTACTTGCCAGACAGACTTTCAGTGAAGCCAGTGCAGGCTATCAAGCCAAGAAATGGAAAGAAATGCAATCCTGATGGAATCTTGATGGCAGCAATTAAACCCAGCCTCATCCCTACTGTCTGAGGCCATCTTTCTTCCCACATGTTTCAGGTACCTGAAAACACAATCTCTTTTTTTGTTCAAACCAGGTGAATTGTATTTGCTATCATTTACATCCAAATGATTCCTCACAACAAAGAGGACTCTTCATCCCTGGCTCCTTCTTCTGTGCCAGTTCACTAAACATTTATTACCTTCTCTGTCCCTCAGGTTGCCCTGCTATAAAAGGGGACACCTACTTCAAAGGATTGTAAAGATTTGTACCTGAACCCTGTGATCCTGCCAAACAGCACAGGTTAAGAATTATCCATCTTTTGTGTTACTGAACAAGGCAGCTTTAACTTCTCCTTACCTTGACTAAACCTTAGGCTTCTTCCTGTCTCTAGACCCCTGACTTCCCTCTCACCTTGGCCCTTACAGAATTCAGATAGTTCAGATAGAACATACTTCTCCTGGCCTCAAGAGTGAACTCGGGAGATAACTCCATATAATTGACATACCCCATTGCTTTACCTCCCCCTCCAGTACATTCTTACAGGCTCACACCAGTCCTTAAAAACTCTTCTGCCCTCTGCTTCAGCTGAGTTGAACTCTCTTTCCCTCCCCTAGTTGGATAGCCTTCTGCTCTCTATCACAATAGCCTTCTGGTTTCTCTCTCTCCTATTGCATATAGCTTTAAATAAAATCATCTTGCCTGTTTAGCATTGTTCAGTGCAATTATTTCTTTGACGGATTAAATGGGATAATATATATAAAAACATGAATTTGTTCCATAATACTGAAATGCAGCAAGCAGTATTTAATTTTTATAAATCATGTTAAATCTGGCCCAAAGTCTCCATGTAAAGAGGTAGAAGACACCCCATATTAGGTGTTATTGTGGACCTTTTGCCTGTTTAGTTTCTTGTAGGAAAAATCCTCTGATTGTGGTTCCATCATGGTTGCCTTTGAGATGTTCATTGTCCAAGCCCATTTGACCTTTGAAAAGGCCAGTGGCTACACAGTGTCTAGGCCAAGTGTGAGCACCACAGTGTTTTATTGCAGTTTTCAAGATAATGGGCTTGATGATTAGTCATCCCAGAAACATTTCATCTCCTTAAGAAATCCTTTTGCCTCCTGGAGGACTTCCACATGGGTCCCTTCCACTACAGGGAACCCAACCTTACATTGTTTTCCTCAAGTCATCTGAGGCACTGCTACTATTAAGCAACTTTCCCTCTTTTCAACTGAGCACCTGCATCAACCCCTATCTCCTTCCTAGGAATGCCCAGTTAAATGCCATTCCCACAGGAGAGTCTGGATAGGAATGTATAACATGTGCCTCCCAACTTTTGTTTTGGGCCAGGAAATGTGAAAGCCATTAATAACTCCTAGGACTGGAAGCCTAGAGCTTCGTGGAACAAAAGCAGAAAGTTAAACTTTCTTCCCACTGGGGAGCAGCTCTTCCATTTCCTCAAGGTGCCCTTACAGGCAGGGACACCTCATTGCCAAGCTCAAAATTTGCTTTCCAGAAAGGTCAACATTCCATACTTGACAGATTGCTCTGCAACACCTTCCCAGCTCCAAGATGGTCCCAGCCAACCCAGTGTCCAGCACAGCACAGCAATCCCTATCCACAAAACCCACCAACCTCTTTTTTCAGGAAAATGTTCCTATTTATGACCCCTTTAAGAGCTGCAAGTTCCATTCTCCCTACGGCTCTACAGTATGTGACAGGGTACAGGAAGGGGAAAGGGTGAGCTGCTATCCATTTTCATTAGAGTAAGGCAAGAGGTGCATGCAGATCATGACCCATTTCCCAAAACTTCATGAGGGGAAAAAGGGGCTCTTGGGGAGGGTGACATTTATTCCTCACCAGAAGATCCAGAAGTAAGATTTCTCCCTACCTCTGTCTTTAGAGCCTAAACACACCCCCTGCATCCAATTCCAAAACTTGCTATTATATAGAGGAGGCAATGGGGATTTCGGGCTGTATTTTGCCAGAGTCCCCCATCCCACCATACAGCTGCATATACTTGAGGAAAGCAAGGGAGCAACTGAAAAGTTGAACTGAGCAAAGTTCTGGACTTAAAGGGTGTTACTCACTTTAAAAAGGCCTCAGTGTTTTTAGAATAAACTGTATTATAATAATATGATGAAAAAATAAAGTGTTCTAAACACAGGACTTATGATCAAGTTCAAATAAAGGAACCTAGGATAAAACTGGGAGGGCCACTGTCAGGCTGCCTCCGGGAGACTGGTCACCTTTTTGAAGCCAAAGGAGGCCATCGGTAAGAGCTGAATTAACACCTTCCTTTCCCTAAGGACAAGCCCCAACATTCCCAAAACCCATGCCCTGATACAGCACACACAGGAGACACCACTCTCGTATTAGAAGAAATGTTTATTGGGGAGGATCAATATTCTCGATTGTACTAAAGAAAAACTGTTCTCATCAAAGGATGTGCCGCCAAGAAAACAGAGAGGATTTCTCAACAAAGAATGACTTATTCTTGCGGGGGGAATTTTCCTCCCTGGAAATGCTGGAGACACATTTTCCTCCTGGAAAGGAGAGACCAATCTCTGAGGCTGCCTTCAGCAGTGGGGAAGACGGCCTGAGGCACCTGGCACTCTTGAGACATGCAGGTGGGGCTTGAAGGGGACTCAGGCTCCCTGAGAGCCATGGATGGGGGATAGCTCTGACACAAGAGCTGGTCCTCAAATCCCAGAACATTCTGGGGGTGTCTTTCCCTGCCTCTGATCCGTCTAACACGTGTAGGACGGCTGGAACCAGCCGACACAGACTCTTGGCTGCTAGTGTCAGTACCTGACACTTCACAGAAGGGAATTCTGTAGCTGGAAGAAGGCCCCACTTCCAACTTTGTCTGCTCCTGCAGTTCTGCCTCCTGCTGACTTAATGCTGAGGCCTGAAGTCCATGGCTACATCTGAGTTTCTCTTCTAGCATATTCCCAATGGCTGTCATGAGTTTCTGAGCTTCAGGAGTCCCACAGCTCATCAAGACAGCTTTATTTTCAACTGGGCGTAGGCGCTTCACAGAGGCCAGCATGGACTTGGCTTTTTGCAGGGAACTGCCCAGCCTTAGGCTTTTGCACTTGGAATGGAGCCACTGAAGAAATTGCCTTATCAATTTTCTGAAGCAGCTTTCAGGAGGAGACTGTTCCTTCTGTGCTAAGGACAGGGAAGACATCTTCCAAAGCATCTCCTCTGGTATCCTGCTCTGGGTAGGGTGGCTCTTCCATCTGACTTTGGATGTCCCTAATCCTGAATTCTCTCTTCCATATTCTCCTGCTTTGGGTCCTTGAAGTTTCCTTCTCTTTGCAGCTGGTGGGAAATTCTTATCCTGGCACATCCCTGAGACATGTATAGGGAACCAGGGCTGCTGCCCCTGCTCCATGCTGATTGCTCTGTCCTCCAACTGGGCACACAGCACCTTGGAAACTAAGGACTTGGAAGACAAGCTGTCTGATGTAAGGGACAGGTCAGTGGGACAATCTTGAGCCTGGCTAGGCTCCTTACGCTCAAATTTAAACTTTAACTCATTAATCAGCTGCTTTTGCAGGTATGATAGTTTGGGATCTTGGGAAACCGATATTCTTGGCAACGGGGGGCATTCAGTGATCAGAGTAGTTTCTAATTTGCTCATATCTACATTTTTCATTCGGGATTTTCCCAGCTCACTGGTTGTCCAGATGTTACTAGATTGTGATTCCAGAGCACAGAGCTCCCTAGCCTTAAATATCTCCCTAGACACATTGGCCCAGAGAAAATGTTTTAACTTTATGTCCAACATCCTTTTGTCCTGAAGCATTTCTACTCTATTACTGGAACTTACTGGCTGGTCCCTTGGCTGATATCCAGCCCTGTCTTGACTGGCAAGCAACTCTGGACTGTGTCTTTTGGCTGTTACAGTCTCACTCTGACACATGTTGTCTACGGTGCTATACGTGAAGGGCAGAAACATCTGTCTACCATCCTCAGCTGTCTGGAAGTCCTCTACAAGTTCATGATCAATATCAGAGGGTGATTGTCTCTTGGCACCCTGTCCTTTCATGCCCACAGATGAGGTAGCAGGGAGAGAATGATCCAGGATGGGGACTGAAATTGTTGTTAGCACCTCATCTCCTTGAAAAGCTTGAGTGTGTCTTCTAAAGGTCTTGGAAATCTTGGCTTTGGAGTTGACCCCAGAAATTAGAGTGGCTGAGGAAGGAAAGTTGATTTGAGGAAGTGCCCATGGTTGGGCTTTTCTCAATGCATAGAATTTTACGGATTCTAGAACCTTGAGGGGCAGTCCCCACCTCTGACTCAATTGAAATCTTAAAAGATGGTCTTCTAGCACCTCTTGGGTGTTAAGGTCAAGGAAAGAAAGCTGCAGAGTGGTAGTTGGGTGGTAGTCACCCGCAACCAATGGATCCAAATTTCTGTCTTCCATATTGATATGAGAACACTCAGGAGGAGGTGATGTATTGATGTCAGCAAGCCATGAACGACACACAGCTAAAGGGATTCTATCCTCAGTGATCTGCCAAAACTTCTTCCACAAATGACACTGTAGGATGCTCTTCCTTTTATTCTCATCTATGTAATCCCTTGAGACAGTTAATAATTCATTTCCTGAGTCCTTCCTTGAGTGGCTTATGCAGTCACTTACTGTCTCCTTCTCAAAGGCTGCACCCGGACCCTTCACTATGTACTTTTCTGAGAATTGTGATGAGTTGTCTTTGGGGCCCTCCCTCAGACTGTGCCCAAGATTCTTCCCCATGTCTTTCCTTAGATGACACTTGGATGAGACCTCCTCATGGAAACTTCCTCGTTGACTCAATTCAATCTTTGCTAGGTTGCTACTGCTCTGGCCCAGAAACTCAGAGAATTGTGGGAGCTCACGGCTGCATTTCTGCTGAGATTTTTCTGTTAATTTGCACTGAGGCTGCATTTCTAGGGACTGTTGACTCCTAGAAGCCAGGAGGGACTTGTTTGGGATTAACCTCTTTGGAACATTGAACTCCAGTTCTTCCTGGGGTTTTCTACTCCTAGGAAAAGGCTGAGGAAGGATGGATGTTGGAACATAGACCTCAGAGGACTGACAGGACAGTGGAATGTTGGCAGCTGAAAGGCAAAAGGTTTCTTGAGATTGCTGGAGCACAGGGGCTAAATCCCACAAATTTTCCTGTTGTTTCTGCAACAAGTGCCATTCCAGATGAGGAATTGCAGTTGGAATGAGAGACTGTACATCATTCAGTGCCCTGTGGAAAGACACTCCACAGGACCTAATCTGGGGTGGAGAATATGATGGCAGGATTGGGATTGGGGATTGGAGGTGGACCTGGGGCTGAACCTGAGTGAGATGTAGGGGCTGTAGTTGGGCCTGGGTTGGAGGTAAGGGTAGGAGTTCTACATTGGGAAGGGGAAGGGGTTGGGTCTTGGGAAGTGGTGAGGATACTTTATCCTTCATTTGGACTGTGGGAGTCTTACAGATTCCATTGAATAAGACAAAGGGACAATCTAGCGGGGAATAACTACCAGAGACAAGGAGAGTAGCCACTAAGGACTCACTGTGCAGAGAGGGGAGACCCCAGAACAGCTGGCTATAATTCTGCAGGAAGTTTTCCCCCAAAAGTTTGATATATAATAGATGTTGAGAAATGGGGAGCTGTTCTGGTTTGCCTTCAGTGTTCCAGCCAGTTTGGGGGGCTTTGGTGTACTGCTCATCAGCACATGGCTGCAGTGAATTCTTTGAAGACGTCAGTTCATATTCTGACCACATTTGATTTGGAAATCGTCCCTGATCCTTTTCTTTCTTCTCCAAAATCATAGGGCCAAGGAAAGACATGTCACTGGCCTCTACATGCTTGGTTGCAGAGTCTCCCCAGAGACAGGCCTGTGATAGATGGAGGGCAACATGCTTTTGTTGAAAATCAGAGGGTGTTAATGTGGGGAGAGACAAGTTCTTGGCATGAGCTTGCCAACGGGGGAATTCTGGAATAGACAGGCTCGAAGGGTCAGCGCCTGTGATTGTTGAGCAATAGGCAGCCAACCCAGCAGGGCTATCTGGAGATGAGTTCTGTGGTACAGGCTTCAGTGAGATTGAGACTAATTGAGATTGAGTCACTGTTAAAGCACAGTCTGGTGGTGGTGAAGCAGACAGGGTTGGTGGTGCACGATTACTAGCAAATGAATCAGTGGTATTCATTGCATGGGACAAATTTGTTGCACCATTGATATCTTGAGAGAGGGTGGGGTCAAGTGCAAAGACGGTATTTAGAGACAAAGCAGTCTCTGGTTGAAGAAGATCTACTCCCTGAGTGTGATATGGCGGAAGAGGGGGAAGGCAAGTGGTTGGAGTAGAAAATAGTCCATAGGGAATTTGGAATCCAAGGGGGAAAAAGACTCTGGTGGCAAGGAGTCACCCAGTGGTGAGGGTGAAAGAAAGTCAACTAAGGGGGTCATCAGTTCTGGTGAGAGAATAGTAGAGAGAGGTGGACAAGGCTCACAACGATGGGTTGGTATTAGGTCTGCCAGAGGGTCTGCTGAGAAGGTGGAGGTTCTCAGAGAGAGCGATGACTCAGTCACGGGAGCTGTAGAAGACAAAGGAGATACAGAGGAAGCAGCTTCCTCCAGGGGCTCCCCAAACAGCAGCCAATTGACCTCAGCAGTTGCTCTATTACGCACCTCACAGAAGGGATCTGGACATAACAGTCATTGAAACCTGCCCTTATCAAGGTGCTGGCCCAGGTGGCTACAGAGATAGGAGGAACAAAGCTGCAGCCAAGACCAGAACAAACATCTGGGAGCCTGGCAGTTCTGGCAGTGGAGAAGCACGCAGAGAACACTGTCCTTTCACATTCCCCCAGTTCCTTGATCTCATGATATACCTTTTATCCCTCTCCCCAAAGCACTCCCATTTGGTTCTCTATGGATTTTCCCTCCCATACCAGCCCCCATCTTCACTGAGGTCCTGGAATTGCATAGACTTTGCTAGAAAGAGGGACAGAGGAAATAAGGGACGTGTTTAATCACCTTTGCAGAAGAGAAAGTAGATTTCTTGCCTCCTCTACATCTCTCTGGCAAGCTCTCCAACATGGGAAACCAGAAGACTGAGTTACAAAAGACTATTGAAGGCGGGCGGGGCAAGATGGCAGACTGGTGAGCTGTATGTTTTAGTTACTCCTCCAGGAAAGTAGGTAGAAAGCCAGGAACTGTGTGGACTGGACACCACAGAGCAATCTGTCTTTGGGCATACTTCATACAACACTCACGAAAATGTCGAACTGCTGAGATCAGCGAAATCTGTAAGTTTTTGCAGCCAGGGTACCCGCGCCCCTCCCTACCAGGCTCAGTCCCGTGGGAGGAGGGGCTGTCAGCTCCAGGAAGGAGAAGGGAGAACTGCAGTGGCAGCCCTTATCGGAAACTCATTCTACTGATCCAACTCCAACCATAGATAGACTGAGACCAGACACCAGAGAATCTGAGAGCAGCCAGCCCAGCAGAGAGGAGACAGGCATAGAGAAAAAAAAACAACACGATAAACTCCAAAATAAAAGCAGATGATTTTTGGAGTTCTGGTGAACACAGAAAGGGGAAGGGCGGAGCTCAGGCCTTGAGGCGCATATGCAAATCCCGAAGAAAAGCTGATCTCTCTGCCCTGTGGACCTTTCCTTAATGGCCCTGGTTGCTTTGTCTATTAGCATTTCAATAACCCATTAGATCTCTGAGGAGGGCCCTTTTTTTTTTTTTTTTTAATCCTTTTTTCTTTTTCTAAAACAATTACTCTAAGAAGCCCAATACAGAAAGCTTCAAAGACTTTCAATTTGCGCATGTCAAGTCAAGAGCAGAACTAAGAGAGCTCTGAGACAAAAAGCAATAATCCAGTGGCTGAGAAAATTCACTAAACACCACAACTTCCCAAGAAAAGGGGGGTGTCCGCTCACAGCCACCATCCTGGTGGACAGGAAACACTCCTGCCCATCGCCAGCCCCATAGCCCAGAACTGCCCCTGACAACGCAGCGTGACGGAAGTGCTTCAAATAACAGGCACACACCACAAAACTGGGCGTGGACATCAGCCTTCCCTGCAACCTCAGCTGATTGTCCCAGAGTTGGGAAGGTGGAGCAGTGTGAATTAACAAAGCCCCATTCAGTCATCATTTGAGCAGACTGGGAGCCTCCCTACACAGCCCAGCAGCCCAGAACTGCCCTGGGGGGACGACACTCACCTGTGACATAGCACAGTCATCCCTCAACAGAGGACCCAGGGTGCACAGCCTGGAAGAGGGGCCCACTTGCAAGTCTCAGGAGCCATACGCCAATACCAAGGACTTGTGGGTCAGTGGCAGAGACAAACTGTGGCAGGACTGAACTGAAGGATTAGACTATTGCAGCAGCTTTAAAACTTTAGGATCACCAGGGAGATTTGATTGTTAGGGCCACCCCCCCTCCCCGACTGCCCAGAAACACGCCCCACATACAGGGCAGGCAACACCAACTACACACGCAAGCTTGGTACACCAATTGGGCCCCACAAGACTCACTCCCCCACTCACCAAAAAGGCTAAGCAGGGGAGAACTGGCTTGTGGAGAACAGGTGGCTCGTGGACGCCACCTGCTGGTTAGTTAGAGAAAGTGTACTCCACGAAGCTGTAGATCTGATAAATTAGAGATAAGGACTTCAATAGGTCTACAAACCCTAAAAGAACCCTATCAAGTTCAGCAAATGCCACGAGGCCAAAAACAACAGAAAATTATAAAGCATATGAAAAAAACAGACGATATGGATAACCCAAGCCCAAGCACCCAAATCAAAAGACCAGAAGAGACACAGCACCTAGAGCAGCTACTCAAAGAACTAAAGATGAACAATGAGACCATAGTACGGGATATAAAGGAAATCAAGAAGACTCTAGAAGAGCATAAAGAAGACATTGCAAGACTAAATAAAAAAATGGATGATCTTATGGAAATTAAAGAAACTGTTGACCAAATTAAAAAGATTCTGGACACTCATAGTACAAGACTAGAGGAAGTTGAACAACGAATCAGTGACCTGGCAGATGACAGAATGGAAAATGAAAGCATGAAAGAAAGAATGGGGAAAAAAATTGAAAAAATCGAAATGGACCTCAGGGATATGATAGATAATATGAAACGTCCAAATATAAGACTCATTGGTGTCCCAGAAGGGGAAGAAAAGGGTAAAGGTCTAGGAAGAGTATTCAAAGAAATTGTTGGGGAAAACTTCCCAAATCTTCTAAACAACATAAATACACAAATCATAAATGCTCAGCGAACCCCAAATAGAATAAATCCAAATAAACCCACTCCGAGACATATACTGATCACACTGTCAAACACAGAAGAGAAGGAGCAAGTTCTGAAAGCAGCAAGAGAAAAGCAATTCACCACATACAAAGGAAACAGCATAAGACTAAGTAGTGACTACTCAGCAGCCACCATGGAGGCAAGAAGGCAGTGGCACAATATATTTAAAATTCTGAATGAGAAAAATTTCCAGCCAAGAATACTTTATCCAGCAAAGCTCTCCTTCAAATTTGAGGGAGAGCTTAAATTTTTCACAGACAAACAAATGCTGAGAGAATTTGCTAACAAGAGACCTGCCCTACTGGAGATACTAAAGGGAGCCCTACAGACAGAGAAACAAAGACAGGACAGAGAGACTTGGAGAAAGGTTCAGTACTAAAGAGATTCGGTATGGGTGCAATAAAGGATATTAATAGAGAGAGGGAAAAATACGGCAAACATAAACCAAAGGATAAGATGGCCGATTCAAGAAATGCCTTCACGGTTATAACGTTGAATGTAAATGGATTAAACTCCCCAATTAAAAGATATAGATTCGCAGAATGGATCAAAAAAAATGAACCATCAATATGTTGCATACAAGAGACTCATCTTAGACACAGGGACACAAAGAAACTGAAAGTGAAAGGATGGAAAAAAATATTTCATGCAAGCTACAGCCAAAAGAAAGCAGGTGTAGCAATATTAATCTCAGATAAAATAGACTTCAAATGCAGGGATGTTTTGAGAGACAAAGAAGGCCACTACATACTAATAAAAGGGGCAATTCAGCAAGAAGAAATAACAATCGTAAATGTCTATGCACCCAATCAAGGTGCCACAAAATACATGAGAGAAACACTGGCAAAACTAAAGGAAGCAATTGATGTTTCCACAATAATTGTGGGAGACTTCAACACATCACTCTCTCCTATAGATAGATCAACCAGACAGAAGACCAATAAGGAAATTGAAAACCTAAACAATCTGATAAATGAATTAGATTTAACAGACATATACAGGACATTACATCCCAAATCACCAGGATACACATACTTTTCTAGTGCTCATGGAACTTTCTCCAGAATAGATCATATGCTGGGACATAAAACAAGCCTCAATAAATTTAAAAAGATTGAAATTATTCAAAGCACATTCTCTGACCACAATGGAATATAATTAGAAGTCAATAACCATCAGAGACTTAGAAAATTCACAAATACCTGGAGGTTAAACAACACACTCCTAAACAATCAGTGGGTTAAAGAAGAAATAGCAAGAGAAATTGCTAAATATATAGAGACGAATGAAAATGAGAACACAACATACCAAAACCTATGGGATGCAGCAAAAGCAGTGCTAAGGGGGAAATTTATAGCACTAAACGCATATATTAAAAAGGAAGAAAGAGCCAAAATCAAAGAACTAATGGATCAACTGAAGAAGCTAGAAAATGAACAGCAAACCAATCCTAAACCAAGTAGAAGAAAAGAAATAACAAGGATTAAAGCAGAAATAAATGACATAGAGAACAAAAAAAAATAGAGAGGATAAATATCACCAAAAGTTGGTTCTTTGAGAAGATCAACAAGATTGACAAGCCCCTAGCTAGACTGACAAAATCAAAAAGAGAGAAGACCCATATAAACAAAATAATGAATGAAAAAGGTGACATAACTGCAGACCATGAAGAAATTAAAAAAATTATAAGAGGATATTATGAACAACTGTATGGCAACAAACTGGACAATGTAGAAGAAATGGACAATTTCCTGGAAACATATGAACAACCTAGACTGACCAGAGAAGAAATAGAAGACCTCAACCAACCCATCACAAGCAAAGAGATCCAATCCGTCCTCAAAAATCTTCCCACAAATAAATGCCCAGGGCCAGATGGCTTCACAGGGGAATTCTACCAAACTTTCCAGAAAGAACTGACACCAATCTTACTCAAACTCTTTCAAAACATTGAAGAAAATGGAACACTACCTAACTCATTTTATGAAGCTAACATCAATCTAATACCAAAACCAGGCAAAGATGCTACAAAAAAGGAAAACTACCGGCCAATCTCCCTAATGAATATAGATGCAAAAATCCTCAACAAAATACTTGCAAATCAAATCCAAAGACACATTAAAAAAATCATACACCATGACCAAGTGGGGTTCATTCCAGGCATGCAAGGATGGTTCAACATAAGAAAAGCAATCAACGTATTACAACACATTAAAAATTCGAGAGGGAAAAATCAAATGATCATCTCAATAGATGCTGAAAAAGCATTTGACAAAATCGAACATCCGTTTTTGATAAAAACACTTCAAAAGGTAGGAATTGAAGGAAACTTCCTCAACATGATAAAGAGCATATATGAAAAACCCACAGCCAGCATAGTACTCAATGGTGAGAGACTGAAAGCCTTCCCTCTAAGATCAGGAACAAGACAAGGATGCCCGCTGTCACCACTGTTATTCAACATTGTGCTGGAAGTGCTAGCCAGGGCAATCCGGCAAGACAAAGAAATAAAAGGCATCCAAATTGGAAAAGAAGAAGTAAAACTGTCATTGTTTGCAGATGATATGATCTTATATCTAGAAAACCCTGAGAAATCGATGATACAGCTACTAGAGCTAATAAACAAATTTAGCAAAGTAGCGGGATACAAGATTAATGCACATAAGTCAGTAATGTTTCTATATGCTAGAAATGAACAAACTGAAGAGACACTCAAGAAAAAGATACCATTTTCAATAGCAACTAAAAAAATCAAGTACCTAGCAATAAACTTAACCGAAGACGTAAAAGACCTATACAAAGAAAACTACCTAACTCTACTAAAAGAAATAGAAGGGGACCTTAAAAGATGGAAAAATATTCCATGTTCATGGATAGGAAAGCTAAATGTCATTAAGATGTCAATTCTACCCAAACTCATCTACAGATTCAATGCAATCCCAATCAAAATTCCAACAACCTACTTTGCAGACTTGGAAAAGCTAGTTATCAAATTTATTTGGAAAGGAAAGATGCCTCGAATTGCTAAAGACACTCTAAAAAAGAAAAACGAAGTGGGAGGACTTACACTCCCTGACTTTGAAGCTTATTATAAAGCCACAGTTGCCAAAACAGCATGGTACTGGCACAAAGATAGACATATAGATCAATGGAATCGAATTGAGAATTCGGAGATAGACCCTCAGATCTATGGCCAACTGATCTTTGATAAGGCCCCCAAAGTCACTGAACTGAGTCATAATGGTCTTTTCAACAAATGGGGCTGGGAGAGTTGGATATCCATATCCAAAAGAATGAAAGAGGACCCCTACCTCACCCCCTACACAAAAATTAACTCAAAATGGACCAAAGATCTCAATATAAAAGAAAGTACCATAAAACTCCTAGAAGATAATGTAGGAAAACATCTTCAAGACCTTGTATTAGGCGGCCACTTCCTAGACTTTACACCCAAAGCACAAGCAACAAAAGAGAAAATAGATAAATGGGAACTCCTCAAGCTTAGAAGTTTCTGCACCTCAAAGGAATTTCTCAAAAAGGTCAAGAGGCAGCCAACTCAATGGGAAAAAATTTTTGGAAACCATGTAACTGACAAAAGACTGATATCTTGCATATACAAAGAAATCCTACAACTCAATGACAATAGTACAGACAGCCCAATTATAAAATGGGCAAAAGATATGAAAAGACAGTTCTCTGAAGAGGAAATACAAATGGCCAAGAAACACATGAAAAAATGTTCAGCTTCACTAGCTATTAGAGAGATGCAAATTAAGACCACAATGAGATCCCATCTAACACCGGTTAGAATGGCTGCCATTAAACAAACAGGAAACTACAAATGCTGGAGGGCATGTGGAGAAATTGGAACTCTTATTCATTGTTGGTGGGACTGTATAATGGTTCAGCCACTCTGGAAGTCAGTCTGGCAGTTCCTTAGAAAACTAGATATAGAGTTACCATTCGATCCAGCGATTGCACTTCTCGGTATATACCCGGAAGATCGGAAAGCAGTGACACGAACAGATATCTGCACGCCAATGTTCATAGCAGCATTATTCACAATTGCCAAGAGATGGAAACAACCCAAATGTCCTTCAACAGATGAGTGGATAAATAAAATGTGGTATATACACACGATGGAATACTACGCGGCACTAAGAAGGAACGATCTCGTGAAACATATGACAACATGGATGAACCTTGAAGACATAATGCTGAGCGAAATAAGCCAGGCACAAAAGAGAAATATTATATGCTACCACTAATGTGAACTTTGAAAAATGTAAAACAAATGGTTTATAATGTAGAATGTAGGGGAACTAGCAGTAGAGAGCAATTAAGGAAGGGGAAACAATAATCCAAGAAGAACAGATAAGCTATTTAACGTTCTGGGGATGCCCAGAAATGACTATGGTCTGTTAATTTCTGATGGATATAGTAGGAACAAGTTCACAGAAATGTTGCTATATTATGTAACTTCTTGGGGTAAAGTAGGAACATGTTGGAAGTTAAGCAGTTATCTTAGGTTAGTTGTCTTTTTCTTACTCCCTTGTTATGGTCTCTTTGAAATGTTCTTTTATTGTATGTTTGTTTTCTTTTTAACATTTTTTTTCATACAGTTGATTTAAAAAAGAAGGGAAAGTTAAAAAAAAAAAAAAGAAAGAAAAACAAGTAAAAAAAAAAAAGATGTAATGCCCCCTTGAGGAGCCTGTGGAGAATGCAGGGGTATTCGCCTACCCCACCTCCATGGTTGCTAACATGACCACAGACATAGGGGACTGGTGGTTTGATGGGTTGAGCCCTCTCCCATAAGTTTTACCCTTGGGAAGACGGTTGCTGCAAAGGAGAGGCTAGGCCTCCCTATATTTGTGCCTAAGAGTCTCCTCCTGAATGCCTCTTTGTTGCTCAGATGTGGCCTTCTCTCTCTAGCTAAGCCAACTTGAAAGGTGAAATCACTGCCCTCCCCCCTACGTGGGATCAGACACCCAGGGGAGTGAATCTCCCTGGCAACGTGGAATATGACTCCCGGGGAGGAATGTAGACCCGGCACCATGGGACGGAGAACATCTTCTTGACCAAAAGGGGGATGTGAAAGGAAATGAAATAAGCTTCAGTGGCAGAGAGATTCCAAAACGAGCCGAGAGGTTACTCTGGTGGGCACTCTTACGCACACTTTAGACAACCCTTTTTAGGTTCTAAAGAATTGGGGTAGCTGGTGGTGGATACCTGAAACTATCAAACTACAACCCAGAACCCATGAATCTCGAAGACAGTTGTATAAAAATGTAGCTTATGAGGGGTGACAATGGGATTGGGAAAGCCATAAGGACCACACTCCACTTTGTCTAGTTTATGGGTGGATGAGTAGAAAAATAGGGGAAGGAAACAAACAGACAAAGGTACCCAGTGTTCTTTTTTACTTCAATTGCTCTTTTTCACTCTAATTATTATTCTTGTTATTTTTGTGTGTGTGCTAATGAAGGTGTCAGGGATTGATTTAGGTGATGAATGTACAACTATGTAATGGTACTGTAAACAATCGAAAGTACGATTTGTTTTGTATGACTGCGTGGTATGTGAATATATCTCAATAAAATGATGATAAAAAAAAAAAAAAAAGACTATTGAAGATACAAGCATAGGGATCTTAAATTAGAAATGTTCCCTTAGTGGAGCCCCTGGTACTTTGGACTTTGAGTGCCTCAAGAATTGCAACACAAAGTCAAATGGTTAATAACAATAGTAAGAAGATTCACATGTGTATGTTGCTGCGTGGGACAGAGACCAGTGGTTATCTCAAAGAGGAATCTGAGCATTCAGGAAGTTAAATTACTTGTCTAAAAACAGAAAATAGAAGACCAGACTCCAAACCAACCAGTTGTTCTTCTTCTGTGTCTCACATGGCCACCTATTGCCCAGGTCCATCACTGCTTCACGCCCATGGATGGGCAGAGCAGGGAATTTGAGAAGGGCCCTGGGTTCTGACTGCCTTCCCATGAGCCTCTCCTCTGAGAGCTCTGTCTGCTGAGAGACACTGTGTCCAGCAACTGACATCCTCAGAGACTGTGGACTGAGCCCTCATGGAGGCAGAGGAAGGGTCTCCCTTGGAGGGCTCAGGAGGAATAGAATACCTTCCAGTGTTCCACCTTTCCTCCTCCTCTTGGCTCTGCCCCGATGCTGAGAAAAAGAAAAAGAGAAAGAAAAAAAAAGTAAGGGCTGGGACTTAGTTCTCCCGCTCCTCTCTCTGGGAAGTTGCACACATTCACTATCCACAAATAACATGACTCTCCATTTTAATTAATGGAACTCTGTCATTGTTTTATTTATTTTTAAAGGTGATGAAATATTTTCAATATTTCCTTCTTTGAAGGATCACATCTATGAGGTCCACCCTGATGATCTCAGCCAGCAGTTGTCTGGTCAAGGTGGGCCTAGAAGCTGAGAGCAACAGTCACTTCTTTGCTTCCTCAGATAGAATCCTGTGGCCTGAGGACAGAGCTCAGGCTCCATCCTCCACTCAGGGGCTCTCAGAGACTCAGCACTGTGCTCCTGAGCAGCCCAACTCCAAGGAGGGAAGGACACCCAACAGGGGAATGTGGCTGATGACCAAGTGTTGGTGGACACAGAACTCGATAAACAATCCAGTCCAGAACTACAGAATCACTGCTTGGATTTGATCCTGGAACCCCAACACCACACCCAGACAGATAGTCTGACTTTCAGATGCAGAAATCTTAGTTCCATGGAACCTCTACCCCTGCTTGGCCTTGTCCACTGAAAGAATGATAAGACATTCTCTCCTCAGACTTCTCATACACCGATGTTTCTCTGAGCCACCAAACTCATTTAAAAATATGGGACAAGGAACAGGAAAATAAAGAATCAATCCTTGAGGGGTAACTTCTGGTTTCAGCCTCAACATGTAAGGAACTTAGAAGTTGTCATTCACATCCTTTAAGGAAGGAAAGAGCTGAGCAAACTGAAAGTCAACTAACTTTCCGTTGGACCCCAAATCTGCAGAGACCAGTGAATACAGAGAATCACAGCCAAGATCTGCTTTCCTGGAACAGAAGCCTCTGGAGCCATAAACTGTTAGGATACTTAAATGGTCACTTTGATGAATCACTGGAGGTTTATGTGGACCAGAATGAAAGTAAGAAATTCCTGAGGTTGCAGTATTAGAGGGCCCCCACATTTTGATGAGTATTCCTCCAGCAACCCTACCAGGTACTCACAGTGAAGAGCCATGAAAAAAATCCTCATGCTTCTGATGGTGGGGATGGGGGAAGTGACCATTTTGAAATATGCTCTGAAGGGTCTCCATAGCAAAGCCTACTCATCAGGAGAAAAGACTTAACAGAGCCATATACCATCTGGGAAGGGAAATTATCCAATTCCAGCCTCCTCTAGACGTCCTTCCTAAACTAAGGGGGAAGTGGAGGAAAAGCTATGAAACACTTGTGAATATCATTGTCCAGAAACACAGGCCCACATAATGACTGAGATTTAACCATAGGATTATAGAATGCTTCCCCTTTCCCCACACTTTACCACCACACACCAACTGGGCTCAAGTGTAAATTTAACAATGGATGAGGGCAGAAAAACTTGCAAGGCACAGGCTCCATTTAAGGAGTTCTTAGGGAATCCTAAAGACACCAAAGGAGACAAGAACAAGGACGCTGGAGGAAATCAAAGCCTCTGACACCCATAGCTATAGCAAACATTAAACAGAGCCCAAATCCTAGCCAGAATAACATAAATCCTCACACTAAAGGAATATTTGCCTCAGCTCCTTTTATCAGCTACATCACTTCCAGCTTTCAACAAAAAATTACAAAACATGCTAAAAGGCAAGAAAAAGCACAGCCTGAATAGACAAAGCAAGCATCAGAACCACACTCAGATATGCTCAGAATTATTGTACCAGAAATTAAAAATAACTATAATTCCTGTAAGGTTGGGATACCACTGAGGGAAAACTCTTTCAGTATGATAAGAAGGAAGAAAAAAGGAGGGGTGGTATACAGTGTTGTTTGAAGCCTTTTCAATATATTCAAACTGAAGGAAACCAAAGACAAAGAGAAAATCTTGAAAAAATCCAGATGAATAAAACACTTTAATTATAGAGGAACAAGGATAAGAATTGTGGACTTCTTGTCATAAACCATTCAAGCAGGAAGAAAGTGGGGTGAAACAGTCTTGAAAGAAAAAAACGCCAACTTCAAATTCTGTGTCCAATGAAATAAAGATTTTTCTCAAACAAAAACTGAGGGAATTCGTCACCAGCAAACCTACCCTGCAAGAAATGTTAACAGAAATTCTTCATGGAGAAAGAATAACTCATATCTACATAAAGAAAGGAAGAGCATTGTAGAAGGAATAAATGAAGGTAAAATAAAATCTTTTATTCCTTATTCTTAACTGATCTAACAGATAATAGTTGGTTCAAAACAATAATAGCAAAAATATATTGGATGATTATAGCTTAAGGATAAGTGAAATGAATTACAGCAATATTTATAAGATACAGAAGACAAGAATTGGGAATGCTCTGTTATAAAGCACCTTCACTAACTGTGAAGAAGTAAAATGTTATTTGAAAGTGAATTTAAATTAGTTGTAAAGGTATATTACAAATTCTAGGAGAATCACTGAAAATTTTTTTAAGTATAATTGGCATGCCAAGAGAGGAAAGAAATCATATGACCTTATCATTTAAAACCAGTATAAGCAGAAAAAGAGTTGAAATAAAGAAACAAAGAGCACAATGCAATGAACTGTAAACAGTTTCAAACATGGTAGATATTAACCCCACCATATAAAAAATCACTTTAAGTGTGAATGGTCTAAATACATCAATTAAAATATAGAGATTGTCAAAGTGGATAAAAAAGCAAGACACAACCATATGCTGTCTACAAGAAACCTGCCTTAAAGATACAAATAGTTAAAAGTAAAGGGAGAGTGATGGAGAGTAGGAAAAAAAAAAGTAAAGGGAGAGAGTAAGATATACAATGCTAACAACTAATCAAAAGAAAGGTGGAATAGCAATTTTCATTTCAGGCAAAGCAGACTTCAGAACAAGACAAATTATCAGGAATAAAAAAGGGCATTACATAATGGCAAAGGGTTTACTTCTCCAAGAAGATACAACAATCCTCAACATGTATGCACCTAACAAAAGAGCATCAAAGTATGTGGAAAAAAAACTAAGAGAACTGAAAGGATAAATGTATAAATCCACTATTATAGTTGGAGGATTCAACATACGCCTTTCAGCAATTTATAGACCAAGCAGGTAGAAAATCAGTAAGGATAGAGTTGACCTGAAAATCTCCATCAATCAACTGGATCAATTTGAAATTTTTGGAATACTTCATACAACAGAATACACATTCTTCTCAAGCTTATCTGGAACACTCACCAAGATAGGCAATATTCTGGGCCATAGAATACACCTTAACAAGTATAAAAGATTGGAAATCCTACAGAGTATGTTCTTAGGTGACAATGGAATTAAACAAGAACTCAATAACAGAAAGATAGCTGGAAAATCCCAAAATACTTGAAGCTTAAACAACACACTTCTAAACAATGTATGGGTCAAAAAAGAAGTCTCGAGAGAAATTTTTAAATATTTTGAACTAAATGAAAATGAAAATACAACTTATCAAAACTTGTAGGATGCAGCAAAAGCAATTCTCAGAGGGAAATTCATAGCATTAAATGCATATTTTAAAAAGGAGAAAGCTTTAAAATTTCTGAGGGGCTCTGGACATAATTCCTTACCTGATTGATGTCTCTTTGTTTCCAAAATATTGGAAGACATGGATTCCCCTTTATGTAGTACAACAATTGTAGGAAGAGCCCCAACCCACACAAAAGGCAAAGATAGGATCAATACCCAGTAAGTTGAGCTGGAGCTCAGGCATGGTGCAGTAAGGCTCATCAGACAAAGGAAGTGGTCCTCATCATGGGAAGGGCATTGTTGCCTCAGGCAACTGGGCACTAAATGTGCACATTCTATACCAGAGTTCCAGACCTACATCACAGAGCTTTGGCACAGACATCAAGGGTTCCTGAGGGTGGGGGAGGGGGTAACACAAAGAAGATGAACCCATAGCTCTTCCCCCCACCATCCAGCCCAGCATATCTGTCTACCCCTCCTGGGCCTCTTATATCCCTCTACCCTACCCTCCAACTCATCATACCATACCTTATTGAAATTTTCCATTTATTCCCACAGTGACCTAGATATTACCCGAGAACTTTTTACTGCTCGGTGATTTGGGACCCTACAAAATCTTGGAAAGTATGATGATCTCCCTGGAGTTTTTGTTAATTCCCACAGATTTATGTTCTCAAAATATACTCTGACTTCAGCTACAACTCCCTGCCTACAAAATGTTTTAACTTGTATCAAACCAGAAATATTACTCAGCAGCTGCCCCCATGCTTCCACAAGAAATTCATGTTCTCCAAAAAACAAGAGTGCAGAGTAGCCTATACCAAAAAACAGGAAGTGTGACAAAGAGGGAGTAAAGGGAATGGCACACCCCTGGGCAAAGAACTTCAACATCTTTTAGTAATTCTTCCCCTTCCCAAAATCCCTTTGAGGCTATTCTGTCCCAAAGGGCTCTCAAATCCATCCCCATCCACCCCCATGCAGTGTCCCATACTGCTTCTCTCCCTTTCTTCTGCCAAGCCTCTACCCCCTCCCCAACATTTTAATTCTTCCCTTATTATGCAGAACAATTGTGCTGACCACAGCCTGCACAGCCAAACATGTCCTGATTTGGAGCAGAAATTGAAATCGCATTTAGCAGTACCTTTTGTTTTGAATCACAGCAATGATTTTCAAACCTATGAAAGGTTTTATGATTTTTCCTATCCACTTTCTAACTTTTCACCAAAATTCCTGTTAGCTTGTTTTAGTTTCCTAGGCTGCTCCAACCAAATACCATGAAATGGTTCATCTTGAACAATGGGAATTTATTAGCTTACAGTTTTGAGGCCGAGAAAATGTCCAAATCAAGTTATCATCAATGCGATGTTTTCTTCCTGAAGACTGGCTGCTAGCAATCTTTGGCTCTTCTGCCACATGGCAAGGCACATGGTGGCCACTCCTGGTCTCTTCCTTCTCTTGTGGGTTCTGTTTCAGCTTCTTGCTCCCTATGGCCTTCTCTCTCTGTGTGTCTGAATTTCATTCCCTCACAAAGGACTCCAGTAATAGGATTAAGACCCAACCTGAATGTAGCCCCATCAAAAAGTCCTACTTACAATGGCTTCACACCTATAGGAATGGATTAAATTTAAGAACATGTTTTTTCTGGGGTACACACAGTTTCAAACCATCAGAGCTCCTCTCTGTATTTTTTTTTTTTAATAATGACAAGACTTTGTTGTATTGATGGTTTTAGGTTCCCATATTAGCCATTTAACAGAGTTATAACTCTTACAGCTTCATTATATAGCCTATAAGCTGCTGAAATTAACTCTGTGCCATTAATTTATTTTGCTTGCCTACATTCCCCCACTAATTCTGGTTCAGGAGACCCAATCTCTTCTCCAATATGATGAGTTTACCAGTAATGATAGCTCTTTTCTTTGCCTGTCTTCTCCTGTATCCACAGCTTCTCCATTGTCTTCACACCAAAGGAGGAAAGGAGGTACATGTCAAGCCCATCCCCTCTCATCCACCCTCTCTTGATAGCATGAGGACTCTCTGTTCAGAAAAATCCCTCCATTACCCTCCAAAATCCTTCCATCTCTGATTCTCTTTTATAGCAAGTCTGGTTGTAACTGCCCCTCAGGTCCCTTGCATTCACAAAAATAAAAATATTCTTTAAAGTCTGAGCAAGATAAGCCCCACAAAAAGAAAACACCCAAGTGAGAAGGAGCTATAAAAAGGGCACATCAAATATATTCTTCAAAACTGGCCATGTCATTAAAAAAAAGAAAGGCTGAGAAACTGTCCCTCGTTAAAGGAGACTAAAGACACATGACAATTAAATACATAATTCTAGACAGGAACCTGTAAAGGAGGTAACAAAAAAATGCCATAAAGGACATTACTGGATAAACTGATAAAAATGGTATATGGATGTGAGATTAGTTAAAAGTTTTATGTCAATTTTAAAATAATGGATGGGGATAACTGTACTGTGTCTACTAGAATATCATTTTTCTTAAGAAATACACAATGAAATATTCAACGGTAAAGGGCGAGATGTATTCTCAAATGTGTGTATGTGTGTGTGTGGAGAGACAGATACATAGACACAACAAAGTGGATCAAAATGTTAATAATAGGTGAATCTGGAAAAGATTATATAGTTTTTTATATTCATGCAACATTCCTCCAAATACATACTTTTAAAAAAATGGACCATTGACTATGTCACCCTGAATTTTTCCTAACTTTTGAGGTTCTGGCTTTGAGTCTTGCTGTTGCCACCACCACACCCAGGCCCCTGAAGCAAAGTGTGCAATGCAAACTTTAAAACAGTTGTATCAGATTCTGTACCCGTCAAAAACAAACAAAACCAGCAGACACACACACAAAAAACCTGGGATCCTCTTAGCTCAACTGAAGCATGCTAATATTCAATGCGGTTTTATATAAAATACTGTAAACTAGCACAATTTTTAAAATTATACACAACATTTAAAAAATGCAAAAAGAACCAAAAATTCAAAGCATCACATTTATAGCATGTAACCCCAATTTCTTTTTTATTTGATGCCACCACATTGTTGGTCTTCTGGGGTTTGGGGGTATGAATTGGTTTGCAGATGCTTCCTCTGCTCTGCTAAGACAATCGACACTCCTCCACTGGATTTCCATCTTCCAAAAGTTGGTTGACATCTTTTGTTGTATCCTCTCCTGTTCTTATCATCCACAAAGGTATATTCTTTTTTAATCCTTTACTTTTAATAGCTTTATTGAGATATATTTCACATACTATAAAATTTACCCATTTAAAATGTACAATTCAGTGGTTTTTAGTATATTCACAAATATGTGCAACCATCACCACAGTCAATTTTAGAACATTTTCATCATCTCAAAAAGAAAACCCATACCCAGTTAGCAGTCACCCCACTATTTCCCCATCCCCATCCCCAAGCCCTAAGCAACTACTAATCTACTTTATCTCAAGAGATTTGCCTATTCTCTGCATTTCATATGAATGGAAACGTGTTCTTTTGTGTCTGGCTTCTTTCACTTAGCATAACATTTTCTAGGTCCATTCAAACTGCAGCATAAAAAAGTACATCATTATTTCATGGCTGAATAATATTCCGTTATATGGATATACCACATTGTTTTTATCCATTCATCTGTTGATGTACATTTGGATTGTTTTCACCTTTTAGCTATTATGAGTAATGCTACTAAGAACATTCGTGTACAAGTTTTTGTGTGGGCATATGTTTTCATTTCTCTTTCATTTCTCTCCTACCAATACATAGGAGTAGTACTGCTGGGTCATATAGTAATTCTGTTTAATCATTTGAGGAACTGCCAGACTGTTTTCCAGAACAGCTGCAACATTTTATATTCCGACCAGCAATGTAAGAGAGTTCTTCTTTCTCCATAGCCTTGCCAACACTTGTTTTTAAACATATTTTTTAATTCTAGCCATTCTAGAGGGTGTGAAGTGATCCCTTATTGTGGTTTGTCTTGTATTTCCCTGACGACTAATGCTGGTGAGCATCTTTTCATGTTATCCTTTACTTTTAATGGCAGTTTGGGAAGGAGAAGAGATAAACAAGTGTATTTCATCTTCTGCATTTATTACTGGAAGCCAAATTACTCATTTCAAGTGTGTGAAAGGAAAAAGGTTTTCTCCTAAATATTTTAAAGCACTTAAGTAGCAATCTAAAGTTTTTATCAACATGTATAGTTTTCTACTTCTATATGTTTTGCATGTAATAGTTACTGTGTGATTAAGGGATTGCAATATTGTGCACTGTAATTGCTTGTTAACATTGCTTCTTGTATTTGGTGGTGTGGGGGGTGGGGAAGGAATTCATTCAAATGACTCTTCAGAGTTGACTAAAGCAAAGCAGAACTGATAGCCAAAGCTTATAAAGTGCAATGAGTTTGAGTCATGAATGCTGTGTACATCTGTTGTGGAAAAGTGTGTGCCTCCTGTGATAAACATAGGAGAGGCAGACAGTGCATAACATAGCTTCTAAGAGATGGATGGCAAGGTTTTCAAATGGGCTTTTGCACCATGATTAAGGAAAAAAATATGAGGTATATCATACATGCCGAATGATTGTAAAAGATGTGTGGGTGGTACCTGGAGAGCTACATTTTGTATCTGTTCTTGGGTATGTTCAAACATTTCTATAATAAAAAGCTTTAAAAACAAGAGGTTAAGGGCCTCATGAGGAGAGCTTAGCTTCTATCCATAAAGAAATTTCAAGACATATATAGTGCCTTTGAAGGTAGGGATCACTGAGAGAAACCACTTTCCATATGACAAGATCTTTAAGAAGGAAAGGAGGGGTTAGAGTGTTTTTTGACGGCTTTTGGTTGGAAAGTTACCATCTGATGGCTCCCAGTTCCTCTGAATTCTGGGTCCAGCAGATCTGCTGAGCAAGTGGAGATGGCCTAAGTTCAAGGAAAATTAACGATTATCTAGATCCACCAGAACAGGGAGGTCTGTTTGTTTTATTCACTGGTGAATCCCATATGCGTAGGACAGTGCCAAGCACAGAATAACCATTTGATAATTGTTTGTGGAATGAATAATTTCCAGGCAGTGCTGGGGCTGACCATGAATCTACTGTGGCACCAATGTAGTCAAGTCTATGATTTTATTCAATAGTGGCCCCTCACATATAGGAAGGCGTTTCTGGAAAAGGCAGAGAGATGGAATTCAGACAGGAAGAATTAAAGGACAATGAAGTGGGTGTGGGGCACTGCTCACTAGCATAAAATTCTGGGGTGATGGTTGTGCCCTGAACTTTGCTTGAGACAAGGAAGAAGATGGAAACACATTTGCTTTGTTAGATCTGTTTAATGTAATTCTGTTTAAGATTGCGCTTTTAGATGTATTGTATGTGTGTGTCTTTATGTTATGTTTGTTTGGGGGTGTAACCTTTTTCAGTGTCACATGAGCTCTTGTACTTACAAGCTTGCGTTATTGCCTGCTCCTGATTCCACTTGGCTGCCCTGAGTTTGCAGTTTGTCTGCAGTCCTTTGAGAGGTTGATCTCCCTCTGCACCTACACTCCCAGGCCCCTCGCAGGATGAGGACATGAAAGAAAGTTTGAGGATCTGCTTTGGGCAGAAAATAAGTCTACAGCTCTACTCCAGGTCCCAGCCCAGCCTTCCGCTAGTCGGAAGTGACCCCTGGAAGGGGAAGCGGAGGATGCTGCCCCACAAAACACCTGTGTGTGCTGCTGTCTCGTAAACTCTGCAGCATGAACACTGAAAGAATTGTATCTTCTAAAACTCTGCTGCCATTGTCTTTAAATCTGTTTTTTATAGCTTGTTTTTAAATTATGGGAACAACTGATTTTCCACAATCATTGATACACAATTAAAACCTAATGGAAACTGGGGGAAAAAAAGGACAATGGAATAGATCTGTCCCGGCCGGCGGGACGTTCAACGGAAGCTCCAAATCCTGTGAGGGAGGAATGGTATGGGACAAGAGACACGAGAAATGACAGCAAGACAGGTTTCTGATCAAGCTGCAAAACTTTATTGAAGAGGCAGGGTATATATACCCTAAGGTAGAGGGAGTGGCTAGTACGAACGGGTGGCGGCCTAGGATTGGCTGCTGCTGTTGCTAGGGCGGATGGCAGATGTAAGGCTAGCACAGGATTGGTGGCTACTGTTGCTGGGGTAGAAGGCAGGTAGTAAAGCTAGCACTCTAGATGTGAATCTTAGGCGCAAACGGCTATCACTTCCGTAGAAGGCTGAGGGCAACTTAAACTGTTGTTACATCAGCCCTAGCGGTCATGTTGCATATCTCCGGCATCACTGAGGGTGGATTTTATTCATGCTACCTTAATCGTCCCCAACATAGATCCATCTGGAGTGGAGTTTTTCAAATGTTGGTTACATGATGGACCATAAAGTGTACCTTCGAGAGGGAGGAAAGGAAGAGGTTGGCAGACAGATGAGAATGTGGAAAATTAATGATCTGCAGTTCCTAAATTGAACAATTGGCATACCAAGGGCACATGGTAGAAGAATTAAGAGATGAGCTCAAAGGTTGGCAATTCAGAGTATATTATTTCAGAAGGCAGAGGTGTTCCTGGTGATAAGTTCTAGTATGTGGCCATAACTGAACTGGAAAGGACATAAAGGGCACTAAAATGAGGGGGTGTAGGATTTGAGGGGCTGATTTATTGGATGGTCCTTCCACTTGAATGCTGGGGTCTCCCACTGATTCCCCTCCTCCCTTCAAGTTCCCTGCCCTGGGCCTCATCCAACCTTGTGTCCCTCCCTCCCCAGGGCCTCCACAGAATCGGTATTTTCTGCAACCCTAAGCTACAGACATGGAAGGGTCAATGGCATGACTCTGGTCAAGAAGGCAGAAGTGGGGCAGTGAGAAAGGGCTCTAGTGGACATGTGGTTTTTTCTTTTAGACATCAGCATTCACAAGCCTTTTTGGAAACACTACCTCTAAGTGCCTTCTGGGAAACTCACCCCATTCTTGAGACCCAGTGTATGCACAAATGGAGTTTCCTTTCCTCCACGCCCATTTTTTAAATTCAATTTTATTGAGATATAGTCACATACCATATAATCATCCAAAGTGTACAATTATTCACAGTACCATCATATAGTTGTGCATTCATCACCCTCAATCTATTTTTGAACCTTTTCCTTGTACCAGAAAAAGTGAAAATAAAAAATAAAAGTAAAAACGAACACCCAAATCATCCCCCCCCACCCTATTTTTCATTTTGTTTTTTGTCCCCATTTTTCTACTCATCCATCTATACACTGGATAAAGGGAGTGTGATCCACAAGGCTTTCACAATCACACTGTCAACCCTTGTAAGCTATATTGCTATCAAATCGTCTTCAAAAGTCAGAGATACTGGGGTGCAGTTTGATAGTTTCAGGAATTTACTTCTAGTTATTTCAATGCATTAAAACCTAAAAAGGGTTACCTATACAGTGCATAAGAATGCCCACTAAAGTGATCTCTCAACTCCATTTGGAACCTCTCAGGCAATGAAACTATTTCATTTTTTTTCACATCCCCCTTTTGGTCAAAAAGATGTTCTCAATCCCACGATGTCGGGTCCAGATTCATCCCTGCCACGCCCATTTTAAGGGTTGGTATGTGTGCAGTCTTGACCTAAAGAGCATTCCATAAAGGTCCATGGTGGGCCTCCAAATGTCTGTAACACTGGTGCATGATCTAGGACTCACCTGTTCTGCATGAGTTTCAAGTGTTCTGTCTTCCACCAAGACCAGGAAGATCACAAAGTGGCACCTCCATCCTGAGGGGTGAACTGTGTACACTAAGAGCAAAGATCTTGCACACTGTCATCAAGCATGGCTGGAAGGAAAGCACCAAAATCACCTTCCCTAAAGAGGGTGATGCCAGGCCTGACAACATCCCTCCTGTTACTGTTTGACTTCTCAAAGAACAGCCTCATGTACACTTCCACCAAAATGGCATCAGTATGCTCTGCAGAACCCTGATCAGCCTCAGGGTGGTGCCTGGATCAGACTGGTGAAGACGGCGCAGGACAAATTCATGATACAGGGATGATGAGGCAAAGACCTTTGTTTTATTCCACTTGCAAGGTCATTCTTTCCCCTCTTTGTTCTCTTCTTCCTTTCTCACTCACTCTAACCCAATCTTTTCCTCATTCCCTGCTTTATTTTCCCCTGGGAGCTGGGTCACTGCCTAGTCCACATATATACCATTGATGGTTGGGTGTTCCCTTTGCCCTGAAAAGATGTCATCAATCTAGGCAGCCTGAAGTGTTACCCTGGGTAGGGAACCATTTCTTCAAGGTACTTTTGTAGTGGGGAAACCTCAATATCAAGTTCAAAGTACTTGATCATGCCCCATAGGATAGATTCTTAAGCAGCATCTATCCTTTTCTTACCCCAACCATCTCAGGATCTTCTGAAGCAGTATCCCTCCAGACACCCCCATTCAAGGTCCACCCAGCTGTGATCCTCTGGACATTGACAACTTCCTCTAAAAAACAATTAAGCCACTATTTTCTGGAAAACATACCTGTCCCTGACTCCTTTCAGATATGGAAAACCTGTCTTCACTACTGCTCCAAAAGACATGAAGCAGTTAAAGGGAAGGTGTGGGTTGCTATACATTTTCATTATGTCTAAACTAAGGTGGGAAACAGAGTCCCTCTCCTCATACTTAATCAGCAAGGGAAGAGGCATTTGGGGACAAGTGATGTCTGTTCCTCACCAAGAGCTACAGGTGACTGGTCACCCTTTATAGAAGCCAAAAGAGGTGATCAGTTAGCAGCTAAACCAACTCCTTCCTCTTCCTAAACACAAGCCCTGAGATACCCAAAACACATGCCCCAAACACAGTACACAGAGAAGACACCATTCTTATTAGAAGAAACATTTATTGGAGAGGATCAATATTCTCAACAAGGAATGAATTATTTGGGGAGGAGGGATTTTCCTCCCTGGAAGTGCTGGAGATTCATTTTCCGCCTGGATAGGAGAGACAAATCTCTGAAGCTGCCTTCAGCAGTGGTGAAGGCGGCCTGAGGCACCTGGCATTCTTGAGACATGGAGGTGGGGCTTGGAAGGGACTCAGGATCCCTGTGGGGCATGGATGGGGGATAGCTCTGACACAATAGCTGGTCCTTGAGTCCCGCAACTTTCTGGGGACATCTGCCCCTGTCTCTGATCCACCGAGCACATGTAGGACGTCTCGGACCAGCAAACGTAGTTGTTTGGCTGCTGGTGTCAGTACTTGTCACTTTATGGGAGGGAGCCCTGTGGTTGAAGGGATGCCCCTGGGTGGGCTCTGCCTGGGACTTCTGTCGCACCCTGTGCTGAGTTTCCCCAAACTTCATCAGGTAGGGAAGGGACTTTTGGGAACAGGTGGTATCTCCTCCATGCCTATGCCCCAGTTTCTCCTCCAGGAACTTCCCAATGTCTACCATGAGATTCTGAGCTTCAGTCGTCCCAGCTCTACTTTTAACCCGGCCTCTGGTCTGCACAGAGGCTGACATTGAGCTGCCTTTTTCCAGAGAACTTCTATGCTCTTTACATTTTGTCCTAGGATGAAGCCATTGCAAAAAGTGCTTCATCATTTTTCTGAAAGGACTTTCAGGAGGAGACTGTTGCATCTGTGACAGGCCCTGAGAGGACCTGCTCCCAAGGGTCTCCTGTAATTTCCTGGCCTGAGCAGGATAACTCTTCCTTCTGACTTGCGATGTCCCCAACGCTGCATCCCCTCCACCAAGCTCTCCTGTTTCGAGTCTCTGAGGGTTCACTCTCTTTGCAGCTGGTGGAAAATTCTTATCCTGACACTTCCCTAAAACATGCTTAGGGACCCAAGGTTCCTGCCACTGCTCCACGCTAATCCCTCTGTCCTCCAAGTGGACATGCAGCACCTGGGAATCAGCCTTGTCCCCACTAGAGATGCTCTGAGCATGAGGCAGTGAGGCCTTGGAAGACAAGCTCTCTGAGGCAGGGGACGTGTCCATGAGATAGCCTTGAGCCAGTCTCCGCCCCTGGGCCTCCACTTTAAACTTTAATTCTCCAAACAGTTGTTTTTTAAGGTGTGATAGTTCAGGGTCTCGGTGAACCAATATTCTTGGTGATGGGGTATGTTCAGTGGTCAAGGTAATTCCTACGTCACTGGTATTCATATTTCTCTCTTGGGAGACATCACTAGTTTGTGATTGCTGAGCATAGAGCTCCTCGGCTTTGAATATCTCCCTGGACACATTTAAAATGGAAACCTGTTTTAAATTCTTCTCCACCATCCCTTTGTCCTGAAGCATTTCTTCTCTATCACTGGAACTCACTTGCTGTTCCCTTGGTTTATGTCCAGCCCTGTCTTGACTTGCAGGCAGCTCTGGGCTGTGTCTATTGGCTGTTACAGTCTCACTCTGACTCTTGCTGTCTACGGTGCTATATGTGAGGGGCGGAAGCGTCAGTCTGCCATCCTCAGTTGTCTTGGAGTCCTCGGCAACCTTATGATCGACATCAGAGGGTGACTGTCTCTTGGCACCCTGTCGTTCCTTGCCCACAAGTGAGGTGGCAGGGAGAGGATGCTCCAGGATGGGGACTGAAATTGTCGGTAGCACCTCATCAACCTGAGAAGTTTGAGCTCTCCTTCTAAAGGTTTCAGAAACCTTAGTTTTGGAGTCCACCCCAGAAACAAGGGCGACTGGAGAGGGAAAGCTGGAATGGAGAGAGGAGCAGGATGAGGCCTCTCTCAATTTAAAGGTTTTTATGGATTCAAGGACCTTGGGGGGAAGGCCCCACATCATCCTCAAACTAAACTTTTTCATATGGGCTTCCAGTATCTGTTGTGTGGTGGAATCAATGAAGGAAAGCTCCTGAGAGGTATTCAGGCAGTAGACTCCCTCCACCCATTGTGCCTGATTTCTGTGTTTCATTTGGGTGTGGGATTTTGCAGGACGAGGCAATGTCTGCTTGATAGCATGCCACGAAGAGTGCACAGACACAGGGATCCTACCCTCATTGATTTGTTCAAACTTCTTGCTCAAATGTACTTTCAGAGTATTTTCCAATTTCTTCTGCTCTAAGCTCACAACTGAGGCCCTTGAATTATTCCCTAAAAGACTCACCATATGACCTTTTGGGTCATTCTCAGAGTCAGACTCTAGATCATTAACTGAGGAAACTTCTGGGTCCCTTGACACATGGTCTTTTGGGCCATTCTCCAATCCATATTCCTGACCCATCTCCCTGTCCTCCTCTAGCTGAAGCATTTCTGAGCTTTTCTCATAGAAGCTTCCAGAGAGGCTCAATTCAACACTCTTTAGATCTTTGCTGCTCTCACGCTTAAACACAGAGAGCCATGAGAGTCCATAATTACTCTTTGACTCAGACGTCTCTGAAAGTTCAGCCGGAGGCTTCAAAAGAGACAGAGACTCATGGATCCTGCGGGACAGGCCCCAACGATGTTGGATGAGCCTCTTTCGAAGGTGGTGCTCTAGTTTCTTCTGGATCTCACTATCGAGAGGAAAATGTCCAGGGACAATGGAGACTGGAACATGAGCCTGGGAGGCCCGGTGGTACTGAGGAGAGTTGGGAGCTGGAGGACAAAAGGCTTCCTGAGATCTTTGGACCACAGTGGGTACACCCCACAAACTATCCTGGTTTTTCTGCAACACATGCCACTCTAGGTGGAAAATGTCAGTTGGCTTGAAACTCTGTGCCTCATTCTGGAGTCTGTGGAAAGACACTCCACAGCCCCTAATCTGGGGTGGGAAAGAAGGGGATAGATTTGGGAGCCCAGATTGCAGGTGGGCTTTGGACTGGACCTGAGTGAGATGTAGGGGGTGGGATTCAGACAGGGTTTCAGGCAAAGTTTGAGGCTGCCTCTTAGGCAAGGACAGAGGTAGGGAATGGGCAAGTAGTGGGGAGTCTCTATCCTCAATTTGGACTGCTGGGGCACTTGATATTCTGTTGAAGACAAAGGTTGGAGGACAGCCACCTGAGACCAGGACAGTAGGCATCAGGGACTCACTGTGCAAAGAAGGGGGACCCCAGAAGAGTTGGATATATCTCTGCTTCAAATGGCCTCCCAAGGTATTAGGGTATGGGGACTGCTGGTGAATCAGCCCTTCCTGTTTGCCTTTGGTGCTCCAGAAGTTTAGGGAAGCTGCTGAGTCCTGCTTATCAGCAACTGAATTTAACATTCTCCCTGAAGAATTTAGTTGGTAGTCTGTCCTAAGTTGTTTTGGAAAAGGTCTGTTTTTCTTTTCTTTTTCCTTCCACATCAGGAAATCTCCTCTCTTTTTGACTTGTCTCTCCAGAAAGGTCAAGACATCAGGACTAAAAAAAGAGAGGTCACCAGCTTCCACATGGTTTGTTGTAGGGTCTCCCCCTAAAAGGGCCTCTGGAGAATGGACAGCAAGCAGCCCTGGCTGGAAATCACGATGTCCCAAGGTGGAAGGGGAAAAATCCTGGGCATGAGCCTGCCACCAGGAGAATTCTGAAAGAGGCAGGCCTGAAGGGTCAATGCCTGTCACTGATGGGACATAAGCAGCCAACCCAGCAGGACTATCTAGAGATGAGTTCTCTGGGAGAGGCTTCAGTAAGATTGAGATTGATGGAGATTGAGTCACAGTTAAAGCACAGTCTGACGGTGATGAAGCAGACAGGGTTGGTGGCGCCTGATAATAAGCAAATGAATCAGTGGGGTTCATTGCACAGGACAAATTTGGTGCAATGTTGATATCCTGAGAGTGGGTGGGATCAAATGCAAAGATGGTGTTCAGAGGCAAAGCAGTCTCTGGTTGGAGAAGAGGATCCACTCTTTGAGTGTGATATGGTGGTAGAGGGGGAAAGGCAAGCGGTTGGGGGATAAAATAGTCCATTGGCAACTGGGGGGAATCCAAGGGAGAAAAAGACTCTGGAGGCAGAGGGCTACCCGGTGGCAAGGGTGAAAGAAAGTCAACTAAGGGGGTCATCAGGTCAGGTGAGAGAATGGTAAAGGGTGAAGAGAGCTCAGGCTGAGGGACTGGTGTTAGGTCTGCCGGAGGGTCTGCAGAGAGGGTGGAGGTCAGAGTGATCGATGACTCAGTCACAGGAACTGTGGAAGTCAAAGAGGACAAAGAGCGAGCACCATCTTCCAGGGACTCCCCAAACAGCAGCCAATTGACCTCAGCAGTTGCTCTCTCACACACTTCACAGAAGGGATCTGGACATAACAGCTGACGAAAATAGGTGGAATCACGATGCTGGCCCAGGGGGCTGCAGGAGACAGGAAGCACAAAGCTGCAGCCAAGACCAGAACAAGCAAAGGAGGGTCTGCTGATCTAGCAGGGGTGGGGCCACATCCATAACTTCACAGTATACCTTACCTGATAGCCCTCTCCCCAAGGCCTTCATACACATTCACGTTCACATTCCTAAGGCTACACCCTCCCATGTCAACCCAGGCTTCACTGAGGTCCCAGAATGGCAGAAACATTGCTAGAAAGAGGGACCAGGAAAGAAGTGGAAAGACTAATCACCTCAGAATAGAAAGCAGCTTCCTTGTCTCCTCCTCTTCTTTCTGGTAAGCTCTCCAACCTGGGAAACCAGGAGAGGAAGGTTATCCATGGTGAAGGTAGAAGCGTAGGGATCATACAGGAAGCTAAGTAGATGTCCCTTCATGGAAGACCTTTGTGAGATTACACTCTGAAACTCCCAAGAGTCAGTAGACAAGGTGAGGTGGTCAATGAAAACAGTAAGAAGGCTCACATGTGTATGTTGATTTATCATTCACAAGGTGCTTTTGCATACATTATCCCATGTGATGCTCAAAACAGTTCTGTGAGGGACAGAGACCAGTGGTTATCTCAAAGAGGAATCTGAGCATTTGGCAAGTACTTGTCTAAAGACAGAAAACAGAAGTCCAGACTCCAAACCAACCAGTAGTCCTTCCTCTGTGTCTCACATGGCCACCTACTGGACTACACCCATTGCCCAGGTACATCACTGCTTCACGCCCATGGATGGGCAGAGCAGGGAATTTGAGAAGGGCCCTGGGTTCTGACTGCCTTCCCATGAGCCTCTCCTCTGAGAGCTCTGTCTGCTGAGAGACACTGTGTCCAGCAACTGACATCCTCAGAGACTGTGGACTGAGCCCTCATGGAGGCAGAGGAAGGGTCTCCCTTGGAGGGCTCAGGAGGAATAGGCAGAGCCTTACCTTCCAGTGTTCCACCTTTCCTCCTCCTCTTGGCTCTGCCCCGATGCTGAGAAAAAGAAAAAGAGAAAGGAAAAAAAAAAAAAAAAGTAAGGGCTGGGACTTAGTTCTCCTGCTCCTCTTTCTGGGAAGTTGCACACATTCACTATCCACAAACAATATGACTATTTTGATTAATGGAACTCTGTGGTTCTTTTGTTTATTTTTAAAGGTGATGAAATATTTTCAATATTTCCTTCTTTGAAAAAACTCAAAGAAACATCATGTCTATGAGGTCCACCCCGATGATCTCAGCCAGCAGTCAACTGGTCAAGGAGGGCCTAGAAGCTGAGAGCAAGAGTCACTTCTTTGCCTCCTCAGATACAACCCTGTGGCCTGAGGACAGAGCTCAGGCTCCAACTTCCACTCAGGGGCTCAGCACCGCTCTCCTGAGCAGCCCAACTCCAAGGAGGGAAGGACACCCAATAAGGGAAAGTGGCTGATGACCAAGTGTTGGCGGACACATAACTCTAAACAATCCAGTCCAGAACCACAGAATCCCTGTGCTTGGATTTTACCCTGGAAACCCACCCCTGCCCCAGACTCAGTCTGACTTTCAGATGGAAATCTTAGTCCCTCTCTTCCATTAGAAGAATGGTTATTACATTCTCTCCTCAGACTTCCTATCTCAGGCCTCTCTCTGAGCCACCATATTATATTCAGAAAAACTTAAGGGGAAATAGAAATGGAAACAACAGAGGATCTCTGTTGGAATTTGGCCCAGGGTTCCTTACTCTTTGGACGTCTTTGTTTTTCCACAGTAATACTGAAAGTAGTTTCAGCCCTAGGTAGCACAGGAGCAGAAGGACCAACCCCACCCCACACTCGATGCTGTAGGTGGGGTCAGTATCCCAGAAACTCCAATTGTAGCTCAGCAGAGGTTCAGTATAATCCTTCAGGAAGGTGAGAACGCAGTCCATAGTTGAGTATGCTGCGGCCTCACATTACTGAGCACTGAGAGTCCTGGCTCAGAGCAGTAGCTCCAGGCCCGCATCACAGAGCTTTGAAGAATCACAAAGGGGTTGTGAGGGTGGGGGCGGGACCCAGAGCCCCTCCCCCGCCATCTGCCCCCCAACTCCCTCCACTGCTCCTGGGGCCTCCCCTGCCCTCCCCAATACTCTGCCATCCTGTCTTCTGACCCCACCTGTTTATCATATCACCTGTTTACCTTGGCGAAAGTTCCTGTTGTTCCACCTGGAACTCAGACATTATCTGAGTCCCTGCTGACTGTTTGGAGACCCTGAACCCCACCAATTCCACTGCCTTGAAAGTCTGAAGTACGACCTGGAATTTTTGCTTGACCCGAGGCATTTACACACTCAGGTTTACACAGCCTCCCATCCATCTTTCCTACACAATGTTCTCGCCTTATATCAACCCAGATATAGAACATAAAGTTCTTTTTCAGTTAGTTCTGTGAAAATTAAATAATAAATTTTTAAAAAATGTTTTTCAGTCAGCCTTTACAGTTTTTAGTCAGAGGGGCTAACTCAAATCATTAACGTTACGAATTCACAAAACTAAGTATAAACGAAATGTAAATAATTAAACCTTCAAGTGATTTTTTGGACAGTAAGTTTGTAGCACTTAATGTTTCTGAAGTTAATGACGATAAAGCTTCACAAAGACTTTTGTGGCATGCGTTGTACACACACATAATACACACACTTATCCTTTGACAAACCCATATTTTCAAATCAAAGAGTAAAGTATTTCCTCCTTTTATTTCAATATTTCATTTGTAATTTTCACCTCAGTCTTACTCTGCCTAGTATACTGACAGTCCCTGTCTTCCACATCAATTTCCTAACAGGTCCGACGCTCCCCACCCCCCAAAGTCAGGGATGGGTTACAGTGTGCTAAGCTGTCGATCCCCTAAGTCTTTGGGGTGGCAAGGTGGGACCTGGAAGTGTCAGAGCTGGGGCAGAATTTAGTCTTGAGCAGCCTCCCCCTCATGTGCCTTGTAAAAATGTCTTCTTGCCACAAAGAAAGGCTGAGACACACTACTTTGTGAAATCTCCTTACAAATGTCCGAAAACCATCTGCGTATCACACTTTACTCAGGCTCCTCTTGTCAGGCCTAATTAATCCCAATATTTTTTCCTCTCTTCCTAACAACTTATTTTCTAAACTTTTTATCACAATAGCTGCCCTCCGAACTGTTTCCTAATTCCTCAAGCCTTTGTTAAACTGTGAAACTCTTGGACACCCATGGCCTAGCACTGTTATTTGATCTGGGGCAAAGGGGTAAGACAGCCTTCACACCAGGCCTTTCAATTATGCAGGAGCAGGTAACCTGTCTTGATAAGATCTGCCCAGAGGTGCCACTTCCTCCTCTCCTTGATATGCAGCCTCAGCCAAGTCTTCATTTAATAAATATTTACTGCTGGAAGGAGACACAAGAATATCTAAGTCATGGTTTCTGCCCTCAAGGACCTCGTGGTGCTGTTGCAGAGATAAGTCCTCCACAGTTCAAGAAGTATAAAACTGCACAGGAAGAGGTTCCCAGGCAGCTTTCGTTCAATGCCAAGTGATCTCTAGAAGAGATCAGAGAAGGGACAGGCCCTGTGAATTGTAACTGCTCAAACACATAATTCACCTGAGGAAAGCAACCCTGCTCTACCCTCCCCAATTTCTGATGCTAATAAACAATTCTTTGAGAAGATGGTCAAGGGACAGTTTTTCTCTCTTACAATGACATTCATTGGCTAGTGCATTAGTTAGAGTTCTCTAGGGAAACAGAATCAATGAGAGATATCTATGAATATAAGATTTATGAAAGTGTTTGACGCAACTGTGGGTATGCACAAGTCCAAATTCTGTAGGGCAGGCAGCAAACTGGCAACTCCAATGAAGATGTTTGATGAACTCCTCAGGAAACAAACTGGCAACTTCAACGAACTCCTCAGGAAACGAAGTGGCAACTCCGATGAACTCCTCAGGAAATGCTTCTGTCACTTAAAAGTCTTCAACTGATTGATTGGATTAAATCCAGCCAACTGCATTCTCTCATTGTGGAAGACATGCCCTTCATTGACGTCATCAGTCACAGCTGCAGCCAATTGACTGATGATTTAATAAACCAGCCTGTTCGTTTATTAAGCAGCCACAAACATACTTGCAGCAATAGTTAGGCCACTGCTTGCTTGACCAGACAGCTGGGTACCATCACCCAGCCAAGCTGACACATGAACCTAACCATCACAGCTAGATATCCTTACATAGATTTGTGTGCCTTGAGTTAAAACATACAAGGAGTTTCAATAAAAAGACTTTTCCCCAAATGCTAATAAGATTACTTTTCACAACCTGCTAGAAGCTCTTTCAGAATTTAAAGGAACAAGGTACTAAAGACACAATCTTGTTTGTTTCCTTTTCCACCACCAAAAATAAGTTCCATTGATATGAGTGAGAGCTTCATGGAACTTCTTTCTACACTGACATCAACTAAAAATAATAATTGTTTAACTTTTATAGCATTTTATTTTCAGTGATCTCGGTAGAATGTCATGACCACCCTGTGAGGTAAGCAAAGCAGTTACTACTGTGTCTGTTTTATCAATGAATAAAACTGAAGTTCAGAGAGGTTAAGCGACTTTCCTAGATCACACAGCAAGAAGCAGAGCCCTAACTACTAAATCCTCTGTATTCATAACTCTTTTATTTTCAACAATATTAATAAGTGACTACTTAGAATTAAAAGTAATCCATAGCCCCAGAATTAAGGCAGTTTTGTGGCTACAAATATTCATATTTATCCATTAAATACTGGCAAATTTGGGAAGTAAAGGAAAGCTATTTTTGGTACCCTTTCGCCTCTTAGGCACCCTTCCTTTCTACCTTTAGCACCAGTGCCTTTATAGTTTTTCTCTGTCTCCCTCTTAAGAACTGCTTTTGAGAACTATATTACACATCACTCCTAGTAAGTTATAAATGAATAGTTTAAAATGCTATCCTTCCCAGGAACACATTTCACACATTTTACATATAATGCCCTTAATGCCCTATAATAAAGCTCCCACCAAAAAATTTCAGGCAGCCATGGTGGGGCTTCTCGTAGAGTAAGGTCCTCTCCTCCCACCCCATGACATCTTCCCCATGGACCTAAATCACCCACAGAAGTCTGGTCTGGATTTCACACTGCACTTGGTAAGACTGTCTCCAAGGAGGAGTATTTTCCAAAAGCTCTACTCGAGTAATATACTATTTGAGAAGATTCAGTGCAGGTAAGCCATGAGTTTAGGATTCTCACACATCCTCAATTTCCTAGGGCCAGTCCTCAATGCATTCTCACCCTTATCCTCAGCCACATCTCTGGAATGAGCCACATGGAGTTAGCTGTTTTCAGGATCCTGAAAGCCTGAAGGACAGATTCTGAGGCAAAATCCTATAAAACTGTATTTAAAAATAGTAGCTGTAAGAAGTCCTTCATTCACATAAACTTTTATTGTGCTCTAGTAAGATTTCTAGAATTGGAGAATTATCAACAAAGAAAGACATTGCCTCTGCCCTCAAGCAAGTCAGAGTTCAATAAGTAAAACAGACCTGCAAACAACTATGATAAAATGGGATATGAACTATAAAAGAAGTAGCAATAATATATAATGGGAAGACAGATAAAAGACCAGTTAATTCTTCTGCCAAGAGGATGGGGGAGAGAGGGTCAGGGAAATCTGAATTCAGAGTTGGTGCCAATTAAGATGAGCCTTCTGAGGGTCTCAGGTTGTTGTTTTTTAACAGCTTTATGGAGATATAGTTTACATACTATACAATTCACTCATTAAAATTTACAATTCAGTAGATTTTAGTATCTTCCCAGAATTGTACACCCATCACCACAATTTTAGAACATTTTCATCACCCCAAGAAGAAATCCTATTCCTCTTATCCATCAAACCCCAACCCCTGCATCCTCCCAGCCCTCCACCTTCTATCTCTATAGATTTACCTATTCTTGGCATATCCTATAAATGGAATCATACAATATATGATTGTTTTAGTTTCCTAGGCTGCTCAAAGCAAATACTATGAAATGGGTCGGGTTAGACAATGCTAATTTATTCACTCATGGTTTTGAGGCCAGGAAAATGTCCAGATCAAGGCATTATCAAGGCAACACTTTCTCCCTGAAGACTGGCTGCCTGAGATCCTTGGCTCCTCTGCCACATGGCAAGGCACATGGCGGCATCTACTGGTCTCTCCCTTCTCATCCAGGTTTCGTTGATTTCAGCTCCTTGCTTCTGTGGCATCTCTCTCTCTGTGTTTGAATTTCATTCTCTACAGTAGTAGGATTAAGACTTATCCTGACTGAGGTGGGACACACCTTAACTGAAGTAGCCTCATCTAAATGTCCTATACCCATAAGAACGGATTAACTTTAAGAACATGTTTTTCTGGGGTACACAGAGCTTTAAACCACCAAAATGATGTTTTGGATCTGGCTTCTTTCACATTGAATAATGATTTCAAGGGTCATCCATGTTGTAACACATATGACTTCTTCATTTCTTTTTATGGCCAGATATATTCCATTGTATACAACATTTTGTTCACTCATTAGTTGATGGACACTTGGGTTGTTTCCAGTTTTTGACTATTATGAATAATGCTGCTATGAGCATTCATGTACAAGTTTTTGTGTTTCCTGCTTATTCATTTTTAAATAACAATTTGTCTAAGCTTGTTGTTTCCTGAGATTTCTGCAGTATAGTCATCTTAGAATTCTCAAATCAGGGTCTAAACGGACTTTTTATCAAGTGCCTGGGTGCACTGATTTGCTCTCCTGCCAAAACTCTAAAAATTAGCTGTTAAATCTGCAGGAACAATGGTGATAACATAATGCTGACTATCTAAGACTAATGAATGCCTTATATATTCCCAAGGTTCTGTTCTTAACAAATCAGAAAAGAGTGTGGGAAAAGGAAGTGTAATCCAGGCCAAGGGAGCGAGCAAACCTATAACATCTATCAAAGTACATGTCTGCTCACACTAAAGCTTAGGGATCCCCAAGGGTGAAAAGACTGAATGACTATTGAAGAAGCTTGAACTTTGCCCCAAAGGCACTGGGAATCCAGTGCTTTCATAACCAGAAGAATGGCATATCTAGATCTGTGTTTTGGAAAGATAACTGGCAAAAGAGAAGCTGGTTGAGAGTCCATGGAGAAATAAACAAATTAATGACTGCATCAAATGATACCTTTCTCCTGCAGATGAGAGAGAACCAGATGCATCCCGGCTTAAGCAAAAATTTTAATTGATTAGCTATTCCATCATGCAGGAGTAGATCCAGGCTCTCATTCACTATCCCTTGGCTATGGTATCTCAGTATTCATCACCCACTTGTCTCATGGTCCCAAGATGGCTTCTAGCAAGGGAAAAGGGAGAATCATCACCCCGGCATTGCTAACTGAAGTTCCAACATTCAGGTGGATGGGGTCAGCTTAGGTCATAAGAACATATAACCAGACTGGTGACACAATTGGCTTAGCCTAAGTCAGTGCTAAGGCAGTGGTCCATGGACCAGCGCTTGTTCACACACTACTTAGGACTGTCTATGACCAGGTAAGTGTACAAGCTGAGGGTGGTTAGAAACCTGTAACGCAATTAGACCAAATAATTTAATCTCATATTTAAAAAAGAAACAAAACCTGGGGCTTGTATTTGTGTATGTCTCTGATTTTTGTTTCATTTTTCTAGTAATTTATTTTTACTATATTTTACACAAGTTCACAGTGGATTGGAAGGGGAAAAGCAAACTGGTCCTTCACCACAGATAGTTTGAGAAACTGCAGCATAATGTGTGTTCTGTGAAGCCTGGAGACAGAGTCACCATTCCTGGGAGCACATGAGGAAGACTCTTGGGAAAGAACTTTCCCTCCTGCACTGAGAGGTGGGTAGACACTGCGTGTTAAAAACAAATGTCTACTCTATCATGGGACCTAATTTGGAGAGGGGAAGGATTCTCTTGGACTTACGTTAGCTCTCCTATTTTCTCATGCTTTCCTCCAAGTTGACCCGCCCTTATTTGGAATCCCTGGTAAGAAATTTACTCTGTAAAAGCTTTGAAAATGACCACTTTAATAGGCTAAACATTACATGGGCATTCACCCACCCTCCCCATTGAAACTTTTATTACCAGAATCAAAGTAGTCAAACTGCTCTCCTAAGTCATTAAGAAAAAAACAACTCTGAATTAGACTAACACGAGGTAATTACTAAACTGAACCGGATTCCTTTGCCATGCTCTTGGCACCGAGGTATGGAAAACTCCAGAGCCCTATAACAGGCTGAAGGAAAAAAAATTTTGAAGACAAATCTCAGGGATCTAAGTTTCTCATTAAAAATACATTTTAGAAAATTGCTTCAGCGTAACTTGCTAGGGCAGTTGCATGGCAAAGAAAAGTGTGTAGCAATTTGGCAAATTGAGGTCTTTGTATTTTTAAATAAAATGGAAACAATAAAAACATGGTTAAAAATAAAATTAACAAAATGTAACCCAAAGAGCATTTTGATTCTTTTTCTAATTAAAGCTCTGCAATTAACATTTTGCTGGAGAGCAACCTGTGTTTTTAATCTCTGCCCATTAAGAGTTAATGCGGTCACCGGAGGTGAGACGACTCCTACAGACAGAGCTGGAAATGACCTTGGAGGACCTTCTAGTCTGGCTTTCTCATTTTACAAATAAAAGGTAGGTTTATTTCCTCTCTCTACAATCCTTTTGTGTGCGTGTATGTGTGTGTGTTCTCTCAAGGAGTTTGGAAAATTGTCATCTGTACAGTTTTAACATAATTTAGGCAATATGGGACTTCTTTCTTTCCAAGGCTCAAAATTGCCTTCTGGTATTAAGGCAAGGGCTCGATACTCACCAAATTTTAATCCAGGGCTGCCTTGAAAAATGTAATTTTTGCCTAAGTCAACTTCACAAACAAGTGAATTAGGAATGTTTTCTCTCGGAAAATCCACCTGAAATATAGTATATGCCTTCATGCCTTCTGCAAGAAAATAAGCCCTTGTAACTTCAGCATTCTTTGATGACCCAAGCTTCTTCTAATAAACAATCATGGTGTTCCAGAGAAGCAGGTGTAGTTGGTCTAAGACATAGACACAAATGCGTATTGACTCCAGCAGTGACCCAAGAACTTGACATCATTTTTTTTTAAATAAATCCATAAAAACACAATGATTGTTTATCAAATACCCACAGAGAACAAAATTGACCCATGACAGGATTGCCTTCCACAGGTCCCAGGGGTACCTTAATGAGCTAATGTAGTTTAGATCACTTTTTATCCCTTCAAGGGGTGAGGGAACAGTGGGGAAGAAATGGAATGGAACTGATGTTTGCTGGGTACTTCACATGTACCAAAAACACACTCATTTCATATCCCAACTATCCTATGAGGGAAGAAATATTTTCCTCATTTTATGGATAAGAAGACTGAGGTTCAGGCCTAAGGCCACAGAGCTAAGAAGAAGCAAGGTAAGGATGTGTGCCATGCTTGCTGTGGTCCCAAGCCCGCATCTTCACTCTACATCATGCTGTCCCAGAGCAGAGTCACTGACTCTTCTCCATAAGCAAAGCAACAGTTACCTCTTGTTGTGTAACAGATAACCCTAAAACTCAGTGGCTTAAAACAATGGCCATTTTATTTGTTTGCAGTTCTGGGATCCGGACTGGGCTTAGCTGATCTTGCCTGGTCACTCATGTGGATTCACTGAGCAGGCAGGTGGGCGGGGGCCTGGACCTGGCTGGGACAGTATGCTGGCTCCCCCTGTAATCTCGAGGCCTCCCCGTATAGCGCCGCCAGCAAAGGAACGACATTCTTACATGGCAGTTCAGGGCTCCCAAGAGCACAAAAGCAGAGCTGCTAGATCTTCTTAAGGCTTAGACCCAGAACTGGCAGTGTGTCACTTCTGCCACATTCTGTTAGTTAGAGCCACAGGCCCAACTCAGTTTCAAGGGGAGAGGACTACACAAGGGTGAATACTGGGAGGTGTGGATCCTTGGAGGCCCCCAATGTAACGGCGGTTACCATAAACTTCTTCAATATTGGCACCACCAACTCTAAATGTTGCCATTGTTTTTTCTTTTCTCTACCCTTTTCTTAAGTCAGGTTTTTTCTCTCTTCTCATGTTCACCCCCCACCCCCACCTCCAAAACTTTCTCCCACCATTTCTCAGTTTTTCTGCATCATAACTGGCCTTCCATAGCCAGTCACATACAGAGGATTCCTTTTCTACAGATCAATTAACTGACCAATCACATGTTGACTCTATTCTTCAGGTTTTCAGCTTTTACAGCTAAAATGTTCTGTTGACAGGATGCCTTTGTTTTTGTTGTTTTTTTTTGTTTTGTTTTGTTCTATATTTACATCTGGGTTCAAAGCTGGAAGTCTAGTTTAAAGGAAAATAAGACATTACTAAATAAAGGAGTACCTTACGTGAATGCATTTAAATGCTTTGCCCTTATAAAGAAAATCTAGAATTTGTGATACTTCTCTTTCGTTTTGCCTGCAAAAAGGCAAGATACCCACGTCAACAGCCAAGTCAAGAAATCTAAGTGTACAATGTTTTCCATACTTTACATTCCCTTAGCATCATTCACCAGCGCTACAAGAAAAGCCTGCAGGAACCAGATAATTCTCAGGATTACGATTCCAGTTCATATCAGGTTGCTTCGTACACATAGGTAAGATGAGATCAGATTAAGTTTCCACTGAACTGTTCAACCTATCTGATCACTGTTTTCTGCTGTCAGGAGAGATTCAAGAGTAACAAGAATAAGCCATGGCCAGAAGAACTGGATGTACAGGCACCATCAGCATGAAAGGGGGTGGGGGTCGGGGCAGAGAGAAAAAATGAAACATATAAACATCTGTGATGAAATCCTTACAGACAGGGATTGTGGATCTCCATTTGGAATATCAAGTAGTAAAATGAAAGTTGAAATAAAAGTTGAAATCTGAGTTCTCTCTCAAGAGTTCCTAAATCCATTCACTGCCAATGTTTATCACTGTTTTCTTTTATTTTGCTCCGAGGCCAGTCATTTGGACCCTTGATTGTTTGGATTGCATGTCCACCAGACAGGTGCAAAAATGAAAAGGAAATTAAACTCAACTTGGTGATTTATGCATTTAAACTGCTCCAGTGAAAGAGGTGACTGAGATAAAATGTCTTTATTATTTTAGATTGATTTATTAACTTTAATCTTACCTGTACTCTGTAGTTGCAAACACCAGCAGTTGATTGAAAATGTGCTTCTATGTAAATTCATTACAATCCCCATTATGATTTATACAAAATCCAACAAAAATTTCATGAAAATTTTGGGAAATATGACTAGATTCTGATGTCCTCAAGAAGCAAAAATACATAAATTTATCAAAGAAAATTCTGAATAAAAAGTAAGAGTCATGAGAGGGAACTAGCCAAACCAGCTCTTTAAATATATTATAAAGTTAATGATAATTAAAATAAGGCACTACCGAAAGAAGGAAAAAATAGATATAGGTGGGACACAGGATAGACCAGAAATCAATATTGTTCCACATAAGAATTTGATAGATGATAAAAGTGGCATCACCAAAAAGGAAGACTTATTAATTAATTTGTGCAGGAAAAACTGCATAGGAATTTAAGAGAAATAAAATTTATTTAGACCCATCCATCATAGTGTATAACAAAATAAATCTCAGATACATTAGAAAATTATATATATTTAAAACATCCTTTTCCAAATGTCCACTGAAACAAGTTGTTCTATCTGTGAATTAAAGACCACTTGATGACTTTCTAGGCTTAAAATTCTTTTAGGAAATCACAAAGCAAAAGATCAACTGATCAGATTACATAAAATTTAAAACTTTCATATATTAAAAAATTAGCATAAGCACATTTTTTTAAAAAGATTGGGAAAATTACATTAGCAAATATGGCAGAAAGTTATCCTTATAATATACATGTATTCTTTATTACTATAGCAAGACAGAACATTTTCACATTTATTAGTTGTTAATGGATTTTTTCCTGTCTGTGACACCTTTGTTCAGGTCAGCAGAATTAATCTTCCTAAAACCTCATTTCCATCATGACATTTCCTTGTTATAGGAGAATAGCACTCTCTATCACTTACCATTCTGTTTCTCTAACCTCAGTCCTTTCAGTACCTCTTTCAATTTACCTGCCATATCTGCATATTGTTGGTACCCATCATTTATTTAATAATTTTCTTTAAATCAGCTGTTTTACTTAAATAAATTTACCATTGTTCTCACCAATACTTTCTATGAAAGCAGAGAATTTTTGTAAATAAAGCTAAAATATATAATAATAATAATGATCAAAAAACATGAATCTGCCATCCACTGAAAATGACATATGCTCACCAACCTTTGGAAATCACTGACCATCCAAATTACATTCACCTGTCTTGTCTGACTCCTCTCTGATATTTCAAGCTCATTTTATATGACTTCGCAATGCCCACTGCTTTCCTCAGTTCTGTTCACTTCATAGATGCTACACCTTTGCTCATGCTCTGCGCTCTGCTGAGAATGCCTTGGTTTGCCAGGCCTCCCCAGTTGCTGTCTTAAAGGCCGGGATCCATTACCACATGAGGAGCCAAAGGGAAAAAAAAAACAAAGGTGGAACAAAACTCTCACATTTAGAAATATATAAAATCAGTTTTGGAAGGTAAGCTTTCACCTCTTGTGCCAACTCTGACTAACTGGTGGCAGCTACCTGGAACATTTTAAGAAGGATGCTGAGGCCCTCTGACTGAAAGAGTGCAGTGTTCTATTAGTGATGCCTGACAGTGGAGGGGAAGGAGGGCAAAGGGTCAGAAGGGTCCTAAAATCGCTATGTATTTGCCTCTTCTAACTTGGTTGTTAAGGACATTAGTCCAGAATATTTTCCAGCACCCTTTCCAATGCCTACTCAAACAAAGTTCTATAAATCTATGAATTTGTTTTTAAATCTAATTTACATTCCAGTCATTTCCCAGATTTACATATAGAGAGAAAGTCAACCAAGAGCATTCAAATAAGGATAGAAAGATTAGACAACAGGCCACATTTGCTGCCCAAACACCTTTCATGTAATATCAAATATAAAACTACAAATGTGCCTGCTGTATTGCACAAGTGGGAAATACAAATATCCCCAGCATGCTGGCTTAGCTGTTCCCTAGCCATGCTGCCCAGTGCCTAATACTGGGCATCCTTACAAACACTTCTGGAAAATCAGTGGGTGTGAAATTCTCTTGGGACAGCAAAATTTGCATTGGCTCCACCTCATGTCCCTCCCTTCCCCTCCCTGGATTGCTGGATCGAGAACAGGGGAACCCCCTGCAGCACATCTAGATCAGAGTTTGCCCCATTGATACAGACTTTCCCAAAAGCCAACCCGAAATCCTCCAGATAGGACAAAACCCTATGTCTGATTTCCAGTGGTTCTTTCCTATGATCTTTAAGGGTTTGAGTGGGAAGGCCGTGGTTATTTATATAGCTGGGATTAGGTTATGTCCATGCGTTGAATACTTGGGCACTTCTTTCCAACAAGACACAGTGTATGGGCACCAAAGATACAAAGAGAAATTGCATTTGATTTGTGCTTTGAAAGAGCTCACAGCCTAATTATGGTTAAAGGGTATACAGAAACATCTCTTAGGCCAGGGTCAGCAAACTTTTTTCTGTAAAGGCCAGAGAATAAATATTTTCAGCTCTGCAGGCCATGTGGTCTCAGTCACAACTACTCAACTCTGCCATTGTAGTGTAAAAGTCACATACGGTACATAACAGATGCGCATGGCTGTGTTCCAATAAAACTTTATTACAACAGAAACAGCTGGCTGGCTGGATTTGACCCATGGTTTGCTGTCCTCAACTTGGACTGTATATTCATCCTATAATTAGATGAATTATAATTAGATGAATTATAATTCAGACAGATTTGTTGATAGTCAAAGGCACAATCATTGCCTATCATCCACAAAATGACATTCACTTCCTCTAAGAGACGGGGGCATCTCTCAGAGGAAGAGGGGGAAAATTGGGCAGATAAGCATGTACTGGCTTGAATTTTCAGATACTTATTCCTTGGCAGTGACTTTTTAATTTAGTAAAACTCCAAATAAGATCTATGGTATCTCCTATGAATATACGAGAAAATAAAGCAATTAAGATTACTAATAGATTGGTTTTGTTTTATGCATTTAAAGAATATAGTTAATACAAGATTTGCTACAGTCACCAGTTCATTCAATGAGGCACAACCGCAAAATTTGAAAATGATATTTTAGAAATCCACAGGGCAGTGAGGAGAAAACTTAAGGGGGAAATAAGAAAATGTCCCCTAGAAAAGAGCAGTGAAAATATGCCCCTGTGATATATAGTTCTTAATTTTTCAAATAATCATGGAATATTCTGGAAAAAACACACCAACCCTAGAACCTCAACACAGTCTCTTCTTCTACTTCATCTCCCTCCAATAATTAGCAATTACTCAGCAGCGGAAAAAATTAAAAGTCTGGAAAATTTGTAGTAAGATCAGAAAAAAAAACTATTTTAATTTTAGTTACACTGATGTTCTAATGAAATCCTGGCCTTAAACCAAGAACTGGTTTCTGAAATGTTGATCTGAGAAGTCCACTGAAACACAAAAGACTTTGAAGTACCACCATCTCAGTTTGGATAACAGAGCAACTTATGTACCAGAGTCCATTGCACTTTTCCTCATGATATCCTGAGACTTCACAGAGTCCTAGAGAAAAGTACTCTTTTACTGAGAAAACAAAGTTCAGACAGATTTGGTGATAGTCAAAGGCACAATCATTGCCCATCATCCACAAAATGACATTCACTTCTGTTCCGGTTTACTAAAGCTGCTGTTAGCAAAACACCAGAAATGGATTGGCTTTTATAAAGGGGGTTTATTTGGTTACAAAGTTACAGTGGCCATAAAGTGTTCAAGGTAAGGCATCAACAATCGGGTACCTTCATTAGAGAAAGGCCATTGGCATCCAGAAAACCTCTGTTAGCTGGAAAGGCACGTGATTGGTGTCCACTTGCTCCCAGGTTGCGTTTCAAAATGGCGTTCTCCAAAATGTTGTTTTTGGGACATTTTGCCTTTCTTAGCTACAGCTGCTCTTCAAAATGTCACTCTCAGTTGCTCTGAATCCTTCTGTCTGTGAACTCCTTTATATGACTCCAGGGATCCAGTTAACACCCACCCTGAATGGGCGGGGTAACACCTCCATGGAAATTATCCAATCAAATGTTTCACTCATAGTTGATTGAGTCACATCTCCATGGAGACGCTCAATCAAAGGATTCCAATCTAATCAACACTAATACATCTTTCCCCACAAGATTGCATCAAAGATAATGGCGTTTTGGGGGACATAATACATCCAAGCTGGCACAGGGATGTATGGCACTGTTGTGCAGAGAATATTTTATTAATTGTATAATTATTTTATTAACATATTTCTCTCCATTCAAAGCTTCATGAAAGCAAAGGCCAGTCTAATTTGTGCTTATCACTTTATCTTTGATGCTTACCATATAAAAGGAGTTCAATAGATATTTGTTTGAATAAACAGATCAATGAATGAATGAACGCCTAGAGTTATATGAATAATTTAATCTATATATTTTTATTTGACAATAACCATTTAATATGTAGTCATTAGAAGTTTAAAATTCATTCAGCAACTATTTTTAAAGTTCCTACAGGGTACCTGGCACTTGTAGGCTGAGGTAAAGTGATAAGGACATGATGAATTTGAGGTAAAAACAAGACAGCCAAGTGGACTGAATGGCAGTTCTTGGGAGGTGCAGAATAAAGGTTCAGGAAAGCGATGAGAAAGAAATACCTTCATGGGAATGATGGAGGGTGTCTGCGAATCAGGGACTCCCCATCTCTGACCACCTTTTCAAAATCATACTCCATAAGGTAGTTTTTCCCACACTTCCCTAATGGCTGTTATGAATACAAGTTCCAGAGACACATTCCAATCTCAATAAATCAGCATCTCCAAAGGAAGGGCCTGGAAACCTCCATATTTAACCAACACCCCAGGTAACTCATTCTCAGGGAAGCTTGAAAAACATCTTGAAAGGGAACTCCTACTCCATCGTGAGGTACGGCTCACTATCCTTCACCTCAGCACCATCCGTTGACCTGTCAGGGCTAGGAAGGCTGCCCAAGAAAGTATCAGTTTGAAGTAACAAAATGACTTTTTCCCCTAATATAACAATAAAATATGACTGCACTAGCATAGGGAAAATATAAGTGTGTCAGAATAAATAATCATTGAGGGAATTGCTCAAGCTACTGGAGGAAAATTTCAGCTAATTATGCTCAAAAAAATAGAGAAATTAGACTCTCTGCAGAAGGAAGAAAGCCTATGCACTTCTACTAGTCAGAAGCTATGGATGATTTTCTTAGGTCTCTAAACCCATTTGCTCCTCTGAGTGACTATCAATCACATCATCAATTGAGGTCCCTAGAGCTGTACGGCTGACTCTAGAGCAAATGAAAATCTTTCAACACCTAGTTGTTGGGTTTTTCACAGACAAAGAATGGAGACAGGATATATACCACATAACACAGCCCAGTCTGAGTCCATCACACCCCCTGTACTGGGAAAAAACCCTTCTGTGCTATTGAGGTAGCAGTGTTCAGAATCTGTGGTGGCCATACTGTAATAATTTAGATAGCAACCTTTCATTTCACCCACACATTTTCCCTGTGACCAGCTGGGTCACCACTTGACTGCAGATATAAATGGAAACGTGGGTATTGCAAGCCTGGACCGTTTCTAATGGAGAGCTTTTGCCCTTTCAGGGAATCCAGCCATGTAACTGCTGCAAACCTCAGAATTCACTGAGAAGCAAAGTACCAGGAGAATCTTGGGTTGTTTATACTAGTCCACTCATGGTTTTAGCTAAATAATTTTATTTCTCTATGCCTCAGTTTCCTTGCCTGTGATTCAGCACAAATGCTATCTTTTAACTCCTATCATATAACTCCAATATATCATACTGGAAAAATAAAAGACAGGCTTTTTAGAAGCTTGCGTGACAGGATATCAAGATTACTTTGTTGAAACCAGACCTCATTTAAACAGAAGCCTCTGGTTCCAGTGGGCAAATACATATAATCTATTGTTTTCCTCATTTCTTAGATTGGATTGAATCAAGCTATGTTTATAGCTGGCACCCCGTTTGAAGCAATAGCAAATTGCAAAGAGGTGAGGAGTCCGGCTCCAGGCCAAAATCCTGTGTGTGATCTTTCAGGCCTGACCACAGGCAATTACAAAGCTTTACAGGGGAAGCCTTAGGGGAGAAAGCTGCCCTCCCCACATCAGATTCAGTGCGGCCACACGCAGAAGGTGCAATCAAAGACTTAGACAGTCCCTGTTCTACTTTGTTAATGCTGCCAGAATGCAAAACACCAGAGATGGATTGGCTTTTATAAAGGGGGGTTATTTGGTTACACAGTTACAGTCTTAAGGCCATAAAGTGTCCAAGGTAAGGCATCAACAATCGGGTACCTTCACTGGAGGATGGCCAATGGTGTCCGGAAAACCTCTGTTAGCTGGGAAGGCACATGGCCAGTGTCTGCTCCAAGTTCTGGTCTCAAAATTTGGCTTTCTCCCAGGATGTTCCTCTCTAGGCTTCAGCTCCTCAAAAATGTCGCTCTTAGTTGCTCTTGGGGTGTTTGTCCTCTCTTAGCTTCTCTGGAGCAAAAGTCTGCTTTCAATGGCCGTCTTCAAACTGTCTCTCATCTGCAGCTCCTCTCTTCTCAGTTCCTGTGCATTCTTCAAAGTGTCCCTCTTGGCTGTAGCTCCTCTTCAAAAATGTCACTCTCAGCTGCACTTCCTTCTGTTTTTCAGCTCATTTATATGGCTCCAGTGACCTAATTTAGATCCACCCTGAATGGGTGGGGTAACACCTCCATGGAAATTATCCAATCAGAGTCATCACCCAGAGTTGGGTGGGGCGCATCTCCATGGAAACACTCAAAGAATTACAATCTAATCAACACTGATATGTCTGCCCATACAAGATTACATCAAAGATAATAGTGTTTTGCGGGACATAATACATTCAAACCGGCACACCCCCTACCCCACTCCCACCTCTACCCCATCCTCACTTCTGGCTGGCTATGCTCTTATAAATATCTCCATGCCTAGCCCAAACGCCTTCACTGAGAGGCCTCCTCATCATGGGGCAGGGTGGGGGTGGGGGGCTCAGCTGAGGACTTTCTCGGGTACCTCTGTTAAAAATGCAAATTCCAGGACCATATACCACCACTGCCTTGAAGGTACTTTTCTCCACTCTGACTCAGGACTCAGTTCTTTTCCATTCCTAGCCCTGCCCTCTCTCCCACTCCCTGGTCCCCAGTCCCAAAAATGGCTGCAGCCCTTGTTTGGGGCTCACTCGGCAGCAAGACAATCTCGTCCCCTCTCCCCACCCACCCATCCCTGTCTGCACTGATACATACATCAGACCCTTGCCCCGCACTAGTCTGCTGGGGAAAAATGGAACATTGCGGGAGTCTGCAACTTTTCCTGTTTAGTTTTTTGCTTATGCTAACCTAGTAAGTGGTTACTTTTTACTGTCACTTTCATTTTGGCTTGTTGTCTTGACTGACTACCTTGACACCTGGCAGTTCAGCTTTCTCCAGCTCAGCCACTGACAGGAGGGGAGAGGTTTGTTCAAAAGCAGAATACCTGAGAGTTAAATACTATGTTTATATTTTATCATTCTCTCCTAACAACATGTAAAATAAGATACCCCTAATAAAGGATGACTTTTTTCCCCCAAAATATTATACTGCTTATTCAGTAAAAGAAATCTGGGAAAAGGAGGGGAATGAAAATGGAAAGAGGAAAAGAATAATCCCTGAGTGTTACAGAACTGTAGACAGATTTCTAAAAATGCCAGAAATGATACTTGGTAGGCCACACAGATGGATCTGAGGAGCCGAGGAAATGCTGGCCAATTACTTTGTAAATGGCCATCACTAAATTAAACTGATAATATGCCCATTCATAAACCGGTCCTTGAAGTTATTCAAGGTTTCTTATCTTTTGATCCACAGCAGAATTTCTCAAAGTCTATTTCCAATGGATATTGATAGCTATTATACGGATAAAATAAAATAGAAGGGTCATGCCCAGAACCTATGCACATATGGACACTTGACGTATGACAAAAATGAAACTACAAGCAGTAGGGAAAGAATGGTCCTTACAATAAATGGTGCCAGGACAACTGTACCTGGCGTGGAGGTGCTGGGGAGTTTACACTAAGCTCCCCCACTATGGCGCCCAGGGGTGGGCCACAGCCAATCATTGACTGATACCAAGAGTATAACAGCCTAGCCCCCACTCCTCATTTTGGCTGGTACTGTTATACTCTTGGATAACCCATAAAATCACACAGCTGCCTAGCTCCTTCCCCCACTACCCTTACAACATTCCCTGGGTACATCATTTGTGTAATAATTCTTATCTTAGTCTCTACTTCTAGGGAGCAAGGCCTAAGAAACTTTAATTCTCCAATGCCTAGCATTAACACCTGCCAAAAATTTTCCAACAAATAACATATATTGAATGAATCAATCAATGAACACACAAAGGAGTAAATGCTAGAGGTATGGAACAAGTATCAAAGACCTAGCCAGGCTTTGACAAGAGCTGAATTGTTAATAAACAGAATGCCAATCCGTGAAAAACCAGAGACTTGAGCAAGACACAAAACATTGGGTTTGCTCACAAAAAAAGGGAGAAGAGCCTCATAAGTAGAACTGAGACACAGTGCTTACTTTGAGCCCAGAACTGTTTAAGCCACCTTCACATACACTGATACAGCAAGAGGATACTAGGCCGTCAAAACTGATAGAGTGGTTCTTAAATTCTCTCAGACGTGATTGACCTCAGAGCTTGGGTCAGAGGAGCCTGCAAGGATTATGAGGTTGGTTCAGATAAATTTTTGTGAACATTGATCTACTGATGAAAGGGCTGCCTTTGAAGGTCTAACACTCTGTGATAGTGCCCTTAACGATCTTAAAAGAGTGGTCCTCTGAAGCCAGCATCCGACAAGCTATAAAACTGAGAAAAGATTTCATGCCACAGAAGTTCTATCATAGATGTGATTCTTGGTAATTTATGCAGCTCCTCTCAACTTTTTCAGCAGTTTGGAGCCAAGCAGATGGCAGGGGAGGGCTTGACTAAGTGGTAAAGTTTCAGCTGCAAAAGGCAATTCCTAGAATGACAATTCAGAAACTCATTTCCCCCAACACTTACCATATTGGCAGAAGGTTAGCGAATCTTTTCAGGGAAACATCAGAATAAGGCATCCTATATTTGGTTAGGCTGTGTGGAGTCAAACACTATGGACTCCAATTCTTTCCTTATGTTTGCTATTCCCAAGACGGAGGGCCAGACTTGTTTGTAAACTAGGTAATACTGAAAAAGCCAAAGCTTAGGGTCTATGCTTTAGTCTCCTGGCTGCTAAAGCAAATACCATGCAATGGGTTGGCTTATACAATGGGAATTTATTGGCTCATGGTTTTGAGGCTTTAAGTCCAAAATCTAGGCGTCAGCAAGGCGATGCTTTCTCCCACAAGACTGTTGCATTCTGGGGTGGGCTGCAAGCGATCCTCGGTCCTTGGCTTTTCTGAGACATGGCAATGCACCTGGCAGCCTCTCCTGTCTTCTCTCTTCTCTTCCAGGTTCCAAAGGAACTTCAGCTTCTGGCTGCTCCCTCTATGACCTTCCTTCCCTATAAGGCATTTAGTAATAGGATGAAGATCCATCCTGACTGAGGTGGGCCACGCCTTAACTGAAGGAACCTCAGCAAAAGGTCCTATTTACAAGAGTTCACATCCACAGGAATGGCTCAAGTTTAAGAACATGTTTTTCTGGGGTACATGGCTCCAAACCACCAGTGTATAGTAATACAGACCTCCGACACACAAAGCAATTGCTAAATGCATTCTGAAACTTGTGTGTGATAGTTTCAGCTAAGTTGCTCCAACCCTGGCTGGCATCACAGACCCCTACAGTTTCCAGCTATATTTTATAAAGAAACAGCAAGGTGGTAGAAAGAGCATAATCTGGGCTCAAATCCTCCCTCTGCTACTAAATAACTATATGATCTTGAACAAATTACTTTTCCTCTCCGAGCCCGTTTCTACAACTGTAAAATGGAGGTGGAGTTAGGGGAGGGGATAATAGCCATCTCAAAGGATTATTGTGGAGAATTCAGTGATAATGTACAGGAAAGTAACTGGCAAACAGTAGACCTTAAACTGAAAGCAGTTTTTCTTCATTTCTATTCTGCCCAGCTTGGCGGCAGTTTATGTCAAAATAGCTGTAGTTTCTTCAAACTATTTCAGCTCCTGCTTATGTATAATTTTTCCTTTATCTTCAAACAACTTTAGTAATAAAGGCTTGTTTTCCTTGAAATTCCATTGCTCTTATTCTGTGTGAGTGAGGCAGTGAGGTTCTGCTTCGGGGACTTTAGTTTTGATCCTTGAGATGTGACCGGTTATATATCTGTCAGTCTACCTGTCAGGTAACAGGTCTTACTGACATTCACCAGCTATGGCTGCATTGTGTTTTGGGGAGGCATGCTTGTTTTTATTAAGTGTAAGGTACTCAAACACAACAAAGGTGTTAGCAGTTGAGATGATTTCTGTGGCAAATAACAGAAAACCTACTCAACTGGCTTAAATAATTAGGGAATTTATAGGCTCTTTTAACTGAAAAATCCCCAGGAATTTTTCAGGGCTTAGTCCAGGCATGGTTTGGTCCAGGCTCTGGCTCAACTTTTCCGCAATCCTCTCAGTTCTGCTTGCCTCCAAATGTTGGCTTGGTTATCTGGCTGGTCTTATACAATGACTTCCAGGAGCATTCATGGTGGTTCCTTATTCACATCCAAGGGCAAGAGGGAAGGCCAAGGCCAGTTTTTAAAACATCGTACAGAAGTCCCAAGCTTCACTCTGATTGGACTACCTCTAATCCAATCTCTGCAGCTAGGGGGATGCTGTACTCTGATTGGACTGAAGGTGGGGCAATCACTATGATATGGAAATGGAATTATCTTGAACGGGCTAAACCAATCAGGGCCCTCCTCTGGATCTGAAGATGGCATCCTTCACTCTTAAACTCCTTGGCTGTCACTCAAGGGAGGTACACTGGATGTCAGAGGGACAACATCAGTGTTTGATACAGTAAAAAAATAACGTTAGCAATTTAGGACGGTGTTCCTTTATAAATGCCTTTTTTCCTTTTGAAGTTATCACTCATTTCACTGCAGTGAACTATTTCCAAATAAAATATCATACTTTAGTACCCAAGGACAACCACAGACTGACAGTCAACTAATGCAAGACATTAGCAAGAATTTCAGGACTTCAGTTTCAGGACTTCTTGTTCTTTATCTCTCTCCAGTTTCCCTCTATTTTCTCTCTAACCTCTTCTTGTTCTCATTTTCTTCATTCCACTTATAGTCCTGCTTTTTTTCTCAGTATGCCTTGTAATAGCTGCAAACATAACAGGATGTGAAATCAGACATTTCCTGACATCTCACCTCCAAACTGTTGACACAGGTGATGATACTGTCTGAGGAAGGCACTAAACAATATCTTCTCAGGAATTAGTGAGAGAGGGCCAAACTTATCCATTGCTCACCAAACCAGGAGCTTATAAGAGAGAACACTAGAGATTCATTAGAAAGAAGATTCTTCAAAAGTGAATTTATATGTAGAGATGGAAGAGGGATGTTGGCACCCACCTCAAGCCAAATGAGGAAGGCTTTCAGGTGCATCCCTCTTAGAAATTACAGGTGCTTTTCAGAAGGGAAGGCTGGTGCCTTACTCCCAAGTTCATATATTTGCCAAACTCCACAATTTGGGGGAAGAAGAGTGAAAGAAAAGATACTGCCCATCTCTCCATCTGTTGAACTCCAAGCTTTGGGTCAGAACTGGGGAAAAGGTGGGGAGCTTGGAGGTAAGTTTTAAATTGTATGCAGTATAGAAGTTTCTGTTTAGATTGACCTGGGCTTCCTGAAAACATAACTCTTCTTTAATATCCAAAATGACCTTGCCTGAGCTGTTTTCAAGAGGTCAGGAAGAAATGTACAAAAGAATATTATTTTAAGTTAGTTGTGAAAAAATGTTTAAGAAAAGAAGAAAAAAGCTGTTTTCTAATTGTAACCTATTGAATTCAGTCTATTTAATAAACTTCTTATGCAAATACAAAGCATCATTTATGTATGTTCAATATACTTCTGCAAACACACCTAAATAATGCATTGGTCTGGTCCCACAGGAAACAGGGAATTCTCAAAGAGAACAAATGAGGAGAGTTTAATGAAGAGTAAGTTTACAGACTAGTGAGTGAGGCTAAGGGAAACCAAATCAACCAAAGATGGCAAAAAAACAGGAGCTAGCAACCATAGGGAACTCTTTCCACCTCTCAGCCTAAAGGGGCAAGGGGAGGTAGTGGTTGTTGGACCCCAGAGAGAGATGAAAGTGAGCTTCTCTCTGAGCTCTTTCTGGTTCCTTGGAAGCTAGTGGGCAAGGAAGCCCAGGCAGTTCTGAGCCCAGGGCAGGATGAAGAAAGGTGAAGCGCTCACTTGTATTAGCTAGTGGTGAATATTGAGTACATATATTTTGACTTCTAAATTCTGAAAAATATAACTATAATCAATATACAAAATACTCAAATTGCTTAAAACCGAAAATAAAGTAGAATTTTCTCATTGAGTCTTCTGGCAAAAATGGACTTACATTCCCAAAGGGAAAAAAAAAGTAACTGTGGGCCAATGAAATCAGCTTCAAGATGTATTTAAACATAAATGTTACTTACCTAAAATTAAAATAAATATATGTGAAAAAATAATACCCCAAACAAATCTCACAATGAAAACACTGGAAATGGACAGAAGAGAAATAGGGATCCCAGGCCACTTCACCCCAGGCCAGCACTTCTGCTTCTACCATTAAAATGGCATCTCCTTAACACTTATCTTATGACAGACCCTCGATGATATTTCTTGACATTTGCAGTCTAAAATCATGATAGAACACCTAAATCTCCTAAGTAAACAGAAAGATCTACCCTTCTTGGCATTCCAAAGAATAGTTTTTTCCCCTTTGCATCTTTTTTCCATTACCATCTGCATTTTTTATCCTCGCAAACTAGAAGTGGGCCACCTAAACTTTCCACGTCTTTATTTTTTCTCACTGATGAAACAGGAAAATTAGATTTTTTCATCTAAACACTTTCCTCAACCTACTTCTCCAACTGGTTCCCACATTCCAACCATACAAGTTTCTCTCTCTTTCTAAGCTAAGAACAAAGTTCTATGCTCTTCTATTGCTCTGGAAAAGTTTCTTTCCTATCCCCAACCACATACACACTCACACACACACTCACACACACTTACATTCTCTCACACACACACTCATACTCCACACACTCACACACAATTGCACTCTCACTCACCTTCCCTTACTCTTTACTCACACCCTCCCACTCCGTTCACTATCCCAGGAAAACTTTCAAGGTCCAGTTTCAATGTCATCTTCTCCCTCAAACTGTCACTAATCCCCCACCCCTGCTATGTTCCTCTCCCTCCCCCGCAGTCTGCCCAATGTGACTAAACATTCCCTCTGCTCTGCTCCCCTGGGACTTGGTCCCCAACTTCACCTTGGTCCTTATCACCTGTGTTATATTAGCTGTTCCTGTGCTCATCTACCCCGTTAGATTCTTAGCTCCTGGAGGCAGAAACTGCGCTGTTTATCTTTATATCCCCAGTGGCAGAGGTAGACGGTTGACAAATCATGCCGAACGAAAAGAAAAATGATCTGGAACGGGTTTCAACATATTTTTAAACTTTTGTAAGACACATAAGCATCCCCTGTACTCTCCTCTGCTCTATACTGGTACATCAGAGCTAGGGTTACAAAGATTCAGGAGGCAAATGGGTTCCCCTCTTTGACACCCACAAAGAGTCAGAAATAGGACCAAGGCCACCTCCAAATCCCTTTAAAACAAATACAAGAACAGCATGTAATCAATTAAAACCTTCTTTTGCCACTTACTTTTTAGCCAAATTCTGTATGTCATGTTGTCTTACAATGAGAGGTAGCTGTTGATTAATATCTTCCTGTTTATTAATGAGGTGGCTGTGTTTACAAACCGGATTGTTGCTACAACACATTTACACAGTGATAAATAAAGCAAACTGCAAAGAGAGGCGCGGTAGAAGGCTGAGGTTTTACTGGTTGTCACCAGGGCTCGCCGGTCTTGTCACGCTTTATGGCAAAGTCATGACTGTGCCCTGAGGTCTATTTAGCTCAGACTAAGCGGCCGTCGCCAGCCCCATTAATGCCACAGCAAGCTCAGTGGAGCTACTTGAAAGGAGACTGGTGTCACTTGGCTCTTAACAGACCCAGTTCTTAAGTCTTTGAGTTTCCTTTGCAGTCAGTAAAGATAGACCCAAAGTACAGGAAGAGAAGTTTCTGTCTATGAACTTTCAAGAGTTCCTTCCCGGCCCCCACTTCCCCTGGAGTCATGTTGACTCTGCACTAATTAGATGGTTTACTCATTTTACAGTAAGTTCCTAGTATTTGGAACCCATTGTTCTCCAAAACTGCTTTGTAAACTATAAAGGGCTTCAAAACTCACTTGTTTTCCTGCCTGACGTGGGGAACACACCCCTCCATCTGCAATTATTAACACACACACACACACACACACACACAAACTATCCACTTTCCCTGATTTCTAGGTCCATACCCGGGAGAGGTGATGAGGAGTCTAGTGCACATAATTTAAGTGGCACTCACTCCCAGGAGCTCCCTAGTCTCTCCTTGTCTACTACCACCTGTGTGATTTTTTTTTTTTCAGTTGAGGTGAAATTCACCTAATATAAAATTAACCATTTTATGGATACAATTCAGTGGCATTTGGTACATTCACAATGTTGTACAACCACTACCTCTATCTAGTGCCCACACCCAATGAGCAGTCACTCTCCATTCTGCCTTTCTCCAGGCCCCTACAACCATAATCTGCTGTCTCTATGGATTTACCTATTCTGGATACAACCTGTGCAATTTTGAGTAGTGATAATAATAGGCAACTTACTTATTTGAAGAGTTTTATGTGCAGTGATTCATTTAATCCTCATAAAAACCCAATGAGGTGGGCACTGATACGATCCCCAAGTAAAGGCTTGTTATTTAATTCTCCATTATTTCTTCATCTGTAACATGAAGAAAATAACAACACACAAAACAACCATTTGCTAAGCACACTGTGTGAGAGCTATTACTCTAGGCCAGGAACTGCAAAAAGAATTCACTGCTAACTGACTGGGAGTGACTTCCCTAGAACAGGGGGCAGGTGGGGAACCATGGCTCACTGGGATAGAGTGTAATTATTGACCTGTGATACCTGTCACAGACACAGGGATGGGTAAAGTGGCCTAAGTAACATAAATTTGACTTCCCTCCTAGACAACCAAGGAAGACAAAACAAAAAAGAAAAAAGACAAAAGACAAGTGAAATACAGACACTGCCTCAGTCCAGTAAAGGAGGGAAGCAGTAAACATGTAAATGCAATAAAGCAGGAGAGGCAGTTTTGCACAGTGCTAAGAGCAGAGGCATTGGAATGCAAAACAGAACAAAACGAAACAAGTTCAAATCCCAGCTCCACAACTCATAGATACAGCTTGAAAAAGCTTTTTAACTCTTCCTGTTCTCAGCTCCTCTTCCATAAGATAGCGATGATAAATCTATCCCACAGAGTTCTGGTGGGAATGGCATGAGAGAGTATGAGTAAACTGCTTAGCACAGTATCTGACATTGGTTACTATATATACATATATGCATACCGTATTATACATATATGTATATATGTATAAAAATATTACATGTATATATGTATATAATATATTGCATATATTCACATATATATGGGTGTATATACATTCTCTCCTCTTTACAGGACATACAATGGACACAAGGGAAGGAAATGTCAAGTCTCCTTCATGAGGAAGAGGATGTCAGAAAAGCCTTCACAGAAGAGGCCTCCCTGGAGGTGATTCTTTACAAAAAGAGCTCTAAATACATCCCTCACCCTGTTGCTCTGAGGACTGGATGACATCATTTATTTAAAGCATTTAGCACAATGCCTACAAATCCCAAATGTTACTTGGATATGAATGTTTTTGTTGGTTGCTTTATTATTCCATTGTGACCCTGTGAATCAGCCAGGGTTCTTGATGGCCACCAACAGAAACTGCCTTCCTAAACAGAAGAAACATTTCTTGGAAGAGTCTCAGAAAGCCCAATGAATCAACAGGAAGCAGGCACAGAACAAGGGACGGAACCAAGAAAGGCTTGGCAGCTGAGAACACAGCCAAGCCCGGCCTCCCAGGAGTTGCCTGGTTAGATCCATGCCATCGGCTGCTGCCATCCCCAGGAATAATTCTCAACCCTCCCTGGGATTTTGCACCCCTCCCTCAAGAAGTAACCTCCTTGGTGGGAGAACTCATGGGCTGACTCGAGTCAGTAATCCGCATCTCAGCTGCCAGTGGTAGTAAGGTAAGGTATCTGACCCCTTCAGCTTCTGCAGTAGGGGTCATGGCTCCTTTTCCTCCTAAGAATCAGAGAGTAGGATCTATTTTAGAAATGAAAAGGGAATTTGATGGATGGTGTCAAAAACAAAGTTTTAGCTACATGCTGAAGAAGACTGCTTCAATATAGCAGAGGGTATTGAACCAAAAAATGTAGACAATCATCACAGAGCCCAGCAATTTACGTTCAAAGTGTGGAATCAAGAATTTTGGGTCATCTTTAGGTGCTTCATATCAAGCACCTGGTCTATAATAAGTAATCAATAAATAATACTTGGGTGACTCTAAAGAGAGTCAGTTATTAAATGTGTGGTTAATATTAGTCATAAATGATGATTTGTTAAAAGCGTTAACATTTGGTCCAAAATGTTAATTTCCTACTTTGAACTCACATACAAGTGGGTTTGAAATGTGAGAAAATTAATGTTGCTCTCTTTATCCCCTTTAACAAATTTGAAAGATGCTTTTTTTTTTTTTTAATGGGAGTGGGAGCATCTGGAAAGTAGACAGACAGGAATACAGGCTTATGAGTTGGTAACAAGAGCTGGTTGTTAAGAGTTAGTTGATAATGGATTAGCAAGATAATTCTGATGCTCATAAAAGATCTGCCTAGAGATTTCTAGGAATAAAAGAGACTTTAGACAGAAGGCAGGAGCTAGAAAAATTGGCCTCTTACTATCAGCACTTAACCATGTTCAACTCTCTCCCCTAGCAAATAAAACCCATCTTCTACATCTTCCACTGCAAGTATAATGTTACTTCTCCTCTCCCCTTAACTGTCCCACATTTCTTGTTGTTGTATATATTTACCTCTTCTACTTCCTCATCTCCCACTCATTTCTCAACCCACTGCTGTCTGGCTTCTAGCCCTACCATGCCACTGAAACATTTCTTGCCAAAATCACCAACAACCTCCTTATAACCAAACCTAAAGGATACATTTCCATGTTATTTAACTTGGCATCACAGTAGTTATGGATTATAATAACTTCCTCTTGGAAATACTCTCTATGCTAAACTTTCATGACTCAACACTCTCTTGCTTTTCTTCCTACATACATTCAACCGTAACACATTGTCTTGGATTTACAAAGGCATCCAAAACTCAACACACCCAGAACTGAGCTCACAGTCTTTCTCTGCAGATACACTCTTCCTCCTATGTCCTCCTTCAAAATGAATACTTCCCTTTTGCACAGATGCTAGAGCGAAAGATTCAAGCAACATCTCTAAATCTTTCCTCTCCCATACTGCCCAATCCCTCAACCCTCCACAAACAATCAGTGCTGACTACTACAGTTTCTAAATAGCTCGCAGAAGCTTCTACTTTTTTGCATCCCTACTGCCACCACCCTAGTCCAAGTAATCAACAAATGACTGGATGATCCTGATGATCTCCTCTCTCTGAGCCTCAATTTCCTGTTATCTAAAATGAGAGAATTAGAATGAACACCAAATTCCATCATAGGAATTTACAACCAAGGAGCGGCTTGGGGCAAAATCAGTCAGGTGCTTTGGGAAACCATCTCACATCCTTACCATAGTACTGCTCTGAAGAACAATCCAAGGTGATACATGAATTACATCTCAATAAAGCTGTGGAGAAAAAAAGAACAATCTAAGGATCTTCTCTACAACTTAAGATAAGGCCTTTCCCCTTAAACAGAGATCCACCCTAGGCCACATTTGAGCTGTAGCAAATATTTTGAAGACAGATTCTAAGCACATTATCTAATTTAACCTGTCTGGTCAGTTTATTTAAACAACATATTTTCATGGAACCTAGAATAGGGAATGAGTTATTATTATTCCGTATCGGCTAACATAACACCCCAATACGTCCCAGAATATTTTGGGCAGAAAATAAAAAGTATTTGCAAAGTCCCCTTGAGGGGCTGGGGGAAAATGTGGAACTATTATTCTTCCTCACCTGGGGAATTCCTGCTGTTCTCTTAAGCAATAGGGGCTCCCAATTTAACAAGCCAAGCCCTCAATTTAGAGGCTTGCCCTTATGAAACTTCTCTCTCCAATGGCGAAGCTGAGCCTACTTATAACTATACCTAAGCGTCACCCCCAGAGAAACTCTTTTGTTGCCCAGATGTGGCCTATATCTCTAAGCTAACTCTGCAAATTAACTCGTTACCCTCCCCCATATGTGGGACATGAATCCCAGGGATGAGCCTGGCCCTGGCATCATGGGATTGAGTATGCCTTCTTGACAAAAGGGGGAAAAGAAATGTAACAAAGTTTCAGTGGCTAAGAGATTTCAAATAGAGTTGAGAGATCATTTTGGAGGTTATTCTTATATAGATATTCCTTTAAATTTCTAGTATGTTAAAATAGCTAGAAGTAAATACCTGAAACTGTAGAACTGTAATACAGCCTTGATTCTTGATGATGATTGTATAACTATATAGCTTTTATTGTGTGACCATATGATTGTGAAAACCTTGTGACTGACACTCCCTGGATCCAGTGTATGGGCAGATGAGTAATAAAATAAAGACAAAAAAATATATGAATAATATGGGGGGATAATGGGTATGGAATGTTTTGGGTGTTCTTTTTTATTTTTATTTTTTATTTTATTTTTATTATTTTTGGGGGAGCAATGAAAATGTTCTAAAATTGACTGTGGTAATGAATGCACAACTATATGATGATACTGTGAGCCACTGATTGTATACTTTAGATGGATTATATGGTATGTGAATGTATCTCAATAGAATTGCATTTAAAAAGAGAGCGATTCTAATACTGGTAACAAATGTACCTACCTGGTTTCCTCAATTCAGCTGAAAGCACCCTAGGAAAGGAATTATACCTATTTTTGAAAATGTGTAATTAAAAAAAATCCCATGTGAACTTTTGATCTTTGTTGACTAACATCTTGAGTATATATAAAAAGTCTAGTTAACAAAAAAAAGTTAACTGAGATTTAGGGCAGGGAGGGGGCAGTAATGAAGAAGTTTGGTTGATTTTCAGCAGTAGTAAGGTCAAAATAAAAACGTCAGTTAATGTTCAATGGGTACAGAGCTTCTGTTTGGAGTAATGGAAAAGTTTTAGTAATGGATGGTGGTGATGGTAGCACAACATTGGGAAAATAATTAATACCACTGAATTGTATACTTGCAAGTGGTCAAAATGGGAAAGTTTATGTTGTATATATGTTACCACCATAAAAATTTTTTAAATCAACAAATAAAAACATTATAAAAGAAGAGTAAACAAGGACTTAGGACTGGGCTGCTCTATGAAAAAAAATTAAAAAGCCATAAGCAGATGGAAAAGGTTAAGTGACACAGTATGACAAATTCTACTAATGAGTTCACTAGGCAGTCATTTTAATAGGAGAAAAGGTAGACTGCAAAGTGAGAAGTTGGTGAAACTTAAAGGGACAAGAGACAGAAAAGTAAAGAGTCACTTCCTGCTCTAAGGTGAGAATATCACATAGCCTCTAAAAGAGACATCCATTAACTGGAGAAAGATGTGCCATCTCTCTCCAAAGCTCACCAGCAATTGAAAGATTGACACTGAATTGCTCTGATTAAGGATTAACTTTCTAATTGCAGGGATGGAACTCTTGTCTAAAAGAGTACATATTTACACAAAAACACAGACTCACATGGAATGTATAAAGCACAAATAACCTTTAATGCTGCCACCATCTATCTTACCAAGACCCCATGGGAAAAAAAAGGTGGGGAGGTTCTCTACTAAAGACGTATATTAGTCAGGAGTCTCCAGAGACAAAGAACTGACAGGATATATATTTATATATATAACTTTCACACACACACACACACACACACAGAAAGATTGATTATGAGGAACTGGCTCACTTAGCCATGGGAGCTGGCAAGCCCAAACAAACTCTGTAGGGCAGATGATTCTGAAGTCTGGAGAGTCAATATTATCCAGGGAAAGGGAAAGCTGACTAACTGACCTTGAGACAGAAATTCTTCTTTGTGATTTCTGAAATCTTCAGTTCTGGATTTTAAAACCTCCAACTGACTGGATGAGGAGACCCCACACATTGCTAAAGGCAATCTCCTTTTCTAATTGCAGATGCAATCAAATGATTAAAGATGCAAGTCTGTCTATGTAATACCCTCACAATAAAACTCAAGCAAGTACTTGCTTGGCCAAACAACTGGACACCATAACCTAGCCAAGTGGATACCTGAAATTAACCACCATAAGAAGAGAGTTAAAGGTCAGTGTTTCCCAGTCTTCCATGTAAGGTACAGGCCCCACTAATGGGGGAGGATGACTGAGACCTTAGTGAAGCTGGGTCCTTCTACTCTGGTCATGTAAGATACGAGACTTCCAAAAGTCAGCCTTGGAAAGGCAACACGATTATCACAGACCAGGTGAGTAACCTGTTGCCTCAGACCCTCCCAGGGAGACAGCAGTTGAGCTCCTACCATTTACTGGGCCAACAAAATCCTCATCCTTTGGAGAATGCCCAGTCATGCCAGGCATGGGTTTTTCGGGAACAAATAACCCCCTGCAAATCCCTTTTAAATACGTAGCTTAAAACAATCCACGCTTTTATATTTCAAATATATTGTCAGGGTTTCAATCCAAACTGCTGTTTTGTAAAGTTGCATCAGACTGTTTTACTTTCAAGGCAGCAGCTTCTAAACTCTTTGGACAGAAACTCACAAAAATATGTAAAATAATTTTTTATCATGAACTCATACACATTGTTTTAGTTTCCCCATTGCTAAAGCAAATCCCACATAATGGGTTGGCTTAAATAATGGGAATTTATTGGCTCATGGTTTTGACGATAGGAGTCCTAACTGAGGCATCATCAAGGTGATGCTTTCTTCCGGTAGACTGGCATTCTGTGGCTGGCTGCCGTTGATCCATGGTCCCTGGCTCCTCTGTCACATGGGAATGTACAAGGTGGCCCCTCCTGGCCTCTCCCTTCTCTTCCAGGTTCTGTTGACTTTCAGCTGCCTTGCTTTCCATGGCTTTCTCTCTGTCTGAATTTCAATCTGCTTAGAAAGGACTTCAGTAACAGGATTAAGACACACCCTGATTGATTAGGGCCCCAACTCAGTTGAAGTAATCTCTTCCAAAGGACCTTTGTACAATGGGTTCACACCCATAGAAATGGATTAAGTTTAAGAGCAGGTTTTCTCTGGGATACCTAGCTCCAGACCACCACACACATACAATACAAAAGTTTTATGAAAGTTTACTTACCTTATTATGTGTAATGCATGCTAATGCATGCTAATATTTTCTATCCTATTTCTTTCATTGTTTTTTTAAGTGCTTGTCACAACCCCTATAATTATTTCATAATCCACTAAATGGTCAGGACCTGCAGTTCGAAAAAAGCTATTCTGAGTTTACAGCGTCCAACTAATCTACCAAATAAATAGGCAGATTAAAACACATCATTGAAAACCAGGATTTGCTCAAGGAACTTGCGTCCCCATAAAGAGAAATTTCTTGGGCATTCCTACCATGACTCATCAAATGAGTAGCCAGCCTTCTCTTTGTAGAACTTCGATGTCAGCTGAACATGGAATGGCAATGATATAAAACAGAAATGAGTTGAGAAAGGACTCCATCACCAAATGCAAAATGTGGTCCCTCTGAAAAACATAAAGCAGACTACAGTGAGGTGAGGGGAACAAAACCAAATGGAAAAAATATATACCAATAAACACAAAATCAAGCTTGAAAACTTCGGTCTCCAAGCTTCACAAATTGCATTTTTATACTTTCCTGTCCTATGAGATACAGTAATATTCAGGAAGACTCCATTAATTATGGGGCCTTGAGGATCTCAGCACACATCATTTAAGTCATTTGAAAGGATAACTGCAAATTAAATTAGTTCATCCTAATTGTGCAAAAATGATCAATTCAAATAAGCAAGGTAATTCGCGTCTAAATTAAAATTTTTTCAATCACTTGGCATCAGCAAATCAAAGCAAATGGGTAATGTTACCAATTATATCAATTTGACTCTTAAATTTAAATACATAAACATATGATGAGCTGAATTAAAATTCTTATTTGATATGCACTTAACTCATGAACATTTGCACTCGGGTAGGGATCCACATTCAAGACAGGGTGAAATAGGGTGGTGTTCTTGAAAACCAAAGAAGGTGGTCACAGAAGGCCTTTGTGGGAATCTAGCAACAGAATGAGTCCCCGATATCTATTCAACAAGTTATCCCTATAGGAAAACTAAGACAGATCACACTATTAAAGGCAACATTGTGGGTGCTTATGAAACATTTATCCAGGAAAATATCTGCTAAATAATAAAAAATATTTGCTTTTAGGAAGCAGCATGATAACGAGCTAAGCTTCAACAAGGGTGCACTTAGGAACAAAGGACTTTTTCAGAATAAAATAAAATTAACACTTATTGAATATTTCTGTTTTGCCAGGCATTACTAAATACTTTCAAACACATTTTAGCACTGGGAACTAGAAATCAGAGATGTTAAATAAGTTGTCCTAGGTCACACAGTGATAAATGACAGGACTAGGAGTTAAACCCCGTCTTCTGATTACACGTTGATTATACTTGTCACATCTCTACCACATTGCCCTAATACACAAAATATTATAGTGCTTAAAATATTTCTTAAATATTTTCTAAGATTTCTGATCAAGAATAGGTCAATTCAGATTCCTATGTCAAGGCTAATTAGTAATAAAGTGATTGTAAAAGAAAAACAAGCCCACAAAAAGAAAATATACATTCTTTCTGGGTGGTATTATGAATCTTTCAAACATCTGATGAAGTATATGTATTATTTATGTCTTATTAAGAATAAAAAAAGACAAATGATCTAGTTATCTATAGCTACATAACAAACCACACCAAGACTTTGTAGCTTAAACCAGTACTTTATTCATATCTATTATTGTTCTATGGATTGGCTGAGATTGGCTGGGCAGTTCTTGCTTGGAGTCTCTCATGAAGTACAGTCAGATGTTGGCAGGCTCTGCAGTCATCTGAAGGCTCAACTGGACTGGATGTCCAAGATGGTGCTCCCACATGGCTGACAGGTGATGCTGGCTGTTAGTTAAAAGCTTACTTGGGGCTGCCAACTCGAGCGTCTCCATGTGGCTGCCCCATGGGCCTTGGGCTTCTCACCCCATGGGGCTGGGTTCCAAAAGGGAGTATCACAAGAGGAAATGTTCCAAAAGACCCATGCTTCTAGCTCGGGTTGAGCAAGTCAAGTTTCAAGACTCCCTCTTTTTTTAATGCAATTTTATTGAGATATAATCACATAACATACAATCACTTAAAGTGCACAATCAGTTGTTCACAGTATTGTCATATAGTTGTGCTTTCATCACCACAAACTTTGAACATTTTCATTACCCCAAAAAGTAAAATGAAAATTAAAATAAAAAATAAAAAAGAATATCCAAAGCATCCTATTTCCCTTCTCCCCCCCATTGTTCATTTACTTTTTTAAATACAGTTTAACTGAGATATATTCACACGCCCTACAGTCATCCACAGTGTACAATTATTCACAGCACCATTATACGGTTGTGCATTCACCAATCAATTTTTGAAACTTTTCCTAATTATTTTTTCCAAAATAAAAATAAAAGCAAAAAAGAACACCTAAATCGTTCCATCCCCTCCATCCCACTCTATTCTTCATCTAATTTTTGTCCCCATTTTTCCACTCATCTGTCCATATACTGGAAAAAGGGAGTATGAGCCACAAGTTTTCACAGACACACAGACACACTATGCAATCTACATAGTTATACAATCATCTTCAAGAATCAGAGTCACTGGGTTGCAGTTTGACAGCTTCTGGTATTTCCCTGTAGCCATTCCAACACACTAAAGACTAAAAGGTGTATCTATATAGCACATAGGAATACCCTCCAGAGTGACCTCTCGACTCCCTTTGAAATCTCTCAGCCACTGGAACCCTACTCTGCTTCATCTGTCTTCCCCCTTTTGGTCAAGAGGATCCTCTCAATCCCACAGTGCTGTAGACCCCTCTTCTGAGATGAGCAACAACATATACATAGAGGGAGGGAAGGAGGCTAACTATCGAGACTTAATCTTCTGTGCCCTGGCAACTGTATTTACCTAATTGAGTTAGAAGGCAGAAAAATACAATAAAATTACAATTTAAAAAGTTATTTTATTGTATTGTTTTCTTTGTCTCTTTGGCTCTTTCTCTGGAAACAGAAGAAGCATTTCTTGAGTAAATGAATAAATGAAAGTCTGTCTCTCCCTTTTCCATTCTCCTCTTTTTTTCCTCATTGCCTTTCTTCTCTTTTCCTTCCTTCTTTCTAACTGAAGGAAAAACAGAAAAATATATTCTAATCAATTAGTAAATCTCATGGTTAGTGAATTTCCACTCATGTCTCCCATTTAGCGCCTGCCTGCCTGATTCAGTCATCCTATATAAGAAGGTATGCTGGTTTGAATGTATTATGTCCCCCAGAAAGACCCATATTCTTTGATGCAGTCTTGTGGGGCAGACATATTAGTAGGGATTAAGTTAGAACGTTTGGATTAGGTTGTTTGCATGGAAATGCATCCCACCCAACTGTAGGTGATAACTCTGATGAGATAATTTCCATGGAGGCATGGCTCCACCCATTGAGAGTGGGTCTTGATCAGTGGAGCCATATAAATGAGCTGACAAACAGAAGGAACTCAGTGCAGCTGAGAGTGACACTTTGAAGAGGAGCTACAGTCAAGAGGGACACTTTGAAGAAAGCACAGGAGCTGCAGATGAGAGAGAGTTTGAAGACGGCCATTGAAAGCAGACTCTTTCTCCGGAGAATCTAAGAGAGGACAAATACCCCAAGTGCAACTAAGAGTGTCATTTTTGAGGAACTGCAGCCTAGAGAGGAATGTCCTGGGAGAAAGCCATTTTGAAACCAGAACTTTGGAGCAGACGCCAGCCACGTGCCTTCCCAGCTAACAGGTTTTCCGGACGCCATTGGCCATCCTGCAGCAAAGGTACTCGATTGCTGGTGTGTTACTTTGGACACTTTATGGCCTTAAGACTCTAACTGTGTAACCAAATAAACCCCTTTTATAAAAGTCAATCCATCTCTGGTGTTTTGCATTCCAGCAGCATTAGCAAACTAGAACAGAAGGTAATAAGAAAACTTTTTTAAATGCATGCAAAGGAAAGGAGAGTGAAAAAATAGGACCAAAAAAGTAGGCTATCAAGGGATGAAGGAAAGCCTAAATGGTCTGGGAAATAAATCAGGAAGGGAGAAAGAAAAAGGGAAAGAAACCAAATTCTCCCTGTAAAATGTGTGCTTCATCCATCCCTTTCCTTTCAGTCTACTGCCACCACCACCAGCCTAGTCCAAACTTACTTCCTAACATCTGAATTATTGCGAGATCTGTTCTAGTATCCCTGCCTAAAGACTTTCTCCCCTTCAAAACCACCGTGTTTTCCTCATGGTGCCTCCAATAAAAAAAAGCCAATGACTTCTGAAGGGCAAAGTCCAATATTAGCATTGTAAGGATTTTCACAATCTGACCTAACCTCCTTGCCTATCTTATTTCCCATGATTCCCCCTAAATGAGCCTATTGATTCAGCTACAATCAATAGGGTGTCCAAAATCCACAGGAAAAAGAGAGCAGTGGATCTTGCCATGTTTTTAAAAAACATCATGAAACCTGAACCATGGAAAACAAAAACCACCAGAATGTTCTGTTTGACAAAGCAGTGTCTCTGAGCTTGAAAATGATAGCATTGTGGTCCTGGAACCTTCTGGAGAATAAACGCTTTGGTTCCTTTCATCTTTAGCCCTTTGCTCCAACTATCCCTCCACTAGGTGCCTGCCCCGATTCTCTCTGCCTTCCCAAATCCTGTCTCAGAAGGACCATAAAAAGACCCTTTCTTCATGGAAACTGATGTTAGCTGATTAAATTGGAAGGTATGTGATTAGCAGGATTATTCTGGACTTGAAGTGACTTTTAACACTGATTCTCTGTGGAGATCAGATTGCCCAAGTTCCGTTTCAGTTTTTACTCTGTAGACTTGTTCAGAACACGGTTTGTTTGTGTGTGTGTGTGTGTGTGTGTGTGTGTGTGTGTGTTTTCTGTTTTTAAGGCAATTTTATTGAGATATGTTCACACACTATACAATCCATCCAAAGTATATAATCGATGGTTCACAGTGTCATCACATAGTTGTGCAATCATCACCACAATCAATTTTAAAATGTTTTCATTACTCCAAAAAGAAAAATTTAAAAAAAACATAAACAAGAAAACGCAAAACATCCCATACCTCTTATCCCCCCTATAGCCGACCTCTAGTATTGACCCCTAGTATTAAGACATTACTATTAACTATAGTCCATAGTTTGCAATAGACACATTTTCCCCATATACCATTCTATTATTAACATTTTGTTAAAGTATCATACACATAGAACACAGTAGTTTAAAGTATCATTTCACCCTAGTTTGGTAGATAATTCAACGAGCATCCAGTGAATTTTCACAACTTTGATTTGAAATAATTACAAAAATAATTACAAGAACAGTTAAGAACATCATTGCTAATACTGTAACTATTTAGGAGCCCAATACAAATGGGATTTAAAAAAAAAAAAAAGAAAAAGAATACCTGAAGGTAAAGATGAAGGTGTCTGATTATGTAAATTGGGTGTGGTCCATGATCAAACAGACTTTGTGGTGAGGGCAGTTTATTGTCAGGTATAATTAAAGCTGTAGATACCATTTTGAAAATACAGACTTTAGGAGGCAGGAGATGAGACTTTTTGAAGCAAAGTACAAATTAAGAATAATTACAATGATGATCATGGAATGTCAACATCCATTTCATCATGATGAGCTCAGTACCCTTCAAAGTTTCATTGAATCCAAGAAAGCATTAGTATGAGACCAAAGGCAGCTTTGGAAGGGTACCTTTGAAGTATTAAAGAGCAGGTTGACTGGCAGTCAGCAAACATTAAAGAAGACTAAAAAGTACATTTCTGGGTAACCAATAGAGAAATTTTTTTTTTTTTAATCTTACTTAAAAAAAAAAACACACTCATGTTTTACATCCAATTTTCAATGTGCACACAGGTATTTTTTGTTTCTTTTTTTTTTTTTTTTTGAATCACTGCCTTATCTTATTTATTAATTTGTTTATTTTTAGAGCACTGTAAAGTTATAGATAAATCATGCAGAAGTACAGAATTCCCATATACACCATTCACACACATATGTTCAGTTTTCCCTATTATTAACATTTTGCAGGGTTGTAAAAAAACAATCTATTTTCAGTTCAAAACTGGGTAAAACTAAATTTTATTTAGGGGTGACTATAAAGGCAGTAAAATGATAAAGCAAGTAAAAGATTATTAAAACAGACAAGGGAATAGAGGCTTCTGGAGCAAAGTCCAAGTTGAATCCCTTGACATGGATAATGGTTCCATAGGTGTTCGTTTCAGTTTTATGCATTTTGCTGTTTATGAAGAAGTTATGCAGAAAATCCACTGATGTAATGAGGTGATCAACTTGCACAGTGTATTAGCTCAGAGGTCTCTGTTTTGGCCATAGCCAATGATTTGCTAACATTCTATTTTGCCAAAACAAAGCTAGTTGTGTACTAAGAGATGAGTCTTGTTTTCCAGAAGAAATAGTGAAACTTGTCTGGCCTTCCATGGTATATATTTTTTAAAGTGTTTTTGGGAATGGAGATGAAAAAATGCACTTCTTAAGCCAAGGATCAAATCTTACATTTTGTTTTATTTAAAGTACCTGATACAATATTTCACAAATGGTATGCATTTATGAATTGGTATTCATTCATTGACTTATTTGACAGATATTCCTTGCCTTACCAACTGATACCTTGGCAAGTCAGAGCAGTTTGCCAACTAATATGGTTAAAATGGCATTTGATGAGAGCTATAAGGACACTAGATTCAGCAGCTTCTCCCAGCTATCAAACTTATTTTGGCTATTGGATATCATTGCCTTTCACTCCCATTTAAGTCTAACAAAAGGATCCTAGAAGAGGATCAACTAGTTAGAAGGTGGAGACAATAAACTGAAATATTTCGAGTCAAAGGCAGGAGGGAACAAAAAAAAAAAAAAAAAAAAAAAAAAAAAAAAGGAATGAGGGGGTGGAGCTGTTCACCCAGCAAGGTCTCCGTTCCCTGCACAGTTTGAGTTGAGCCAGAAATTTTCCCTGGTTTTTTTGCTTGATTCTTTCCCTTGCCCCGCATCCCATCCAGGGGAGGGGTCCAGCCCAGCACAGATGCCACTGAGACAGGTCAAAGCCAGCCAAGACAGGTCAAAACCAGCCTAAGGTCCCGGGATCAAAACTTAGCTGAGTAAGGTCAAAACCTCTGAGCAGCCAGAAGTAGAAAAAGCCAGAAAATAAACACAACGCATTTCCAAAGGAGCACCAAAGGTTAAAAGCAGAAAAGCCAAAATTAGTCATCAAGTCCTAAGGGGTGAGCACAGAGCTGGAAGCTGGAGGGAGAAAGAAGTCAAGAACGTCAAGCATCAAGTCAAGAATGTTAATTTCTGTAAAACCTGAAATAGAGATTGGGGAAAAAAGAATATGTTTAAAATGGAAATAAAGAGTCCAAGACAATAGCTGGGAACTATTTCTTGGTTTTTGTTGGGTATAAGTTAGCTTAATTTAAAAGCTAAGGATCTGAGTAACTACCTTCGCCCCTTATAACTTTCCTTCCCATCTTGATAGTCCAAGTCCATTAAAAATATTCACCAAACAAAATCGGGAAGGCATTTAGGCATTCCTGCTAATGAGCCAACCTAGTCCAGACTGATTTGGCCATGACCACATCTCCTGAGGTTAATTTTTACCAGATGCCTCCACTGACCATTTTGGGAAAGAAAACGCTTGAACGAACGGTATAAATGAATTCAGGTACAAGCCACCTCAGACACTTGCAGAACGAAATTAATGCCATGCCTTACTTATCAGTAGAAAATTTACTGAGCATTTACTATATCCCATGCAGTATGCCAGCCCCAAGTACTTTAAATATAATATCCCAGTGTATTTAACATTTTTTAATTATTCCATTTGGTTAAAAATTGGATTTTTTTTTTGAGGATCTTGATCCCCTCTGCTCTGTCCCCCTTCCCCACTCCAATTTAAACCATAATTTCCTAAAGAATAGGATTACCTTGCCATAATTTTTTTTATTGTGGTAACATATATAGAACATAAAATTTGCCCTTTTAACCATTTTTTAAGTGTACGACTCAGTGGCATTAATTACATTCATAATGTACTCCCATCACCACCATCCATTACCAAAACTTTTACATCACCCCAAACAGAAACTCTGTACTCAATTAAGCAACAACTCTCCATTCCCCTCTCCCACTTGGCCCCTGGTAACCTTACCATATTCTTTTTAATTGCCCTAATTTCTAGTCAAGCCTCAAAAAGCGATGTATGTAGTGGGGGCTCTGAGCCCCCACAGGTTCATCTTGATTCTACGTGTCTCAGAGTGGAAAGTGATGACTTGCCCAACCACCATGGAGTAAATGTCAAGTGTTAGGTATCAGCTATAAAATGAGTATTTAATCTGAGTACCACAGAAAATGCTATCGAATGTTGATACTGTGTGTATTTTCTTTTTTTATTCTCTTCTCATTCTACCTGCTTTTCAGAGAAGAAACAGTAAGTTGCAAATATCTGCTATATGTTCTACACTCTACAGGCACTTCTGCAACAGCTGAGCCAGGGCTTAACAAAGGCATTGGCTGCATGTTTCCGTGTGCCTGTGTGTCTATATAGCCACATAATACGACTGCTAACGTGGGGGCGGGGGGTAGAAGAGCATCTTCAGGCACATGTATATTTATATTAAAGAGATGGTAGGACCCTGAAAAAAGAATTCATTTTTCATGGTGGTATCCTATATTTTGAGAAGAGGCTTTGGGGGAAGGAGGAGAAGCAGCCAAGGTGATGGATTTATATCCCTAACTGTGCAGGCAGGTAAAAGACAACTAAACTCTCTCCAGGCTCTGGGATATTTCATTATAGAAAGGAAAAGGGCAATGCTCACCCCCCTCCTCCCTCCCGCTCCGCTTCCTTGGTGTCCTTCCAAGGAAGGGCCCCTTGGTACTGGCTTCTCCGTCCTCCCCCTAGAGGAGGCTTAGCAAGGCCAAGAGAGCCAGATGGGGCTACTGGCAGAGACGCTGCTGATCCAGCTCTTTCTCTTCCTCCTTTCTGCCTGCCAGTGCCTGTGGTGGTGGCAGCACCTCACCCTGGAGCGGACAGCACGTGCACCAGCAAGCACACGAATGCATTTATCAGTTACCCTCTACCTGCTCGCTGCTGCAATGGGCCATAATCTTGCTACTCCCATTTGACACTTCACATACCAGCTTTCTCTAAAGACACTTATTTGATCACTAACCACTTTGAATATCATGATCATCGGCTCATTTATTTCTTCTATTTTAAAGGAGAGTGCTGGTGTGTGTGGGGAGCCGCTGTATCGATTTCCACATTTGCTAAGGCATCCGAGTGTGAGCTGCCGATCCCAGTGCTGACTTTAATAAAGGTTATTACTGGGATCATTATTTAGCATTTATATAGCTCCTTGCAACTGTTGACCCCTTATTCCTCAGAGCACCCCAGCCAAGGTGATCAGTATTAGCAACCCTCATTTTAGAGGCAATAAATCAGGGCTCCTACAGATGTTTTAGGAATATCAGCGAAAGGATACAAAATGAATAACCACACAGCCGGGAGCGGCCTTGACTTCCGTCCCTCCCTCTGGCACACTTGGTGAGCTGAGTTCATTCATTCCATCATCCTGTTCAGCAGACTTAACACAGGGCAGCCTCCTTCTCTTGCGGGCTGTAGTTCAAAGACCACCTCCTCCGAGAAGACTTCCCGGCTTATCCTAACTAAAACAGCATCCCTGCCCCAAAGAACTCACCATCATGTAAGTCCCTCTGTTTTTATGGACTTCACAGAGCTTTAGCACTACCTGAAATTATCATGCTTGTGTATTTGTGTTCTTGTCAACTGCCTGTCTTTGCCATTCAAGAAGGCTGTCTCCGAGAGAGTGGTGGCTTTGCCTGAGTCTCTCACTGCTGTATCCTCTTTGCTGAGGACAATGCCTGGCACACAGCAGGTACTCAATAGTGCTTGCTGTGTGAATAACAATGACGAAAGCCCAGTAAACACTGCCTGTTACTCACGTGCCCTTTCATATACCTTGTCATCATTTCTGGTCTTTCTGGATATAGGCACACAGTCAGTCAATTATTCATAATTACACAAGCTAACGATGTAGTTTGTGGAAGTTCTAGGCCCTTGGCTCCTTTTTTTCCTTGCTCCAGAACTTTCAGTCATTTCTCACTTTTAGTTGAGAGGAGTTAGGAAGAGAATAGAGCGATGAAAAGTCCTATTAGCCAATTTTACTACCTCAAATAGCTTTGGAAAGGTACAAAGTTGAAATTATTGATTCCATGATTTCTTTTTTACCTTATTTGTGGATTTCAAAAAAAAAATCCATCTGTTTTATGTATGCAATACAGTGAAAAGTGCTTTGAAGAAGTTAAAAGCACTGTATAAATGTAAGATATAATTATGTATGCATGTAGTCCCATTAACCTTGGTAATTGAGAGTTGGTTATACATTTAAGGTTTAATTAGTTTCGACAGAACAGTAGCTCACACTTTTCTAATGGATAGGGCCCGGACAAAGGCTTAGAAAACGTGCCTCTGGTTGATTTTCTTTTTAAACCATCAAACCAAGATAAAGCTTCAAATCCCTTCAAAGTCTGAAAGGTTGGCACTCATGCTGCTCTCTCATCAGCATTTAAGAAAAGGGAAATGGCACTAAATGTATGGATTTTTTCTGCTCCAAATTTCGGAGAATGTGAACACACCCCACCCCACCACACCCCCACTCCACACACACCCCAGAAAAATCTTGGTCTGATCTTGGAAAAAAGACTCCCTGAATAATGGAAGAATGAAATTTTCTATTTAAAGGTCATTTTTCATGTTCTGTATAACTCTATGTTCAACCAGAAAAATGAATTGCCTTTTTGATTTAAATACAAGAAATCAACATAATACCTTCTAGTTGATAACACGTATTGCTGCATTTGATCCTCACTATGGCTTGTCCATGGATATTATTGTTGCTGTTTTATAGATGAGGAAATGCAAGCAAAGTCCTCAGATGCCTTGACCAAGCTGTAAGAATTCACTAAGAAGACAGGCCTGGCTCAAGCCGTCTGACTCCAGGGTTAATATTTTCCACGATAATGTGAGAAAACATCATTGCAAAGGGAAGACTCATTCCCAGTACTGATGTAACACCACCAAGCTTCAAAGGCTGGGCAAATATTTTACTTTATCTTTAAACTCACCACAATGACTCAGGGCATACAATGTCCCCAGGCCCTGTGCTTTGCCCAGGGAGGCGGCAGAGGAAGAAAAACACGGACTTCCCTGGCTCTTACAACTTAGCTGGGATGGGAGTGGCACACATACAAACATCATGTTTGTGATACAAGGTGGGATGTGGCATGTACTAAAGGAGAGACACAAAGTACTATGAGATACAGGGAAGACAGCAGGATCAGAAAATATTCCACAAAAGGGACTATCTTTCAAGATTTAACTGAGGATATATTCGAAAGAGGATAGATGGGGTAGGGGGTGATTTCAATTTTCATCTGCCATTGGGAGAAGTCAGTAGACAGTATTTTAAAAGTAGTTTTTAAATAGCAGTATTTGAAAATTAGTTATATAAGTAAAAGTAACCACAAGAAGAACTAAAATAGAAACTTCCCTGGGAAGTAGAACTGGAGGGAAAGGAAGAATTGGGATTGTGAGGTGGGGTAGATCCTGCTGTGTTTCTCTATAAACCCTTCAGTCTTGTTCCATTTGAAAGCCACATGTATATTAATTTTTTAATGGGCTTTAAAGAATGAGTAAGCCTTCTACAAGCAGAGGGAGGAGAGAAGGCGTTCCTAGCAGAGGAACCCAACACTGGCAGAGAAAGAGGTTGGAGAGCAGAGGAAAGAGCAAGTAATCCATCTGGATCACAGGGTGGAACTCACCTCCATGGACATGGAAACATAAGTGGCTACCCTATTATTGTTGAATGACCTTAAACGTAAGGATAGAAAAATACATGCCTTGATTGTTGTCAGCAAAGAGGCAATGAAGGATGTTAAATGAGGAGGTGACAGGCTCAGAACTGAACTTCGCTATAAGGCGGTTCTTCTCCAACTTAAGCGTGCATCAGAATCACCTGAAGGGCCTGTTACAACATAGATTGCTGGGTTCTACCCCCAAAATTTTCTGATTCAGTAGTTCCAGAGAGTGGTCTGAGAATCTGAGTTTCTAATCAGTTCCCAGGTGATTTCGCTGCTGCTGATCTGGGGGCCACAATTTGAGAACCATTAACAGAGTAATCAAGTACCAAGGAGAAGGAGGGATTGGAGAGGTGAGAGAATGGAAGTAACAGGACTCCTCCAACAGGACAGGCCAAAAGGACTGGGGCCCTGGACCAGGGAGCTGATGCTTGCAAAGTGCAGAGGAGCAATCAAGAGGCCAAACCAACTGCTTCTAAGTGAACCACAGGACCCCATTCTGGGTAACCCCAAATCCCAAATCATTGGCAAATCCCCAGTATCTGTGCCTGGCACATAGGAAGCACTCGAGATTCATTTTAAAAACAGCAATCATGTCTAGAAATTAAGCTGTGAGTTTTATCTTACTTTCCCTTTTTCCCACACCAAGAATTTCACTCTAGGGCAGTTTAGGTTGCAAAAACATCTTCCAGGGAGCACAACTATATCTGCACCTAATCAGCAAGCATTTCTATCTATACGTGTAAAATCATACTAAAAATGAGTTCCTTATTATTTTATCCTAGAACACTGTATTAGTTAGGGTTCTCTAGGGAAAGAGAATCAACAAGAGATATCTATAAACATGAGATTTTATAAAAGTGTCTCGTGCAATTGTGGGGATGCACGAGTCCAAATTCCATACAGCAGGCAGCAAAACTGGCAACTCCAATGGAGATGGTCGATGAACTCCTCAGGCAGCAAACTGGCAACTTCGAACCTGTTTGATGAACTCCTCAGGAAATGCTCTGCTGGTTAGCCGAAGAAGTGAAGGTCCTCTATCTGTCTCGCTTAAACGTCTTCAACTGATTGGATTAAACCCAGCTGACTGCATTCTCTCATTGTGGAAGACACGCCCTTCAACTATGTAATCGTCATAGCTGCAGCCAACTGACTGATGATTTAATAAACCAGCCTTCTGGTTTATTAACCAGCCACAAATGTCCTTGCAGTAATGGTTAGGCCAGTGCTTGCTTGACCAGACACTTGGACACCATCACCTGGCCAAGCTGACACATGAACCTAATCATCACAAACACCCCTGCCAACTAAACAGTGTTCTAAATAAATATGGACCACACGTAGCATTCATCTCTACCAGTGGGGCAAAAAAAGTGCTTGACACACAATACCATACAAACCCTCCATGAAAGCACAGGTGAATCCTTTATCCAATCAACAGTTTTTGAGCACCTACTATGTGTTGGGACACAAAGAGGAATAAAACGCAGGCAACGCTCACAGACATGCAAAATCTAGCCCTTTTCTTTCTATGCTCTTAAATCTGCCTGAGGATTGTGTTTTGTTTGTAATAAAAATCCAAAAGCAGGACAGAAGTAAGATATCAGCCTTTCTGAACTGGCCACCTCTGCTGTTTAATTATTCAATTAAAAAGAACACTGGGTCCCGGTGTATGTCACCAAGCCCGGATACAATTTGCTGACACAGAGAGAGAGTCTGAGGGTCCAGCCCTTACCTATTTTCCTAGTCCTTATCATCACTTACACCTTTCAATGCCCAAAGAGAGTGCCACTGGGGGCTTTTAAAATACCATTTCCTTTACAACCTCCCAAAATAACAAGGTCAGTCCAGAACCAGTGAGTGGCTGGCACTGCGACGTGATTCCCAGAAGTATTAATAGCTCTGGAGAAGAGCAAGTATTTTCACAGCTGCAGGTCTTGGTGCTGAACTTTCTACTGTCAGTGAAAATCATGTCCAAGTGAAAATATAGAAGTGGAACTGGCTATCAGAGGGATAACGTGACAGGGAGGGCTGTTTACTCAAGTCAGAGAGCAACTGAAAATGATTTCTGCAGCTGGAACAAAACAAAGACAAGGGTTGGAGGTCAACTTCCTCCTTTTATTTTGGCTAATCAGCACTCCCAAGCAGAGTGTCTCAAATGTTTAGGGTCTGCTGACCATTTCGACCCTGTAAAAGACCCCATAAGTCAACTTACCGACCTACACCCCTTTGGCACTGGAGGGAAACAAAAGGAAAAATGTTCAATCTCATTGGAATTCATGAAGTCATCCATGGCACCCAGCTCTCCCTGCCCCACCCCCAACCTCATCCATCTCCCAGGTTATGAATTTTATTTACTAAAGGCCACCCATCCATCCAGGCACTCCACCTCAGCCACCAGCATAGGCCATGCTGTTCTCATCGTCCCCCAATGGCCTTAACATGTCTTTCAATCTCTTGTTGGGCCCCCTCCAAGCCACCCTCCACTGCACCCACAATATTCTTTCTGAACCCCAAATAAAACTACTAAAATCTGAGCACCCCAAATATACACATAAAACCCAACTTAAAACCTGACTTTGGCTCTCCATTGCTCCAAAGACTTAACTAGGTGGATCAGCCCAGAGAGCTCTGCATAATCGGAGCCTCCACCCTCTCCCTCCTCCTGCTGCACCCCGTCCCTCCTCCTTGCTCTCTCTGATCTCAGCCCTCAGACTCCCTGCCTGGAACACTCCTCCCTCCCGCTGTACCTAGTCAGCTTCTACACCCCTCTCAGCTCTTAACTGTTGTCATTTCCTGAGGGACACTTGAGGAGGACACTCTCCTCCAAGGTTGGGCCAAATCCCATGTTTTAAACACCCCGTCACCATGAACCAGCTCATGAACCCTTCACAGAATGTTTCGCAGGATCTTGTGATTATCTGATTTCTGCCTGGTCTCCCCGCTAGACTGTAAGCTCCATAAAGGCAGGTAACGTATCTTTTTTTGCGTGCCACCATATCCCAGAGTCTAGCACAGGGTCTGGCACATAATAGATAATAAATACATTCAGAAGGAAAGAAGGAAGAAAGGAAGAAAAGAAAGAAAGAAGGGAGAAAGGGAAGGTGTAGCAGCAAACACACTGCTGAGGTAACACAAGGAAGAGCTCTAGCATTTTAAAGAATAAAAAAAGAATAGGTAACATATTAAACTTACCTGTGCTAGACACTATTTCTAAGATTTATTATCATGACAACCCTACGAAGTAGTTCTTTTTATCATCCCCGTTTCACAGATGAGGAAACGTAGCCACATGGAGATTAACTACTCAAAATCACACAGCTGGCAAACGTAATACACCGCATAGCTAGAGAGATATTATAATCATAAATACTACAAGAAGCCAGTCTGTTCTGGGCACCTTTTTGCCCAATCACTATTAAGGGTTTCCTGCTTTTAGGGGTCAGAGATTTATGTCATTTTGAATTGGACTTGAAAAGTACAAAACTCTGTATCCACTTGGCAAATGTGTCAATCACCTCCACAGATGAGGATCAGAGAAACTCTTACCCCCATTTCATCTGCCTCTGCGTCACTTCTCATGACGAAAATCTTCTGCATGAATGTAAGGACAGACTGATGCAAACGAGTACAGTGGAAAGCAGCAGCTGGGCCTCACCTCAGCTTTGACTGTGTCGTTTAAAAGTGAGCAGAGCAGAAACAGAAGATACTAAATGACTCGATAAAACAAAGAGAAACAGAGTTCAGAGTCTGGGAATAAGAAAGGAAGAGAATATCCCTAGGAAGAAAGACTAAACAGATTAAAGATGCATTTGTTTATAAAAGAGAAGATAAAAAGGAACATGCTGCCTTTTCAGACCTCCACAGATGCGTGTGTTTGGGAACTAAACCCAGACTACACAGTCTAATGTTTAGAGCAGGGAAAGACAAGAAGCGGAAGGGAGGAAGGGCACTAAATGGAGATAATAAATAACTTATTTGCAAAATGGAACTCTAGATGGAGCAGTTCCCTTTATTTGGATTTTCATTGAATTAGAGACTATCGGAAGATGACTGGTAGGACTACATTAGCTCTCTGGTAGGAAACAGAACTAGATGATCCACCAGTTACAAAATATAACCTGATGCTATGGGTGGGACCCATGTAAAGAGGGGAAGGCAGAAGAAAAAAAGGAGAGAGAGGAGTTACAGTAGAAAAAACTTTAAAAAGGTATCCAAAAACTTGGAGCATACTGTAGTTTCTGCTAGAGGGCTTAAGTTCTAGAATCTGATTCCCGAGGTTTAAATCCAGACTCTATCATCCACTAGTCGTAACCTCCCTAAACCTCAGTTTTCCCAATCTTTCAAATTAGGATTATAATCATACCTGGCTCATAAGATTTCTTTACGGATTAAATAAATTCATCCCTATATGCTGTCTAGCACATAGTAAGTGCTCAATAAATATTAGTGCCACTGCTGCTGGTAAAGATGACCTATCATCTGATAGTGTAAATCTGTAGCACCGGCTACACAGAATAATGTTGGAACCAACTGGAAATATGCTGTATTGGCCTCTCCTCTGAAGAAAGCCACTGGAATGCACTTAACAGTCAACTTTACACTCGTTCAATGCAGAAATCCAGGGTAAGAGGCCATCGTAGGCTTGTTCTGTGAAATCAAATTCATCTTCTTCTCTGCCTTTTTTTTGCTTTCATTCTCCATCCTTTTTCCCTTTGCTCCCTTTTTACCACTATTTTGTGCTCTGTTTTCTAGCCCTTTGAAACCTTTGCTCCTTTCCCCCTATGAGAATCCTGTCCAGACAAACTAAGCAGATCTGTTTCCTCTGGGCTTTAAACACCGGAGGCCGAAGAGGGGAAAATGTTTCCTTTGGGTGGGTGCCAAGTAATGTCAGGGAGAGGGGAAGAGTTTTTTAATGACACAGTAAGAAAGAAAATATTTATGTTTCATTTAATTGAACTTTTCTTAAACTCACTACTTTTTAGTAGGTGAAAAAAAAATATCAACAGATGAGAACACTGAGAACCAAAATACACAGAGCTCTGGCTTCGTGCACAGAAGTGGAAAAAGCAAATGGGGCAAAGGAAAATCTGGTAGAGACATCTTATGGGAAGAGCTGCCCCTCTAAAAATCTGAGCTTAATAGCTCTGCTTTTATCACTTCTTTCCGTGATTAGTGTACATCCTGTGTGACTGGTTGGTAAAATTGGCAAGATAATGAACAAGTTCATCACTTTCAATATATTTTCATCTGCTGGGTCCTCTACAGGGCTTTGGGGGACAAGTTTATAGAGTGTCACACCTCAGTTAAACCTGGCCAAGGGAGCACTGTGAAAGGAAATTGTTTACCGTTTTGGATGATTCCAGAAACAGCGACTACAGTCACTGTTTATCAAGCATTTACTATGAGCTAAGTGCTGAGCTAACCGCTCTGTACATCTGATTTCATTTAAGTCTCTGAGCAACTCTGTGAAGTTGGTATTATTAACTCTATTTTACATATGGGCAACTACAAGAAATATGCTTGGGTCACAGGTCAGATGAGTAGTGGGGATGGGATTTTAACTCAGGTCAGTATGACACCAAACCCTGCACTTAAACTGCAGCATCATATGCCACCAGATCGGTTCAGTTATCTACCTCTAACTGTGCTTGGGAAGGCTCATTATCCTAGGATTTATGAAGACAACAAATGGAGGAGCTGGAAATGAGAACACTTGTGTGTGCATGTGTGTGTGTGGGTGTGTGTGTGTTATATGTGATTAATAACATATAGTATCATTGTTGTATTAAAAGAATCATCGCAGGACTCAGAAACCTCCAGTACCTCCCACTATTCCTGACTAAAAAAATACTTCTGTTCATCATGAGATTTCTCTTCTCTCAGTGTCATCCAGGTTTTCCTGATCCATGTCTGTGCGGATCAACAACCTTTACCTCCCAGCTGAGCCTCAGTTTATCACGTGTGTATGAGGTACTGAATGCAGGTAACCAGTTAATGTATTTAAAACACTCTGAAGAATAGCTGGCATATTATCAGTACGTTAGAAATGTTTACCTGTTATCATCATGTCACTTCTTTGAATGTGGGTCATATTAACATTTGAAGAACTGACTTTGGTCCTTATTGATGGCCTTGCTCGAAAATACAGATATGAGGATATTGCCAAGGAGGCTTTGCTTTGTTCCAGAGCACTCTGTAAAATGCTTTTTGGTTTGTTCAGTAAAAGTCCAGGAAAGACTCCCACTCTGTCCACAGGTCACCACAGCTTCTTGCACCTTCTGAGTCGGCTGAGGGTGTACACTATCCCTTCTGCCCCACTGTGATGGAGAAGATGCTTCCAAGGCTGGTGGTAACACAAGTCACCTCCTAATTGTGGTCCAAGCTACAAATGTATTTTTTTTATCCCCTTGTGTGAAAACTTGATGGGCAGGAGACCTCCGTACATTCACTGAAATCCCCTGGGGTATAGCAACTCGAAAATGCTCCTGTTTAACGTTGAACTTAAACAGGCCTTGGATATGTATATAATGATACCAATCTCAAATGGATCTGCCTTTTCTATACATCCCCACAAAGGATTTTCTATCTAGGCTGGAGATAGAATCTCCAAGCCCCAATCTCCAATCTCCAAGCCCCACATCCATTAAAGCTACAGAATCTTCACAGTGAACAGTCTAGGAACCCACCCAGTGCAACGCCCCCATTTCACAGATGAGAAAACTGAGACCAAAATGGGGTAGGTCAACTGTCCTGCTAATATTCTGACTCTCATATTTTGTTGCACCAAATTTATTTTTCCTGAATTATAAAGACTCTCCATCTCTCTCCTATAAAGATATTGCTAGACCTTCAAGTGAAAATTCCTCATAGTGTTTATCACTTGTCTTGATAATATACTGGGGATGGGAGAGGGCTTTCATTTTTATATTTTTGAATCTTTTCTTTTCTCACCTAATCTTTTTTTTTTTATCTTCATTTTATTGAGATATATTCACATACCACGCAGTCATACAAAACAAATCGTACATTCAATTGTTCACAGTACCATTACATAGTTGTACATTCATCACCTAAATCAATCCCTGACACCTTCATTAGCACACACACAAAAATAATAATAATAATTAAAGTGAAAAAGAGCAATTGAAGTAAAAAAGAACACTGGGTACCTTTGTCTGTTTGTTTGTTTGTTTCCTTCCCCTATTTTTCTACTCATCCATCCATAAACTAGACAAAGTGGAGTGTGGTCCTTATGGTTTCCCAATCCCATTGTCACCCCTCATAAGCTACATTTTTATACAATTGTCTTCGAGATTCATGGGTTCTGGGTTGTAGTTTGATAGTTTCAGGTATCCACCACCAGCTACCCCAATTCTTTAGAACCTAAAAAGGGTTGTCTAAATTGTGCGTAAGAGTGCCCACCAGAGTGACCTCTCGGCTCCTTTTGGAATCTCTCTGCTACTGAAGCTTATTTCATTTCCTTTCACATCCCCCTTTTGGTCAAGAAGATGTTCTCCGTCCCACCATGCCACTTCTACATTCCTCCCCGGGAGTCATATTCCACGTTGCCAGGGAGATTCACTCCCCTGGGTGTCTGATCCCACGTAGTCTCACCTAATCTTAAATCTACCATTCTCCAAGGGACATTCTGTTTTTGGAGGTTAAAAATATTAACTGTTGACAATTTTATTTCTTTCAATCTAATACCCAAAATGTGACAAATATAATAACTGTTTCTAATTTTCTGTAGCCAGGGATGCTATAATATTTGTGTCTTGCTTCCTTGTTTTCTTAGTATATAGCATACTTTAAACTAAATGTAACAAAAGTATAATCTGGAAATATATACTTGTACACTATTATTTATAGCAACACTACCCACAATAGCCAAAAGGTAGAAACATCCCAAGTGTCCATCAACAGATGAATAGATAAAAAAAATGTGGTATACCCATACAATGGAATATTATTCAGCTGTAAAAAGGAAAGAAGTTCTGATATACGCCACAGTGTGGATGAGTCTTGAAAACATTATGCTCAGTGAAATAAGCTAGATACAAAAGGACAAATATTGTACGATTCCACTTATTTGTAATATCTAGAATAAGTAAATTCATAGAAGTGGAAAGTAGATTAGAAGTAACTAGGGGTAAGGGAAATGGGGAGTTATTGTTTAAAGGGTACAGAGTTTCTGTTTGGGGTAATGAAAAAGTTTTGGTAATGGATAGTGTTGATAGTAGCAAAACATTGTGAAGGTAATTAACACTACTGCACTGTATACTTAAAAATGGTTAAAATCGCAAATTTTGTGTTGTGTATATTACCACAATAATAATTTTTAAAAAAAGATTGACTTTGTAAATAGAAGTAAAACCTGCAGGGATATGAGCTAATGCTCCATTAATACACCCCTTGGATTTCAGCCTCTCACATCACCCCTATTTTGGGATTCCCAGTACTGTCTTGCCTTGTCTGACAGTTATGCTGTAAGGTACCAGGATGAAAAAAAAACAGTTTACTCAAGAAGTCCGAGGCTGTTGTGCGACTGAACAGAGAACAGCAAATTACATTTGCAGAAACACAAAATTGAGCTGTGTGCCTGGGAATGACACCGAAGGCAACCCAGCGGGGGGACCCTCCACTTGTCAGGGGTCCCCATCCACACTGACATTCACTCCCTCCCTTCCGATCCTGAGCAGCTGACCCTTCATTTGTAAAAACAAGTGGAGGCCCGAGCTTATGATGTCAGTGTATTAGTGACAGCATAACTGGAGGTGCAAGAAGAGATTCTGAGTCTCCATCCGTGCCCTAAAAGAAAGCCTCAACCCACAAGGACAAGTGGCTGACGAGGCTGGCATGTGACTCAAACCACTTATCACTTAACCACCCAGGCAGAAAATCATAGCAAATCACTGGCGCCTTTGCCCATTTCTTGTACCAACGCATCTGTAGAACAATGCACAGGGAGGGCCCCCACAGTGTGGCGAAGGTTTGATGAGTGAAGTGATTAAACGCAGCTTTAAACCTGGCTTTAAAAAGTGTGAGCAAAGCAGTAACTTGGTGGCAGTTTCCTCAGGAGCCTGTGGACAATTATTTCAATCCAGCGGGGGTGAGCTACCCGGGGGAGGGCAAGGCTATGGGGCAGAGGTGTGGGCTCAGACCCCACCTTGGTCAAATCTTTGCTGTGCCACTCACTGCTTGCGTCACCTCGGGAACCTCACCGAGACTCGGTTTCCTCACCTGCAAAATGGGAGATACTGAGGTCAGTGCTGCTGTGAGAAACAGTGGTGTCTGGCTCATTAGTCTTCTAAAAAGCTTGCAGAACAGTGCCAGGCAGGCAGCGGGAGGTCAATAAACAATTAGTGCTTGTTCTGGGCCAGGCATTGTTTTAAAGAACTTTTAGTGTATCGCTTATTTAATCCTCTGAACAACACTAAAGCAAGCACTAACATAATCGCCGTTTTATAAGTGAAGAGATTGCAGCATAGCAACAGGTTCCCACATCTGGTAAGTGAAGGAGTCGGGACTCAAACCCAGGCCATCCGTCTGAGCCCAAAGCCTATCCATGCACTTCACTCTAACGAGTGGCTACTGTTTGAACTGAGAGTGATCCAAGGAAGGAGACGGTATCAACAAATCAACTTCCGTCCTTCTGTCCTTCCTTACTTCTTCCTCTTTCTCCCTCCACCCCAAAGCTCTCACTCTCCATACACTTTGAAGGGTCCCCAAGACTTTTAGGAGCCCTAAATCCTGCAGGAACCGTCAAGGCCAACCTAAGCAATTCTGAGAGGAGAGGAGAGCATTCCAGAATCATTTCAAGCTTTTCTCTGGGTACTGAGCCTAGCCTTTATTTTGTAACTGATTTACCCTACCCAGAAGTCAGCCTCTGCTACCTTCTGTGAGAACTCGGTAGACTCAAGAAATACTCAGCTGGCCAACCAGAAAATTAAATAAGAAAGTCATCAGGCCCTAAAGCCTAATCTTTAAATGCCAAACAATTTAGAACAATGAGTCATTCTTTCAAAATAGAAACAGTTGTCATCCAGTGTTTCAGTTCCTGAAGCAGCATGACATAGCGCAATGGTTAAAAACACAGCCCGAACACCTGGGTTCAAGTCCCAGCTCGGGCTGTGTGACCTTGGGGAAGTTTCTCAATCTCTCTGTGCTATAGTCTCCTTGTTTATAACATGGAAACAATAATAGGCCCTACCTCATAACGTTGTTGTGAGGATTAATGAATTACTATATGTAAATACTTAAAACATGCCTGGCACATAAACAGTTATATACATGTTAGCTTTTATTATTATTAATTTATTCTATAGTGTTTCAATCCAGGTATACAGGCTTTGCAGCAATTTCTTTAAAGAATAACTTAATAAAAGCTGATGTTTTATTCCTTTTGAAAATGGTTTCCCTATTTTTACCATCGTGCTATCAGCCACCCATCCCCTTATAAACGCTCTCCCCACCATCTCATCTTTTCCTTAAAAGCAAAGGAAATTACATTTAAAAGCCTCGTGGAATTACACACTCAACATGCTCATAAAAGTCAGGAAATGCAAAAGTTAGAATTCTCTGAAGACATTAACTCAGAATCATGGCTCTAATATAACATTTCAGAGGGCTAAGTGTAGCCTCCTGAAGCTCAGAGGCCTTCACTAACTGCCCCTCTTCACAGCAACTACTGTCTTCCAAAACACCACCTAAGGATATCAGCTGACCTGTCTGTCTACTTGCCATTTCAAAGTAATACTTCCCCTGCTTCACACTCACCATAGAGCAGTTCTCAAACTTAAGCCAGCACCAGAATCCCCTGGAGGGTTTGTGAAAATACCCATTGCTGAGTTTCTGATTCATCAGGTCTGTGCTGAGGCCTGAGAATCTGCATTTCTAACAAGTTCCCAGGTGGTGCAAAGGCTCCTGGTCTGGATCACACTTTGAGAACCACTGCCCAAGGCATTTCCCTCTCTTTAGAAAGACATCCCTCCCCTCAAATTTAAGTATATCACATCCCACAGACCCCACCAACTATACCAAAGGTGAAACAAAAAAATCTGTTCATGGACGTGTATCTCAATGTTTTAAGGAATGAAAAACAAATTCTGTTCAAATTCCAACACAGCCTCGACAAAATAAAACCCACTTCGTTTCAGCTGCTTCCCCCATTCGAGCCACCCACCCTTTATCCTCCCAGAGAGGCAGCCTTTCTGCCTACATCTTTGCACAGATGCTCAGGATTGTGTGTATGCTTATACTTCTCCAGCCCTTCTTGTTTACACTTCTCCAGCCCTTCTTGTTTACATGCACACATTTGTGTGTCTTCTTCTCCCCCATTAAACTTTAAAGTCCTTGAATGTCTTTCTCTCCAAGACTCCAGAGCACCTGATGCTGAACACACAGTGGGTGTTTAATAAATGCAGCTGACTGATCAATGTTGACTATTTTATTGGACCTTGGAAGCAAAGGGAACAAACGTTGCCAGGAGAACCTTAAACTTTGCATCAGAGACCAAAGAGTATTTATCTTTGCAAAATTAAAATTGCCAAAAGATGACTGTTTTAGTTTCCTAGGTTGCTTAGAGCAGAAACCATGAAATGGTTCATCTTGAACAATGGGAATTCATTAGCTTACAGTTTTGAGGCCAAGAAAATGTCCAAATCAAGGCATCATTAAGGCAATGGTTTCTTCCTGAAGACTGGCTGCCAATGATCCTTGGCTCCTCTACCACATGGCAAGGCACATGGAGGCATCTGCTGGTCTCTCCCTTCTCTTCTGGGTTTCCTTGATTTCAGCTTCATGCTTGCATAGCTTTCTCTCTCTTCCTTTATATTCACTCTGTTTATAAAGGACTCCAATAATAGGATTAAGACCCATCCTGAAGGAGGTGGGTCTCACCTCAATCGAAGTAGTCTCATCAAAAGGTCCTACTTATAACGGGTTTACACCCATAGGAATGGATTAGATTTAAGAATATGTTTTTTCTGGAGGCATATATAGCTTCAAACCACCACAGTGACTTTTCACTCACATGATAAATTTGCTATATGTTGCCAATCAGCATTTTAAATGCTATGATGCCATTCTCATAAACAGCATCTGTGCATCATCTTCTTACATAGATACCAGAACTGGTAATTTAACATGGCACAGGTTCATTGCATTCTCATAGAAAATTTCAAGGAAAGCATGACTTTGAGAAATAATAGTGTAATTGCAATCAACTTTTACTTTATGTGACCTCTGTGACTGTGAACCAACTACATTTCAGTCTTTTCAGAGTTAAATACAGGTATGATGTTAGCCCCAAAAGCCATTAGTGAGAATATTTTCCAAGAGTTAATAATAAATCCAGAAGTTATTATGTAGATCTACAAATCACATGAACTTACATGATCAAAGGGTGAGGTCATTATTGTTTTATCTATTGAGCAACTAAGAGTTGAACTGCACCAAGCTAAGAACATAGTATATTATCAATCTTTTCCAAGCAAGCAAAGACTATTAGAGAGCCAATCAGAAAGCAAGGCTACCACCTCCATGTACTCTGAGGTCTAGAATATACATTAACCATAATGACATTGGAGGTCAAATATTTACCCAATTCTGTTGAAAGAAGTCAGTGTTATACTTAGCCCCAATTGACGTGACAGTGTGTGGCCTCTTGGTAGGCTTTTTTTTTTGTAAGCATTTGATGCTACATCTAACCTCCTACTGATCCTATTCTTTTCTGATCATTAAATTAAGGAAAATTTTACCTGGTGCTTTCTGAACACTCAGTTTTTTTAAGCTTAAATCTTTCTAATGGAGTTTAATGGAGAATAAGTATAGGTTGTTTCTGAATTTTTTTTTAAAGCGATTTCATGCTATTGTTACTTTCATAAGAAAACTTAGTGACATATAGGTTATTGCTTTTATACACCTAAATCAGGTGGTGTTTTATAAAAGAAGCTGTATTCTTGCACTTCAGCTGGCCTTTTCTTACACATACCACATAATTACAGGCAGTGCATTTTTCCACCTTGCAATTAATTAATCTTTCTCCCCAAAGAAATTAGGACAATAGAGGATAATTGTCTTTAAAGGTTAAAACCACATTTTTGCCATATCACACACAGATCTCAAGTCAGTCAGACTCCTGGCTTGTTGGAATGGCTTTAAAACCAAAGAGGCAGGTGTTTCACATTAAAATATGCCAAAACCAGCCATGGTCAAGAAATCTGGAAAATAATACTGATCCTCCTCTGCTATTGTAGAAGCCAAGTGAAAACTGACTTCAAAGGAAACTGTTCTATATTGGGACCAATTATGGCAAGATGAGAATTCAATCTAGTTCAACCAGCGCTAACAACTGCAGATACTATGAGAGTGCGAGTCCACACAAACCAGGTCTTCAAGAAAGTTAAAGAACATTAAATGCCAAAAGTTTTTGTGGCAATGTGCTTTTCTTCTTCCAGTATTTTGTTGTGATTTATTTTCTAGATTGCACTGAGTTTACAGTTAAAAGACTCCCCCCTAATAGCTAGAAGTAAATACCTGAAACTATCAAACTGCAACCCAGTAGCCTTGACTCTTAAAGACAATTGTATACCAATGTAGCTTACAAGGGGTGAACATGTGATTGTGAAAGCCTTGTGGATCACACGGCCTTTATCCAGTGTATGGATGGATAAGTAGAAAAATTGGGACAAAAATGAAATAAAAAATAGGGTGTGGGGGAGGTTTTGGGTGTTCTTCACTTTTATTTTTTATTCTTATTTTCACTTTTTCTGGTACAAGGAAAATGTTCAAAAAAATAGATTGGGGTGATGAACGTAGCACAACTATATGATGGTACGGTGAACAACTGACTATACACTTTGGATGATTGTATGGTATGTGAACATATCTCAATAAAATTGAATTTAAAAAAAAAGACTCCTCCTAGATTTTGGAATAAGTAAAAGATAGTAATCAGTAGTATAATTAAGCAAAATACATTCCCATTAATACATATTTTTAAAAGCTGGTTAATGTGCCTTTAGTGAAGAAATTCTTAGAAAAACATATAGTTTTTAATATTTTTGTTTGTTTGCTAAGTTTAACTCTGTGGGAGGTGAAAAAAAATTAGATATTAAGTGAAAAGACCTGGAATTGAGCCCATTTTCTGCTGGCGACTTAGCATCTTTGCCAGTGGGTGTTAGTTCCTTTGCCACAAGGTAAGGTTCATAGAGGACTCTGAGTTTGTCACCTGCAAATTAATTTGGGTTGTGTTCGGCTGAATCTTTCATGTTTTTTTGTATGTTGCATATTTGCACCTTTTTTTCTCAATTGCTACCTATTGCAAAATCAATTTTGTCTCCATATGAAAGTCTTCTCCAGTTCCCAAATATATAATTTAATCCATCAGCAAACTTTCAGAGTCTCCTCAGCTATAGTACTTCCACGTAGTTCTGAAGATGTGTTTTTTTGGAAGTTGAATGCTTTTAAGAAAACATAGAGACTGTTTGAATTCTACAGTGTTGTTCTGGATTGCTCTGGGGATAGTATTCAGAGTGATGGATGTTAGTTGGCAATACGGTAGACTATGCACATGATCTTGGGAATCAGACCTGGGTTCAGTCCCAGATTCACTACTCAGTACCTGTGTGATCTAAGTAATTTCATTCAACTCTTCCACACTTCACTGTCCTCATCCATAAAACGGTAATAGCTATCTCATGGGATTGCTGCAGAAAGTACATAGGATAATGCATGAAAAGCACTTGGTCAGCACATACTAAACTCCCAATAAATGTAACTTGCTGTTATAATTGTTTTGTTGATATCAAGAAACTTCCAAATCCTCCCTTTCTTATCCATTTAAAACAACCATCAACATTTTTCCCAGAGATGGCTCATTCATGTTATTCTGCTACAGCACACAGCCAACCCACAAATTTATGTTCACTCATCCACTGTGCCTGTTCAAAATCCAGCCCGCAAGTATTTACTAAGTGCAGCATCAGGGGAAAAGGGTACCTCTTCTTAGATCGAATATAAAGCCATCACTTTGCTTTTCAAGAGCTAACAATTGCACGGAAAAAAAGCACTTTTTAAAAAGTTACAGTTCAGTTTAGAAGAGTTAGAAAAATGGTATGTAGAGGAATCTTTTAAAAAGAGGGCATCTTGAAGGCTGAATAGGAGTTCAGTAAGTGAAAGGATGGCAGCAGAATGGGGTTCCAGGCAAACATATAGGAAAAGCCGAGTTATTAGTCAGAAGTTGACTAAAGATCACAAAATTAGAACAAGAGAAAGACTATAAATTGGGGAGGGCACAAGATTCTTGCACCTATAAGCACCGAGGTGGACACTGAGGGGGCACTGAGCTACCTCTAGCTGAACCACAGAGAACAGCTTCCAGAGACGACATTGTATCTGTTCTCCAAGTCTGTCTCTCTCCTTAGGGAGCTACAAGCTTTGCCTCTATGAACTCCACTTTTTTATGCTGGCCATGTACACTTTCATGAGATACTGTTTCTTTTCTTTCTAATTTATACTCTTCATTTCCTGATGACTTGCTCATAAATGTAGATGACAAATGCAGGTACTTTTAACAAAGAAACAAATTTAACAAACAAAAAAACCATGCCCCATGGTTTTTCACAGGGTTTTAATCCTCCCAAAGCCCTATGAAGAGTAGGTACCACGTGTATACACGTTACCTAAATGTGGAAATGGAGACTTGGGTAAATCACTTGCCCAAGGCCACACAGCCACTTGGTGACAAGATGTACACTTGGCCTCAGGTCATCAGACTTTAAAGCTGATGGATTCCAAAGCCAATGGACTCCAAAGCGTGGAGCAGTGGTTCCAAACACCAGGTCTTGAACTGGGGCCAGGCACTAAGGACAGACATGTTCTCTAATTTGTTGTAAAGTCAAAAACCAAAAACCAAAGTAGTGACCTTTTACATAGGGATAGGTTTATTAAATTTAAAAAAAAAATGATGCCTTATGAGATTGTCTTACTTTTTTGATGTCTGCCCTTTCTTTTATGAAATCATGAGACTGAAGATAGTAGTTGGCTTCTTCCTAATGCCCTTATTTGACAAAACAATAGGTAAAAAGTTGGCATCCAATGTCCGTTTTCTAATTTAAAAAAAAAATGTTTGCATTCCCAGAAATTCAAAATCTATAATTTACTACTGGGCTAGAGAATATTTTCCTCCCTAAGGCACATGTTTGTCTTCTGTTGTCCACATCACTATCCAATGTAATTTTGAACTTTAAATTTTTCATTACCTGATTTTTAAGTGCCATCACATCTGTCCCCCAAATTTAGACCCATTTCTTAAATGCACTTACATTTACAGGAGGAGAGTAAGTGAATAGATAATATAATAGCTTCCTTCTGCTGTGATTTCCACAAGAGTGAAAAGTCCAGCCTGTTCTTATCATAACTGGCTGGAAACATTCCACACTGGAGATGTCAAGTCATAACAACGTGGGGGAGGGAGGCCCACTTTGCTCTCAGAACTACACAGTTCTTGAGTAGAAAAGACATTCTTAAAAGCTGCTTGCAATATCCTACATTAATTTCCTCTGGTAAGGCATCTCATACAAAGGGGTCTTATGAATGGATTAAATGTGGTTGGATGCAAAAGCACAGTAAACCTTCTGTCCAGTGCTCTTGAGGGTGGACGCCACAAACAGGGGCTTCCTTCATAAGAGCTCCCTGCAAATAGCTGACTTGAAGTTCTGTGACCAGTAATAACCTCTTTTAAAACAGACCACTTATACCATCTGCTCAACAGTGCCCTATAAATCATACCAGGAATGCATGGATTTTCTACCCTCGGCAAATGTCTTCCAGATTGACAAAAGGATAAACAGAGGGAGGAAGCTAGGGTTGGGTGGCAACTGCTCCTTCAATGCTGCCACTGGGTCCACCATTGTGTGACTTCTCTCTATGCTGAGCATCTTCTCAGCAGGAGCAAGTCTGGGACGGGGAGGAGCTGAGCCCAGTCTCAAAATTTCCAAGGCCAGATGAGTCAAGGTTGGACCACGGAGAGGTGCAGAAACTGCAGACAGAGTTAGGTTAGAACAAGCAGGTTGAGGAGCTAAAATGAGCCTACAGAACAGGTGCTGGCAAAGAGGGTGTCAGTTGGAGTGTCTTGCTTTTGCATGCTGAACCAATTGAGACAAGGATACAGAGTGGCAGAGGGATCAAAATATTATTTTTAATATCAAGCAAATATGTATCAGTGATCACTACTTGGACCAGAGGCCAAAATGTCTTTCATGTCTTTCCTCAAGGTATAAACTTTGGTAAGCCTGCAAGGGGAGAGTTGGATTTGTAGAGCAGACAGCCATTCAGCCTAACTCACATCCATTGAGATGTAGCAAAACTCAAATCCCATCAAGAGCTAGAGAGAAAAACCGGTCACACACGAGCATCAGCTTCACCAACTAACTCACCCAGCTGAGCTATGTGGATACATAGATGGGGGACTTCATCATCCCACAGTCAGAAATATAATTTCCCTCTTACTTGGGAGAGCCAGGAAGAGGGTGAGAGGAGACAGCCATTTCTACTCAATCCTCCTCCAAGGAGAAACTTTCCTGGGAAGTGTGAGACAGGCATGCAGAGAAAGGGACAATTAAGAAACTGCAGGAAGTAGAACCCAGAGAATTTCCTCAACAAGATCATAGGTTTGTAGAAACCAACATTTTAGAACTTCTCCAAACCCAGAAAAGCTTGCTTAGGCCACCCACAGATCATGATGAGAAAAAATTCTAAAGTGCAGTGCCTCAAAATCACACTGAGTTAGATAGCTTTATTTGGCTTTTCTTTAGTTAAGTAACACAGCATCCCAGCAAACATCCCTATCATTATGTTATAAAACTTAATGGAGCCCACACATTCTTTGTCTTAAATCATTTCTTACTCTTAAAAACAAAACCAAACATGACAACAATGGTGGAAAGAAAAAAATTCTCAAAATGAAAAGAAAAATTCTTACACTTATGCCAAATAAATCATATTGTATTTGGTGTCATCCAAGCCAAGATTTTGTTTTCTCAAGGAAAGTGCTAACAAGATTGTTTAAAATTAAAACAATTAAAGTCCTCATTTCCCACCCAGCCAGCAATCTCCCAGAAAGTCTCTGTTATGTGCACATCATCACTCCATGGACAAGCTTTGCTGCTCATGGAAGCAGCTGGGCTGCTGGATTGTCTTCAACACCCTTTCCTTCCTCTCAGGCATCCCCAGCCCTCCTGCAGACAAGAAAGGGGTAAGAAATCTGAAGTAGCACTTAGCCAAGCCAGAGGTGTCCTACCCATAAAAGATGGGAAGACTGACTTCCAGCTCCTCCCAAATCCTGGATGATTTATTTTTTCTCAGAAGAGCATGTGAGGCAACATTGGGAACCAATGATTAGAAAATATGTCTGTTAGGATGCAGAGATAAAGGCATGTAGTGAGGAAAAAGAACAGATGGGAGCAGTGTTGTTTGGATACTTGTCTCAGCTAAATCCAAATTCAGTTCTTGAATGTTGCAATTTGTCCTCAAATGGTGGGGTCTGGCTAGAACTTCTGGATTTTTTTGTGGTACTGCAGATATTTAGTTGGGTAGTTCTGTTCAAACGGTAAAAGAAGTATTTTTTTTTTTTTTTTTCCATTAGGCTTAATAATCACAACTGCAGGAAAACTTGAAGGAAAGGCTCTAGAAGCTTAATTGACAGTTTTCCTCAAACTTATCACACCCCTTTTTCCTTTGTCTATGTTTCCCCAACCCCCACCTTTTTACTCTTTTCCTATAACTTATTCAGGCATATTTTCCCTGGAACCTACAGGGAATACATCCCTTATAAACTTAGAAAATAACTACTCTTGAAAATGTCTCAAGGCAAAATTCTTTCAATTCCAACAATTATGTAATAAACTCCTACTGTAAGGAATGCATCCCATTATGTGCTTTAAAGGATACAAAAGCACACAAGTCCTATGTATTAATTAGCTGTGCTGCATAACAAATGACCCCAAAACTCAGCAACTGAAAACAATAAATATTTATTACCTCATAGTTTCTGTGGGTCAGGAATCTGGGAGCAGCTGAACTGGGTAGTTCTAGCTCAGGGTCTCATTCAAGGCTGCATACAAGGTGTCTGAAGGGGCTACAGTCATTTCAAAGGTTCAACTGGAGGAGGATCCACTTACACACTTGCTCACACGGCCTCACAAGCAGGAGACAATGGACTTCTACATGATGGAAGGGCTGAGAATGTGTAAGGGTGATGGGGGACAGGAGGACAAGCAATAGAGCAAGAAAACATGACCAAGATGGAAGCCAGTCTTTTCACAACCTTGTCTTGGAATTGACATCCCATCACTTCTACCATATTCTATTCATTAGAAGTAAGTCAATAAGACCAAACCACAGTCAAGGGGAGGGGATTACCAGGAGGCAGGGATCACTGGGGACCATCTTAAAGGATGTTGACCATTCCCTGCCGGGCCCATTGTCTTGGACAAAGATTGACATGTTCAAATAACAACATATGCAAGGAAGTTCTAATAAGTTCTTCAACAACTGTCCAAAATGGTATGAACTGAAGAGCATAATTTCAGTTGGAGATGCTGAGACAGCTTTTTAAAGTAAGCAAAATTTGAGCTGGATCTCAGGCCTCAAAAAGGGCATTTCAGACAGCCAGGACAGCTTGAGCAAGTGGTCTGAACTTAAGTGTGCAGCAGAATCAACACCTGGAGGGCTTGCTCAAACGCAGATGGTTGGGTCCCACCCCTGGAGTTTATGATTCAGTAGTCTGGGGTAGAATCTGAGAAAATTAGGTGAACTGATGTCCTTGGCTCAGGGTCCCCACTTTTGAGAAACTTGAGCAAAGGCATGGAAACTAGGGCATATTTGGAAAGTAACAAACAGATCTTTTTTTTGTCAGTTTGGATTGATTTGCTTAGTTTCCTGGTCCTTTTAGAGACAGTGGAAGCAAAAGGCAATAGTCTATACTCACGATAAACTTTGAGTTCTGGGAAGGATCCAGGGAATCTAAACTCATCATTTTACCTATGAGGGAAGTGATTCTAGGAGAGAGGCTCAAACGGACACTAAGAGTTTTCTTTAAAATCTGATGGTTTCTTACGGTTCACCTACCCAAGGGCACCTCAAAGAAATAAACTGAAGTGTTTTCCCCTTGGAGTCTGAGTACCTTCTATGTGAAATGAGCTAAGGAGTTTGTGATTGACCCTCCCAATAGAATACTCACCCTCTACAAAATACGTATTCCGTACTTTGGTATGGAAGGCAGGCTGAAAGAGTTCTCAGAACACCTCTCTGTCCATTTATGCAAGTTTCCTTGTGCAAATGGATTGCTGTAACTCCTATCTTGCTTATAGGAGATGAGAAGCCTTCCCCACGTTTTACAATCTCTCAGCATCCACTGTACAAAGACTGGACAAAGATTGACATGTACAGATAACAACACATGCAAGGGTGTACAAATCTGGTTGCCTGAACCTCTCTGCAAAAATTAGATTGGGGGTCTAAAGTCTAAAATAATTAGTAAAACAACAAAGAATGTAAATGTGAACTGAGATGAATCTATCTTGACTCCTCTTTGGAAAGAGGGTAGTGAAACACTGCAGTCTATACCTTGTAATGTGTGCACAAAAGTAACCTGGTGCCATTGTGCTGCTGTCTGGGCTTTTGTCACCTTTTGTCTGACTGTGCTGAGGAAAACAGTATGAAGATATTTAAAAGAAAAGAAGGGAATCGCACATATACAAGCATTTCTATCATTATTCCCCTATCCCACACTTTCTTTGCCCTCACCATTTGCCCAGTTTACTGCCCTCGACCTTACTCTGACATATATTCCTCCTCCCCAAAACAGAAACAAAAGTTCTAAAGGCAACAGAACTGTGACCTTCTTTCCACTTGTGGTTTCTGCGTAAACTTACTTAAGCACAGGTGCCTCTTTAATTGTGACATTCTGAGAAGTCTGGAGCTCCCAGACCACACTTGCAGTGCCTTTACCAAGCCAACCACAAATCGTTTTCTCTTCTCCCACTGAACACCATTTAATATGCCATATCTGGTGTACAATGGAAGCAGAGAACCACAGACAAGGAGAACACATCTTGTAAGCAGGCACACAGGTCAGAACTCTGCCTTCTTCACTTCCCAACTTTTCCGGCTTGGCCAAATTACTTAACAACCCTGGGCCTCAGGTTCCTCATTTTGGGCATTGATTTCCTCACCGTAGAATGAAGTCATTGTGAGGCTCAGGGACTCTTTGAGAATACTTGGAGCATCAGGTATTACTCCTGGGAGATAACAGATACTCATTAAATGGTAGGCATGATGGACCGGGCAATAAATTATAGACATGATTTTTCTCCCAAAGAAGTTTACAATCTTCATATATGTTGTTATCGGCTTGATTTTGCTTTTCATTGGCTCGGAACAACTTTTGTGTATCATAGTTTCAAATCCAGCTAAGCTAAAAAAAGCCTAACTTACCTGAACATGAGCCCAGGTTCCGCTTCTGGCTGAAAATCTCTGCTATTCCACTGAAGCACCAGATTGCTTTTCCCAACCAAGACAAAGTTATTAACAGACGCCGTTGTTTTATAAGTGATTAGTAAGAAACTGTAAGAAAGGAATCATTCCCCGCATCTTTGGGGATTTAATAAGAAAAAAAGAGAATTTTAAATTGTTGGAGCTGAAGCATCAGCAAATGACATATATTCATCTGAAACAAAGACGACTTTTTTAAAAAAAGGAATCAGTGAGGCACACAGACACAGAGAGACGCTTCAGCTGTAAAACCTTCTTCACCTTCTCTGGGGAGGCTCACGCTTCTGCCTGCTGTTCATCAGCCTCGATTTTGATGGGGCGAGTTTTAGCCAGCTGCCTCGATCATTTTGGCACAGACAAAAATCCTTTAAAAAATGTTACACTTCATCAAAGTGTACCATGAGACTTCACGGTCATTATCTCAATGGCCGCTCTGATGTGCTACAATTGGCAGAGACGCAAACGGTAGGGGGTGTATGAGAAGAAAGCTAGCACTTCATGTGGAAAGCTGGCAAGCCTTGCCAAGCTTCTGTCAACAACTCCGCAGTCTGATCCGATGCACCGAGCGTGCTGATGATGCTCTTGTTTCTGGAGGAAGTAAACAAGAAAATGAATTCCACCGCACAACACAGCCTCTTTGTATCTTCAGAATGGTGTGACTGGACGCGGGCCAGCCATGTTGAAAGTTTGGCCATTTATGTCATCCAGGGCCTCAGTGCTGATGGAGGCTTTGATTATGACTTGGACCCAGTTACAAGACCCTTCAGGGACAGCCACTCAGCAAATAAAGGCATTGATTGGTTGTTGGGTCAATTTTGCCATAAGGGTACAGAGCATGGCTCTTTTGAAAACCTTAATGGATTAGCTACACAACCAGTCCCACTGTAGGCCTTAGTTTTCAAGTAACTTCATGATGGTTTTCCAGCTTGGCAGGCAACCCTTCCTCCAGAGCAAGCTTCGGAGCTGTTCTTGTTATGAATAGTGGGGCTCAAAGGATTAGACACAGCGGGCAATTTAATGAAAACAGCTGTTGAAACAACAATTAAGGCCAACAATAGTTTGCATGGAAAACTATTAATTATGTAAAGTTATGCACAAAGTGGAAGACTCTTTTATTCATGGCCTTCCAAACCGACTGACAACAGTGAGCCTTCCATCTCATGGCTCTTAAGTGTCAGGAAGTGGGGGTGCTTGTAGGAAGAGGTTCCCCGACCGTGGGTTGAATGCAAGAGAGCTGGAGGCTGCCAGTTTGCCTCAAAGCGAGTCATGGGTAAAATATTCAGGAAAAGAAAAATCAGTTAAATGTACATTACCTTGGGTACCTCAGGTTTTTTTCAAACAAACACAGAGCTGTGTGTTCACAGATATCAGATATTCAATTTGAGCCTCAGTAGTTGGGATTCTACTTCTGTTTTTTGTTTTTTTTTAACCATTTCTAAATTGTGCCCTCTTTCCAGCCTCCTCCTAAGAAGAGGACTGTTGGAAATTTGTGGAGTCCCTTGTTCTTTGGACTAAGTAAGTTACAATTAATTCCCTTGTGATGATCCCAGCTTGGACTCCCAACCACCCCTCTCCCACCTCCTTACCCTCATGCCCTAAAGGAACAACTCATCTCTCCACCCACTCTCTCTACTTGCAGAGGCTTTTAAATTCATTGCTTCTCTCTTTGCAAGTTCCATCCTTGACTAACAGTGCTGGGAATTGACTTATGGCCCTTTGACTACCCCGTGTTCCACATCTCACTTTCCTCCCTATAAGGGAATCACCCAGCCAAGAAGTCCCATTAAAAAGGTTATTAACTGTATACATAAACATTACCTCCTGCCTACAGTTAGATTGATTTCTGGTCACTTCCAAGTAACTTGTTTTAACACCCTTTCCAGCACACCCAACACTTTTTATTAGAAAGGCCATTGGGAATTTAGCTAATTTCATGCTGGAACTTATTAAGTGGGATTTGACACTCTTTGATAATTCCCATAAACCATTAGCCAAGTCTCACTCCCTTCAGAGAAGGAATGAAAGTTTTATTAGTCTTACGAACTCTGTTCTAAACACGTCACCTGAATTTAGTAGTGCGTCTGTGCTGAAATGCAATAGACTGTGACTGAAGGGAACTTTCCCTGAAACTATAAGACAGCTATCACTGACTATCAACAGTGAGAGTGCATCTTCCTTTTTTCAGAAAATTCTCATTGGGTTTACATATGCATTTTGAAATTATTCAATGTATTTAATTTATTGACAAATGAATGTCAAGAAAATGAACAGCACACATGTACACAGACAAATTCTCATTAAAGAACTTGGTTTAATCCTTCTACTCAGGATATAAGAATATAGAATATTCTCATTCCCTTCTATAGTTTGAAATTCTTGAAAGATCAGCTCTCTAAAAGGCCCCAGAATATAACTGAGTGTGCAAATGAAATTCATTACTATAGTCACAAAGAAGAATCCAGTTAACATGTATTTGTGCAATGCCTTTTAAATCATTCTAAACTCAAAACCACATTCACCTTTTAAGTATAGTATACCCCAAAGTTAGTACCAGGTTCCAACATACTACAGCCCACACTTTGCACCAGAGATTATAAAACAGCAACAAGACTGCAAAAGCAATTATTCCCGTTATCCAGATGTGATTTTTCAATCATTCTAGGATTTTTTTTTTTTTTTTTTTTTTTTTTTTTGCAGTTCTTATTCTGTGGCACCACTCACAGCTCTCATGCTGGCACACTGCTTACATCTCTTCATTATTAATTCAGCTCATGGAGCTTAATTGGACAAGGCTAGAGCGAATTTGACAAACATCACAGCAGCAGAAAAAGCAATCACTCTTTCAAGATGAAAATTTGTTTGATGTCTTACTGTGTAACTCATTTACGCTCCTCGGGAGTCATGTGACCTGAATGTTAATCAGCCATTGATTGGTTTCTCTCCTTGGACAGTCACATGACTCGAATATTAATGGAATGGCACTCCTCGGCTGTGCTGTTAGGCAACCGTGTGATTGGCTGCCAGGTTAAGATACAGGAGATAAGTGGGTGCTTGATGAGCACTTGACAGAACTTCACAGAAAATTAAGGCCCTAAAATAGCATGAGAACGTCTTGTCAAATCAAGCATGATTATCATTGAATGCTTAAGGAATTCATCATCTGCATGAAATTGATACACTTCAGTACCAGCAGGCCCTGTAGTCAGCAGGGACTCATCAGATTTTTATTTATATGTGTTCACCAAATCACATTAATTCTGAGAGCTAAAACATGCTAAGGATGAAGGTTATTTTCTGTTCAATCTAATTTATCTATGACAATAATCATCACTAATAATGTGTCAAATTGGATTGCAGTCATTTTATGCATGCATGCTGATTTGGAAAATAGTGTTAAACCGTCCCGCAGTAATTAACAACCGGTAAAGGTATGCAGGGCCCCAAGTAATCAGCATATCTAGATGGAAAATTAAGTTTTATAGAATGGATTTATAGATACATATCCTTATTTAATTCAGAATATAAATTATTCCTGTTTAAAGCCACATCATTTTTATAACACCATTAAGGCCAATAACCATTGAGAGTCTCGTACCCTTAATTTGTTCCATCCTTCATTTTTTCTCTCGTTTTCCATGGTTAACTTTCTAATGGGCACCACTTCCTTGTTGGCAAGTTCTTATTTTAGCAGGACTTGGTAGAGCTAAGAGAGGAATGAATATGCATTTGTTCAAGTGTTAATCATGGATGAAGGAAGCCACATCACACCTCTTAATACACAATGTGTTATAATTATTGGCGGTGGGGCTGGGAAGTGGGCAGGGGGGCAGAATACAAAGCGGTGGGTGGAGCTAGACTTTGGCCTTTTGGTGTTTCTCTGTAATTTCTCCTCACAAAGGGACAATAGGAAATTTTGCAGATTAACTCACAAGGGATTAATGTTTCTTGGGGAATCATTTAAGCCTAAATTGCTTTAACTGAAATACCTTTTATGGCATAGAACGGTGTGTGTGTGTGTGTGTGTGTGTGTGTGTGTGTTTAATAACCTCCTGGTTTATAGGGCAGTACTGGAGTAGCAGAATAATGAAATCTTATAGACGTTTTATACCCTTTGGTGAGCTTGGCTAAAACATCTGGGGAATACGCCAAAATAAAGGGGAAAATATATCCCTGTCAACCGTTGTTTCTTTCCCATAAACCCGGCCTCCCTCCATCCTCATCTTAATCCCCTATGCTACCAGTTCTGCCCCTGTCCCCTCCGCCTCTCTCAGGAGGTCTTTTTATTGATTAAATGAATCTGCTCCAAAGGCTGGCTCCCAGGCTCTTTGATCTAATCCGATCTGATCTTATCCTATCGCTTCAGCAGGACATCAGGGAATTAACCATAAGCAGCTTTATCACAAGTGTTTAATAACTCAACACAATCTCCTTACAGCTGGAGCTGCTCATGTTCCCAGCTAGACCACGGCAAATAGTGGAGCAGACTGGCCTTCCCCCCACCCCACCCCAAACCTGAGGAATTTTCATGCACTGTGAAACTAATCACTTCAAGTTCTTCCATAAATCACACAAAGCAGATTTCAGCATCTTAACAAATTGGGGGAAAAAAAAAAAACACTAAACACTAGAGTCGGGGGGGGGGGGGTGGTGGCAAGAGGACACCCTGCCTGCCAGCTCAAAGTGGGTGGGAGAGGCAGGGTGTTCAAATATTAGAGTGTGGGAAGGGGCAGATGCAAAAGAAATTCTGTCCTCTTAGTATATTTCTCATCTACCTGAATTTTAACATGAATAAAATAATTTGGGCAGGCTCAAACCTAACAGTGCTCCGAGCCCACAATGACCTTATCCAACCCCCACCCCTGAGTCCCACCCCACCCCAACTGTGATGGAATCCATGTGGTTTCAACAACAGGCCTCTTATTGTTCCTGTGACAGCCCTTGATGTAAGAAGTACACAATTAAACAAGGGCCCTGCGTCCTGTGTGATGCAGAGAGCCGAGATGTTAGGCTGACCTGGCATGTCCCCGGATTTCAAACCAGCATCAAGGGGCATCTTAAATAATCACTCAGTGACAAACAGCTGTTCTGGACATGCCTTTTTTTTTTTTTTTTTTTTTTTTTACCCAGAGGCTGCCCCCAAATATACATCCCTATCTCTAAATTGCAAAGGCAGTATTTGTTTAATATCTTCCTTCCCTCCAAAAATGTATTATCTTTCTCTTTTCTGAATATCACAAGCACAGTGACTACAGATGATTCTCCCCGCCTGGAAGGCAGACATTCAGGGCAGCAGCTCACTCTTCTGCCAGCCTAGACAGAGAGCTGGAAAACAGACAAACGGGGAGGGGAAATGGGCTTGTGAAAGTTGCTGGATTATTAGTGCCATGGGGAAAATACCGTGCTGGCTCTAATCTGAAGTAAAACATCTTTTAGTTGCTCTATTTGATACCTACTATACATCAGAATTACCTATAAAGACATGTTTCATAGTAGAGAAGCAGTCCTCTCTCTCTGCCTCCCTGTCACTGCTCTCTCCATTACTCTGGCAGCTCTGAGAGTTCTCGCTACATCGGCAGAGTAACCAAGTGCCCTGTTACTGAACATCTACAGGCAGAGGGAATTTTATGACTCCAGTTCAAGCCAGACTCCTATTACCACGGTGGGATCTCCTTCCAGATCCCCAGGGCCCAGGGTATTTGCAAATTCACTCAGACACAGCTGGATGCTTTATTAGTTGCTTTCCTACTCAGTAAAAACATTTATTTTTAAGTCCTTCTCCACCCACATTCATCCAGAGTTTCCCACCACTCTCTCTCCGAGCCCAACATTCAGACACCCCCCCACAACCTTTATTCTGATTTTGTGATCTACTCAATCTGGAATGGAACGCACGATGAATGGTGGTATTATTTCCTCTTTAGAAATGCCTTCCTTCTTTTTTTCTCCTCAGATAAACTATGTCATAACTGAAAAATCCCTGTGAAGTTCTCCAAAGAACTCTATGCTGTTTCCAGACCCTGGAACTGTAATTATGCCTTGCGTAATTAAAACAGAAAGAGTGCATCCCTGCCAACTGCCAGTGCCCCTGTTTACATCACAAAGAGATAGCAAAATGTACTCAAGAAGGTTCCAGCCAAAGTAATTGAGAGGGCGGCCCGGACCCAACACTGCTTTCTAAATATTGTTCCTGGGTCAGGAACGGTGAGAGGCAGGGAAAGGGAAAAGAGGGGAGCGGAACCAAGCCAGGGGCCTGTTTGCTTTTCCTGCCTGGGCATGAAGTCATCGGGTTCAGTGACTTCAGGGTGGGTGTTGACTGAAGCCTGGTTGTACATTTAGTCCAGGTGCTTTTACTGAGGAGCTCTGGACTTGTCATTCCTTTTCCTGGTGGCCTTTGGATGTTCCCAGTCCCCGCACTCACACACAAGGGGTCAGAGCCATTAGGCCAGGATGTAAACATATTCCTGACATCGAGCAGTACTAAGAGGTTTTCTGCTTACAGCATCAGTCAGTTCACAAGCTTTTCTTTCTTTGGAGTTTTCCTTGTGGGCTGCGACAAATGGAACTCACAGAGAGACGGAGAGAGAAGAAGACATCGAGTAAAAAGAAAAAACATATAAAAAACTCAAAGCCACAGGTTGAAAAAAAATCCCTATAAAATAAAAATGCATTTTGGTTTTGTATACTTTCGAAATGTAGCCAAACTAAACCATTAAATGAGGATTTTGTTTCCCAAAATCTGCAGACTATTCAACCGCTAACCCACGAAACCAAGAATGTGGTGCCAACCAAAATATGTCAAGATTAGTAGTACTCAATAAAATCGCAAAACCAAACGACACGCAAGCTGTATTTCATGATTGGGGCGCTTCCTTATGTCAAGGAACATACACATTAACTTGTTTAAACACAGAGACGGGCTGTCACTCTGTTTGTCAAAAGCAGAGCCGAAAGGGAGTCTAGTGCTTACCAAACCCATCCAGATGACACTCCACGCTTTCCACCTTCACAGCAGGCAGCACCGACGCCGTCCAGTTCAATTTGCAGCAACTGAGAGAAGAAAGAGATGGAGAGACCACTTCCCATTTACAAATCTGGGCAGGGATGCAATGCCTTACCCAAGGCAGCCACATGAGCACAGAGCTGGATTAGAACCAATTAGAAGGAAAGATGCTCACTCTTCTACCAAATCACCAAGCGATCTGGAAAGGGTCTCAAGGGGGTGGGGGTGGGTGCGTATTACAAAATGCAAACATCTCGTCTCTTTCTTGTGAGGTGAATCTTTTCCTGTTTTAATCCTAAGAACTAACGTTTGCATAAAGCTTTAACAACTACAAAGAGTTTATATACATATGTTTCCTCACTGAATCCTCACTACCATCTTGATCATTTATATATTTCTATCCCCATTTTACAAAAGAGAAATCCGAGTCTCAGAGTGATGAAGTGACCTGCCCAAGCAGCTTCTGTCTCACACATCCAAACCAAGTGGGAACCACACAGTACGATGCTATTCCTCTCAACATGGGAGCCCTTTTTGAACCGAAATGCTGGAATTTGCCCAGGAATCTAAAAATGGAGAGGGGTAATTATCTCATTCTCCCACTGTCAACAGCAACGAGTGCTGTGTGCTTCTACCTGGCAGGGGAACGAACAGGAGGCTGTTCTTTTGTTTACAAAATACAGTCATAAGATATGTGATTATGTCAGGAACACTTGTGATGGCTATTGGGTGAAAAGGAAATTCCAGGGCCTGCTTCATCCACTATCTGTGAGCTTCTTCACTTGTATTAGCTGCTGGTCCTTCAACCTGGCAAGCTGCCCATCGATGCTGATACAGCAATAGGGGCTGCTCCCACAGGCAAACCTTTGCCCATGGCTGCCTCCATCTTCCTGTTCACTTGGTCCCCTCCACTCACAACCCAGACATATCCCTTGTTTTCATGGACCCTCTTGCAGCCGAGGCGTGGGGTGGACGGGTGGTCATTGCCTCCTTGTGACTGTCACATAAGCCTTGGGTTGAGGTGTAAGGGAAGCTGAATTCAGACCAGTGTCTCATCTGACTTATTACAATATGGCCCCTTCCAGGTGGCCTCTTGTGCTGCAGAAAGTGATCCAGCAAAGCCAAAATGATGTGGTAGTGTCACTTCTCTATCTTCTTTAGTCTGATGAGAGGACAGGCCTTTAGAAATCTGGATGTTGCCTCACATTCAACTTCATCTCATGACGCTCACCCACAGACTCCTAACTCCAGCCATAACTGGCAGATGACTTTCCCATTGGCAAACCCTGCCATGGCCTTTCACACAGCCATGGGGTCGTGTATGCTGATCTGGGATACCCATCTCGAGCACATTGGCCTGGTAGACACTGCTTCCTCTCCAATGTTCAACTCAAATGTTGGGTCCTCTCCTCCATGAGGCCTTCCTAGCTAACCACAGTCACCAAACGGTTCACGTGCGATTATGGGAGCCGTGACACACCTCCATTGTGGTCATCCCCTAACACTGCACCGCTTAACACATGGCGAATCCCGTGGAACAGGGACCCTCTCTCACTCATCCCCCCAGCCTAGCACCATGCTCTTTGGAGAGAAGGCACTCAATTAACCTTTGATGAGGAGACAAAAACAGGGAATGGAAGAAAACTACTGTAATAGCCACAATCACTGAGGCCCACTGACTGTTTGCTATGTACCATAATTGCTAAGCACTATAGTTTATTAACTGCCTTATTGTCCCAACAGTCCCAATAACCACGTGAGGTAGATAATATTGTTGTCCTCAGTTTACTTCTGAGGATAAAGGCATACCAAGATAAGTAACTTGCCCAAGGTCTGGGATTTGAACCCAGGCATCTGCTTCAGAGCCTACACTTTTAAGAAAATGTTTTCAAGAAGAAAGAAACAAAAGGAAGAAAATAGGAAAGGAACAAAAAAGCAGAAGAAATACCAACTGTGCAAAGACAAGGCACTTATATTCTCTGAAACTCAATTTCCTCATCTGCCTAGCTCAGGAAAGGCTCCAGTGAGATAATAAAAGCAAATGCATTATATTGCTGAGTACTCTACAACCACGGAGCCTCTATTTTCAGTGGCCAGAAAGCAGGCAAGTAACTACAGACCTATAGCTTCAAGGCTGGATTTGTGGGTAGAGACATCTTGCATAATGAATATTTCTGAGGAGATACATTTCAAGGAAAAAAGAATGGGTTGATAAAGATGAGAGTTGGAAAGATACACTTCTCTGCTTTTCTGCCTCCCACCAAGGACAGGAAGTAGCACTACCTTTTTGCAGAACTCTAGATGCACCACTTCTGCTGCACTATATGTGCAGGTTACCCCCCTGGAGTTGTGCATGTGAGCTGCTCTCACTAGAACGTTCTCTGAAGGTCCCCTGGTTCAGAAACCACAGATTACAGCCTTGAGAGTCCTACAAATTAATTCTATATTAAAATTTCAGTTTAGCAATCCAGTTTATTGGAATTTATACTTAGAGCTGAGGTCATAATGCTACCTGTGGGATGAAAGGACTTCTGTTCTATTTCCAATCTGGACTTTTCTGGTTGTTTTTGTTTTGTTTTGTTTTGTTTTGTTTTTTATACTGTCTTCAATGGAGCATCATCATATCTCTTTCTCTTCACTTCAGAAATGCAGAGTCTGAAACAATGGCTTTGTGGGTCCTGGGAAGGAGACATGGCTAGTTGTAGTACACCTGAAAAGACTCCGCTTTGAAGGTTTTCAGATGATCTACTTACCTGGAGAGCAGAGGGGTTAAAGGGCTTGCAGCAACCCAACTGTAAACAGAGAGGCTGTGTTTAATCTAATCCTCTCCAGTCACTGTAATCAACCCTGTAGTGTCAGGCCGGGAAGGTTCTTGGTTATCTCCCTGTGGCATTATGTCTCATCACCAAGCTGATAATAAACTGATGGATTATCAAACAAGATTACAGCTTCAGCAAATAAAATCAAGTTTTGTGTTAAGAGAGAAAATGCTTACTATCCCTATCTGCCTGGCTAAATATTTACATATCACAGGCTTTCTAGGGTCCCTGTTCTTTCAAATCTGATAAAAAGAAAAAAATTTTAAAAAACACAGAGGTTACATTAACAAAGAGGGAACACACTGTGCTTTTGACACTAAGCTAAATGAACCTTGGGGAGGAAACAGGTACTGCCAAAAGGAACTAAGTAAATCCAAGGCCTCTATGCCAGTGAGATCAGTGGGTACATATGACAAGAGACAGCTTTTTTTCCAAATGTGTATGGAGGGAGTAAAATGCCTACTTTTAAAGGAAACATAAATGAAACACAATAGAAATCCAGAACACACATGCAGCTAACTGTGAGTGCATGCATATTGTGTGTGTGTGTGTGTAAGAAGGAGAGCAGGGCACTTGAATAAAGTTTCACACTTTCAAAGCCCTTTCTTCTTCAACACGTATTCCTCCTTCCCTTTCCCCATTTTCCCGTTTTCCCCAAGATCTCCATTTATAGCTGAGACAAGTGAGGCCTGGGAGAAGTGACTTGGAAAGATCCCACAAGGCAGGCCTCAAATCAAGGCCCCTTTCTGTCATACCTCTCTACTCGAACCCAGGGCTGCTCTCCCAGAGGAAAGGAATAGTGGAGGGTGGTTATTTTTTTTTTTTCTTTTAAGAAGCTGCAAGTATTCAAATTGACAGGATCTGAAGTTAAATTACTACTTGGTTTAAGACTCATACACTGAAATGGATGTATCTGAAAATAGGAAATGGGCTTGTAAAATGCCTATCTTTTTAAAAAGGGAGAGATAAAGAGAAATTGGCTTGGAAATCGTACATTAGTCGGTTAAAATTTTTTGCCGTCCCAGGCAAGAGCAAACAGCACTGATAACAGCCAACATGGCTAGTTGCAGAGCAAGTTATTTCAGAGGATCTGACTTCCCTCTATGAGTGATCTTGTAAACATGAAAGGAACAAACAGACATGATTCTCCGCATGTGAAATCCTGGGAAGCTTTTGGTTCCAGTGACTTTTTCATCTGACATACACAAAACAGCACTGGCCTGACCTTCATCGCCAAGGAATTCCTATTCAAGAGACCAGGGAGGTTCACGGAAGTGCCAAGGGAAGGGGCTCCATACCCCGTCTGCTTTGTCAGGGGATATCCGGTCCTTGAGGCAAATCAACCAGAGTGATGCTGGGATGAAAACATGCTACCTCTCAGGTACTTACTGTGCCCAAGGAGAGAGTGTTTTATGCACTCAATAAATATTACTGGGTGAAAAAATAATAAGCATAACACATAATAAAAATGTAATACCATACTTCTCTTTTGTAATGGTTAAGTGATCTATAAAGTGTATCAAATATAAACTGGTGGAATCAGGACTTTTCTCCTTTAGTACTTAGAAAGTCGAAAGGAGATAGAAGTTTTTAAAAATATAAGTAACACAATAAACAATACATTTCAAATTGTACACAAGGTTATCTAAACATCTTTCCCACAATCTTTATTCCCATCTCTTTACAGTTTAGTGTGTATCTTCCCAGCCCTTTTACTGTGCTTTACATATATATACTGATACGTACCTCTACCAATATGGTTTCATTTGTTCAATATATCATGCAAATGAGGTCATATTTCACACAAGGTTTTGCCACTTTCTTTTTTACTCTGATATTATGTGTTAATGATCTTCTTGTGTTAGTACACAGAACTCTATCTCATTCTTTTTAACTGTTGCTTAGCATTCAAGAGTATGGATGTTCCATGAATTATTATGGATTCTCCAATTGATGGACATTTAGGTTGTTTTTGATTTGGGGCTATTATAATCAACAATGCCATAAACATTCATGTGCCTGTTTCACTGTGCAGTAGTGGAAATCTTGGGCTGAAAGAAATGTCTGATTTGAATTTTTATAGGTATTGCCAAAAAGACTATCAAGTTACACTTCAACCTGCAATATATAATAGTACCTGTTTTCTTACCCCTCACTAACACTGGCTATTACCAAAAATATTTGCAATTTAATGGGCAAAAACTACTTTCTGTTACTCATTTATCTGTGAATTGTCCATCTGTTATGCTTCTTAGTGGGACTTTTAATTGAACTTTAGGAACTCTATATGCTATTGATCATAATCCATTTTGAATTATATATGCTGTATCCATAATATATGTCGTAAGTTTTTTAATTGTTGTCTTTTATCTTACAGAAGTTTTAAATTTTGTGTTAGAAAAATCTGTTCATCCTTTTTCTTAATGCCCCTGAGTTTTGTGCCTTGCTTCAAAAGCATTTTTCCAATCTTAGTTATGTTTTCCCACATCTTTTTCTACTACTTTTATTTATGTATTTCTTTTCACATGTATTTCTTTAATTCACCTGGAATTCATTTTATGTATCTAATAATACTTTGACTTTGTTTTCTTTCCATATAAATAGCTAATGTTTTCAGCACTATTTTTTCAAATTATTCCAAACTTTGTGCTATCATTGGAAATGTCAACTTTTCTATATAGTACATAACCTCATATGCTTAGGTCTGTTTCTTGACCCTCTGATGACTATTGTAATTATCTATGTATCTCTTCTTGAGTCAATTAACATCATTTCAATTCCCATGGCTGCATGGCTTTGATATCTAATAGAACAAATTCTCCTTCATTATTCTGTTTTCAGAATCTTCATAGCCAATATTACAGATCTTCTCCCTCTTTAGAAATTTTTCCTGCATATCAAGGAGATATATTAGTTTTAAAACTTGTGAGGTATAAAGAAAAACAATAAGATGAATATAAGTGCAACCTCCACTCGACATTTTGTCCTCAAGATAAATTTTAAAGCAACTGGATCTAGTTACGTAAAAAAATTGTTAGAATTATAACTGGGACTGCACTGAATTTATAAATCAACTGGAGAGAACTGACATTTTAAAAATAAGTGTTCCAAAACTAGAACATGGTATTTCTCTTAATTTTTTAGGGAGTTTTTATGATCATCAATTAAATCTTATGTTTTTCTTCATATATAGGTGTGAACATTTCCTAATAGTTTTTGTTGCTTTTGTGCATAGGGTGTTTTTATGACATTTTCTGATTACTTATTGTGGAGATAAAGGTAAGCTACTGATTTTAACAAGTTGATACTGTATTTCTTATTAAGTATTCTGAAGAGCTCTAATATTTTTCAGTTGATTTTTTTTGCATTTTTTAGATAGACAAAATATAAAATATAGTGAAACATTTTGTCTTTTTCTTCCCAATATTACATGTATTTCTTGATCTTATCTTAACGCTTCAGCTAGGAGCTCTGATTATTTAAAATCACAAACAGGTGTTGACTTATATCAAATGTTTTTTGGCAATATTGATATGAACAAATGGATTTTCCTCTTTAACTTTTTAATATAGTAACATATTAATAGATTTCCTAGCATTCCACAATTATTTCATTCCTTGGATTCACACCACTTGCGAATAATAAATACAATTTAATAATATTTGACTTGGACTTTTATATGTATGTTCATAGAGTATTATAACTGGCTCACAGTGGTCATTTTGTGAATGTGCAGTCATTGTCAGTTTTGGTATCCGAACTATGTAGAATAAGTTAGGATGATTTCCATCTATTTAGTTACAATAGGGATTAACCAGTTCTTAAATGTTTTTAGATTTAAAATTCATAAAATCGTTCGGGCCTTGTAACCTTTGAAGGGTAGGTGTTTCTTATTACTTTGTCAATTTCTCCTATAATTATTGTTCTCTTTAGGTTTTTCAACACTTCTTGAAATAGTTTCCTAGAAAATTCTCGTTTCAAAAAGATTTTGAATTTGCTATTTTAAGGGCAAAGACAATATACTCATAATTTTTTTTCAATTTCCTCAACCTATGGTTAAGTCATTTCTCATATTTTAGAGTATATTTGTATCTTCTCTTTTTCTTGCTCAGGCTTACCAAAGGTATGCCTACTTTATATACCACTCCAGAGAAGTAGCTTTGAGTTTTATGGACAAAGTCCATTGTTCTGTGTTTTCTGTTTTCCATGTCATTAATTTATTATTTCCATTCTTGTACCTTCTTTAGATTTATTTTACTGCTTATTTTGTAGATTGAGGTTTTTTAGAACCCCTTATTACGCTCTAATAAGTGAACTGAGGCTATAAAATTCCAAATACTGCATGAGCCATAATCAGCAAGTGTTAATGGGTAGTGTTTTCATTGTTGTTTATTGATAAATGGTTAATAGTTTCTTTATTTCCTCTTTAACCTGACTTATCTAGAAGGGATGTGTGTTTTTTCCCAAATGGACAGATTAGGGATGGAGGTTCTCCTTTCGTTGTGACTGTGTCTTTCTCAGGGAATATGGACTCTATGATTTCTACTCTTTGGAATTTATGGAGCTTTTCCTGGTTTACTAATATATGATCAAATTTGTAAACATCCCATGAATGTTTGGAAATAATGCAAATTCTCTCTTCGATAAGTACAAACTATATAAATATACAAAATGTGTATATTTCGTGTATTATATCAGGATTATTAAATGTTTTTAAATTCTATCTACTGGACTTATTAGCTTTTGAGAAAGTTTATTAAACTCCCCCACTATGACTGTAGGTTTGTCCATTTCTTTGTATTTACACCTTTTTTTTTTTCTTTATATTTCGTAACTTTTTGTGACTACAATTTCGTGACATTTCATGTTCTTGTTAAACTTTTTGGATAATTTTGCTTGGGGTGGGTTGTCACATGTTTTAACAGCATAAAGTTAGAATTTTTTGCTTTAGCCAATCTGAAAGTCTCTGTTGTTTAAAGAGGGAATTTAAATCATTCATATTCATTGTAACTATTTATATGTTTTGACTTGTTTCTGACCATCTATTTTTATGTTTTCTATTCACCATTCTTTTGCATTCAGTATCTTTTATGTCTCCACATTTTGTTGGATTAATCTAGTTCCAATTTTTCCCTTTTATTTCAAAGTGTTTAAAATACATGCATCCTTTTTCCTATTTTTAGGTATTGCCTCTACAATTTTAACACTTCAGAAGGTACAGCCACCTTCAAATCCAGCCCCATTTCTGTTTCATTTTCTCCAATCCCTGTCCTTCCAAGTCTACCATTTACAGGTTGGGATTTTAGTTCTAGATTATTAACCACTGTTTCTATCTTATGCATTAATAATTCTCTAGACTCGGATAAAACTTTCATGTTTTTTGACCCACATCTCTCTGGTTGCTGTATTCATTTTGTTGTTCCTTGTTGTTTTACAGCAATATGTTTTGAGCATTACTTTCAAAGGGACTCTGTAGCTTATAAACTTCCTTAGTCTTCCATGTCCAAAAATTTCTTCTCTTTGTCCTCTCACTTCAATACTAGTTTGGTTGCTAGAGAATAAAATTTAGTATTTTGACTTTCTATACAAGTCACTGGTTTCAAAAGAGTGTGAAAGGGAAAAAATGTGTTAAATTATGCTTAGAAATAAAAGTTCTGAGGTTCTTATTTTATACATGTAGGAATTGTCTTTTTTTTTTCCCCTTCTAATTTTGCCTGCAGCTAAGATGCAAAGAAACTGAAACTGAACATGGGATTTGTTCTTATAAGCTCCTACGTAAAACGATCTGCTACAACAGCTTCATCTACCACCCAATCACTCTCTAAAAGCATAGGAAATATATTCACCCTAGAAGGGGTCTGATTCAGGGTAAGTTGAACATTGTTTTCTACGATAGGACTGTTGTTCAAACATTTAGCTACTGAGATTAGGTAATGCTGGTAAGAAGGAAACCAGATCATGCCAATGTGTCTTTATTTCTTTAAATTTTGCTCTAAAGTACCCTATTGTTTTTACAGTAATTTCCCATTAGAATCATTATATTTTATCACTTTAATAGACAACATTCTTCTGGAGAAACATCTACTCATATTGAATTTTACCACAATCGACGTTCTCTGTTACTCATCAATGGAAAACTTAGTCATTGGAATCACAAAACGTAATCCAAAAAGTACCATTCGCCACATAAATTTCATGCGCTATTATGAAGGAAATGTGATCTCTGAAAGACTAGTTTTACACACTGGAACTTATAAAATGACAGAGCACATTTTTTCCCTCCTTCTACTCTTCTCACCACCATCTCCTTTCCCTCAAATGTCTCTCATGTCATTGGAAAGGGAGAGAGCTAGCTTCACAGGCTCTTACTCAAACCAAGGAGAACAAACAATTCATTGTTACATATTTCAAATCTTCTGCTGAAAGGGCCTGCGTTTTAGATCACCTACAGCATTCCTCACCAGGAGAGCCTCCTAAATGACTAACAATGTCCAAAATAGAATGCACAAATCATCGCTGCTGAAAGGTCACAGAGAAGCAACTTTGTATCACATAATTTTATTAGACAAATTAATCAAAGAATATGAAAGTAAATAGTTGTCTTCGGCTGTGGAGGGGAGGGTGGAAGAGGGAGTGAAATTAAGGGGACTCTTAGGCCATTTTCTGCATAGTTGTGTACTATTTTAAACTTTTATAGTAAGAATATAATCATATTAAATATATGGCAAGAATAAGGAAAAATCACAAACAAAAAAAATGTTAACAGTAAAAGGACCATTAGAGATGACCTAGTCCCAAATTTATCTACTGTAAAAAGAGGAAACTGAGACTAGAGAATGTAATGAGACACTCTAGGTCACAAAGTAACCCAATTTCTAACACCCACCTCTGTTTATAGGAGATGGGGGAAGGATGGCACCGAACTGCTCTGATAACAGAGCAAGGCATCCTCTCTTGAGAAAAGAAGAGATGCCAGGGCCTGAGGGATGAGTTACTCCAGAAACCCAAAAAGGACAAATTTTGTTCAAATACTGGAGGAAATATGCCCAAACCAGGGGAAATGGGTGTGGATTTTAGCCACAGACTCAACCCAAGGATTTAGAACCTAGGATATGGGAACCAGCCAAGATATCGGCATCAAGCTGCACCAACTGCTTTCCTCCAACAACTGTTAGAGATCGGGTGTTTCCTTTGTGAGTTTATTCAGCGGATCATTTCGTTGTAAATGGTCAGGGGTATAGAGTGGCAGCTGATGGCAGAGGGCTGGCTAGAATACAAGTATTGTATGTTGTTTCTGGCTTAAGGGTCTCTGCACTACTCCATCATGTATCAAACACTAGTATTAAAAATTTATCAGGCCCTCTGAGTAATGCAAAAGCAGATATAAAATATTACAGACCCATGGGTAAAAGGAGTTAAAATCTTTCAACTGGAGCTAAAAACAATCACTAAGGTCTCAGTTTGCTTATATTCCTCTAACCTAACAGTGTTATTTCCAGGTGATTGGGAGTCATAGCGAATCTTTTGGGCCACTACTTGACAGGTTCCAAAGAGACAGTGTTTCAGGAGGGACTGAAAAGACATGGAAAATTTAAGGATGTGAACACAAATGTTCCTGGTAAGCATCAGGATTCTCAGTCATGCATCCATACTCTCCTCAGGTAGAAAAACAAAATGGTATCTTATAAAACAATAAACTAATACCATGAAATTATACCTACCAAAGTAAACTGAAGTTCACATTTACTCAAAGTCTGAACAAACTTCTTGATAATTAATCTCCAGAATGTATAAATCTGCTTGATAATTAATCTCCAGAATGTATAAATCCGCTGCCGGCATGTGCACATAAATTATAATAAAGAATGTCAGTATGCAATTTGATTCAAAGTGCTTTTTTAGTAAAGTACATAATGATGCATGCTGAGGAGATGCAGGTATATTTAATTGGATATAATTAAAATAATGATGTGTGTTTAAAATAATGTTATATTAAAAAAATTTTAATGTAAGTGGCTGAAGAACCTGTAATAAAAAGTCAAAGCACTAACTACTTTTTGATTACCTGATTATTCACAGAGCTAATACCTTTCATTTAACAAGCAATGCAGGTAATGCTATAATAATGTCACACTGGAGGGCTTCAGGGAGCCCTGCTGGCAACGTGAGCTTCTGCGTCCCCCTCTTCAGTGTGAGCATCACTCTCTGGGTCTCTTCTAAAAGAAGTTTCTCCAAGAAAGGGAAAATGTTGACCAGTGGTGAATCTGGGCAACTGGTACATGAGGTTCAGTATATTTTTCCCTCTACTGATGTGTTTGTTTGAAATTTCTATAATCAAGGGGGGCAAAAAGGTCTCTCTACCTGAGAACTGAATATAGGTTCTATAATGTTTGATAACTGCTTCTTCCCCAGGCAAAGAATGTAAATTATCAATGTGTCTGCACATATACCGGTTTTACTTGATGGGGCCTCAGAAATTTCCTTCAAATAAATGGAGAAACAGCAGTTAAATGTGCATTTCTAACTCTTAGCCCTGGGAAGTAATGCCCCTGTAAAAATGGCTTTTAGTCTCAGTTGTCTCCCACCATCTTGAGTTATTCTTTGCTGCCCTTTCTTGTCTTTCACCAGTCTTCCTGCTACAAGTTGAATCAATGAGTCACCACTACCTCATTATTTTTCAGAGCAGGGTCCTCATCTAGACACCAGGATTTCCCAGGGGAGCAGCTGATGAGGCAGTGCCCTTCTGTCCTGACATCTCGTTACCTTCCTCCTCTGCTGACCTGCTGCAGCCTGAAACCGAGCTCAGTCCAACTCTCAGCAGGGTTGTATAGGCAATTAGTGTCCTTGACCCAAGCTCCATAATTCATGGTCAGATCTCGAGAGAAGCAAGTGGCTTGCTTGGCTGATACATATATATATATATATATATATATATATATATATATATATATATATATTTTATTTCTGCTTTTATGACTAAGCTTCTGTAATCAAAAGAGGAAACTAGGTTTACAATGCATTTATAACATTTCTTAAGGATAAAAACCATATATGGTATGTGCTTTCTATACTTCCTTCCTTTTTAATGTATAATAGTTGATCAATTATAACCATGTTTTCACTAGTTTGAAATAGCTATTCCAAAAGGCCTGTCCAAATCCTAACCCCGGGTCCTGTGAATGTGGTGTTATTTCAGAATAGGGTCTTTGAAGATGTTATTAGTTAAGATGAGGCCACACTGGAGTAGGGTGAGCCCTGCTGCAATATGACTGATGTCCTTATAAAAAGGGGACAACTGGGCACATGGAGAGAGACACCAGAGGGGAGAAGGCCATGTGAAGAGACAGAAAAGATGAACACGTGAGGACAGAGGCAGATGCAGCTACAAGCCAAGGAAGCCCTAAGGCCTCCAGAAGCCAGGAGAGAGGCATGGAGCAGTCTTCCCCAGAGGCTCCAGAGGAGGTGTGGCCCTGCCAACACCTCATTCCAACTTCTAGCAGCTACAACTGAGAGATGTTAAGTTTCTGTGGTTTTAAGCCACCCGGGTTTGGGTATTTTGTTACAGCAGTCCTAGGAAATTAAAATGTGGATCTGAACAGCCTCTTTAAGAACAACAATCATTTGCAGCCCCCTTCCCCAAACTGTCGACACCCCCTTTTGATATGAACAAGTTAGGGTGCTCACTGTCTAGACACCCCTGAAGATGGAGATGAGATTAAGTGAGAGGAAGGGGTAGCAACAAACAAGATAAGATTGAACAAAGGTCTATGAATACTGAAACTTTATATAAATATACATATTTTAAGATGCTGGGGTGTTGGAATAGCTGGAAGGAGGTAAATGACATGGTGAAACTGTAACCTGTAACATCCTTTGAAATTTGCTCTATAGCTACTCATTGAATTGTACTTTGAAAGTCTCCACCTTTCTGTTTATACCCTATATTTCATTATAAGGAAAGAACTGAAATTGTGGAACTGTAACCATAACAATTTTTGAAATCATCTATAAAACTGCTTGTTGAGCTGTACATCAAAAGTTAACACCTTTCTCTATGTATGTTATATTTTGCAATTATGGAAATAGCTGAAGTTGTGGAACTGTGACCCATGACATTCTTTGAAATTTGCTCCCTAATTACCTGTTAAATCATACATTGAAAGTTATCACTGTTATGTAGATATGTTAAAGTTCACAATAAAAAAATGCACTGAAAACTTTTTAAAAATTTGTCAATTCCTCCAGTAGCAGTTTTGCAGCTTCATCTTAGAAGCTAATGTGGATCAGAGGTATCTTCTCTGCAGGAACTCAAATTCATAGAACATCCAGAAAACAATATACAGTGGAAATATAGGTCAAGAAACATTTTGGCATTATTTTGCCTACTAGCAATTCAATTTCAACTTATATGGACCGCGATACTAAACTTTTGATTATTCAGTGGTGACGATTCAGTTTATAAATTGACAGCACCCTTTCTTTTCTCACTCTTGTTTCTATTCTGTTCATATTCTCATTAATAAGCTCACTATCAACTTTAGCAAAGACAGGACAAAGAAATAAAGGTAGAAAAAAAAATGACAAGCTAATCTATTGCACCCATTTTAGCATCTCTGTAATAACTTTATCTGGAAGGAAACTTGAAACCATTGACCCAAATGTAATCTCCGGAGTTCACAGACCCATGCAATCACTCTTTCCCCAGCACAAAAAGCAATGAAGGATTTGCTTTTGTATCCAACTTTAGCAAGATAACCATGAAATCCAATTCTCAAATACTGTGACTGAATTTTTATATGATTTTCCAGCTAACATGGCTTATATAAACAAGGATGCTGTGAATATATCTAAAGATCCTATCTGGGAGTATGAGAAATCATAGATACTCTAAATCCCACAAGTGTGTTTGCATTTGAATTCTTACATGTTATATAGGTCTCAAAAAAGACGTTAAGTCTTCTCTCAGGATGTCTTAACATTGCCAAGTTAGCTTCTCAACATTTCTATCTATTTCCTCGTTTCCTTCTCACCTATCCACTATCAATGACCTGGATCTCCACCACCGTATTTATACAAGGCAGAGAATGGGAAAACACACTGAGAACAAGGAAGGGTTAGGAGGAATGAAAAGAGCCAACAGAAACTTTGGGGCCAGAGTTTAGAGATTATGCCGCAGGCTAAACACATAGCAGCCAAATTGTTTATTTTGCAGTTAGTGGAGTTTTCTTCTTCAATGTCAAGAGGCAGGAATCAAACTTTAGAAAGTCACCATTTTCCCAAGACTTTAAAAAAAAAAAAAACTAGCCTTGATCATGCACATGTTCTTGGAATGTTTGTGGGTTAGAAATGATGTTCTTCCACTAGATGGATTTATAGGCCAAAATGCAATCAAGTTTAGGAGCCACTGGCTCCAGGCTACAACTACAAATGAGGTTAATACAAATTTCCGAATCACATCTTCAGTCTCCAATACATTCTCTTCTATCTGCTTGGGGAGGCCCAACTTTGACACGCAAATGACTCCATATTCTTTGAGGCACTGTAATCTAAGGGACTCATCTTATTTTCTGAATTCTACAAGAACAAGGAAAGGTGCGCGGCCAGGCAAATATGTAAGGAAAAGAAAGGGGGGAAATTAAAAAAATATATATGTAAGGTGTTACATACCATGCAAAGAAACATGACTTTCACTTTACAGGGAGTTACAACAGGTTCTCAGGCAAGCTATTGATGAGACCAGATTTATTTCAGAAAGATAGTTCTGAAGATGACAATTTCTTCCAAGAATATATAAATTTAACACAATTAAAATAAAAATTTCAATAGGATTTTCTGAAAACTTGATAAAATATTTCTAAATTTTATTTGAAAAATAAATAATCCCTCTTTGTTGCTCAGATGTGGCCCTCTCTCTCTCTCTAACTAAGCCACCTCGGCAGGTGATCTCACTGCCCTCCCCCCTACGTGGGACCTGACTCCCAGGGGTGTAAATCTCCCTGGCAACGCAGGATATGACTCCCAGGGATGAATCCGGACCCAACATCATGGGATTGAGAACATCTTCTTGACCAAAAGGGGGATGCGAAATGAAACGAAATAAAGCTTCAGTGGCTGAGAGAATTCAAATGGAGTCAAGAGGTCACTCTGGTGGACATTCTTACGCACTAAATTGATAACACTTTTTAGGTTTTTAATGTATTGGAATAGCTAGAAGTAAATACCTGAAACTATCAAACTCCAACCCAGTGGCCTTGATTCTTGAAGACGATTGTATGACACTGTAGCTTACAAGGGGTGACAGTGTGATTTTGAAAACCTTGTGGATCGCACTCCCTTTATCCAGTATATGGATGGATGAGCAGAAAACGGGGGCAAAAAACTAAAGGAAAAACAGGGCGAGAGGAGGAGAACGATTTGGGTGTTCTTTTTTTCACTATTTTTTTTTATTCTTATTATCACTTTTTCTGGTACAAGGAAAATGTTAAAAAAATAGATCAGGGTGATGAATGAACAACTACATGATGGTAATGTGATCAACTGATTGTATATTTTGGATGCTTGTATGTGTGTGAATAAATCATAAATAAAAAAAGAAAAAGAAACAATAAAAGGAAAAAAAAACCAAAACAAAATGGGAGAAAAAAGTTAATATTCACTGTCCTTACCACCCCACCCAAAAAAAGAGCAAAGAGGAGGACTTGACCCATGAAATATTAAAACCTATTAGAAAGCTACTAGATTTTAAACAACAGAGCATTTTTTTTTTTTGCTAGAATTATAGCCAGATCGATGGAAATGAACAGAAAGTCCATAAACAGACCCAAAGTATATATAAAAATTTAGTATATAACAGAGTTGGCACTTCTACCTGGTTTGGGGAAGTAGAGAAATGTTGGTTTTAACTATGAATAATACCTAGAAAGCTGACTAACCGTCTTAGGAAAAAATGAAGTTTAGATCATTGTCTCATATCTCATGCCAAAAAATTTCCAAATGAATTAAGAACTTAATTATAAATCATAAAATCACAAAAATATTGAAAGAAATTACATGCAATCAAGAACTCCATTCCAAGGAATTTTTCTTTAAAAATATATAGAGAGAAAGTGAAACAGATAAATATAGAAAGAAGTTCAGCATAATATTATTTGTAAAAGCAAAATAACCTGAATGGCTATTAAGAGGAGATTGTTTAAAGAAATTGTAGGACATCCACATAGTGGAATAATATAAAGCAACAAAAGTGGTGCAGATATGTGTCTATTCATTTAGAAAAATAACCACAATCTATTCAATAAAAAGGCAGATTACCAAACTGAGTTATATTATGTTTGAACTTTTGCAAGAATAAAAATAAAACCAGGTTGTGCATGTGTGTGTATAATCATAGAAGAAAGTCTAGAAGGATAGACACTGAGTTTTCATTGCATGATAGGATTTCAGCTATTTAAAGATGAGAACACATTACTTTTGTAATGGAGATAAAACATAGAAGAATTTGTCTTTTGAAAAAGAAGTTAAGGTCTGGTAGTAGTTTGAAGGGGGGCAAGAGTAAGAAAGACTAAAGATGTTAAGCAGTTACTACAAAAGTCCTGGTGATAGCCAATGAGGAACTGAAGAGAGGCAAAGACAAAGAAGATGGGTATGGGGAAATATCTGGGTGGTAAAGCAGCAGGACTTGGTTGATCAGTGGAGTGTTTGTGATTGAGCTGTCAATTAGGGTTCCTGTTTACCTTGAGTAACTAAATGGATCATTAATAAAGACAGAGGATGCCACTGAGTTGTGGGTAGGGGAGGGGAGGGTAGGAGTAGGGTAGGTTTGGTGAGCAAGCCGATGGATCCACCTTTGGATGTGAACTGCAGGACATGATGGAAGAAGTCCCCTGTAGACAACTGGAAATATGGGCTGGAAATTGAGATTTGGAGTTGATTAATATAAAGATATTTGTTGAAACCATAAGCATGGTTTATCAAAACACCTATTAATTGTCCAGGGAAAATAATCACTGGGTCCACAATCCCACTAAATTCCATTTGCCAAATTACATGGGACTTTATTCTTGGAAATCTTGACCACCCAGGTCTCCTTTATCAATAGGACTCCCATTTTATCAAACTCTGGATGAAGCAACTTTAAATCCTTTATTGGCTTCCATTTCATTTAGAACAAAATCCAAAGTCTTGGCCATGATCTAGACAGATGCTATCTCTCTGACCTCATTTCCTGTCACTTTCTGCATTATTCATTCTATCTCTCCGTCCTGGGCTTCTTTCCAATCCTTGAACACACAGAGTACCTACCCATTTCAGGGCTTTGCACATGCTCTTCCCTTGGCCAGGAAGGTTCCTCCTGGCTTATCTCATGACTGGCTCCTTCTCATCATTCAGGTCTCAGTTCAAATGTCACCCCCGCCAAGGGAGCTTCCCTGAGCCCCGTTTCTGAAGAACCACCCTCCCCCCACCATCCTCTATCACATTACCTTTTCTAATATTCTTCAAATAACTTACCTCTATTCTGTTATTTTATTTGTTTAGCTGATTATTGTCAATCTTTCCTTCTACAATGTAAGCTCCAAAAGGACATGGACCCTGTCAATCCAGCACTAGTAACAAAGCTTAACACAAATATTTCAAATATTTGTGGAATGATATCAAGTGGAATGAATGAGAGACAGATGTTTATAGTAAGTAAAACTATATTCGTAATCAGAAGACCCAAATGCCATCTAACCTTGGCTGGATCTACTTCAATTTCCATTATCTCTAAAATACCTATCTTACCTATGTATTAGGGTTTTCATAAGGCTTGAGTCATTCACCCATTCATCCATCCATCCATTAATTCATTCACTTATCAACAAATATTTTCCAAGTACCTTCCATGTGCTAGCATTTTGCCAGTTACTGGGAAGAAAGCTATGAATAGGGAGTTTAGTCTAGCGGCTGAGAGCACCAAGTTTAAAGACACTTACAGACACTACAACTACAATCAAAAGGACCAAGCACAGAGCACTATAAAGGCACATAGGAGGGTCGCAGACTCCATCCTCATGGAATCAGGGAAGGGGTAATAGCAGAAATCAATGCAGCAAAGAAAAGACTGGGTAGGTGGGGGGGCAGAAAAGGGGGAAATGGTCCAGACAGAGAAAATAAATTCAGAGACCTAGAGGCAAACAAGGACAAGGCATAAAGAGGAACTGCATGACAATCAGTATGGCTGAGACTGGAAAAGAGGGAGTGATTACAAAATTCAAGGCTGGAGCTCTAAAGAGAATCCAGGTCATGATGGGCCTATGTGCCAAGATGGAAATCTTGAAGAACCACAGCAGAGCGAAAACAAAGGAGGCAGTGATGGTGCGGTTGTCAAATGGGGCATGCCAGAGATGAGTCTAGAAATAAGGAGATGTCCAGTCAGAGATGGTTTTCGATGCCCTGTTAAGGGGTTAGACTCCATGCATAGGGAGATGGGGAATTATTAAAGAATTTTCAGCTGGGCAATCACCACTCCAGCTACAGCCTGGAGGAAAAACTGGAGGGAGACTATATAAGAAACTCAGAGTTGCTCACTAAACCAAGTGAGAAGTAACAGTGGCTTGAGTTAAGAGTGATGGACCAAAGAGACAAGCTGAAGAGCTACTTAGGAGAGAGATTTGATGTGAATTGGTGATTCATTAGCTAAAGGGAGAGGAAGAGTAGAAGATCTCAAGGACAACTCCCAGGACTCAGACTTGACTACTTTGTATGATGCCATGTCATTCATTGGACTGGAAACCCCAGGAAGGGGAGCAGATTGAGAGAGAAAGATGAAATGTGAGATTCTGGATATGAACAGGCTCTTGAAAAACTGAAATTGCCAGCTGTCAAACCATGTTTCTGGGGGAACATCAACATGTTAAGGGATTCCACTGATAAATCTTTAATAATAATCTTTTCCTAACTTGGTAAAAAAAATAGTAATTAATGGATAGGATTTCCTTAAAACTAAGCTCTTCCCATATGATTTTTTTTTTTGGGGGGGGGGGCGACAATCCTTTTCTGCTTGTTTATAGCAACCTGACTGAAGACAATATTCTATGCTAAGTGATTGTCTGAAATTGGGCTCTGCAGGAAGCCTAGTCTGAAACAGAGTTTAGTGTGCAGGATGTTTATTAGGGAGTGGCCTTACAATCAACACCTATGGAAGGGAAATGGCAGCAGGGCTGTGCAGAGGCAGAAGTCAAGTGTAATACAGGCCCTGTGCAGTCTTGGACAAACCTACAGGAGCCCAGGAGCTCAAATGTCCCATGTTGGACCTTTACATTCCATCTTGTGGTGTTTTGAAACTCTTATGGAACCCAGAAGACCCATGATCTTTTAATCCAATCTAGTTGGGTAGAATCTTTTAATTGAGTGTTCTCATGGAGATGTGACTCACCCAACTGTGGGTGAGACCTTTGATTAAATTATTTCCATGGAGATGCAACCTGGCCCATTCCAGGTGAGTCTTAATTAGATCACTGGAGTCCTTTAAGAGAGTTCACAGACAGAAGGAGCTCAGAGAAGCTGAGAGAGACATTTAGGAGAGAAGCTAAGGGACGTAATCCAGAGTTTGTCCCTGGGAGAAGCCAAGAGCCAACACAGACTGAGACACTTGGAGACACTTGGAGATGCATACAGAAAGAGGTTTGGAGATGCTAAGCTAAGAGACGAAGCCCAGAGTTCGTCCTGGAGAAGCTAAGAGAGGAGCCCTAGATGCTTAGATGCACGTGAGCTGAGAGAGAAAAGCTAAGGGAGAGAAGCCCAGAGACATTTTGGAGAAAGCCAGTTTGAAACCAGAACCAGGGAACAAAGGACCAGCAGACACCAGCCAGGTGTCTTCCCAGCTGACAAAGGTGCTCCAGACGCCATCGGCCTTCCTTCAGTGAAGGTATCCTCATGTTTGATGCCTTAGTTTGGACACTTTTTATGGTCTCAGAACTGTAAATTTGTGACCTAATAAATCCCCTTTACAAAAACCAATCCATTTCTGGTATTTTGCATAATGGTAGCTTTAGCAAACTGGAACACATCTCCACCAATTGTTGGATGTGGGCCACCCCTGGAAGGGCACAATCTTGGACTTTTCTGCAGTGGAGGCTATCCCTGAATGGGCTGACAGCTCAAGGCTGCCTTGACTGCTCTCCCAGTAATGGTGTTCACTGAAGTGAGGCCAGAGCAGTTCACGTCCATGTCACAAAGCGATTTTAAGTTTGCTATTTCAAAATATCAAGACCCTCAGAGGACACCCTGATGGCCAGGAGCTATGCCATGCTGAGCAAGTTTGAGACCTTCTTCTTTCCTTACACTCTTTCTGCAAACATTGACTGAGTACCTTCTCTGTGTCAGGCAGCATTAGACACTGGCTCAGGGACCAACAACACAGACACAGCCTTTAGGGGAATTACAAAGTAATGGGGGAAACAGTTTTAAAAAAGAAAAACATAATCAACAATTAATGTACTTTTCCCTAGATCTAAGTGCTGTAGAAAACAAACAAAGTGAGTAACTGGAAAGAGAGTAAATAGGAGAAGTCTCATAAAAAGTGTCCAGGGAAAAGCTCCTAGCTGGCCATCTGAGAAGCAGATGAAGAATATTCAAGAAAAATGTAAAATCACACCGAGAGACCACTACATTCCTTTAAGAGTGGCTTAAAAAATTAAGAAAAGAAAAAATATTGAAAATACCAAGTGCTGACAATGACAAAGAGGCAGAACAACAGAAACTCTGATCCATTGCTGGTGGCAATGCAAAATAGTGCAGTTGTTTTGGAAGGTGATCTGGCAATTCCTTAGAAGGTTAAATATACAGTTACCATATGACCCAACAATTTCACTCTTAAAAATTGAGGACATATGTCTATACAAAAACTTGTACATGAACATTCACAGAAACATTATTCGCAAGAGCCAAGAAGTAGAAACAACCTAAATGTCCATCAACTGATTATCAGTAACAAAATGTGGTATATCCATAGATGGAATAATTTTTTGGCAAAAAAAAGAAATGAAATACTGATACATGCTACAACATGGATTAAACCTGAAAACATTTTGCTAAGTAAAAGAAACAAGACACAAAAGAACAAATTGTGTATGATTTCAATCATATGAAAAAAAAAAACAGAATAAGCAAATCCACAGAGACAGAGTAGACTAGTGGTTGCCTGAGACTAGAAATAGGGAATGACTGCTAATGTATATGGGGCTTCTATTTGGGGTGATGAAAATGGTCTAAAATGTATTGTGGTGATAGCTGCATAATTCTGTGAATATACTAAAAACCATTAAACTGTATGCTTTAAATGGGTGCAATGTAGGACATGTGAGTTATATATTAATAAGGTTGGTATAAAATAAATATCTGTTTTGGGATCACAAACATTGAGTCTGGGATCTAAGGGGAATTCACTACCTCCCATATATTATTTCATGGAAACTCGCCTACTCTACATACTCATAAACTTGGCCTTGGAAGGTCAGTACTTATCCATGTGGTTATCAGATACGGTAGTGAAAACACCAGATAAGAAAGCTCTTATTCCATCCCCAACTCTGCTGGTACTGGGTGAAGAGCCACTTCACCTTTCTGATTGCCCATCTAAAAGGTCACAGTGATAATATTCTGTTGATAGGTTGTGGTGGAGTTTGTTGTGGTGGAGATCAAAAAAGTAATACAAGTGCAAATTCTTTGTATAAAGGCCTATAGAAATACTAGTTCTCCTCCTCTGAGAAATCAGGTTTCCCACTCTTCTCGGAGATCCCAATGTTAAAGAAGACTTTGGCAAAGAGGATTCCAGACACAAGGAAGAGAAATCTTCCCTCACTACCTTCGTTCAATTGTTCCTTCTGGGCTCAACTTAAAGCAGGGAATCTTCATTATGTTCACAGTAAGTCTGAAATAACTGGTAGAGCCTGACTTCTAGGCCCCCTATACAACCTCAACAAGCCTTAACCTCAGTTGCTTACCCATAATGAAAGAGTATTGGAGGTGTAGGCTCTGAAGCCAGAGATACATTCATGTTGTGGCTATGTGATCACAATTCTTAACACTTCCTGTAACTCAATGTATTCATTTTCATGGCTGTGTAACAAATGACCAGAAATTTAGTAGATCTAAACTTCACAAGTTTATTCTCTCACAGATCTGGTGGTCAGAAGTACAAAGAGGCAGACTTTATAGCAGACACCCCTTTTAGAAAAGAGAATGAAGTGAAACTGTGATGTGGCTACCATTTTGGTTAAGATATACAAATACACTTTCTCTCTTTCAGCATAATCTCACTTCCTCTCTACCACAAAAAAAAAAAAAGAAAAAGAAAAGAAAAAGGAAAAAAAAAGGAAAAGCAAACTACTGAGAAGGCCCTTTTCTATGCTTCCCATTCAAGCCTGCCTGCCAAACCAATTAATACCTCTTGAATGTTATCTCCCTGCTATGTTAATGTTATGTTAATAAATGCAATTAAGATAACATTCAGGAGGTGTTAATTGGTTTGGCAGATGTACATGAATAAGAAGCACAGATATTTTGCTTTCCCCTATTTATGGAGGCAGGAAGTGACACAAAGTTGGACAAAAGGAAACTTAATTTGCCTCCAGTCTCCTTTGATACCACTTATGCCTTTTTCTGTTAGAAATATATGAGATTTTTATAAATGCTAATTTAGAGGGTATTAGAGAGATGAAATGATTGTCAAATGTTACAAAAACACTGAAATTGTCTTTTGTCCCAAGAATTAACCATATGGTGTTTATTCCCTTTAAAATGCTATGATATATATGTGTATATTTGTATATGTGTGTGTGTGTGTGTGTGTGTATGGTATATATATATATATGCATACACGCACTCTCTTAAATGTTTCTATAGCATACATGCAAATAAGCTCTCATGCTAATCTATGAAGCAGATTGTTCCAGAGAACTAACTTCAAGAATATTTTTGATGTAATTTGTTCTTTAATGCATTCCAGCAATTTAAGAGTTAATGTTTCTCTAATGACAACTTATGAGATGGTAGCTTTTAGTTTTGTGTCTGGCTATTATGCACGTGTACATATGCATAAAACAGTGTACTTTACTTTGCAAAACATAGTTTTCTCTGAAAGAAGCCTAAATTTATACACACTTGGAGCAAAGAGATGTAACACTGCCTTGCCTCAAGGATGCTGTGTTCATTTCTGGAACCTAGCATTGCCAGCATGTCACATACCTTTGGCAAGCTGAGTCTTCCCAAGACACACCTGTAACAAGAGTTCCATCAAGATTTGGGATCTGAGAGGATGTCAGAGCATAGACCCAGCCAGGTTCCATCCTGTCCCAGAGGGCAAATTTTTAGTGTGCTGTGAGCTAACTGGGGGGAATAAAGTGAGACATTATTCAAGATATTCCAATTAAAACAAATTGGAAGTACATTTTAAGGCACTTCAATGTTAAGACACCATCTTCTGTAAAATGCACCAGCTCTTTAATAAGCATATTCAAAGGGGAGGAAAAAGGATAATAAAGAGGAGGACCAGGAGGAAGAAAAAAGAGAGGAAGGAAGGGAAAGGATACATTAAATTTTAGACTTATTGCAAGATTGAAGTCCAATTTCAGAAATGTTAAAATGTACACCTGTAATTAAAGAATATTATGTATTACCTAGACAAAGCTAAGAGTAGGTAGCTAGAATACAGTCACTGCTTTGTTTCAAGTAGATTGTCTTGAGTCAGTATCCGTTGCATCATTCCAGAGAATTCACAATCCTTGTAAAGTATGTTTACATGTTTCCTTCCTACATGCTCATCTGCAGCACTTAACTGGATCTTTGTCACATTTCTCAATCTAGTTTCCTTGCATATTCAATACAGAATAATGAGACTGTTCCTAGTTTTTAACCCGTGGGTGCTGGCAATTTCTAAAGTGATAAAGGGTTACTGTAGCTCTCCAGTGACAATAAGCTGTGAACTGAAGCTTGTTATGAAGTCCCTCCTAATCTGCATGCACTTGGGTGTGCAAATGTATTTGGAATTTTTTCCAGTAAGATAGAATCATTATGGCTCAAATTCTTTAGGTTTTACAATCCCGGCTCCCCTCCAGGCTGAGAAAGTGGAGGAACCTTCCTAACACAGTGGCACTGACTCAGAGTTTGGGGACAGTCCACACTGGAGCTGTAGACTTCAGATGTCGCCGGGGTGGCAGTGAAGCCCTGACACAGATTCCGTGGACAATCTACTTCCAGACTATCCGGCTGTACCCCTTAGAGAAGTGTTTCTAACACTGGGCACCTCTATCCATACTGCCCTGAGAGCTCAGGTCTCCCGAAGAAGGGATCATGTAATAAAATCTCATTCCCGAAGCAGTGCCTTCTAGTCCAAGGGTCAGCAAACTCTGTCTTTAATACAAAACAAAACAAAACATACAGCTTATACTCACTTTTAAATTTTTCATGGGTAAAATTTTTGCATTCATATTCTGTAGCAGAGATAGCAAATCAATTTTATCTGAGTGATTGTTATCGGTTGTCTAAGACACTATGTGAAAAAATAATTCTGGCGATGGTAATTGTGATAATTGGAAGAGGTGTCGTTGGAACACACGCTGGGTATCCTTACTCTGTGGGTGAAATTGAGATGTGACTATCTAAATATTCACCAGACTATAACAGCAAACTGTAAAGCATTTGAATAGGGAAATCTTGGTCTTAAGAGCATTTGCCCTTTCCACTGCTAGCTGGAAGCAGATTTATACTGCAGTACATGTCTTTGTCAGTCCTTAATTTTCTCAGAAGAATGCCTATCTGACTCCCAACCTTGTTAATAAATAAGCAGTACACTGCACACAATTGAATCAACAACCTAGAACAGCTGCTTTTCCTGTCAGGAAGGAAAAACTAAAACTTAGTGATGTTCAATATTAGCAGGAACAAAATAAATATTTCTTGAATGAATAAATGAATCTCATTTGGTGATTTTATTTTATTTTTTTATTTTAAAAAAATCCATTTTTAGCATCATTTCTCCCTCCAATGTACTTTAGAAAACCAGCATTCCTTCCCTGAAGAGTCTGTGACCAAAAGCCTTAAGTCAGGTATTTGTGAAAGGAAGGCCTCTATGACATTCCAGTGGGGTTGCTTGATTTTTATTTCATTGATCACCGAATACTTGTGGCCCTTAATGCTGGATGTGTTTTTAAATTTTAACATGTATTTTTGGTTCTAACTATTCTTAACATCAAAACTGGGTCACTGGGTTGTGAGGTTTTTGGTTCGCTATAGTTTAATGCGTCCATTACAAATAAAGGCATTATTTTGCAAATGTCCCACTAGGTTCCATTGTTTTCAGAATGGCTGAAGGTTTTAAAGAGACCTTTGTGTAGAGAGATTAGACACTCTTCCCTGACAGACCCAGTCCCTATCACTCATAAACAAGGAAGCCAGTAAGGAGGCGTGAGTACACAATGTTAGGATTTCAGAGAAACATTTATTCCACTTAGTCTACCCCTGACCAAGGGAACGAATCACATATTAACACAAGCATACCCAAATGAGGTAATTCAGGAGAGTATAACAAGCAAGCCACTTTACCCCTTTCATGCTTGAGTCCTTCCTAACTAGCTCCCATAATTATCATTGCTTTCTATAGTCCTAAACCTTTAATTTCCCCCTATTATATAACCATTCCAACAGCACACACTATATTAGGTATCTGCATACTTTTCTAAAAGAATGAAAATCCCCATGGACAGGGGGGTAAGAGTTAGATCCTCTCATCCCAACTGAGTGTATCTGTGTGATTTCTAATCTGAGCCATATTGTTAACATTTAAAATTTTTATTTTCTAATCTACATATGGTAAAATTCACTTTTTTATTGACAGTTCTAAAATTCTGACAAATGCTTAGAGACTTTATAACCACCAACATAATCAAGACGCAGAACAGTTCTATTACCACCCCTCCCTCAAAATTCTCTCATGCTCCCTGATTTTAGCTAAACACTCCTTCATCCATAACTGTGGGAAAGTACTAGTCTGTTCTCCATCCCTATAGTTTCAGTTGATGTCGAACGTCAATTAAATGGAAACAGTATATATCCTTTTGAATCTGGCTTCTTTTACTTAGTGTAATGCATTTGAGATTCATCCATGTTATTGCATATATCAGTCTGTTTCTGTTCTTTTTATTGCTGAGTAGTGTTCCATTTCGTGGATATACCACAATTTGGTTATCCATTCACTCACTGAAGGACATTTGGATTACTTCTATTTGGGGTAATTATGAATAAAGCTGCTACAAACATTCTTGCAAGGTTTGTGGACATACATTTTCAATTCTCTAGAGTAAATACCCAGGAGTGGATCATAAAATAAGAGTATATTTAATTTTATAAAAAACTGCCAAATTGTTTTTCAGACTGGCTGTACCATTTTGTATTCCTGGAGCAACATATGATAAGCTTGTTGATGTGATCAATTACATTAATTGATTTTTGAATATTTTATCAGCTTTCCATGCCTGGAATAAAGCCTCCGTAGTTATGATGTATAATTCTTTTCATATATTGTTGGATTCTATTTGCTAACACTTTGTTGAGGATTTTTACACCTATGTTCATGAGAGGTATTATTTATAATTTTCCTTTCCTGTAATGTCTTTGGTTTTGGTATTAGGGTATGTGGAGACCCAGGGCCCGGGCTCCCCCTCCATAAGAGAGTAAGTTGCAACACGTAGTCACCTACGTGACTGGAACAGAAGTTAAAGGTCAACAGACCTCCTCAGGGAAGAAAGAATGTACAGATGGTATCGTAAACCACTTACCTTGTAAAGCATTTAAACTCCTCTCCCCTGATGTATATGTTGATAACAAATCTCCAGACATCTGCATCATGAGACCCTGCTGAAACTCTGTTCTCAGACTCTATGGACTACCTTTATCCTACACTCTTATAAGCTGCCCCTTTGCAGAGTACTACTTCCATTTTCTGTCATTCACCACCAGACACTCTCCTGTGCGTAAGTCCTAATAAAACTCATGTCTGACTCTGTGCCTGGCGTGTTCTTTGGTCTTGTGGCTACCCCAGCCTAAGCCCTCCAAGAGCTGGGTTGGAACAGGGTAATGCTGACCTTATGAGTTACGAATTGTTCCCCCTGCTTCTATTTTCTGGAAAAGATTACAGAGAATTGATAACATTTCTCCTTTAAATCTAGGTAGAATTCACCAGTGAGACCATCTGGTTGGTGCTTTCTGTTTTGAAAGATTATTAATTGTTGACTGAATTCCTTTAGTAGGTATAGGCCTATTCAGTTATATATTTCTCCTTGTCTTTTTTTTTAAATGCACTTTACATTTTTAAAGTATTTACCAAAGTGGTCCAATATGTAGTCTTTAAAAAAATTATTTTTTTAGAGCAGTTGTAGGTTTACAAAAATATCATGAAGAAAGTACAGAGTTCTCATATTCCCCCCAACACAGTTTTCCCTATCATTAATATTTGTATTAGCGTGCTAATTTTGTTACAACTGATGAAACAATATTATTATAGTTATATTATCAGCTATAGTCCATAGTTTATATTAGGGTTCACTCTTTGTATTGTACCATTCTATGGGTTTTTTTAAATTTTTATTCTGATAATTTGTGTCAGTTTTGGTGGATTGTACTCATCAAAGAATTTGCCCCTTTCATTTAATTTATCAAATCTGTGGGCATAGCGTTGTTCACAATATTTCTTTACTATCCTTTTAATATCCTTGGGGTCATATTCTTTTATTTTTAGTGCATTACTAAATTGGGTTTCTGGTAGATAGTGTATTTTTGGGTCTTATTTTTGTTTGGTTTTGTTTTTATCCTACCTGACAATCTTTGTCTTTTAATTGATGCATTTAGATGATTTACTTTTTTTAAACTTTATTTATTGAAAAATTAAGAAAACAAACAAAAACACACTTCAAACAAAACAAAGGATTAAGAAAAACAAACAACCTAAAATAATAACTTTGCTTCTAACATGTTCCTACCATACCCCAAGAAAATTAAGAAACCATAATGAAACAAAGGCATAAGAAAAACCAAATAACCTAAAATAATTACATTGAAGCTTATTTTTTAATGCAATGGCTTCTTATTATCTTTATAAAAAATTTCAAACAAAACAAAACAAAGGAATAAGAAAAACAAATAACCTAAAATAACTGCATTGCTTCCAATATATCCCTATTATACTCCAAGAAAATTAACAAACCCTAACAAAGAATAAGAAAAACAAATAATCTGAAATAACTACATTGTTTCCAACATGTTCCTACCATACCTCAAGAAAATTAACAAACCATAATCAAAGGCACAAGAGAAACCAAATAACAGAAAATAATTACAGTGAAGCTAATTTTTTAATGCAATAGCTTTTTTTTTTAGTTTATAAAAAAAAATTTTTTTTTAAATCAAACAAAACAAAACAAAGGAATAAGAAAAACAACCTAAAATGACTACATTAGATAATTTACTTTTTATGTAATTATTGATTTATTTGGATTTTGGTCTACCATTTTATTATTTGTTTTCTGTTTGTCCATCTTTTCTTTTTCTTCTTTTTTTTTTTCTTTTTGGTTCCTTTGTCTTCACTTCTCTGCCTTTTACAGGATTTAAAAAATATTTTAGTATTTTAATTTATGTGTTGGCTCATTTACTGTATCTCTTTGTATAAACAGTTTAGTGTTTGCCCTAGGAATTACAATATACATACCTAACTTATCACAGTTAACTTGAGCTAATACTTTACCACTTCAAGTGAAATGTAGAAATCTTACAACCATATAGGTTTCATTACCCTCCTTTTTGTTGTAATCATCATGTGTATATCTACTTAGACTGACAACTCTATCAGACAATATTATGTATTTTGCCTTCAAAATTCATATGTATTTTAAAGAATTTAAGAGAAGGAAAATATTCTATATACTCACCTAGCTATTTACCATTTGTGTTACTCTTTCTTCATTCCTGCAGTTCCAAGTTTCCCTCCAGTACAGTTTCTCTTCTGTCCAAAGAATCTTCCTTTAGTATTTCTTTTAGAGCAGGTCTTCCAGCAACAAATTCTCTTAGTTTTCCTTTCCCTAAAAATGTCTTTAATCCACCATCATTCTAGAAAGATATTTTTGCTGGGTAAAGAATTCTGAATAGACAATACTTTTCTTTCAGCACTTTAAAATTATCATTCTACTACCTTCTGGCCTCCATGTTTTCCGATGAAGAAGGCATTCAAATTGTTATTTCCTTGTATTCAATGCATCATTTTTCTCTGACTGCTTTCACAATTCTTCCTAAAACTTACCTTTGGTTTTGAGCAGCTTGATCGACATGTCTTGGTATGGCTTTCTAGGAATTTACCCTGCTTAAGGCTTGCTGAGCTTTTTCAATCTGTAAATTTATGTCTTTCACCAAATTTGTGAAGTTTTCAGTCATTACATATCTCAAATATTTTTGTCTCCTTCAGTGACTACAATGATCCAAATATTAGACCTTTTGATAAAATCTCACAGGTCTGTGGGATTCTGTTTATTTTTTTTTTCAGTCTGTTTCTTCATACTTATTGGTTCCTGGAAGCCCCTCTTCCTGGTCCTTTGGCTAAAAAGCTAGGGTTTCCGTCAGACATTTAGTTCCCTCCCTTGCACCATGGTGCAGTTTGGTGCCAGTGGGTCTTCTTTTTAAGGAAAATTCCAAGAAGAAAAGAGGGAAAATGATAATGGGCACTCTTCCCATGCTCTTCAGATCGCAGGAACACTTTTTCCAAGGTTCTTTGACCAGAGTGAAGGCTTTTCTCTCAGGAATTGAGGTGCCCACGGGCCGTCACTTCCACCACCACCATCACCTCCACTGCTGCCACATTTGGCAGTGCAGCTTAACGACCAGGGCCTGCCTTAAGACAAAGCCAGGAGACAGAAAAGAGGAAACACCCCCAAAAGTGTGGGATTTCCCCCAAATTTCCCATCTTGCACAGGTTCCTTTTTCTGAGCTTCTGGCCAGGAAGAAAGTGTTTCTTACAGGGTCATTGCTGTCCATGCCTGCTGTGCCTGTGAATTTCCAGGATTAGGGCCACTGTCAAGTCAAAGTCAAAGTAGATACAAGAGAAGAAGAAGAAAAAAAGGAAACCCACTGCCTTTGGTCATTCTTCAAGTTTCGACTTCCTTCCCCAATTTCCCTGCTATGGTTATTTTTCAGCATCCTCAGATAGTTGTTTTATATATTCTATCCATGGTTTTCACCTGTGATCAGTGAGAAAGATAGGGCATAGTGGATCTATTCCATCTTAGTCAGAACCAGAACCCATATTGTCACTCTTTTCTCCATATTTCTGACCTTACCTAGGCTGCCAAGTCCCCAAGCACTATTGCAAGAAGGCTAGAGCTCACTGCTCTGAACCAATGAAGAGCCTAGTACCAATTACTTGGCTATTGGTTTATCTAATTTGCAACCTTTTGTGTTAACCTTAATTCATTTGCTCATACTTAAATGCAAAAATCCCAAAGCATAACAAACATTTCTACAGAAGCCCAAGTGACTGAATGCAACGTACCGAATACTCCTTGTACCTGAATACTAAAGTCCATTGTAGCTCAGCTCATTTGGCCGACACTGCTAAGATCCTTAGTTTAGGCATGTTTTTCAACAGTGAAGTTAGGAATGCTAACTCTGTAATCCACTATTTTCTAGCAACAACGTTTTCTGGTCATTTATATCAGACTCTGATTCATAGAGTAAGAGCTAAAAGTGAGGTATCCCTCCAGTCCAACAGATGGAGAAACAAGCCACAAAGGTGACATGGTCCACCGAAACTTACCCAAATAGTCAGTTTAATGGAGCCACATCCGGCACTTCCTAATTTCTTCCAAGCTCTTCTTTTTATACCCTTCTTTCTTCAGTGAGACATGCCTTTGGTGGAATGTTGCAATGTCCTTTCCTGCCTTGTGCTTTTGGTAGGGGTTCTATTTCTAAAAATTAAATCTCCTACCTTGTCTTTGAGATCTTGACTTTTCACTTTGGTTTCCACCAAATTATGTTTATATGGCACCAAATGTTTCTTAAAAATTTATGGTTAAATGAACATACTAGAATTTGTGACTAAATTATTTCAGATATCAGTAACGGATATTTGCAAGAAGATGTCTCCATGCTTTTAAAACCCTTTGCCAACTTAAATAGCTATGACCATTATACCCAAAGGTTAGTTTTTCTGAATTTTTCTCAGGCATCATACAAAGCTCTTCGCATTTTCTTTACAGCCAGTGAATGAACAGTTTAATTGAGTGAACATAGTTTGTTCAAATAGCAAATTTTCTATGAATAATAATTCACAGTATACTTTTGGGGTTGCAAAGGGCATTTACCATTATTATCTCTTCTGAGCCTAATAACAATGCTATGATAGGCAGGGCACATTATGTATCTCAATTATGGAAATTAAGAAAATGAAGCTCAGAATGCTTAAGAAATCTGCCCCAATCAATGAATGAGCCATGTCCCAATCCTGATCTTCAGACCACAAAACCCATACTCTTTCCATTCCATTGCACTGTCCTCCTGTCCTTTTAAAAGTTCTATTCTCTGGATTCTATCCTTCTTACCTTGTCAATGATTTAATGTTACTCTGTTCTCTTTCTTACACTCTCAATCTCTTTCCTACTGAATCATCTCTAATTCTATAAACACATGCTCTAACATATTCCATTTTATAGAGAAAAAAATACTTTACTGACTCCACATTCCACTCCACCCCTCTGCTCTTCTTCCAAGCAAAGCCTACATGTGCTATCACATCCTTATCCATCCACTCTAATACTCTCCAATCTGGGTTCTCCCCCAACACTTAATTGAAACTTGTGTTGTAAACTTCACCAATGACTTCCATCTTGACCAATTCCAAAGAGGAGCTCTCTGTCCTCATCTTATTCAAGCTTTCAGCAAAATTCCACACAGTTAACCAACCACTTTCCTTTGGAAAACACATTTCTCTCTGTTTAAATGATATCATGATCTCTTGATTTTCTTCCTATGTCTTTGGGTACACTTTATCAGTGCCTTTGCTGGCCCTTCCTTTAATCAACAGTTAATGCTGGAGTATCCTAGGGCCTGTCCTGGGTCTCTTCCTTTACCTAATGAAACTCTTTCCTTTGGCGATTTTACTAAATCCCATAATGTCAAGTACTATTTATCCACTGAGGACTCTCCAAAATATCATATTTCTTGGGGTTTTTCTTTTTCCCTTTTTTCTTTCATTTCTTTTTTGCAATTTAACATCTTTGAAACCAAGTAGTGTCTTACAAGTAATGGAATCTTTCAACTGTTGTTGGCCAGGATACAGTTGTACCACAGTTTTCACTGACTGAGAATGTGTAAACTTGATTGTTATTTGGAAAGGCATGACTAATCAACACAATCCTTCAAAATTTCAGTGAGGACGGAGTATAAGTCCCGGCTACTGCCTGAAAATCTTTATTCACATACTCATCACCAACATCAAAATTTACAGAATGGGTGTTAAGGTCTTAGAAAAAATTCCCAGAGACAATAATAGGATACTGTTTTAGTTTCCTAGACTGCTCAAAGCAAACACCATAAATTTATGGGAATTTATTCACTCATTTTTGAGGCCAGGAAAATGTCCAAATAAAGGTATCATCGAGGCGATGCTTTCTTCCTAAAGACCTGTTACTGGAAACCTTTGCCTCTCTGTCACATGACAATGTCTGTTGATCTCTCCCTTCTTTTCCAGATTTTGTTGATTTTGGCTTTTTGCTTCTGTGACTTTCTCTCTGCTTTGATTTCATTTGCTCATAAGACTCCAGTAAAAGAATTAAGATTCATCTTGATTGTTGAGGTGGGCTACACCTTAACTCAAGTAACCTCATCAAATGGTCCTACTTATAATTGGTTCACACCCACAGGAATGGATAAACCTTCTAAACATGTTTTTCTGGGGTACATACAGTTCCAAACCATTGTAAGTACTCTTTGAAGAAATGCTGCATCACTGATGCTCTGAAAGCATGTTCTAGTTTGCTAATGCTGCGGAATGCAAAACACCAGAGATGGACTGGCTTTTATAAAAAGGGGGTTTATTTGGCTACACAGTTACAGTCTTAAGGCCATAAAGTGTCCAAGGTAACACATCAGTAATCGGGTACCTTCACTGGAGGATGGCCAATGGCGTCTGGAAAACCTCTGTTAGCTGGGAAGGCACGTGGCTGGCGTCTGCTCCAAAGTTCTGGTTTCAAAATGGCTTTCTCCCAGGACGTTCCTCTCTAGCAAGCTTGCTCCTCTTCAAAATGTCACTCACAGCTGCACTCCGTTTCCTCTCCTTGAGCCAGCTCATTTATATGGCTCCACTGATCAAGGCCCACCCTGAATGAGCAGGACCACGCCTCCATGGAAATATCCCATCAGTTATCATCTACAGTTGGGTGGGGCGCATCTCGATGCAAACAACCTAATTCAAACGTTCCAACTTAATCCCCACTATTCTGTCTGCCCCACAAGATTGCATCAAAGAATATGGCTTTTTCTGGGGGACATAATACATTCAAACTGGCACAAAGCACATCGGATAATATCGTATAAACCACAGACGTCAATGACTCTGAGCCAAAAAATTATTCAGAATATTTGAACTCAATGGAAGAAGCTTTAGAAATCTTAACTAATTTATTCAGCTTACATTTTCCATTTTATATTTATAAGAGTGATATATGATAAAAATTTAAGCCTAAATTCTAGAAAACTTTTTTCAATAGTTATAAAATGAAAATTCCAGATGAAAAGAAAGCCCTGTCATAGCTTAATTACAGCATTTCCTTTCCTTCTTAAAGATACATAAAATATTGGTATGTCGCACAATGAATGTGATCTTAGATTCAATGGTATATGCTATATCTCTATCTTTGACCCCTCCGCTGAGCTCTGAATTTGCATATCATGTTACCAACTCGATATATCCACCTAGTGATCTAAAAGGCAGTTTAAACTTAAATCTAAAACAGAACTCTTATCACAGGTTTCTGCATCTCAATTACCATTCAACCAGCTGTGCAGGTCTAAAACTTTGGTGTCATCCTTTATTCCTCTATTGCCCTCACACCCCATATGCAATCCATCAGCAAACCAGCTCCAACTACGAAACATACCTAGAATGAGTCTACTTCTCTCCTCTGAATTCCTGACTCCCTAATCCAGGTAACCATCATCCTCACCTGCACTGTAGTCACCGTCTCCTTCCACTTGGTCCCCATACACACCATTTCTCCCTCAGCAGCCAGAGTGGTTTGCTGCTGCTGCTGCTGCTGTTGTTGTTCTTGTTAAGTAAGGATTTTGGTGGAAACTAGAGCTGTGTTTGTTTCTAAAACTTTGAAATATTTTGGATCACCCTGTGTAAGTATCTCTTATTTTATTCCCTTCCCTAAGCCCAAGCTAAGCCCTTCTTAAATTTGGTGTCTGTATAGTTAGGGTTCTCTAGGGAAACAGAACCAACAAGAGATATCTGTAAATATAAGATTTTATAAAAGTGTCTCACGCAACTGTGGGGATGCACAAGTCCAAATTCCATAGGGCAGGCAGCAAGGGGGCAACTCCGATGAAGGTGTTCAATGAACTCCTCAGGAAATGCTTCGCTGGCTAGATGAAGAAGAATTGATGGTTCTCTCTCTTTCCCCCTTAAAAGTCTTCAGCTGATTAGATTAAATCCAACTGATTGAATTCTCTCATTGCAGAAGACAAACCCTTCACTGACAAAATCAGTCACAGGTGCAGTCAATTGACTGATGATTTAATAAACTAGCCTTCTGGTTTATTACCAGCCACAAATGTCCTTGCAGTAATGGTTAGGCCAGTGCTTGCTTGACCAAACACCTGGGCTCCATCATCTGGCCAAGCTGACAAATGAACCTAACCACCATAGTGTCCATCACCTCCAAGCATGTTTTCCCACTTTTACCTGCATGTGTGTATACATATATGCCTAAATAGATTTAGATATAAAGAGAGATATAGATATTTTGTAGTAAAAGACGATCTAAGTGTAATATATTTACCTCAACCAGTGAAACTGAAGGAAGTTGCTGTGAGTGATTTGCCATTTAGTATCTGTGCCTTCCTCAACAGAAAACTCTAATTTTATTAATCACGTTTCCAAAAGCTACTATATCTAAACTATTTTTTTAAACAATCTGTATATGAGTCTAAATTACAAAGTAGTGAAATCACCTCCGAGATTTATCATGTGGTTTCACACAGTATGATGGAAATATTGATTACATAGTTTTTATTTTCTTCATCTTTATGTCCAGATCCCTTAAATCTCTTCTATCTGAAACAAGCAGTCAGCAATTGGAAAAATTAAAGCTTAAAATAGCTTTTGAGATCAAGACAAGAACTTTATCTCCCAGCTTTCAAATAAAAAACAAATTTATTTTTAAGAAGAAAATCCTTTATTTAAAATTACATAGAGAAGAAAATGTTATTTTTCAAAGCCTTTTGACTTGTCAAGTTTAGTGTAATGAAAAAAAAAAATTTCCATCCTTATGTGGCACTGGAGTCATCAAATTTCCATTTTATAGTCAATTGGATAAATTTTCTTTCATCCTGCCTCACAGAATTTTGTCCTTTTGAAGCAGGCAAACAACTCAGCCTCAGCAATATTGTCTCCCATTTAACAATCTATTTCAGTCTGATTCTTGGCAGTTAACAATGACCTCGAGCTGCTGACACATTTTCAGGGTATGTGTGGCTGTGTATGAAATGTTGATATTTTTCTACACTGCTCTCCCCTTTGATCATCAACCTTGTCTTGTCTCCTACTCTTCCTTGCAGCTCTAATTGTTTTTCCTTCTTTGAAACCATCTGAAAAAAGAAGGTTCTAGGAGAATATTCTCCCTTTGCAGTCCTTGCCGGTAGTTTAGAAGAAAAGCTAGAATCCATGATTTTTATTTAAAATCTTCCAATTTTTAAACATTGACAACTAATTTTTTATTAAAGTTTTTATTCTAAAAACACATATTCAACTCATTGTAACTCACCGTAACCACTTTCGAGTATACAATTCAGTGGCATTAATTACATTCACAATATTGAATGTGCTACCATCATCATCACTCATCACCCAAACTTCTTCATCGCCTCAAACAGAAACTCTGTACTTAAGCAAAAGCTCCCTATTCCTCTCACCCTCTAATCCCTGCAAACCTGTAATATACTTAATCTGTCTCTATGAATTTGCTTCTACTGGATATTTCACATAAGCGAAATCATACAGTATTTGTCTTTTTGTGTCTGCCTTATTTCACTCAACATGATGTCTTCAAGGTTCATCCATATTGTAGCATGCATCAGAACTTTATTCCTTTTTACAATCAAATAGTATTTCATTGTATATATATACCACATTTTATATATATGTATATATATACCACATCTGTTGATGAACTGATAATGAATACATAAAGTAAACAGAGACTGATTGAGGCAGGGGTAATAAAGCCTGGCCTCCCCACTCCAATTTGGAAAAACTCTGAAAGGCCATTCTAGCTCCAGAGTTCAACATGGCATGGGATGAAGAAGTTCTTGGAGGTGCATCTGAGCTTGATGTCTCCCTCAGCTCATTCCTGTTTCCTTTCCCTCCCTTCACAGGTGATGATCCCAAAGGCACTCCTGAATAAATAGCTTGTACACCAAACTCCATCTCAGAATCTGCTTCCTGTGGCATGCCACCTGCAACACAGTGCTTGAATTCATGGGGCAATCTGTACAAGAAGCCCGGTAGACATATCATTTCAATACCATGGGATAATAGGGTAGACATATGTGCCAGTTTGAATGTATTGTGTCCCCCAAATGCCATTATCTTTGTGGTCTTGTGGGACAGACGTTTTGGTGCTGGTTAGATTTGCTTGGAATGTGCCCCACCCAGCTGTGGGTGGTGACTTCGGTGGGATACTCCTATGGAGGTGTGACCCCACCCATTCAGGGTGGGCCTTGATCAGTGGAGCCATATAAAACATGCTGACTCAAAGAGACTGGAGGGAGTGCAGCTGTGAGTGACGTTTTTAAGAGGAGCAAGCTTGCTAGAGAGGAACATCCCAGGAGAAAGCCATTTTGAAACCAGAACTTTAGAGCAGACGCCAGCCATGTGCCTTCGCAGCTAACAGAGGTTTTCCAGACGCCTTGGCCATCTCCAGTGAAGGTACCCGATTACCGATGTGTTACCTTGGAAGTTTTGTGGCCTTAAGACTGTAACTGTGTAGTGAAATAAACCCCCATTTTATAAAAGCCTATCCATCTCTGGTGTTTTGCATTCTGCAGCATTAGCAAACTAGAACAGATTTTGGTACCAGAGAAGTGGGGTGCTTTTGCTGCTGAGTTTGCAAATACCAAACATGTTGGAACGGCTTTTTAAATGGATAAGGGGAAGATTCTGGAAGAATTGGGATGAGCTTGATAGAAAAGGCCAAAACTGCTTTAAAGAGACTGTTTGTGGAAATATGGACTCTAAAGATACTTCTGATGAGGTCTTGAACAGAAATGATGAATGTGTTGTTGCAAACTGGAAAAAAGGCGAACCTTGTTTTAAAGTGGCAGAGAATTTGGCAAAATTGAGTCCTGGTGTCAGATGGAAGGAAGAATTTAAAAGTGACAAACTGGAATACTTAGCTGAGGAGATCTCCAGACTACCTGTGGAGGATATACCCTGGCTTCTCCTTGCAGCTTATAGTAAAATGCGAGCGGAGAGAGATAAACTTAGAACTGAACTCTTGGGTTCAAAGAAACCAGAAGTTGATGGCTTGGAAAATTACAGGCTTCCAGGGGGTGGAATCCCAGAAGCTACAGGCCAACATGAGGATGTAACCAAACATGGAACCCAGCTGCCATTTCAGTACAAGCCAAGATTGGAAAAGGAGTTAAGCAGAAAGGATTTGTGGAAAGTCCTATTGTCTGATGGCTTTGACCCCTGCATGCTTCATGCAAAGCCAACAGAATTTTTGCGAGATCTTTACAGACAGAGCCATTGCCAGTCTGGACTGGAGGAGACAGACAAGGAAAAAATTAAAGGAAAAATCTCTTCAAAGACAGAGCCATGGAGGTTGAGGTCTGGAGTCAAGAGGTCTCGGGCTGGGAGAGCGGAGCAGCCCACATGCATGGGAAGGGTGAGTTTGCCCTGGAGGTCGAGGGCGGGCATTCCACCTCGATGCTCTGGAAGAGTTTTGCCACCTCAGGTCCCAAAGAGGTTGGAGCACATTCCCAGGGAATTGGGGAGAGCCTGGCTGCCACCACACTGTTCTGAAGGGGTTGAGAGTGTGCCCCAGAGATGGAAGGGAATCTGGGAGTTGCCCCGATGTTTGAGGAGGGTGGGGCCGAGAAGGTGGTCTCCCCAATGTGTGGGTATGTTGGAGCACTCACCCAAGCATTTGGAGAGGAAAGGGCTGCCGAAAAGGCCCTTAGGAAGGGTTAGGCTCCCGCTCTCTCAAGCCCCAAGGACGCAACGTTGTTCTGTTAATGACTGTCTGACTTTGAAATCTAATGGAGTTTGTCCTGCAGGTTTTAGGAACTGTTTTGGTCCTGTTATGCTTTCTCCTTATGGCAATGGAAATGTTTATCCTATGAATGTCCCTCCTTTGTATATTGGAAGCATATAACTTGTTCTAAGTCCACAGATCCAAAGCTAAAGGAGAATTGTGCCTTAGGACCCACCACGCCTGTAATTGATTTTGATGGGATCTTGTACTTAACTTTTGTTACTGAAATGGTTTAAGTTTTTGTGATATTGTGATGAAATGAATGTATCTTGTATTTGGAAAGATAATGTCATTTTGGGGTCCAGGGGGTGGAATGTGCCGGTTTGAATGTATTGTGTCCCCCAAATGCCATTATCTTTGTGGTCTTGTGGGACAGACGTTTTGGTGCTGGTTAGATTTGCTTGGAATGTGCCCCACCCAGCTGTGGGTGGTGACTTCGGTGGGATACTCCTATGGAGGTGTGACCCCACCCATTCAGGGTGGGCCTTGATCAGTGGAGCCATATAAAACATGCTGACTCAAAGAGACTGGAGGGAGTGTAGCTGTGAGTGACATTTTTAAGAGCAGCAAGCTTGCTAGAGAGGAACATCCTGGGAGAAAGCCATTTTGAAACCAGAACTTTAGAGCAGACGCCAGCCATGTGCCTTCGCAGCTAACAGAGGTTTTCCGGACGCCTTGGCCATCTCCAGTGAAGGTACCCGATTACTGATGTGTTACCTTGGACGTTTTGTGGCCTTAAGACTGTAACTGTGTAGTGAAATAAACCCCCATTTTATAAAAGCCTATCCATCTCTGGTGTTTTGCATTCTGCAGCATTAGCAAACTAGAACAACATACAAGCAAAAGGCTATGGGGACGGAGAAGAAGAGCATCTAGCTCAGCCAGGAGGCTCAAGATGAGTCTTCTAGAGCAGATGATCTTCAGATGACCTCTGAAGGTTTATTAGGCAATAACCAGAAAAAAGGGGAGAATGAGTATTCCAAGTAAAGGAAACATTAAACCAAACACTAAAAGCAAACAACACTGCAGAAGCAGATGGTGCAATGAGAAGGTGGCACTGGTAGGAGTGAGTGTCTTCCAGGTGCAACAACGCATGCACCTGCCCATCTGGCCCACAGAGTGACTTCTCAAGACTGATATTGCTTCAGAAAGAAGCCAGGAGGCAGATGAAAGAAAGAGAAAGAAAGAATGGCTGCTCCCAGATTCCATCTCACTGTGAACCAGTGACATGGAAATTGTGCAGAGGCTCAATTCAGGGACCATTATGGGTAGGGCTTCAATTCAGGCAAGGTGTGGAGGCTGGAATTGGCCCGGTAGCGTCAGTAGGGATTGGTTTGGGGGCCACATCTGGATGCACTGTCAGCTCTCTGTAGACCAGGATTTAAAAAACTCTGCATATAAGTGTTGTATTAATGTACAATAGATGGAAAATTCTGGAAAAGAGAACAGATAAGGAAAACTTGTTCTACTAATGTTATAATGCATTTGAAGCTAAACAAAGTGAATCTATGTTTCTGGCCCCCAAATATTAATAATTTAGAATAGAATGGAAAGTTTGGAAATTGATACAGAAAGAAATAAAGGTGGCTTTTCGACCGTTAAATAAAAAGAAGAAAAAAAAGAAAAGAAAAAGAAAAAAAAGAAAAACAGTTACCCAGGGAACAGGTACTAACAGAATTTGATACTAACAGAGTTTAAAATGTAAATTGGGGATTGACATGAAAGAAAGTTGGAGAGGAAATTTCTAACTTAAGAGATTGGTCTTGATCCAGTAGATAATTGGAATTGAAGATTTTCTTCTAACTCTGAATATCTGTTCTCTCCTCCAACATGTTTTACATTTTGGCCCTTTGTGGAGCCTATTTTCTTTCCATAGACATGGCTTGAGAAACCTCACTTACTTTTATCATAATTCAAGATCCAGACACGAACATCCAACTCAACACTTCCACCTGAATTGACCCCAGGCACCACAAACTCAGTGTATCGCAACTGGGTTCACTACCTGACCCTCCCACATCTCAGCTTTCTGAATTCCCTCCCCTGATAATATTAGCAATATCCACCCAATTGCCCAAGCCAGAGTCCCAGGCATCGGCCTTGATTCCTTTCTCTCCCTCACCCAAATCCTTCAATGTGTCCTAAATATATTTTGAATTACTCCATATCCACTGCTAATGCCTTAGTTCAGCAAAGTTCTTACTAACTGGCTGTTCTGCCTCCAGTCTTGCCCCCTACAAGTTCATTTGCCAAACAGTAATCCTTCCAAAACACAAACCTGATCATTCCAAGCTTCAGCTTAAAGTCATTCAGTGGCTCCTCATTGTTGGAGATTTAATCATATCCCCCCAAGAAAAGGCATGTTCAGGTCCCAATCCCTGGTCTTGAGGTTGTGAACCCATCTGTAAATAGGAATTTGAAGATCTTATTAGTTAAGGTGTGCACAGACTGAATGAGGGTGGGTCTCAATACAATACGGCCGAAGACCTTACAAAGAGAATTGGACATGGAAGAGATGAGGCACAAGGAGCAGCAAGAAGCTAGAAGTCAGTGGAACCTGGAAGAAAAAGGAGAGGACGCTGCCATGTGCATTGCTATGAGATGGAAAAGCCAAGGACCAAGGATCACTGGCAGCCAGAGCCAGAACACCACAATCCTGATGGAGAAAGTGTCACCTTGCTGATGCCTCGCCTTTGGACTTCTCTTGGTTCAAAACCATGAGCCAATAAACTCCTATTGCTTAAGACAACCTATTGTATGATACTTGTTTTAGGAGCTAGGAAACTAAACAATATATCTCATCCTCTGTTTCTCTGTAGAACCCTAACATATGCTCTCTCTTACTTCCAGAAGTTGGAAATATCATAATCTAAATTATCTTTCCTGCCTGTCTCTACTGTCGTTCATTCTACCTGGTTAGCCCATGTTAGTCCTTCAGGGTTAAACATAGGTATTACTTTCTCCAGGGAGTTTTCTCTGACACCTTTACTTCTTCCATAGGCTAAGTACCTTATTTATAATTCTATCACTGCACCTATCAATCTATACTTACCTCTCTTTATCACAAGATTACAAAGGAAGGAAACATGTCTTATTAATTTCTGAATTACCAACATTTAGCATAACATTTAGCATAATAATAGTTACTAAATTTTCTAAATAAGTGAATGAATTAAACAGGTTTGATTTCTAAACATTCACTCTTTCAGCAATGCAGGTCCTAGCTTCAAGAGAGAGAGGATAATTAGAAAGATTACAAGAGGTATTATGACCTGGGTCACAAAACTGGAAATAGAAATGGAGAAAAAAGCAGCTAAATGGAAAAATACCTTGGAGGTAAAATCAACAGAATTGGTGATTGGATGCTGTGGTGAGGGGAAGTGTGTGGTCTGAAATGATTCTAGGAATTCTACTTGAGCACAGGGATAACAGTACATTAACTATGATACATGATAAAGGAGCAGGTTGAATAGGGAGGGCATAAAACTGATGAGAGTGATAACTTCATTCAAGACACGTGGAGCGTGAGGAGCCCATGAGAGACCCAGGTGGAGTTATTGGGAAATCAGCATATGGGGAGAGTGAAGGAGTAGAAACCATAAATGAGTTAGCTGGGAGAAACAGCTGATATTAACGGGAGGTCAAGCACAGTGTCCTGGGACCACCAACTTTGTTTAGATTGTGCTGGATCTCTTCCTTTTGCCCGGCCAGATTCACACTCCACCTGCCCCAGGAGATTGACCCATATGGATTACACCAGTGGCCTTCCTTGTTCCTGGCTTTTGTTTGTATTTAGTTAATGGGGGAGACCAGCAGGTGATAGAAGTGATAGAAGTGAGTGAAGCTGGGATATTTATTCCCAAGAGTGCTCCCTGCTTGATCTCTCTACCAAATGTCATAGCTTCTTTCAGGAAGACCTCTTCATACAACTACTCTCAGGTTCTGGTAACTGGATCTTGTCCCATCAGGCCAAGGGGAGGTAATGAAGCCCCAGTGTTACCAGCCTGGGGTTCCCTCCCAATCCTTCTTGCTTTTCCTAAATCACCATACTTTTTAAATAAATAGCCCCTTTATTAAACTTTCTGCAATTACCCAGAAATTGCCATCTCTTTCCTCCTGAAACCCTGGGTGATACACAGAGAATGATAAGAAAGAAAAGACAGGCAAACTAATCTGATAAATGAACTCTACTAAAGTTCAACTCAGTGAATTACCTTTCCAAAAGAGTCTTCTCTGACAATTGAAGGAATAACTCCAGTAGTGGAAATTAAAAGCACTCACGATAAACAAGAAAGTGGCTAGAATGACTCTAATGGGAAATTAACTTGTGATTAAATTCTAAGGAGCACCTTCCAAAGGTATACACAAATGTACGTGTGAGTCACTTGTGGGTTCTGTGGTGACAGAGTCACACATTATGATAACATTGTAAGAGATAGTAATGCCAGGGGCTACAAATAGCTGGGTATAAAATCTGGCAGGTGGAGGAGGGAATGGGTATAAAAGGATTGCACGACAGTCAACTCAACAGGTACAACAGGTTGGCATCCAAATAGGGAAAAGAAATGCAGGAACAGTAGAGGAAACCCACGTCTACTCCATGGAACCACAAATAAATAGTATTTATGTATTCTGTTGTATTAATGGTGGTATTTTATTACCCACATATATGACCTCAACATCATTTTTGAATACATTAAAGCTGGTCAGCAGCCTTTTGTTAGCCTCTTCAAATCATACAACATAGGCCACAATCAACTCTGCCCCAGTTCTGTGATATCTCCTTCCATGTCTGTTATCTTTGGGTCCTTTTTACTGGTCACAGTTTATGATTCACTTTCCAAATGAGCCCTCTAAACCAGCTCCAACTGACTCAAGGCAGCTCTTATAAATAGCTACACCTCCTCAGGATCTTTATATTGTGATTTTATTGAAAGTGGACAGATGGCAAATTGAATTTGTTTTTCTGTGACTTAGCCAATCAACCCTGCCAAAATGCAGGGGGAAAAATAGTGGGGGCCACTTAAGAACAATTAAAAGGCAACATGCTTAGAGAGAGACCTATTAGTAATGCAAATATGAAATACTTTTAAGTGTTATTAAGGTTACGAGAACTTCGTGTTAATCAGACCATTAGAACGCTGCACTGACTTTGTAAGAAAGGTAGGAGATCTAGGCCTGCTTATCTCAAGTCAACCAATTTAAATCAAATTGAACAGAAATCTCAACTTGCAAATAACCCTCTCTTCTGACTTGCTTTTCAACTGGCTAACCTCTTGTACCATATACCTGATAATGTCACTTGTTTGCTCCTTCAACAGACATAAATCGAGCACCCGTCACTGCCAGGCAACATCGCAGCCCCAAAGACGAAAGCATTTTGGTTGCTCCTCCTAAGGAATTCACAAGAAGCCTGTCCTTGAAGACTGACTTCATGACATAGTCATTATCATCCAGTTCTCTGGAACCAAAATCTGCCTCCACATGATTTGCATTCTTTTTTCTTCCTTCAAAAGAGAAAATTCTGTTCTGCCTTTGAATATTTATAGGGAGTGATTATGCTTTCATGCCACCCACCACGACAGTCATTTTTAGGCAAGACGTTCCATTATGTTCAATCACTCCCCATATGACTTGGTGTCCACACCACCCATGACCCTGGTCATCTCCTCTATACACATACAAGACTGTCAAAGCCCCTCCGAAAGGGAGGAGCCCAAAGTGGAAACTACACCCAAGATGTGTCCTATAACGATCTGGACATTATGCTTTTTTAACTTATGCAGCTCTCATTTCTTTGCTTTTTAAAAACACCCCTGTCATTCTGTCATATGCGTAGGGGGCTTTGGAGGCAGACCCACGTTTGCCTTAATAGATAATTCTGTAATCCTGAGCAAGTTACTCTCTGCTCCATAACTTCTTCATCTGTGAAATGATAATCATAATTTCCTTATGGATTTATTGTGAGAGGAAAATATATGATTTATGTAAAGCCATTTGCACAGGACCTGATACATAAGAGATGATCAAAAAAGTTAACTGATGCCATTTGTATCACTTCTACTTTCACAAACACATCCCCTGGTTATTTTTTCACATTAACTGATATCAAATTCAGTATTATCCATCCTGTAGATAACTGATTTCCACACCTACCCACCCACTAACCCCCCCTGAAGTCTATGATTTCACATGCTTTCATATTATCTTCCCAGTTTATTGGGACTTCTCGAGATTTTTATCCTATGAGAGTCACCTGCAGATTTGAAAACATGGATTTTAATCCCTCACGGAAGACACTGAAAATGCTGTGATTAAAGAAGTACCAAGGACAAAGTGCCCAGAGATGTACCAGGAAAACTTCATCCAGGTTTACATCTATTTCCATTTTTCATCAGTTGTTAAATGAGTTGTGAATAGAGCTCAATATGTTAACATCTTACGTACATCCCTTCATCTTATCCACAAAAACATCCTAAAAGAAAAATCAGGCCAATAAATTTGTCCCTGGCATTCTCCAGATCTATTCGCCCAGTAATTGTGCTAAATAAGAAAATGATATTTGCTGTGACTTCATGAATTTATGCTGGCTCTTTTTTTTTTCTTTAATTAGAGAAACTGTAGGTTTACAGAAAAATAAGACATAAGTACATTCTCATATTCTACCCTATTATTAACACCCTGCATTAATGTGGTACATTTGTTACAACTCATGAGAGAATATATTAAAAACTGAACTTTTAACTATAGTGCATCATTTACAATAGGGTTTACTGTGTTGTACAGTCCTGTGTTTGATTTTTTCTAGTATCATATACACAATCTAAAAATTTCCCTTTAGCCACATTCACTTATAAAATTCAGTACTATTAATTATGTTCACAATGTTGTGCTACTATTACCACCATCTATTACCAAAACTTTACCACCAACCCAAACGGAAACAATTTGTGCCAGTTTGAAGGTTTTACATCCCCCAGAAAAAGCCATGTACTTTGACGCAATCTTGTGGGGCAGACGTTTTAGTACTGATTAGATTGGAATCCTTTGAGTATTTCCATGGAGATGTGACCCACCCAACTGTAGGTGATAACTCTAATGAGATAATTTCCATGGAGGCATGGCCCCACCCATTCAGGGTGGGTCTTGATTACTGGAGCAGTATATAAGCTCAGATAGAAAGAGCGGGCTTGCTACAGCCAAGAGGGACTCTTTGAAGAATGCACAGGAGCTGCAGATAAGAGACAGTTTGGAGACAGCTGTTGAAAGCAGACTTTTGCTCCAGAGAAGCTAAGAGAGGAAAAACACTCCAATAGAACTAAGAGTGACATGTTTGAGGAACTGCAGCCCAGAGAGAAATGTCCTGGGAGAAAGCCATTTTGAAACCAGAACTCGGGAGCAGACACCAGCCACGTGCCTTCCCAGCTAACAGAGGTTTTCCGGACCACTGGCCATCCTCCAGTGAGGTACCCGACTGCTGATGTGTTACCTTATGGCCTTAAGACTGTAACTGTGTAACCAAATAAACCCCTTCTATAAAAGCCGATCCATTTCTGGTGTTTTGCATTCTGGCAGCATTAGCAAACTAGAACACAATTTAAGCATTAACTCCCAGTTTTTCCTACCCCCACCCCAGCCCCTGGTTCCCTATATTTCAATTTCTGACTCTACAAATTTGCTTATTCTAATTATTTCATAACAATGAAATCATACAATATTCGTCCTTTTGTGTCTGGCTTATTTCACTCAATACGATGTCTTAAAGGTTCACCCACATTGTCTCAGGAATCAGAACTTCATTCCTTTTTATAGCTGAATAATATGCCATTGTATGTATTTATCACATTTTATTTATTCATTTATTGGTTGATGGACACTTGGGTTGCTTCCATCTTTTGGCAATTATGAATAAGACCACTATGAACACTGGTGTTGCATGCCCATATTTTGGTGTTGCATGCCCATATTTATGCCAGCTCTTGACGCTCATTGTCTTTTCTAGTTATGAGTCATCTCTCTAATAATCTACAATATTATTTTTCCCCCTTCTTCACCGTGGTAGGCAGTATAATGACTTCTTAAATCTGTTCACATCCTAATCCCGATTGTGAATATGTTACTTATATGACAAAAGGAACTTTACAGATGTGTTCAAGGCTAAGGACCTTGAGATGGGGAGATTTTCCTGGATTATCCGAGTGGGCCCAACCTAATCACACGAATCCTTAAAAGCAGAAAACCTTTCCCAGCTGTGGTCAGAGGGAGATGTGACTACAGAAGAAGGGTCAAAGAGATGCAGTGTTGCTGGCTTTAAAGATGGAGGAAGGAGGCTACAAGCCAAGGAATGTGAGTAGCCTCTAGAGGCTGGAAAAGGCAAGGAAACAGATTCTATCCTAGAGCCTCCAGAAAGGGAATGCAGGCCTACCAACAATTTGATTTTAGCCCAGTGAGACCTATGTGAAAATTCTGACCTCCAGAAGTGTAAAATAATAAATTTGAGTTGTTTTAAGCCACTAAGTGTACTAATTTGTTACTGCAGCCATAGGAAACTAGTAACTCCTCCTCATTCTCTTCCTTATTCCTCCTCTTTCCCTTCCTCTTCCTCTTTTGTAAATGTGTACTTTGAGTTGACATAGATTTTTCCTCATTTTCACTTTGACCAATTGGGGCTTATTTTGGCCAACACATAGACCAGCGTAAGACAAGTCTGGAAAGGTGAGCTGCAGAAAATCATCAGTTAACCTCCTAATTACAAATTATCCTTATAGCTTCATTAATGCTGGTTGCAAAGAAATGTCCCATAGCAAAACTTTGTTAGAATTGTTATGA